>NC_091469.1:18278100-19478100 GCF_036971445.1 Narcine bancroftii
ATTTTCAAACAGTCAACAAGGCAAATTATACAGTATAAATGTTCGATTTGGTTTTGGTCCAGGATAAGAATTAAGATTGAACTTTTCAATTAACAAATTAATACAATAAACTGACTTGAGTGTAGTCAAGAGAAATGTTTCATTTAAACCATTAATTGATATTTCTGAATGGCCAAGTGTTAGTGCTGAGAGACTGAGATAACTTACTCTTTTGTTGAATTTGTACAATCTGACCCCTACTATTTTAAAACACATCAAGGTATTTTTTGAAAAAAAATCCAAATAGGACCTCAAAAAATTATTGAATGGTAACTAAATGAAGCCATTCAGCCCTTTGAGAGCTTTCTAGCTCTCAGCAATAACATTGGCGCAAAACGCACTCCTCACCCTGTCCCTGTGGCACTGCAATGTATTCCCTTTCATGTTCTGATTAAATTCCCCATTGAATGCCATGTTTGAATTATACTCCACCATTCTATTCAGGGAAAGCTTCTCAGGTGCTAACCACTTATCAGAAAAGAAGAACAGGGAAAGGTCACATGGTCTCCCAACTCTACCCTGCCATTCAATGTAATCATGGCTGATCTGCCCCAGACCTCAACTCCTCTTAGGTTCCAGCACCCCTTAGGGCTCAATTCCTTGATATTTCAAACATTTATCTGCTTCCTCTACAAATATCCCTAATAACCTCCCTTAAGGGAGGAGGGGAGTTTTGGTTAAGGTATGAGGTAGAGACTTCCACATATTCACCCTTTGTGGTGAAGAAGTTTGAAATCTTGCAAAGATATCACCTTCTTCAAGATTCTTATACAAATAGAAACACCTTTCTATCTACCCTGTTATACCCTCTCAGGAATGTAATTGTTTAAATATGACCACGCCTCCTTCTTCCACATTGCAATTCCACTCATTATAGACTCATTCCAGAAGTTAGCATTGTGGCCTAATACCTAGATTTAAATGCAAAATTACTGAAATCTATTTCCAATGGTTTGCAATAAATTATCCAGCTCCTTTCTTTTCTTCTTTATCTTTCTTGAGCATCTTATTTCCAGAAATATTTAGTACCGAGTCCTATTCTCGTTTCAGCCACATTTCTATTATTAACACATTATTTCCCTGTCAGCTTTTGCAAGTGCAGTTCACCAACCTCATTTAATGCATATTTAGCATGCTTAGTAAAGATATCCTTGAACCTTTAGTATTGCTGTTTAACCTGCTTTTAGACAGGACATAGATTTCAGGTCAGGGTTAAGACAATTAGATAAGAGTTGACGAGGACCTTTCTCAACCACTACTGTAAATGGTGAGTACCTGAGTGCACTGTTAGAGAAGTGAAGTTGTTGACAATATTTAAGAGGTTTCTTGACATGCACTTGAATTGCCTAGGCATTGAAAGCAATAGTAAAGAGCTGAAAGATTGGAATAATATGGATGGTGTTGTTTCAGAAGTTTTTGAACATGGCATATCCCATTAACCCCATCGACTCCATCCACTGCTCCCTTCTGCCATGGAAAAGCACATCCCACTCTGGCCACACTCTCTGCATGGCCCTTCCATTGGGAAGAAGATTCACGAGGGTGAAATCAAGCACCACCAGGCACTTTCACCACTTGCATTAAAATAATAGTGACCACTGCTTCTGGTTATTCACCCTTCTCTCTGTCAATGTTCTGCATCTGCTCCCGGACAACCTTTGATCCTCACACCAGAGAAGCAACGTATCATTATGGAATCTAATTTACAGCCTCAAAAAGTTGCCCATTTCCTGAACTAATGGATGTTGTCATTATATTTTCACTTTTCCCTGAACAGCGAAGCACCAAAGTCTAGTCTCTAATTGTGTTCTGCAGATGATCCATTATCCTTGTTAACATGCTGGGGTGACTGCCTGCTGGAAGATGAAGAACACTCAATGACTTTTGCTCTGCCTGCCTGCTCTTTAGATTCTGCCTGAAGATCTCCCTATCAACATTGCAAATATTGGCCCAGCCCCTGAAGGACCTCAAATAACAATGAGGTGGTGTACACCAAGGAGTCAAAGTCCAGTGGCATAGAGTCAGGACAACAACCATTATCAACAAAATGAGGACCAAGTCATCAGCTTCAGGAAGTGGGATGGAACACACTCCCTGGTTTGTTTCACCAGTGCTCAGGGGGAAATGACAGAGAGCTTTAAGGCTTTATGTTTTAGGTGTAAATATCACCATCAACCTGTCCTGGTCCAGCCACATTGATGCTATGGCTAAAAGGTGCACTAACATTCCCAATGTCCTTCACTGACTCTTATTGATCGACCACAGAAACAAACCTGTCTGGCTGCATCACAGGCTGTTGTGCGAAATGCCTTGTCCAAGAGCACAAGCCAACCTAACCTGTGTTAACTCCATCTACTCTTTCCACTGCCTCATGAAATCAGCTGACATATTAAAAGACCTATCACATCAAAGTCACACTCTCTCCTCACCTCTCCCATCAGGCAGAAGAAACATGAATTTGAAAACACACATCAGCAGATTCAAAACAGTTTCTTCTACACTGTTATCAGACCATTGAAAGGACCTCTCAATCCGAAATTGATGTTGACCTTACACTGTTACCTCATTTTATTTGTAATGCAAGATTCTGTAATTTTATTTTTAGTTTGCACTACCTATGATATTGACATATGGAATGACTTGGCTGGATAGCAAGCAAAACATTATCTCAGTGGACATCTCAATGAATAATTCAATTCAAATCCTAAAGTCTAGGCTCAGGCACCTTCAGCCGATAACAGTGTCTACCAAGATGGCTCCCCAGGTTAGAAATAGGGTCTTGGAATTTCCATAAGGCACTTGATGTGAATTTGGTGGGAATGATGTCCCTGATCATGCCTTTATTTATCAAACCACAATAATCTAGCTACTCTCTGAATTACTGAAAGTTTTGCTATTGATCTCAGCAGGTTTTATTATACACGTCTATACAGTAATGCAATTAGTTATTCTTAATGTTATAATTTACTTAATTTGGTTTGAATTGTTATTACAGTTCTAGATTTTTCCTTCTTTTTAAATTTTCTAAATGTAATCCTCTCGTGAAACAGATAACAAGAAACACCGTGATAATCAGCTTTCCTCTGATTCTCAGGTGATGTCATTTTTTCAACTTTCAATTTTTGTTTCAGATCCCAGGTACAAAATTGGTGCAGCTGCTGCACCATATAAAATAATGTCCCAAGACTCACTGCCTACTTATGCTCTGGTCCAATCAGTGAGCCCAAGGATCTCTGCTTCGATTTATTCCTTGAACCTTGAAGAAGGGCTCAGGCCCGAAATGTCAGTAATATATCTTTACCTCCTTTAGATGCTGCAAGACCAATTGAGTTCCTCTAGCATTTCTGTGTGTTTTTTACCTCAATCACAGTGTGATGTTTCAGTCCATTTATTCCTCTACCTCAGTTAGTAGATGTGATCTTTCAGCAATTTAGCATGAAGTTGTATGTTCTGGTTAAAAGCAAAATATTGCAAACAATTAAAGTCATTGAACTTTGAATGTGGATGGGTTTTGGGATATAGAAGAGTGAGATTTGGGGGAAGGAGGGGGTTCAAGTTCACATTGTTAAAAGCAGTAATTTCCCACCAGACAAGGATACAAAAACCTAAAAGGGTACTTGACATATTTGCAGAGGCACAATTTATGAAATTCAAGATATGGAGATAAATCTTTGTAAAACCTGTGTAAAATTACAGCTTGAAATGTTGGTTTCTTTTTGGGTTCCAATGTAGAAAAAAAATGTTCTACATAAAGAGAGAGCAGCATCTTTCCATGTGAGTGTATCCTAGTCTGAAAAAAAAAGTACAGATTCTCAGAAAGGCCCTGAAATTATTAGGCAGAATAACTGTGATGTTATAAGCACTTGGAGAAAATCTAAGAATAACTTCTGGTGTAAAACCTCAAGATTCCATTGGATATTACCTATTCTCCCTTCACAGATGTTAGTGCAGTCTTCTTTAAGGTAATCAACCTAGCTCAGAAAGTGTCTGAGCTTCAATCATTTATGAAGTATTCTCACTGTATATAAAAAAAACATTGAAATGTTTCACCTTGAATGTGAATATTTAATGCCATCATCACTGCTTCACAGCTTTTCTGGAACTAAAATGTTCTCTTCTGCATATTATCATTCACTTGAAGTTTTATCTCAAAATTACATATTTTTAAAAAGTCGATTAAAAAAAATTGTAAACTTCATTTGGAATTATTTAGTTTCTGGCTTAATCTTATGCTGCATCCAATGTGTTTTGCTCAGTAAAATGTTGTCTGGTTGAAATAATTCTGTCATGTGATTGACTTGTCAGGGAACTTGATGCCATCAGTGTTGTTACACACCAAAGAAACCCTGAAATATGTGATACCAGCAAGTGTACAATCTAAACCATACTGGTGGTAGATCCTTGTGGGTACATTTCCTTAAGGACAGTAATGGCATCAGTTTTGAGCGACAGCAATATCTGGTTCCATTGTCTGGAACCATTAAAGGAGGAATTATGAGACTGCAACTTGAAATTAAATAATATAGGAAAAATAGATATGGAGTCTTTCTGAAGATGGAGAGCTACTGATTAAAGGTGTATAGTGGTAAGTTCAAGTTCAAGTTTATTATCTTCTGTCTGCACACATACAAGATGAAAACCACTGTTTATACACATAATACACAGCACATAATAATCACATAGGCACATAATAATAATAATAAATAAATAAACAAACAAATGAATAGATAGATAGATAGATAGATAGATAGATAGATAGATAGATGGATAGATAGATAGATAGATAGATAGATAGATAGATAGATAGATAGATAGATAGATAGATGGATGGATGGATAGATAGATAGATGGATGGATGGATGGATGGATGGATGGATGGATGGATGGATGGATGGATGGATAGATGGATGAATAGATGGATAGATAGATAGATAGATTTACTCATTTTATCCATAGGTGACCCAATGTAACAGGATACCGTATATTAATCTCATAGTTACTTCTCAGCCTGACAATCCTGATTTTGATGCTCCTGGACATCTTTCCTGATGGAAGTAAGATCTTATGAGATGGACACTTTCAATTGTGCTCCTCTAAAATGTTGTCAAAATGTGGGCTGGTGGCCTTGCCCACTATTAAATATCCATATGAAATATAGACATTGCGCATCTTCCTGACCGATGAGGAGGTATTTATGGGTACAGGATAGGTTTTAAATCATGAAAGTCCACAGACGCAGTGATTATAGTGTGGAGATATGTATATACTGTTCTGTGCTGTCCTGTGATTAAGTGGCTGGCCCGCCCACGGATCCCATGTAACCCTTGCCCCTGTGACCTGGCCATAAAGGTCAACTTCCATACCCCCTTCTATTCAATTGAGCAGTTGGGCCAGTTGAAATCTAATGTGTATTAAAGCCTATCGTTCCTCACTCCATCTTTGGATCAATGATAGTGTGTATCAATTCAATAGACTCATTAATTTTCCACACAAGCTGCTGAAACCTGACAGACTCAAAATTGATCCACAGACACCTGGAGCTGCTGAACGATATGAACAGTGGATCACCTGCTTAACAAACTTCCTTGAAGTCGCAGTGGGCCTGGTTGACCCTAACGGGAAGAAGCTCAAGATCCTACAAGCTGGAGTGGGCCACCAAGCATACCTGGTGATCCAGAACTCCATGACCTACCCGGTAACCATGGATGAACTTCACAATCTCTACTGACCCCAAATGAATGAACTGTACTCATGCTACCGGTTGGCCTCGAGGGGACAGCAACCCGGTGAGTCTATGAATGAGTTCCTCCAAACACTGTACGACCCGGGGAGAGACTGCTGGGGCACTGCTACAGCCCCCATGCCTGTAGCCCAGTGTGTGGAGGAGTTGGTCCAAGATGCCTGCATGGCTGGAGTGAGGTCTGACTACATTCATCAGTGACTGTCCGATGAGGACAAACTGCCCCTGAAGAGAGGCTTCCAGCTAGCCAGGACCCTTGACTTGGCCCAATGCAATGTCGACAAGATCACCAGTAACAACGAGGCCTCCATGTGTGGATCGCGGGTGCTGCCATGTTGGGGACATGGTATCACAGACTGCCTCTGCGATAGCGACCCATGACCCCACTGTTGCCACCGTCATGATTGAACACCCAAGGTGCCACTTCTGTGGCCAGCAGAAGCACCCCCGACAACTCTGCCTGGCTCAGGAGGCGACCTGTTCAAGATGTAGAAGAAGGGACATTATTAGTGTGTCTGTAAATCCAAACCTTCCCAAGCAAGCAGTGCAGCCCTGAATGGCAGATCTGGCCCTGGATGGCTCAACCGTGTGCTGCCCGAATGACATCACTTCCTCCCTCTTCCACCAATGCAACAGCATTGTCAACATGGAGGCTGCCATCTTACTAGTTGGGCCTCCCCTCCGAGAATGACAATGACAATCCGGACCTGGCCTCCGTGACTATGAACCGGAGTAACCCTCATCTGATCGCCCACTTGGGAAACAGGAAAAGAATGAACTGCCTGTTTGGCAGTGGGAGCACAGAGAGCTTTATCCACCCCCACACTGCCCAGAAACTCTCTCTCTCTGTCTGACCTACAAGTGGCACCATCTTTATGGCCACAAAGGTCCAATCCACAGAGATCCGGGGGTACTGTGTCGCATCGTTAATGGTTGAGAGTGAATGTTATGATAACTTTCATTTGCTTGTAATGCTATAGCTCCGTGCGTTGATACTTCTGGGCCTTGGCTTCTGGAGCCAGTTTAGGAGCATGACGATGGCATTCGGAGACCACATCCACCCATAACGGTAGCCAACCCCCGACTCACAGCCCCCTCCCCTAGCAGCCTGCCTCTGCCTGCAGCCTCTCCACCCTCCGTATATCCTCTCCGTCATTATTTGAGAACCTGACCCCAGACTGCAGGCCCATTGCAATGAAATGCAGGCACTATAGTACTGAGGACAGGGCATTTATAAAGTCTGAGGTGCAGCAACTCCTGGCGGAGGAGATCATAGATCCCTGTTCGAGCCTGTGGAGAGCCCAAGTCGTGATGGTCAGGGGCGGGAGCAAACCCCATGTGGTGATTGATTGCAGCCAGATGGTCAACTGCTTCAATCAGCTAGATGTTTACGCCCTCTCCCGGATAGCCAATATGGTCAATAAAATAGCCCAGTAGAAAGTGTACTCTATGATTGACCTGAAGTCAGGATATCACCAACTCCCCCCTTGCCCGGGGACCATAAATACACTGACTTTGAAGCAGATGGCAGACTCTATCACTTCCTTAGACTGCTCTTCAGAGTCACCAATGAAGTCTCAGTGTTCCAAAGGGAAATGGATCAGATGGTAGACAGGCATAAACTGACAGCGACGTTCCCTATCTTGACAGTGTCACCATCTGTGGCCATGACCAGCAGGACCACAACACAAATCTGGTGAATTTTCTCCACACAGCCAAATCCCTTAATTTGATTTATAACAAGGAGAAGTGTGTGTTTAGTACCGCTCGCTTGGCTCTCCTTGGATGCGTCTTGGCACATGGTGTCATTGCCCCCGACCCGGACTGCATTAGTCCCCTTATGAAGCTCCCGATGCTACTCAACCTCAAGGTGTTGAAACAGTGCCTGGGATTCTTTTCTTACTGTGCCCAATGGGTGCCCAATTATGCCAATAAGGCCTACCCCTTAGTAAGGACCACAAGTTTCCCTTTATCAGAAGAAGCTCGGGCAACATTCAACCAAATCAAAGGAAATATTGCTAAAGCCACGATTCATGCCGTGGATGAATCCATCTCATTCCAGGATGACCGATGCCTCTGACTTCATGCTGACCACAACTCTCAACCAGGCGGGCAGGCCAGTTGCACTTTTCTCCCACACCCTCCATAGCCCCAAGACACAGCACACTCCTCAGTTGAGAAGGAGGCACAGGCGATCATGGAGGCAGTACACCACTGGCATCACTACCTGGCCATCAAAAGATTTACCCTGCTGATGGACCAATGGGCCATTGCCTTTATGTTTAACACAATATGGTTGGGTAAAATCAAGAATGATAAAATCCTGAGGTGGAGAATCAAACTCTCCAACTATAACTATGATATCTTGTACGAGCCAGGCAAACTCAACAATCCTCCAGATGCCATATCCTTGGCGACATGCACCAGCGGAATCTCAACCACCTCCAGTCCCTCCACGATGACCTCTACCACCCCGGCGTCATGATGTTGTTCCCCTTCATAAAAGCCCGGAACCTCCCATACTCCATTGAGGACATCAGGTCTCTGACCAGGCACTGTCGGGTCTGTGCGGAATGTAAACCACAGTTCTTCAGGCCTGACAAGGCACACCTCTTCAAGGCCACACACCCCTTTGAATGATTGAGTGTTGATTTCAAGGGACCACTTCCCTCAGCCAATAGGAACATCTATTTACTTAACATCATAGACAAGTTCTGCAGATTCCTGTTTGCCATCCCATGTCTCAAAATGACCTCTGCCATAGTTATCAGGGCCCTTCACAGCATTTTCACCCTCTTTGGGGACCCACACTATATCCATAGTGATCGGGGGTCCTCGTTCATGAGCGACGAGCTGTGGCAGTACCTTTGGCTAGAGACATAGCCACTAGTAGGACTACGAGCTGTAACCCCTGGGGAAATTACCAGGTAGAGCAAGAAAATGTCACTATTTGGAAGGCGATCCTCCTGGCCCTTAAGTCAAAAGGCCTTGTGACATCTCACTGGCAGGAAGTCCATGCCATCCGATCCTTCCTAAGCACTGCTACAAATATGACTCCACACCAACGCATCTTTTCCTTCCCCAGGAGGGACCACTCTGCTGCCCTGGCTCTCATCTCTGGGACCTGTCCTGCTGAGGAAATGCACGAGGGGCCATAAGACTGACCCATTGGTGGAAGAGGTACAGCTCTTGGACGTTAACCCACAGTATGCTTACATGCAGTACCCCGATGACCCCGATACAGTCCCTGTCCATGACCTGGCATGTGCCAGAGACACCCACAGCCCCGGACCCAGACACCAAATACACACATATCATCCCCTACAGTGACAGTGCAGTCTAGCCTGGAACCCTCGCCCAGCCGAGCCAACCACTACAACTGCCTCCATAGACAACCTAACCGCACCCACTACGGTGGCAGCCTTGCCCCTCCCCACCTCAAGACACCGACCAGCAATGGAGCCGACCAGTACACCACCAGCGGATCTGCACAAGTCACAGAGACAGAGGAAGCCACCTGACCAGCTGAACTTTAGGACCGGGTTTTTTTTAAAATAGGGAGTGAATTTGATGATATGTATATACTGCTCTGTGCTGTTCTGTGTATAAGTGGCTGGCCCAGGGGATACTCAATCCCCTGTAACCCCTCTTCCTGTGACCTGGCCATAAATGTCAACCTCCCTACCCCCTTCCATTTATTCGAGCACATGGAGTTGGGCCAGCTGAAACCTAATGTGTATTAAAGCCGAGCATTGCTCACTCTGCCTTTGGAGTCATTGATAGGGTGTATCGTGTAGGAAAAACACAGAAACACTAAATGAACTCAGTAGGTCTTGCAGTGAGCTCTCTCCTCTCTTTTTTTAATGGAGCCAGTGGTGTATAGTGGAGTGTCGACTATATTTTCTTGGAGAATGGTGCATGTTGAGACTAGGGTTGTTTTCTCGCAACATTTGATGAGTCTCCCATCCTCCTCTCTGAAAGCTAACATCATTGTTGTCAATGAGCCTAGCTACTGTTGTATCATCGATAAACTTGATGAATCTGTTTGGGCCGAATCTGGCAGTGCAGTCGTGAGCCGGTAGCCTGAACAGTAGCAGCTGAGCACACAGTCCTGTGGTGCACCAATACTCAGCATGATGGTACTTAAGATTTTGCTGCCAACCCAAATTCACTGAGCTCTTTTGCTCAAAAAAATCCAACATCTAGTGTCATAAAGGGGTGATGAATCACAGCAAGGACAGTTTAACCACCAGCCTCTCAGGTTAAATATCAAAAATAATTTTGGACCAGAGTGAGGAGTTTTTTTCACATGAAGTGGGAATGAAATTCAATAACAATTGAAGTAAAGATCATGTCAGCATTTCAGGGTAGATGATTAAACAAAGGGTTGAATAAAAATACAGAAGATGAGGCTGAGGTTTCAGGATAAATACAACTATTCAAAGGTTTGTGTGAACAATGATACAGTCATATTGAAGAAAAATATTTGCCTTTGTTCTATTTATTTCACACTCTCATAGATCGTTCTATCTCCAGCTGGAATAGAATGCATGACATTTTGATACAGACTATTGTACAGAATTCAAATGAACACTGTTCATTGGGGGAAAACAAAGCTTTCCATTTGCAATGCAAACTATATCAATGGGTATTCTATTTTACACTTATCTAATATTAATCTTACTTATTTTTATTCTCTCCACATTCTCATCAACTCTCTCTAGATTCTATCACTCACCTTCACATGAGAATCAACTTCAACTTTCCAATTAATGTACCAAACTACAGATCTTTGGAATGTGGGAGAAAACCAGTGGGCTTGGAGGAAACCTGCCAAAATGCAGTGAGAATGTGCAAACTCCACACAGACAGCACCAAAGCTCAGGATTGAACCCAAGTCTCTGGTTCTGTGAAGAACCAGTGCTGTGACAATGAAAATGTCATGCAATCCATGATCAACCACAGTTCTGCCATTGAAGCAATAACTGCAAAAGCTTTTCTATAATTCCCACCAGAGACCTCCTGGTAGCCAACTATTTCAATTCTGAGTTACACTCTCACACTCACATGTCTGTCCATGGCCTTGCGTACTATCCCACCCTGACCACCCACAGATTGGAGGAAAAACACCTTATGTTCCAATTGGGCACTCTCCATCCAGATTGCATTTACATCGACTTCTCCACTTTCTGCTAACCTTGCTCGCCTTTCTTTACCCTCCCCTTTCCTGTCTTTCCAGTTCTCCCTTCCCTCCTCTCTCTATCCACTCAGCCATCCCTCCTCTCCTTGATCGCCACTGTTCCCTCCCTCCCTTCTCCACCTATTACATCCTGCCTTTGCCATCATCCCCCCCCCCCCCATCTTCTTGTTTGGATGCCTGCCAACATCCTCTCGTACCTTAATAAAGGGCTCAAGCCCGAAACATCAGTTATGTATTTTTGTCTTTGCTGCATAACGGACACTCTTTGGCCTGTTGAGTTTCTCCAGCTTTTTGTGTTTTTACTACCAAATCTGCAGTGTTCATTGCATAATATGTTGTACCATGTACACAAATGATGTTGCTTCTGAAGTACTTCTCTATTCCTTCTGTAGATTAATTCTATTGAGTTGAAGCTGATTGACCATGAGGTTCCACAGGGCAGCAAAGAAGATTTAGAAGAGGCTAAGGGGATAAATCCTTGCTGAATTCCAGTTTTCATTGGGATTGGGGCTGTAGAGAACCGGTTTGAATCATAGCTTCCATATCATGGTTTCGTAGAGAAAGAATGGGGACATAATTCTTACAGGCACCAAAATTTGAGTCAGATTCTGTGCAACCACTGTCTGTCAACAGAGATGGAAGTTCTTTTTGCACAAGAGAGAAGAAAATGCATGATCAAGTAAGTGATGGTATCCCATTATTTTGTTTTCTTGGTGTTTTGATGTGGGGAAGGCCACATTCATTTTACCACTTGAAAGAAAGAAATTGCAGTGCACCAAAAATGATCATCAGTCTTGTTTCAAATAACTCTCTTCAGGTTTCAAGTTTCTTAAGCCCAATGACAAGCCTCACTTTGGTCAAATGCAACTTTAACAGAACATTTGTTAATGTGTCAAAACACAAATTCATTCAGATGTTACAAGGTTAATGTTCTGACATTATACCTGTCAGTGTGTATTGGGAATTTAGAAACGTACTATGCACAATTTTCTGATAATTGAATCAGATGATTGAAATACATTGGGTAGAAAGTCCTTGATGTTCCCAAATGGTAATGCTAGGCTTATCGAGATTGAAAATCAGTAAATTACTGCCTATATATCATGAAGCACTGATAGAACAGAATGTTTGTTGAAGAGAATCCCCTAAGCTTTAATATACACCATGAAGTACAACAAATTGGCAGATCTTAAAATATCTTTTATCCAGGTTGAATTGCCAGGAACTTGAAGACTGACATCATTTTCCAGAATATTTTTTTTATTCTGATTAATTCTTGCTTGACTTAGAAACTTGACATATTCTCTTTTAATAGCATTGGCTTAGTTCTTGTGGTCGAAGTAAATGAGATTCCATTTGAAAACGATTGTAAATGAGTTCTTTGAATCAGTTGAATCACCCATTTTATTTTTAACTTCTCAGATCACCACTCTTTAAAGTGAAATTTATTTATTTATTTATTCATTTCTGAAGAGAAATTGATGGTTTGCCAAATGAATGTAACTTTGGCATGATTTCGCAGGCAGTCTCCAGGTTAAAAACGAGTTCCATGACCAAGGTCTCCCTTTAACATGAATTTGTATTTAAGTTGGAACAAGTCCTTATTTAGCATCAGTTAATCAAATGTTTATCTTAGTACATATTTTACCTTTATATGCATGTAAAACACTTAAGAAACACTTCCATACACATCTTAAACATAATAATAGAGTACATAATTGGATGATGTAGGAGACGATGATGGAGAGATGGCTACTGTTGGAGAGGATGGGCCTGGTCGTGGAGAATCTGGATTTGAGTCTGCTGCTGGAGAGGGAGATCACCAGCACTTGCATCGGATTTACTCTTTGGAGGCATGATTACTCTGCAATTATGCGTGTACAATACAGTAGTTTCAGGACTTTTCCCCTGGTTGATTTGGAACAGTACAAATACAATACAGGTAGAATCAGCAGAAACCGCAGTTCCAATGAGTTCTTTCATCTGTCTCCAGAATGGAGGACCATCGCCTTCCCAAGATCGTATTATATGGCGAGCTCTCCACTGGCCACCGTGACAGAGGTGCACCAAAGAAAAGGTACAAGGACTGCCTAAAGAAATCTCTTGGTGCCTGCCACATTGACCACCGCCAGTGGGCTGATAACGCCTCAAACCGTGCATCTTGGCGCCTCACAGTTTGGCGGGCAGCAACCTCCTTTGAAGAAGACCGCAGAGCCCACCTCACTGACAAAAGGCAAAGGAGGAAAAACCCAACACCCAACCCCAACCAACCAATTTTCCCTTGCAACCGCTGCAATCGTGTCTGCCTGTCCCGCATCGGACTGGTCAGCCACAAACGAGCCTGCAGCTGACGTGGACTTTTTACCCCCTCTATAAATCTTCGTCCGCGAAGCCAAGCCAAAGAAAAAAGAATCAGCAGCAAAGAGACATCTGTTCATTTAACCCAACGAGGCAGTAAACAGTCGCTAAATTATTGGTTCATGACTCACTTGTGTTACGAGCCCAGAGGACCCCAAAACTCAGCAGCAATAGATATTCACCAAGACAAATGGTTACTTAAACAAAAGTTACTTTGAATTATCTTTAAACAGGAAAACAAGATCAAACGTTAACTTAATACTAATTAACTCCCTTCTAATTATAAGCGCATATGGATGTGCATCTAAGTTCAGAAAAGTTATTTGATTCACAGTCCAATCTCACTTCTCACTCCTCAAAGTTAATTGGTTGCAGGTAATTCTTATACTGTGCACAGAATTTAACATTTATGAACTTCACAAGGTTTTGTTGCTTGAAAGGTAAATGGTTACCGCTCAGAAAGGTTCTTGTCGGTTTTCAGAGAGAGATTTGTTGTTCGCTGGACACCCACAACTTTAGTGTCTTGCCGAAGAAACTTGCCCCATCAGTGTTTTCCAGATGATAACCTCTTTCTTTCAGGTCACCACAGAGTTCCTTTTTGTTTTATCTTATTTCAAGTGAAACATTAGGCGGCCAGTCTCTCATCTTGTATGGACCACGAGGGCTTTGACCATGCTCTACTAAGCAGTCACAACCTGTCTTCCAAATGGGGTTTTCCACAAGCTTGCCAGCCTGTCCTGTTCCAGTCCCTCCTGCTGCTGCTGAACTCTAGCACTGTAGATCTGGATTTTCTCCCTCTCTCTCAGAGAAAAAAAAACTGTTTTACTCTCTCTGCTTGCTAAACCACATGATCCTCTTAGAACAGAAACCAGTCCTCAGACAAACCGCAGTTCCAATGAGTTCTTTCATCTGTTGTTTTTCAAAACAACAATCCATTAGTGAAGTCCTTAGGGCACTCCTGAAAGCTTTTGCAAAGGCTCTTGGAGCTGACCTGTCTAGCATGAGCAAAGCTACAGTATTTTAAATGAGATCTACTTAGAAATATTTGTATGTGACCTACACAAAAAAAACCTGCCACACTTTATCTCCCAAAATTATATCTATACACAATACAAACCAACATATTCTGTCACACTTGTAAACCAGACAAAATAAGAGTATACAGTGCTGTACAGGTGTGATGTTTTTATTGTACTTTTCAATTTCAAATCTGTTCCTGCATTTACAATATGTGATACACTATTCTTTCACAATGCTGGGTGATGGTAGCATCGCACGAGTGTATCGTAGAACATACTCTCTCTTGATGCTAACTCAACTACACTCTACTTCTGGCCAGATTGTCGACTCATAAGTACGAGTTGTTCACAAATTTGATGTCTTTAACCTGGGGACTGTCTGCATTTCAAGAAAATGATCCAATGCTCAAAATTAATGGATCCCTGGAGGGAGAAATTCATCAAGATTTTGCTCAAAATTATTGAGATGAATTTCAAATTGTAATTTCTCTCAGAAGTGCTTTGTCTCAATATTGGATGACACCATTTTTGGCAGAGAAGTCCACAAGATATTAATGGGGTTTCATTAACATGTCCTCATCAGTGTATTTAGTTTGATACTCTCTTTATTTTAATTCTTGTGGATAACCAGGCACAAGGTTAAATTTCTGTTTGTTTCTGTTTGCAATTATCTGTGCATATGTGCATTTTTCAATGCTGCCAAAAGTTCATTACAAATATTAAAAATAAAGAATACCAGCATTATGGTGATAGCTGTTGACTGTTAGATAATAATAAGATAAAATAAATGCTTCTGGTATCAGCATCCAAACTTAGAACACTGATAGTAGTTATAATACTGGATTGAATAAATGACTTTGGAAAGAATTGCTGGGTATAATGTAAATAACTTAATCTATCTGACATAGTTGAGATTTTCAGTGATACATTTGAGATCATTTTGGAGATCAATACATATGTTAGATTTAATCATGCACATTTAATAGCCTAATTAGAATATTCATCAGGGGATGAGTGATCATAATAAGATATAATATTGTATTGTGGAGGGTCATAGGAGTCACGTGACAGCACTTTCCATAACTGGTTGGAAGACGCCTCACCCATCAGTGTACACTTGACCATTGGCCCCTTTAAGTACATTTGTACTTGGTCTTGGAACATTGGCCTTTGTAATGGACTAGACTTTGCTGGCACCGAGCCATTGTAAATTACCTGGGCTAGACCCCTCAGCCCTCCAGCACTATAAAGGGAGCCATGTGAACATGGTTCTTTCTTTTTCCATCTTTGAGTGACCACCCTCCTTCACACCAAGCCGAGTACCATGGAGCAGTGCTGGAGAAATCATTGGTGAGGTGTGCACTGTTATAGGGTTGGAAGTATTTTAGTTAGTGCCCTTAGAAGCATAGAGCTGTGCCTGCACTGAGTCAAGGCATGGCAGGCATTTTATTGTTTTTCCTCAGTTGTTTGTACCTAGTTTGTTGTGTGTGTGTATATTTTATTCCCATTGCGATTTTCCCAAGCTTGTGTTCTATAAATTGTGCGTGTGTATGTTTTATTTATTCCCGTCATGATTTTCCCACGCTCGTCTTCTGTAAATAAAATTATTTACTGCTAGACTGTGTTCAGAGTCCTTGGTTTTGAGACTCATCAAATATATTTTCTCATTCAACACAAATATACATAAGTGTTTTATTGAGAAATATATTTTTGCTAAACTCCACTGGAACTAATATCTATCTGTTACAAAGTAAAGCAATGTCCAGATTGCTGGTTCCCAATTTTGCATTCGTAGTGCAATTTGGAATTTCAAATATTAAAAAAATACTGCCAGTGAATTCTTAGCTTGAGGTCATTTGCTTGATCTCCAGGAATATTTTTGGGTCACAAAACATTTCTATTGTTTAAATGGGATTGTGCAAAGGGGAATAAAAGGTGAGAAATATCATCTTAAATTTGTGGAGGAGAAAGGCAGGCGGGAATGGTCCTGAATTACAGAAACTGGAAGATGATAGCTAAAAATTGTTGAAAGGGGAGAAAATGAACTGACAAATCAGGAAATTTAATTTTCAATTTATTCCAAGACACAAGGAAATGGGAATAATATGACAATGCTTTGAGTTAAGCTGGTTTTCAACTGCATAGGACTGTTCACTTGAGATGTGCATATGACCTGTTGAGCCATTATTTGAACTGCCTTAAAATTTGGATTCAAAGCAATCTATCAGAAATAATTTGACACTGGTATATTGTTTTATTGAGTAAGTACACTGTGTGCATTCTATTATGCTCCTAGTTATATTGTAATGAGATAGAAAGCTGATTATTGTAATTCCATGTGTCAATAGAAACACTTTAACTCCTTTCCTCTTGGATTTGTCAGAAAAAAATGTTGATTATAACTGCAGCTCTCCCAGATTCTCATAACTCTGATGTGTCCGCAGTCAGTGTGCATTGATTCCACAGCAGCAAGGCCATTAGCAATTTCATTAAATGAGCGTGTAATTGATCAAGATTCATTGCCTACTTCATGCCTACAAGAATGAGTTACCTCTCTTAATTATTTCATTAATTCAATCTCTGAGTTTGAAGGAAAGCAAAGTTTTATTTTGCTTCCTTTGTTCCATATATTCTAGGAATTGAAAGAAGTGGTTCAATTACACCTCATTTTAAACACCTTGATTAGAAACTCCTGGTATAGCCTGAATGAAAGGGAAAATTTGTGTAACAATTCTGGTAAATTTGGTCTATCCAATTCAGAGTTATAATGTACAATGTAATATTTCATTTACTTTCTGTCTGTCATAAGCTCTTTAATACTGATATGTCTTCCTTATCTTGTTAAGATAAAACCTAACATATCATGAGATTTTTTTTTTTGAAAATTAATTTTGCGCACAGTGGTATTCTGTGAAGAGCCATCATTTATTATATGTCTATCATAATCACAGGGGCACTAAATCTATTTGTTTCCAATCCTGCCTGGCAACTGATGTATTATTGGCAGATTGTTGACTTTCATTTGTGATCCTTCTGATCCATATTTTGCTTCTTTTTTTTTGCTTAAACTCCTTCACACCATATGCAACACATCCATTTTTATCATTTACTCACTCCAGTCTTCAAGCCAATTCAGATTGTTTCCTTTCTTTGCTTCCTATTTTTTCCTCCACTTTTCCTCAACATGGCAAAATATTTTCATACTTCAAAGTTACCAAAGGTGATTAACCAAAGATGTCAACTCTTCTTTGATAGATATTGACAAACTTACAGCATATTTAAAATACTTCCTTTTTTAATGTAAAACTTTTCATTTCTGCAGTTATGAATTTTTTCCATATTAAATGTTCTTTAGTCATTTGGATGATAACGTAAACAACTGGTAGTTAGACAGGACAGAACAGGTCCTTCTGGCTAGTCCAATTTACTTGCATTTGGTCTATATCCTCTTTAATTTTTCCCATCCATATATCTGTCCAAATAATTTTCTTATTATATTTTTTCTATAGTTTCCTCTGGCAGCTTGTTCCAGATTCGGACTGATGAGATAGTGAAGTGGCACTCAAGAGCAAATTTGTGTTTCTTTGAGATGTTAAACATTAATCAAGAAGATTACTGCTTCCAGTAGACACAGTAATGCTTCTGTTAGCCAGCCTTCTTTCTTCCAAAGAAAATAAATGCCTCTCTTGAGCATATCCCACCTGCAGGAGTAGAGATGTGGCATGAAAAGGAAGTTGCCATTTCTATGGCAGCAGAAATTGAGACCATATGGAGCAGAGAACTGTCTTCAAGGAAACAACGGATGAGAGCTGGAACCTTACACTTGTGATTTGCTGTGCATTATTTGGGTCAGATGGGAGACTGGAATTATAGACGCTCAGTCAAAATCAGCATTGCAATATTGCATGGTAATTCCTGATGGTTGGATAGACCAAGAATCTCTCAGTCATCATATCGGCATTCTCACCCCCTGCACTGTTTCAGTGACATTCACTTAAGCCCTGAAAACCATTGTTTATTAGACAGTTTAGCAATTGTTACCATAAACAATTTCTATAGCAATTTTAAATGACAGTGGGTGGTGATAATTGTTCTTCTGTGGTACTGGAACCTCCTCTGTACCTCTGCTTGGCTTTCCATCTTCTCATTCTCACACCCCTTTGCCTTCCCACATTATATCTTAAACATAATCGATCTTCCTTCTGATTACACATCTTGTACTCTGAGTTTATGGTTCCCTCACTAAGATTTTGTTTGTAATGTACGGCTGTGCTTTGCAAGCTTTGACCATGCCCTGATAAATATAAAAGTTATCTACACATGCATAATGAAGTCAAAGAAAATTTCCTAATTTTTATTTTTGAGATGTTACTTATTTAAGTAGAGCTTGAAAACTATTCTCCCCACTTTGGATCTCTCTCCAACACTTCTGTCCTCTCTACTCCAAAACTATGCAATCTAATTCAAATTCCTTCAGGGTCCAACTATTCCCTGCCCTGGTGATGAACATAAACTCAACAACTTCCTCCTACAGTGCATCTTTCCTCTATTCTCTCCCAGTTTCTCAATCTGGTATATCCTAAGAGCAGAAATAGAAAACTGGAGGACTAAAGGATAAAGGGGAAAAAGACATGCTTCAGTTTTATAGAATTAATGTGAGATAGCATATGAATACTGTGTTTGTCATGGTCCTATAGTCCAGAAAGGTTATTAATAGCTAGGAAGAAACAGAAATCATGATATTGCAATGTGACTTGGATTCAAAGATATAGAATAACCAACAATTGCGATAACCACAAAATTTCTTTTATCATTTATATAAAAATTTAGGAGTAAATTTGATTAGTTTGTTTGATTTTAAAGATAATCGATAGATTAAATCTTTGCTCTTTGAATGCCTAGGATATGATAATGTAGCCTGCCAAGTGCCAACCCATTGAAGAAAGAAATAGAGAAAAATCTTGTTAGTCATTGGAAATATAATTAACCATGTGATCCAATGACGCATTGTCAAACTCTCATTTCTACAATGAAGACATGGAGTTTGGTATTTATGGATTGTCATCATTCTTGAAATGTGATGTGCCAGCACCATTATGAATTTTGTCTGTTACAGAGTTCTGAGTTGTGTATTGGTATATGTGTTGTGTGGTTTTATGTTGGAAAGTGACAGTTTGCCTTAAAGAGCCAAGTTGAAGGTGGACTGCTGAGAGAGTGGGAGATGGACTGGGCATGTGCAGAAAATGATCTAGAAATTTATGGACTTGGAAGACAAACCACCACTGGGTGTGCTGTGGAGTGGAAGGAGGCCCAAAACATGAGTCATTATCTGGGAGACAGCTTGGAACGTTGGGCATTTTAAAAGGAGGAACATTCCGAAGGCAGCCAGAAGGATCTGGGCCAAGCCTTGGTTCCTCACTCTGCAAGCAACATGAGAAGACAACTTTGAGATCTGTGCTCTCTCTCAAAGATCTTTTGGCTTCAGTTTACCAAACAAACGGAATTTAGTTTATGATCTTTGCTTCGGTTGCGATCAAAATTTTGTGAGTCTTGTGTGTTTTGCATTTATTTTGTGTCTAAGTTTTTTTCTGTGGGCTGGTTGGAAATATAACTTAGACTTTAATTACATATGTTATATTTAGGTTGGGGAATTTATTAGTTTTACACTGTTATAAAAATTTGCATATTAACCAGTGGGCATTGTTATAAAAAGTGGGATTTTAAATTAAAGTTTGATGGTGAATTTTTGTTAATAAAGTAATTGTTCATCTTTACCCCTGTGTAATATGCCTTCTTTGTGGTTGCTGGTTTGATCTTATAACGTGTCATAGAAAAGTGCAGCATAATACAGGTCCTTTGGCCCATAATGTTTGCCGGCCTACATAAACCTATTCCGCCATCATTCTGACCATTTCCAACTTAATAGCCGATAATTTTCCATTTTTTCTTACTTCACTGTGCCGATCTAACAATTTTTTTAACTGTCCCCATTGTTGTAGCATCCACCACCCCTAGCAATGCATTCCAGGCATTCACCACTCTGTGTGTAAAAAAAACTTACCTCCAATGTTTCCCCTAAATTTTTCTCCACTCTCCTCAAATAGACATCCACTGGTTTTGGCTGGTTCTACCCTTGGTAAAAAGGAGTTGAATGTCCACCCTACCTATGCTTCTCATAACCTTACATGCTCTACTAAGTCACCTCTTATCCTCCATCGCTCCAAAGAGAAAAGTCCCAGCTCAGACAACATTTCTTCATGAGACATTTCCTCCAGTTTTCACAACATCCTGATAAAGGATATCTTGAAACTTTAAATTTAAGGTCATAAATATGAAGCAAATTGATTGTTTTAAATGTGGGGAAAATAATAAGATAATAAATGACTGCAATGTCATCATGTTCCCTTCCACAGCAGCAGCTGAATTTTATTCATTTACTGTAGCAATCAATAAACTGGATTCTATGATTCTTTTCTACATTTGTAAACATTTTGCAGTGCAGTCCTCTTCCTCTTCCTGACTCTTTCATAGACTCTGTTCTTTCCATCAACGGTGGTGAAAATTGTTAATTAAGGGAATGATGTGTTATATAGTTAACAGTGCTAGTCTAACAGGTGTTACAATAGAAGATTTATGTTTGTAAAAAAGAAGAGTATTTTATGACTATAACATTTTGTTAATATATGCATAGCTGAGCTTATTGATATCATGACTTCAGCATATGGCAATGCACTTCAGTAATGAAATATTTTGTTTCATCTCAAAGATTAGATCAAAATGTCTGAATTTCAGATCTGAGACACTACAGTTCTTTAAATATTTGAACAGAAATTGTTTAATTATGAAAGAATGTATATCTAAGTACCTGTTTTATGCTTGTGATTTTTGTCAATTGAAAACAAAATTGAAAAAAAATTAAGATTGTTGATAATACAATACCAATAATCACAACCTACTTCACAGAACTGTGGTAAAAAAATTAAAAAAAATGTTAAAAAGTCATACAAAATTAACATTAGGACAGGTGAGTGAACACCTGTACAGAGAAGTTGCCCAATAAAACAGACATGTGTAACAGACAGGGACCACCCTGTTCTAACTTTCATTGAGGTCATGGCTGATCTGTGACCTAACCTCATTTATCTGTTATTTTCCTGCATCCTTTAATACTTTTGAATAACAAAAATCTATTAATTTCATATATGAATTCAACAATTGACCAAATGTAATTTTTCAGAAGTGAATTTCTTACATTTCTTGATCAATACATTGACATCTCTGATACAGAAGCTGAGGCATATCTGACCAAAAGTATTATTGTTACTTTGAGAAAATGTGACTGTCATTTCATTACAGAAGTTCACTGCATGTAATATGATATTAGATTACATATTTTCATGAAATACTTGTAATTTTTATTTTCTGAGTATCATTTTACTACAATTTTTATCATTTCATCCAAAGTTAATATAATCTTCCTAAAATAAAAATGGATAATATTCAGCAAGTCAACCAACATCCTCTTGAAATTTGTTTCCACAACTCTATCCAGTGTTCTATGTGTACTGTCCTCCAGAATTAAAGACCAGCATCAATAAGCCTTTTGAATTATTTCCCGCACTTATGTTATTTGAAAGCTTCAAGTTCATGGATCTCCAAGTTTCCACGACTGCTAATTCTTCAACACTCTTGAAGTACTGAGTTCTATTATTAAAGGAATCCAAGTTATTGTATTTTTGCTGAGTTTCTCAATCTATCCCTATCCCTTTGTGATTTACCACCTGTAAAGCCATTTATATTTGGCTTTCTATCCCACCATTAGAAAGTTATTTATAAGAAAAATATATCAATTTCAGCTATAATGCAAAACCTTTACGAGTTGCATTCTCCTAGTCTGAGTGCCTGTCCATTACCTTTGACCTCTGTCTCCTGTCTCTTAATTGATTTCCTTAGCAGATCAATAATCTATATTACATTCCCTGAGCTTTAATAACATTTTTTTTTGTTAGGGACTTTATCAAATAATTTTTGGATGCCTATATTTGATTTACTTTTTATTTGTTTTTCAATATGAATGTCATGTGGTCAGAATCATGCAATACAAAGACATCTTTCATCCCCCTATGCCTATACTAGCTAGCAGTATCCATACACACTAATCTCATCTACCAATATTTGGGATGTGGATCGGTCATCCATGTACTCATCCAGATACTTTCCAATGTTGTGAGACAGTGTGCTCCAGATTCCAAACATACCCTGGGTGGAAGTATTTCCAGTTAGATCCCCTCTAAACCCTTTTGTCTCTTACCCTATGCCAAACTCCTCCAGCTTTAAGGCACTTCCACGCAGGAAAAAAATGCCTCTGGATCCCCAATTTTCTGTTGATATTGAGCAGAAGAAAAGCCCATTCACTGTGTCCATTCACATAGCAAGCCCACGTGCCAGAGCAAAAAAAGTGGGCATAAAGCACAGCAGTGTCAGCGAATAGTGTGATGTATAACATGCGCACCAGGTGGTGACATTAAAAATGGTGGACAAACAGCACTACCTAATGCTAGTCTGGTACATTTTGTCCAGTGTTCAGGTACAGGAAAATCTTCTCTGCATCGTATTCGCCCTTTTGATGCATGCAATGTCACGTGTTCGTGCGATCAGAAATGCATTGGAGGAGAATTTAAAGAGAAGCAGGGAGCAGTATGAGGCAAACAGGCATGCTGACATTAGATGCTATAGATGGAGATGCTGCTTATTATGAGTCTTTTTATGATGGTCTCCAATAGAAGAATGTGGGGGGGGGAGAGAGAGAGAGAGAGAGAGAGAGAGAGAGAGAGAGAGAGAGAGAGAGAGAGAGAGAGAGAGAGAGAGAGAAACCACCAGGGTCTCTGTTATGGTCTAATGTTCTCAATAAATTTGATGACGAGGAGTGGAGGACTCATTTCCATATGTCTTGGCACACTTTTGACTTTGTTTTGGGGCACATAAAGGCAGCAAACTGATGACAGCCTCTGGAACCTCAGTTTAGACTCACTGTTGCTTTGCGGTGGTATGCAACCCCAAGTGAATATTGATCCATCAGTTGTAATTTTGGAGTGGGTATCTCCACTCTGTGTGTGTGTGTGTGTGTGTGTGTGTGTGTGTGTGTGTGTGTGTGTGTGTGTGTGTGTGTGTGTGTGTGTGTGTGTGTGTGTGTGTGTGTGTGTGTGTGTGCGCGCTGGTATGCCTGGTTACAGGAACACTGAAGGAGGCCATAGCCAAACATTATGTCCATTTGCCAAGTGGCACATGTCTTCAGGAGACAATGGGTGGATTTGAAGACAATTCTTCTTTAAGCTGTTGTTGACAACAACTGTTGTTAAGAATCTCAGCCTGAGTAACAATCTTTCTTCATAATCAATTCTTGTGCAGCAAATGTCAATGAATGTGCTCACGTCTTTTGCTCTTCCAGCTTCACAGATGTGTATGTGGGTTGGCCTGGCTGCATGCATGATGCTTGAGTTTTAAACAACTCACCCATTTACAGAAAGCCTAAATATCAAGGCAGGTACCCCTTCCCACATGAAGTAAGTTTCTATACCTCATTATACAGTGATGTATGTGTGGAAAAGGCAATTCCACTTGTTTTTCTGTCACATGTAATTAAGCAGGATGTAATGACAATGAGGTATAAACTTGTTAAATGAAAAACTGGCTGACTGACTACTTCAAATGAGATTTTTGAACAAGTACAAGGGTCAGGTTCTATCATTTTATAAATGGTCACCAAAAAGCAATATTGAACTGATTGTTTGAGATGTCAGAGGATGCTTAAAGTAGTTATACATCTACATTTATCTCCCCACAAAATTCCGAATTCATCAATGATGTGCATCTCATCGGTGGCCCAGCCTACCCCCTCAGGAAGTGGCTGATAAAGAGGTTCACTCACCACCACTCACTTGATCAATGTCAATGGACCTTCAATGTTTGAACTCGGCAAGGATGGTGGTAGGAAATGCCTTTGGATGACTCAAAGGTCACTGGCAGTGCCTGGTCAAGAGACTTAATATTAGTACCAGTCGTATATCAGATGTTGTTACCTGTTGTTTTCTGCACAATATATGTGGAATTAAAAAGGAGCACTTCATGCCTGAGTGGACCCCATTACCATGAGCCTGACTGAGTTGCCTAACGGGGGTACAAACACACAGAAACCAGCCTATCCATGAAGCAATTATGTCAATTCTATAAAGTAAATCAGTGAGCAGAATGGAGACAAAAATTAATGATTTTTATTAAAGGTCTAAGGCATTTGTCCAAGAAATCTAGTGTAAAGGTAAAATGTAAACAACAATAACAATAAAGAGTGCAAACTGAATGTTAGTAAACATTTTTCAACAGTGCAAAATAAGAACACAATCATAAGTATATTCAGAAGTGATGACTCCAGCAGATGGAGGAAGGTCGAGGATGAGGGGAAAATAAAAATGACTTGTATGCCTCATCCATCTGGACGAGGCTGTGACATCCATTTGTAGGCAGGGAGTAGAATTGCCTCTTGCAGGAACATGGTACTGACCTGAGAGAGTTTGGTGATATGTAAAGGGAAAGGGGGATGCATGGCAGGGAAGGGCATGCGCACAATTAGGTCCCGCAGAAGAGAGGCCTGATTTTTCGTGTCACGCTGTATGTCTTGAAGAACAATGCCAAATGAATTCAAGTGGTGCCGTGCCACCAACTCAACCTCGCAGCCTTCTCCTCGTGCTTCCTCTTCTTCTCCAGTTCTTCACGATCATCGTCATCCTGCTCCATTCTCTTTCATTTATTTGGAAAACTCCTGTACCTTTGTCAATCTTTGGCCTTTCGGCTGCAGCTGGCATCCTAGAAAGCAAAACAGCCCAAGTGACATTAGCTACATTAGTCCTTATGGCCAGAAACACACTCATGAAACCGAATTAGATTGACTGTAATCACGAACAAAAAATTATTTTTTACTTGGAGAATCTCAGATCGGCTCGACAGTTTCCAATCTGGTGGCCTCACCAGCTTCTGCAGTGATGCTGGAGGATGGAGATGCAGGAGGGTTGGAATTGGAGACAACTGGCTTGTCCATTGTGCTCAGGAGAGAGACTGGATTGGCAGAGTGGTTGGTCTAGACTGGCACAGGTCAAAATAGCACCAGTCCAAATGGCCTCTGACACTTCTACCATTGTTGTCCATTACCTGATAGAAGTTCTTCTAGAGGCTCTTCACCTTTGTTATCATCTGGGCTTTGTTCCTAGTGAAACCATGCTCCATGAGCTGTGTAGACAGCCTTTTACACTGTATTGGTCATCTGGCGTTTGATTTCCTCTGAACCCTGTGGGTCAGTAGCTCCCTGACTTCATTGCTGCCCCAACTTGCACACGTTGCTATTTTGTTTTGTGTGTAGGACAATCACTGACTTGTAGCTTTTTTTTTGAAGTCCTGCACAAAATGGTGCACACATTCAATCACCGTTTTTGTGATGCAAACTGATTTCCACATTCACAACACTTCACCTCTGAGACTACCTCACTTGGGGGATTAAAGGAGGATGAAAGTGATCCCGCAAGCCTCCTCGATTGTGTTCAGAAGGTAAGCAGAGCTTTGAAAAGGGCTACAATAGCTGGCTTGTACCAACAGTGTAAAAATACCTTTAGATTCCTCGGGTGAAATGTTTTCCCAACGTCTACACCATATGAGGCTATCATCATTTCATTTAGCTCTATAAAGTACCCCCTCAGCCTTCTCTGTTCAAAGAAAAGCAAACCCAATTTAGCTGGTCTCTCCTCATATCTAGAACTGGCCATCCCAGGTAACATAATGGTGAATCTCCTCTACACCCTCCACTTATAACCAGAACTATACATAGTTTAACCTGGATAGAACCTACACAGATAATGGTGGGGATCAGGGGAGTGCTGTAGGGCAGAGGGATCTTGAGTACAGGTACAGAGTAGTTTGAAAGGGTAGTCAAAATGGGTTTCAGCAAACTGGCCTTCAGTTAGTATATTGAATATCAAAGTTGGGAGGTACTGTGCAGTTGTTGCAGATATTGGTGAGGACCTATTTGAAGTATTGTGTTCAGTTTTGTGCATCATGCTGATGGGAAAAAAAAAATAAGATTTCAGAGTACATACATGACACAAAAGCATTAAAATATTAAAGATTGTTAAGAACAAGGTCGATTGATGTGATTTCAACAATTAAGGAATTAATATGGATTAACTCGGGATACTCTTTTTTCATTATCTTCAACTGAGAGGATATTTGTGAGAAAAGTTAGGTCCAACAATGTTTCTACTGGATTGTAGTGCACTGAAAAATCTTATCAGGGGAGTTAATACTGAGATATTTACTTTGCAATGCACATTTTATTATAAACAGGGAATCCATAAATCTAGACAGGAATGGGACAATCAATGAGAAAAGATGGTCAGGTATTTATTGAGATTGTATGACAACTACCATAAATATTAGGTATAGATTAGTTCAATATAAATACCTACATCAATTATATTTAATGCTGCAAAAATTGAATAGAATAAAATCAGACATCAGATAAATGTTTTAGATGTGGTGAAGTCACAGGAACCTTTTTGCATTCTACATGGTCATGTTCTAAATTAAAGCATTTTGGTTAGATTTAGAAAATATTTTAGTGCAAATTACAGGTACCATTTTTCCACAAAATCCAGACTTATTTTTATTAGGAAATATAGAAAGAACAAGACCTTAGTTGAAATTATCAATGTACCAAACAAAATTTGTCAAAAGAGCTTTAACAGTGGCAAGGAAGTGTATTGTCGTGACTTGGAGATCAGACGCATATTTAGGTATGGAAAGATGGAACGCAGAAATTCAACGCTGCATTCCATTAGAATTTAAGAGATAAATATGCTACATTTTTTTGCAAATTTGGAGCCCATATATGCAGAATTTAGGGGTCAATATGTAAAAATGTACTTCCAGCCTCTTGAGACCTGTGTTAATCTTCTTCCCTAAAATGGCTGTATAAACATTATGGGATCCCAGTGTGTGAACCGATCCTTCGAGCAATGCAGGAAACTACTTTCTTCTTGCTTTTCTATACTTCTTCTATCTAAACATCTTTATAGTTGGGGTTGGAGCCTTGGGAGGAGGTTTAGTTTTTACAAGCAGAGAGAGAGAGAGATTGAGAAGTCAGTTCTGCAGTAGCTTTTGAGGCTGCAACATGACAAGATGGCAGGCTTGTTGAAACCCCATTTTGAAGATAGTTGTGAGTTCTGAGTTCAGCCTGATGAAAACCCTTGCAGTCCTTACAAAAGGAAATAGCCAGCTAGAGTGTTTCACCTGAAATAAGGGAAACAAGAGGAACTCTGTGGTGACCTGGAAGAAAAGGTTATCATTTGGAAAACCCATGTTGGGGCGAGTTTCTTCGGTAAGACAGTGAAGTGACTGATTGTAGGAAATCAGTTTGTGTGTGTCCAATGAGCAACTAATATCTCTCTGAAACCAACAAGAACCTTCCTGACTGGTAACCATTTAACTTTAAGCACCTGAGCCTGGTGAAAATTCATAAATGTTAAATTCTGTGCACAGTATAAGAATTGTCTGATACAGGTGAATTTGAAGAAGTGAGAAGTGAATGATTGGACTATCAAAGCAAAGAACTTTCCTGAACACATGCACAATACATACATATGTACTTAGAATTAGAAGGGGGTTAAGTTAGGTTAAGTTAAGTTAATAATAATAAGTTAAAGTTTGATCCTGTTTTTATGTTTAAAGAAAATTAAAAACAACTTCTGTTTAAGTAACCATTTGTCTTGGTGAATTTCTATTGCTGCTGGGTTTTGGGGTCTTCTGGGCTTGTAACAAAGGTGATGCACAGAATTTACATATCTAAACTCAAATTATCCTGTTTCTATGCAGATGTTGATCTATTATGTGAAAAGTAAAATTTTTGAAACTTCACTGGGAATGTTCTAAATTAGGAAGATATTGGGAGATTATTTTTCATTCTTTATCAGCAATTTTTAAGATTAAATTGAATATATTCCTTTTAATTGCCCTGTTAGTTTTTTTTTCTCATGAACCAGATAAACTTTCATCAGCACCTCAAGAAAGTTTCAGCTTTTAGCAGGTTGATAGCCAGATGAGCAGTTTTAATGAAATGGAGAGATGAACTCTCACCGACTCATGCACAGTGGCAACAGAATGTAATGATATAATGATATACTTAGAGAAAATTAAAGTCAATATTAAAGATAAAAGTTTCAGTTTGAAAAGGTATAGGGCTCATTGATAGAATACTAACATAATTGGCAGTTTTAGGTGGATATGGGTGCTTTAGTGCTGGTCCGTCCGTCTTCTGGAGGTCATGACTTGTTACACCTTTGTATTTTTCTTGTAACCTTGATTAGAGGGAGGGGTTAGATTAGTATGGTTTTTAGTTATTTTTTTTGTTTTAGATAAGTGGATTTATCAGGTTTAATTATGATTATCCTAGATAATATCTTTTGTAGATATTACATCAAGGTTCTTGTTGGTTTCAGAGAGATATTAGTTGCTCATTGGACACACACAAACTGATTTCCTCCAATCAGTCACTTCAGTGTCTTGCCGAAGAACCTTCACTTCAAGACAAAGCCCAGGAACAATAAGCCCCCAGAAAGAGTTTCAATGTTGGAAACCTGCAGTCAGACGAAGTGAGAGGAAACTTCCAGGCAAACCTCAAAGCAAAGCTCAAGGATGCAATGTGCCTCACGGACTCGTCCCCTGGGAACAGCTGAAGACTACCATACTGCAATCTACTGAAGAGGTACTGGGCTTCTCCTCCAGGAAAAACAAGGATTGGTTTGACGAAAACAGCCAGGAAATCCAGGAGCTGCTGGCAAAGAAGCGAGCTGCCCACCAGGCTCACCTTACAAAGCCGTCCTGGCCAGAGAAGAAACAAGCCTTCCATCGCGCATGCAGCCATCTTCAGCGCAAACTACGGGAGATCCAAAATGAGTGGTGGATGAGCCTCGCCAAATGAACCCAGCTCAGCGAGGACATTGGCGAATTCAGGGGTTTTTACGAGGCTCTAAAGGCTGTGTACGGCCCCTCACCCCAAGTCCAAAGCCCGCTGCACAGCTCAGATGGAAAAGTTCTCCTCAGCTACAAGATCTCCATCCTCAACCGATGGTCAGAACACTTCCAATCTCTTTTTAGTGCCAACCACTCAGTCCAAGATTCCGCCCTGCTCCAGCTCCCTAAGGCTAGAGCTGGATGAGGTCCTCACCTGGGAAGAGACATATAAGGCAATTGAACAACTGAAAAGTGGCAAAGCAGCAGGTATGGATGGAATACCCCCCAGAGGTCTGGAAGGCTGGCGGCAAAACTCTGCATGCAAAACTGCATGAGTTTTTCAAGCTTTGCTGGGAACAAGGAAAACTGCCTCAGGACCTTCGTGATGCCATCATCATCACCCTGTACAAAAACAAAGGCGAGAAATCAGACTGCTCAAACTACAGGGGAATCACGCTGCTCTCCATTGCAGGCAAAATCTTCGCTAGGATTCTCCTAAATAGAATAATACCTAGTGTCGCCGAGAATGTTCTCCCAGAATCACAGTGCGGCTTTCGCGCAAACAGAGGAACTACCAACATGGTCTTTGCCCTCAGACAGCTCCAAGAAAAGTGCAGAGAACAAAACAAAGGACTCTACATGACCTTTGTTGACCTCACCAAAGCCTTCGACACCGTGAGCAGGAAAGGGCTTTGGCAAATACTAGAGCATGTCGGATGCCCCCCAAATTTCCTCAACATGGTTATCCAACTGCACGAAAACCAACAAGGTCGGGTCAGATACAGCAATGAGCTCTCTGAACCCATCTCCATTAACAATGGTGTGAATAAAGCCTGCGTTCTCGCACCAACCTTCTTTTCAATCTTCTTCTGCATAATGCTGAACCAAGCCATGAAATACCTCAAAAATGAAGACGCTGTTTACATCCGGTACCGCATGGATGGCAGTCTCTTCAATCTGAGGCGCCTGCAAGCTCACACCAAGACACAAGAGCAACTTGTCCGTGAACTACTCTTTGCAGACGATGCCGCTTTAGTTGCCCATTCAGAGCCAGCTCTTCAGCGCTTGACATCCTGTTTTGCGGAAACTGCCAAAATGTTTGGCCTGGAAGTCAGACTGAAGAAAACTGAGGTCCTCCATCAGCCAGCTCCCCACCATGACTACCAGCCCCCCCACATCTCTATCGGTCACACAAAACTCAAAACAGTCAACCAGTTTACCTATCTCGGCTGCACCATTTCATCAGATGCAAGGATCAACAACGAGATAGACAACAGACTCGTCAAGGCAAATAGCGCCTTTGGAAGACTACACAAAAGAGTCTGGAACAACAACCAACTGAAAAACCTCACAAACATAAGCATATACAGAGCCGTTGTCATACCCACACTCCTGTTCGGCTCCGAATCATGGGTCCTCTACCGGCATCACCTACAGCTCCTAGAACGCTTCCACCAGCGTTGTCTCCGCTCCATCCTCAACATTCATTGGAGTGACTTCATCCCTAACATCGAAGTTCTCGAGATGGCAGAGGCCGACAGCATCGAATCCACGCTGTTGAAGATCCAACTGCGCTGGGTAGGTCACGTCTCCAGAATGGAGGACCATAGCCTTCCCAAGATCGTGTTATATGGCGAGCTCTCCACTGGCCATCGTGTCAGAGGTGCACCAAAGAAGAGGTAGAAGGACTGCCTAAAGAAATCTCTTGGTGCCTGCCACATTGACCACTGCCAGTGGGCTGATATCGCCTCAAACCGTGCATCTTGGCGCCTCACAGTTCGGCGGGCAGCAACCTCCTTTGAAGAGATCGCAGAGCCCACCTCACTGACAAAAGACAAAGGAGGAAAAACCCAACACCCAACCCCAACCAACCAATTTTCCCCTGCAACCGCTGCAACCGTGTCTGCCTGTCCCGCATTGGACTTGTCAGCCACAAACGAGCCTGCAGCTGACGTGGGCATTTACCCCTCCATAAATCTTCGTCCGCGAAGCCAAGCCAAAGAAAGACGTTTGGTATATTATTTAACCGATCTATACACATAATCATTTTAACAAACAATCACATTTAACAATTATGAACAAAATTTTAAATTTGTTGTATTGTGCATTTATTTTAATTATATGATATGTATATGATGTGGCGACGCACGTTCTTGTAGTGGTGAACCGACCCTGCTGGTCACTCGTGGATGGCGGAGCAGCCACGGCAAGAATGGCATCGCAGGACTATCCCTTCCAGTCCAGACCGGAAGCAAGCGCCGGAACGCTAGGGGTGGGACCTAGATCGGCCTGAAAGGCTGCAGCAGGAGATTCAAATAAAAGCACTTTTGATACCAGAGCTCACAGCCTGTCTTCTCAGTCTCTTCACCGCACTTGTTCACCACACACTACATTGATGACCCCGACAAGTCTCCACATCCTGAAAACTCAAAACAATAGAACAAGCTGTAGGCACTGTCAATTCAAGCTGCCAACCATCTGTACAAACAGGCCCTGCACTTGGTTCGGCCAAGCAGAGACCCAGTTCAAGATCAAACAGATAACTTCCGATTTAGTGAGATACTTCTACGTCATCAGCTCGCTCAACTAGGAAGCTGCCTCGTGAGTCAATGACCTAATTCAGGTGCAGCTGGAGGATGGTAAATACATGGCTCTGAGGAACCACCTCATTAGCAGGTACAGCCTGCCACAACACACTCCTGCACTTGCATGGCCTGGCCGATAGGACGGCCCCCTCTGCTGTCATGAACGAGATGCTCACATTGGCAGGAGGGCACAAGCCCTATCTCATGTTTGACCAGGCATTCCTTGAGCAGATGCACAAGGATATTAGGCTCCTCTTGGCCAACGTGGACTTCAGTGACCCATGCAATGTTGTGGCACATGCGGATGTTCTCTACCACTCAAAAACGCGAAGCCAGAGTCATCAACAAGGACAACACCCAAGTCTAGTTCACCATGTGAGCAGGCCTTACCCCATCAGAGGATGGAGAGGTCCAATCCCGAATGATCTTTTTATCACCAGCGTTGGGGGACATCTGCCCACAGATGCCAGGAAATGATATGGTCAGCCGCCCTTAGTGGCTGCAGTGGCTGGATGTCCAAATAGCCTTCTCTACATCTGGGACAGCATCTCAGGCCATAGGTTCTTCATGGACACAGGGGTGGAGATTAGCACTTGAGATGCATATGAGACTACATGGTCCTTTCCATCAGGCTGCCAATTACACCACCATCCAAACCTTTGGAAAAATATGGATTCCTGGAAGTTTCAGTGACAGCACATTCCAATGGTCCTTCACACTTGCTTCGGTGGACAAATTCTGACTTGGTGTAGATTTTCTCTGAGCCCAGTTCCTACTTGTTGACCTCCAGGCAGACAGTGCCCCTCGGCAGATCAAACGAACCATCCACCCAGCTTGCTTCTGTGGAGACCAAACACGGCCATTATGGCCACCTTCTTGCAGACTTACCCTCCATTCTGCAACCACAGTTCATGGCAGCCATGCCCAAACATGACATACAACACTATATTGCTACCACTGGTCCTCTATTGCATTCATATGCCCGTCGCCTTGCCCCAGACAAACTCAACCTCACCAAGGAAGAGTTTAGGTGCAGGGAGTAGCTGGGCATTATCCATCGTTTTGATAGCCCATGGGTCTCATCCCTCCACTTGGTGCCTAAGTCCAATGGCGATTACAGATGTCTCAATGATGCAGCATCACCAAACTGCTACCCAACGTCCCACATCTAGGATTTTGCAGCAAATCTCCATAGTGCAAAGCTGTTCTCCAAAGTTGACTTAATCCGGTGATATCACCAGATCCCCGTGCACCCGGATGACATCCAAAAGACCACTATCATCACCCCGTTCAGCCTGTTCAAGTTCCTATGCATGTAGTTGTGTTTGAAAAACATGGTGCAGACCTTTCAGCGCCTCATTGACATGGTCAGGATAGACTTGCCTTTCCTTTTCATCTACCTCAATGACATCCTGGTAGCCAGCAGTTCGCCTGCAGAAACATGACGCACCTCTGTCAGCTGTTCACTCACCTTCCACAGTTCCACCTCATTGTTAATCCAGAGAAATGCCAGTTCAACCTCACGTAAATAGACTTTCTGGGCCGCAAGATCACCCCAGCTGGTGCCACCCCTTTACCAGGCAAGGTCGATGCCATCTAGCAGTTTGGCAAACCAACAACACTAAAAAGGGCCTTCAGGAAATAGTGGGCATGGTGGATTTTACTACAGGTTCATCCCTGCAGCAGCGTACATTATGCGCCATCTCTTCACTTTAATGTCGGGCTCATCGAAGAAGCTTGAATGGACAGAGGAGGCACATAGTGCATTAAAACAGACTAAAGAAGCTCTGGGCCACACTATGGCACTGGTACACCCACAGATGAATGTACCAACAGCCCTCACAGTTGACACGTTCAACACGACTGTGGGTGCTGTCTTGGAACAGTTCGGTAATGACTCATCGTAACCCCTCGCCTTCTTCAGTTAACACCTGCTGCTGACTGAATTGAAGTATGGCGTATTTGACTGAGAACTACTCACCCTCAACCTGGCCATCTGCCACTTCCTGGAAGGGCATCCATTTACTGTCTTCACTGACCACAAGCTGCTTACTTTTGCCTTTGCAAAGTCCTCCAACCCGTGGCCTGCCTGACAACAGAGACACTTACCCTACATCTCTGAATTCACCACTGCTATCCAATACCAATCCAGAAAACACAAATTTGTTGCCAATGCACTTTCCAGGCCTTCAGTCAACACCTTGGCACAGGGCATCAACTATCGTGATCTGGTTCAGGCACCACCCTGAGATGCTCAGCTTCAGTACAGCAATGACAGAGCTGCAGCTCCAAGACCTGCACTTGACGCTGATGGCATCATGCTCCTCTGCGATGTTTCCACTGGCTAGCCCCATCCTCTCATCCCCACCCAGTGGAAGAGAATGGATTTGGACTTAATCCATGGTTTATTGCACCTCTCCATCCACATAACAGTGCAGCTAGTAACCGCAAAATTTGTTTGGCACAGCCTGTGTAAACAAGTCACTGAGTTGGGTGAAAAACTGCACAGACTGCCAGATGTCCAAGGTCCAGTGGCACACCAGACACCAACTCCAATACTTCAATACCCCAACACATCCACCTTGACATAGTCAGACCCCTGCCTGTCTCCCAGGGATCCTGCTATATACTCACTGTGATGGACAGATTCACCTGCTGGCCAAAAGCCATATCTATCCCAGATGCCTCCACAGAGACATGTACCTGGGCTTTTCTTGCCGCCTGGTTCTCCCACTTCGGTGTCCCAACAGATGTTACAACCAACCAGGAGCACAATTCACCTCTGCTTTGTGGACACAACTCTCCAGACTCCTGGTCACCCAGCTGCACCATACTACAGCTTACCACACTGAAGCCAATGGGCTAGTAGAAAGTTTTCACGGTCATCTCAAATCAGTGCAGATGGCATGGCTCGATAAGCCCAACTGGGTGGATGAACTACCCAGGGTTCTCTTGGGCATTTGCACAGCACCCAAGGATGACCTTGGGAGGTCCTCAGCCAAACTAGTCTACGGAGAGACGATCACAGTTTCTGGACAATTCCTCCCTTCAGCAACCAATCATGATGCCAACACCTGTGTGACAGACTGGGCTTTATCGCACCACCCTCACCATGGCGACATGGTCAACTGCCCTGCAACTACCCCCCTGACTTGCTTTCCTTTGAGTGTGTATTCATGCGCAGGGGCGCACACAGGACTCCTCTTCAATGACATTATGTCACTGTAGCCCAAACAGTGTGCTACACAGAAATGCTTCAATGTTCACTCTTGACAATAGGGGCAAGGAGGAGGTTTTCAGGCTGGACCATTTAAAACCAGCGCATGTGGACATGTCCCAGGCAGTTCAGGTTCCCTCACCAGTGCCTAGAAGTCGGCTGCCAAAACAGCACATCTTTCCCACAACGCATCCCAAGATCATTGGTGCCTGTTGTGGGTGGGTGGGGTGGTGTGGTGACACATATTCTTGTAGCAGTGAACTGGCCCTACTTGTGGTCGGTGGAGCGGCTGCAACAAGGATGGCATCGTGGAACTGTCTCTTCTGACCCAGGCCGGAAGGTCACGTATTTGCTTGCGTCGCTAGCACCAGGACATTAGGGGTGGGACTGAGATGGGGCTTAAAGGCTGCAGTGTGAGATTCAAATAAAAGCTGTTGTGATATTGCAGCTCACAGCTTATCATCTGAGTCTCTGCACTGCACTCACTCACAACATGCTTCAAAGGGAATATATTGACTGTTTTCCTTTATAATTACTTGCAGGAAATAAAATTATGTTATCTATGACTCATTCAAATAAATTCATACTGAAATTGAGCTGAGTTTTCCAGAGTTTATTAAACATTATTATCAATTGCTATACATTGTTACAAACCATTAAACTTTTGTTAGATGAGGATTAAACAATGATTAAATGTTCAATAAAAGTTGTTGCATCATTCTAATTTCTTGCCATTTTGTAGAACAAAGAAAACTATTTAAAACTAAAGGAGCACAATAGTCCAAAACCTTGAGGTTTTATTGTTGATGGATTTGAGCACAGAGGTACTATCAGTTCAACATATGGAATCTGTTAGTATCATCTGCAACTCTTTTTTTCAACATTGTGTCCATTCTGCTCACCATGCTGACAGCCGTCAACTCTATTCGTAGGACTAATCATGACTAATCGTAGGATAGAGCCTCTCTGGCCTTTCCCATTGCAAATCCACAATGTACCTGATCCTTGTTATCATGCAATAACAGGAAACTAACAGTTCTGTAAACATCTTCTCATCCATCTGCAATTTGATGTCACAGTTCCAAAATTTGTCGGTTTCAAACATCTGTCAATCTTGAAGTCTTCCATCTTATGAAGATCCTGTATCCAACACGTCCATTCCTGTACAATAGATTCTGGTATCTCATCATCCCAACCAAACTTTTTCCTACACAAATTTTTCCAATATTCCTAGAGGATCATATATCGAACTGACTGTTGATAGAATCACCTTCTTGTGAGAGGTCAGTCCTTCAAATTATTTTGAACTAAAAAAATGTCATACTGATCACACCATTAATCTGGAGGTGAGGAAATCCATGATCAAATTACACAGTGGGGTTTTGAGTCCCGGGTCTTGGAGCTTCCTGATCAGTTTTCAGGGGATGATGGTGTTAAATGTTGAAATGTCATCGATAAAGAGCATCCTGATGTATGCATCTTTGCTGTCCAGGTGTGGAACTAGTGAGGTGGCCTCCATCGTAGACCTGTTGCTACGATAGGCAAACTGGAACATACCCATGTCACTGCTCTGACAGGAGCCGATATGATTCAACACCAGCCTTTCAAAACACTTCACTGTTGATGTAAGTGCGACTGGTCAATAGTCATTAAGGCAAGTTACTGCACTCTTCTTGGGCACTGGTTTGATTGATGTCTGTTTGAAATAGACCTGTTGGAGTGAAGATATTCATAAATATCTTGATTAAGTTGGTCAGCACAGATTTTTAATACTCACACAGGTACTCCGTCTGAGCTGGATGCTTTCTTTGGATTCACTCTCCTGAAGGCAGCATGCACATCATCATCAGATACGGACAGGATTGAATCATCAGGGGACATGGAGGTACAGAAGGGTGGTTCTTCACTGTTACTATCATCAAATCGGGTGTAGAAGGCATTGAGTTCCTCTGGACGTGAAGCTTTGTCACCTGCTACTGCACTGGATTTGGTTTTATAGCAGATTATGGCATTTAGGTTCTGGGATGGCTGTTGGTTGTCTAGCTGAAGAGGATGCAGAGATGGCTTATGAGAATGTTGCCAGGACTGGGGTTGCACAGGGGGCTGAGGTATAGGAGAGTTTGAGCAAGCTGGGTCTTTATTCATTAGAGCACAGGAAGATCTCATAGTTGTCTACAAAATCATGGGAGGAATAAATCAAGTGAAGGCAGAGAATCTTCTGCCCAAAGAAGGGGAATTAGTAACCAGAAAATCTAGCTTTACAGTGAAGGAGGAGACATTTAACAGTAACCTGGTGGGGGTATGGAACAGGCTGCCAGAGGAGGTGATTGAGGCAGGTATCTTTGCAATATTTAAGAAACATGGGTAGGATGGGTTTAGATGGATTTGTGCAAAATGAAGCTAAGTGGGACGAGAGTGAGTGGGACATTTTGGTCAGTGTGGGCATGTTGAGCTGAAGGGCATGTTTCCCCACTAGGCTGCAACTTTATAAAGTTGCGCCACAACCTCCTCGCCTTGAGTCACCAGCAGCCTGTTTGGTCTTTCAGCTGCAGAGCCCCTCCCGTGGGTCGGTGTACGTTTCAAGAAGTTATGTTTCAAGAAGATGTCTCACCATCTCTTTCTCAAGTATATTTCAACATTGGCAATACATTTTGGTCAAATATAAAAAATATTTTCTAATAAATTATAAATCAATCATCATCACTGATTGAATTAAAAATGCATTCAATGTCACCAAATCTAAGGAAAGCCAAAGGTCATTGGGGGATCCAAGGTGGAGAGAGTGAGCAAATTTAAGCTTTTTGGAGTTGCTATCTCAGAGGATATTTCCTGGGCCCAGCACCCCAATGGCATCATGAAGAAAGCACGTCAGTGCCTCTAGTTCCTCAGGTGATTGCGGAGGTTTGGTATGACATCAGAAACCCTGGCAAATTTCTACAGAGGTGTGGTGGAAAATGTGCTATCCGGCTGAATCACTGTCTGGTTTGGAAACACCAATACCCCTGAGCATAACCTTCTCAAAAATGTAGTGCACACAGCCCATGACATCACAGGCAAAACCCTCTCCACTAATGAACACATCTACAGAGGACGCTACCGTCAGAGAGCAGCAGCAATCATCAAAGACCCTCACCACCCAGCACACACTTTGTTTTTGCTGCTGCCATCAGAAAAGAGGTATAGGTACCACAAGACTGGCACCACCAGGTTCAGGAACAGCTGCTATCACACACCTCAACGACAAACTCAATCAGAGACTCATTTAAGGACTCTTACTTGGGCACTTTATTGATTTTCATTTTGTTCTCTCTGTATTGCACAGTCAGTTTGTTTACATTTATTTGTTTACAGTTCTTTATTTGTTTACAAGTTTTATGCTGTGTACAGTTTATTTTTTGTACCACCAATTAGTGGTAATTCTGCCTGGCCTGCAAGAAAAAGGAATCTTAGGGTTGTATGTAATGTCATGTATGTACTCTGAAAGATAAATCTGAAATCTATTTCAGTTTTAATTACCAGCATGAAGTAGATTATCGTGAAAGTCTGTCAGCAACAATACAATTTGGAAATTAAATCACCTTCATTATCTTTCACCACCTGCAATCTGGGGAAAAAGAGAGAGCTTGATTACAGAAAACAGTGACTCCTACTGTACCATTGGAGGAATGCCCATTCTTAATTCACATTCAGAGTGTTGTGGTTTGAACTTTCTCAAAATAAATGTATGAGAATGTACAATAAAACACAACAATTCGAGATCTTTCTTCCGGAGGAAACTTAAGACAAATGAGGGGATATCAGCAGGTATAATGATAAAAATAATATTTCACTAAGTCCAGTATCATGTTTACAAAGACCTAGTTGTGATGTTATACTAGTTTGATTTATATAGTTTTACAGAAAGAGAGAGCTCTGTTATATTTCTGTCCTTAACCAAATGTGATGTCAATATAGCAGTGGATGGCATTGTGTTACCTGGCAATGTGCCAAACATTGAAACTAAACAATATTAAAATATGTTGGATAAATATCAGTGCTTCTCTCTCTGAAAATTCACTTGTGTTCTCTAGTTTTTCTCCATTTCAGAATCCAATTACACTAATGCTTTCTGAGCACACTCAACCTTTAGCCTGGCTGTATATTGGGAGTGGTAGTTCTGGTTGCCAAAGCTTTCCATTGACATTGTTAATTCATAGGATTGACCAGATAGTTGACACCCCAAATTACCTCAGGTTTTTATTTGATGTGTGGGAGGAGGCTTCCATCAACTTAACCGCATATTTAAACAAACTCTGTGAATAAATCTTTAAAAAAAGGAATAATTAGAATTAGAAATATATCACAGGCTTCTGAAATTAAAAATGCCACCAAGTCCTATTCTTGTTTTACAACGGAAATACATAGAGGTTTGAGCAGATCAAGGATCTTGTTCTGAAGCTTCTTGTTCATGATTGAGACCGTGGCAGACCATTAAATAAAGTAAAATTAAGCATCTGCTTGGTCTCACAGGAGAAATCTAATCATGTCAATATGAGCTAACAATAATGGGAAGTCTGTCTACATTGAAGTGTTTCAAGATTGCAAATGAGAGGGCTCACATGAAGGTGAAGATTTTAGATTCCTCATGTAGGTTAAGGTAACAAAAAGTTAATTATTCTGCTTTGGTATTCTTAGTGAAGATTAAGAATGATATTCTGGAATTGTGCTCTGCCAGGTATTTTGTGGATAATTTTAATTGATCAAAAGTCACAGGCTGTATTTGTAATGATTCAGTGGACAGCGAGGAAGATTAATGTAGTTTAAAAAGAGATATAGGAAAGCTCGAGGAGTGGGCTGAGAAATGGCTGATGGAATTTAATACAGATAAGTGTGAAGTGCTGCACTTTGGAAAGGAAAATCTAAATAGGTCATATACATTGAATGGGAGACAATTGAGGCGTGCAGAGCAACAAAGGGATTTAGGAATTATGGTAAATAGTACCCTCAAAGTTGATACTCAGGTAGATAGAGTGGTGAAGAGGGCATTTGGAATGTTGGCCTTCATAAATTGGAGTATTGAATTCAAGAGTTGGGATGTTATGATGAAATTGTACAAAGCATTGGTGAGGCCAAATTTGGAATACTGTGTGCAGTTTTGGTCACCAAATTATAGGAAGGATATAAACAAAATAGAGAGAGTGCAGAGAAGGTTCACGAGAATGTTGACAGGATGTCAGGTTTTGAGTTACAGAGAAAGGTTGAGCAGCCTGGGGCTTTTTTCTCTGGAGCATAGGGGGATTTGATGGAGATGTTCAAGATTTTAAAAAGGACAGAGAGAGTCAACGTGGATAGGCTTTTTGTATTAAAGAGTGGGGGATATTCAAACCAGAGGCCATGGTTTGAGATTGAAAGGGGAAAATTATAAGGGGAACATGAGGGGAAATTTTCTCACACAAAGGGTGGTTGGGATGTGGAATAAGCTTCTGGTGGAGGTGGTTGAAGAAGGAATGTTATTTACATTTAAGGAAAGACTGGATTACATGGAGGGGATAGGATTGGAAGGGTATGGACCAGGTGCTGGTCAGTGGGACTGGGAGGGCGGGGATTTATTCCGGCATGGACTAGTAGGGCCAAACTGGCCTATTCTGTGCTGTATAAGTATGACCCATAGTTGTTCACTTCAAGGTTGAAATGAAGGCCGCACAGATAATAAAAATCTATTAAGAAAGTGGATTCAGTAGATTAAGGATTGGAAGAAAGAAATGTTGCATAAAAAAAAAGATGAAAGAATGATTTGAAAGTAAGTGAATGCGACTAATTCAGGTAATATTTGAAAAAGCAGTTTATCTTGGAAACAATGTGTGGCCAGAACAATAAGGTGGAAAGAGCATTTTTTTTAAATGTAAGGCAAAATAAGCATCTGCAGGTTTTGATTTAGGATGAGGGGGAATTGAGAGATCGTTAGAATTGCCAGCATTATAAAAATCTATTAAGCAATTGTTTTTGAGACAGCAAAAATCAATGGAAGTAGTCGCAGTTGGGGGAATGTGTTGAGAAGCCAGTGCTGGGAATTCACTCAAGGCTTCCCCTGCCTCTAAAGGAAACGGTTACAATTTAATCAAAGGTTTACATCTAAAGACCTCTTCCACTCTTATACTAACTTCCCTGAGTGTATCCAGTAGCCAGCAACAGACATGTGGCCAGAGGTTCAGCTCACATGCGTTTCCGAATGATGTGGCTGACCCCAATTATGAGAATTTTCTGTGACCTACTGGGCAAGAAGTCTTGCTGAGAATCAGCGCTGAAGAAGAAAAGTTTACCTGTTGGCTCAGTCAGCTCTTTAAAAGGGCAATCCAATTATTTTCCCACATTTCTGCTCTTTGCCCACAACAATCTAAAAATTTCCTTTCAAACATTTATATAATTTTCCTTTTTAAAGATTTTACTGAATCTAGTTCAGTTCTGGTGAAGAATATCTCTTTCTTGCCTGTGAACTTACTCCTGAATCCTTACTCCTTAACCTTTTTGTCAGGGGAAAGGATGTGTCCTGGAAAATGAGTCACATCCTTCATCAGTGCTACCTGTCTGAAAATCTAGAACTCAATGCATCCCACTTCGATTTTGATCTGCCACTTCTTGGCACCACTATTTTTATACCAATGATGGCATTCCTGTATCACTCATGGAATACGTCATCCTCACTGCAATGATAATTTGCTAAGGAAATGCATTTGCATTGCTCAGAGGAATGAATCATCTTTAGCAGCTCCCACAATGACCATGGTTTAAGCCACTTCTGCCAAGGTAGATCATTAAAAGTGGCCTCAAAGAACAGGGTTTTAGGAGAATGGACAAATCTGAGAAAGATGCACTTTAAATTTTTCTGACCTTCCTGGTTCTCCAAGTTTCAAGTTCAAGTTGAACTTGTGCAGTCAGATGATAACTGTTTCTCTGGACTGTAGTGCACATGACCCTTTCATCTGAATCTTATTGCCAAACTCACCCCACATAATGCCAGATCATCCACCATTGATCCTATCGCTTTACCCATGACCTCACTGTGGATATTGCACAGGAATTAATTGCTGGGAAGTCACTTTCCTTATCAAGACCAGATCTCTCTATTTGAATAGTGTATCAGTGTTCGGGCTCTGGCCAAAGCCATCATCTCTTTCAACTATAGTCTAATGTTTGGTTGCCCAACTCCTTAATGCTTATTGGTTAGAGTTCCAGTCACTTTTACTAGCCAGTCCCTGACTTCTGGAAACTCTTTCCATCAGATCTTTACCATCAAATCTAGCCCCTAATCTTCAGAACCAACTGCAATAACCGCTGACCTCATAGGCTCTGTTTCTGAAATGTTTAACTCTGTGAATATTGGACCATGAACCATGCCAGAAGATAAATTGAGTCACGGGAAATTGAAAACAATGCAGAATGCTCAGATTGTTGGTAAGGTGAGGAAATATTGTTTTATCCATGAGCATTTCCAAGAAATATGCTGAGGAAGAATTGGGGGTGAGAAATAAGGGAACAGATTGGGAGCTCACCAATGTGTTCCAATTCATTCACATGTGTAACACTTCCATAGCAGTCATTTGGGCATTCATGCACCATTCAATATGATGTTGTTGCTTGAGGAGTGGAGGAAATTAATGATTAATGTTCCATTGAATGCACAGCTCCAGGGATGTACACACTCCAGTTCAGGACAACTTCACACTAGGCCAACTACAAACATAATGTCAGATGCTCTGGGTATTTGTGGTGTAGGAGTGATGATGGAAGGGTGGCATTTTGAAGTTTAAAAAGTAACCAGGTGCAAAGAAAAGGTAATGGTGCAGTCTTTTTCTAAGGGTCAAGATGCTGGTGGGATTGTGCAGGTTGGACACTGTTTTTTTCCATGATGAATGACTTCACTCCTTGAACCTCTAAGGCTTTCCTCTATTTGCAAATCACATAAGTGAGTAGTTAATTTGTCACTCTAAATTGTCCTGAATGTATTGGTGAGTTCGTAGAATCTCGGGGGAGTTAATGGGAATGTGAAGAGAATAAAGTGGGATTAGTATATAATTAATGCAAGAGATTGATCAATGATCTGTAGCCTCAATGGGATAACAAACTTGATTCCATGTTGGGCAATTAAATGCTGGCTCAGTCCATGAAGCTCACATTGATGAATGAAAACAAAAAATCCATTTAGTTCACACAATCTCTATCACTTTATTATACAAAAAAAAATGTTTCTTCACCTCTCTTCTTTAACTCCATGAGTTTTGGTCTTACTACAGAAACTCTTTCTCTCAAATCAGTCATAATTTTAAACGCCTCTAGCAAATCTCCTTAACCAGGTCTCATCTGAGGAGAACAGCCACATCTCCTCTCATCAGCATCCAACCATTATAGAACCATAAAAAGCTACAGCACCAAAGCAGGCCTTTTAACCTATCTTGTCTTTTCCAAACTATTTATTCAGCTTCGTCCCATCAACCTGTACCTGGACCATAGAGTTCCTATCCATAAATCTCTTGAATCTTCTCTTTAACTCAAAATTGAATCTGCATCCCCCACTTCCGCTGGGAACTCATTCCACAGCCTCATCACCTTGTGAGTGAAGAAGATCCCATTAAAATTTCACTTAAACATTCACTCATCTAAGTGAGGTAAAAAAAGTGTTTGTATTTATTGGATCTAAACTGCTCATAATTTTGTATACTTTTATCATATCTTTCTTCATTCTCTGATGCTCCAGGGAATAATGTCATAGCTCCTCAAATTCTGGCAATATCCTTGTTAATTTTATCCACATTTTATTTCTGGTTCCATTCAGTAAATCCCCTCCACTGCCTCCACAGGCAACAGTAGATTGGAAGCTCAGCTGAGCAGGCAATGAAAATCTAAAAAGAAGATGTTGGGATTGAAGGATGAAGGTAATGGAGAAGTTAAGCAAGCTTTGACGCAGGTGATATGTGTTAAAGCACTGGCTCTCAACTTTTTTATTTTCACTCACATACCGCTTTAAGTATTCCCTATGCCATAGGTGCTCTGTGATTAGTGAGGGATTGCTTGAGGTGGTGTGCAGGTGGAGAGAAAAACGTTGAAAACCACTGTTTCAATCGTACCTAATTGACTCGTTATGTGCATGGTTTCATAACTCCAAAGGAAATGGGCCAATGACAATTTTTCTCATGCAAAATATTTCAGTAACATTTGGGTCTAGAGCAGTGATTCTCAACCTTCCCTTCCCACCCACATACCACCTTAAACAATCCCTAACTGATCACAGAGCAGCGATGGCATAGGGAATACTTGAAGTGATATGTGAGTGGAAACAAAAAGGTTGAGAACCATTGTGTTGAGGATCAATTGGAGATGGATGTGAATGGAGCCAATGGTAATTCAAGATGGAAAAATTCCACAGAGAATGATTATCTCCCTATGGTGAAGGGGGTTGGGGGAAGGAAAAAATAATGTAGGTGGTTTTTGTATTATATATTCAAACATTTTCCCCCTTCTTTAGTCCCTTATATCAAAACTATGAACAATGAAGTAAGGAGCATTTTTTGAAAAGCTATTCATATTTCAGATTTATTGTCACATACAACCCTGAGATTCTTTTTTTCCACAGGCAAGGCAGAATTACCACTTATTGGAAGAGCAAAAAAAAAACTACACAACGTACACATGTAAACAAATAAAGAAATGTAAATAACTGTGCAATATGAGTGGCCTCTGTCAGTTGTGGTCGACCATATATACTGTACCTTTGATAGTCACTATCTGACACTATAAAGCGAAGCTGGAGTAGCCTCTCTAGCCCACAAGCCAGGGCAGAGTTGATATGGAGATCCATCTGTTGCCCATGTAGTGGAACTCCCTCTCCATGCTATTGAAATATCCAAAGGATTTATAAAAGTTGATACAATTTGGTGCACCAGCCTTACTAGTGCTGGATACAGCAGTCAGCTGCCTTCTGGACTCTGATTCTGGATTTTTCCTCGGGGTTTAGCCTTTTGCATGAGCGGGTAGAGCCACAAGGCACCGAAGGTTTGAAATTGGAGTTTTCCCTCTCCTAGACAAGTTACCATCTGTGACTATCAAGCCCCATCTGCCCAGAGCAACTGGTTTCAAGGTGCCATTGGCCCACCTTTGCCCTTATCCCTGTCAATGAAAACAGCTCCCCTGGGCATAAGATGTATGGCAAATGTGAAGGCCAGGAGTTGGTCTTGGTTGTCAGAGGCTGTTTGAGATGCACGTCATGAAGAGCATTTGTGTAGCCGTGGGAGATCATCCCCACTACACCCTTCCACTATTACAACCTTTAGAGCCAACCTTTAGATTGTGCAATACAGAGAGGAAAATAAACAAAGTGCAAAAGTAAGAGTCTTTAAATCAGTCCCTGACTGAGTTTATTGTTGAGAGGTCTGATGGTGGAGGGGTAGCAACTGCTCCTGTACCTGGTGGTTCAAGTCTTATGGTACCTATACCTCTTTCCTGATGGTAGGATCAAGAACAGAGAAAGTACTGGGTGGTGTGGATCCTTGATGATTATGTTATTCTCTGATGACAGTGTTCCCCGTAGATGATCTTGTGGGGAGGGTTTTCCATGTTATGTGCTGGGCTGTGTCCATTAACTTTTGCAGAGTTTTATGCTTGTGGGTATTGGTGTCCCCAAGCCAGATTGTGATGCAGCCAGGCAGCACACTTTCCACTTCACATCTGCAGAAACTTGCCAGGTTTTCCAATTACATTCCAAACCTCTACAAACTCCAGAGTAAGTAGAGGCACTGCCGTGCTTTCTTCACAATGTCATTTGTGTCTTAAATCCAAGAAATGTCCTCCAAGATAGTGATTCCCAGGAAGATAAATTTGCTTACCCTCTCCTCCTCTGATCCTCCTCTGATCATTGGATTATACACACATCTGATTTTCCCTTCCTGAAGACTACAGTCAGCTCCTTGGTTTTGGGGCCATTGATGAAGTAAAGTCTTCAATCTTCCTCCTGAATGCTGACTCATTGCTCCTTTCTATATATCCCATACCATGGTATTGACAGCAAATTTGTGGATGGTGCTGCTGTTGTACTGAGCCACACAGACATAGGTGTAAAGTGAATAGAGCAGGGGACTAAAAATGCAGTCTTGTGATGCTCTGATACTAATGGAATTATAGAGGACATGTTCTTATCAATCCTCACTGATTTTGGTCTGTAGGTGAGGTAATCAAGGATCCAATTACATAGTGGGTTGTTGACCTTGGACCTTGCTAATCAATTTTGAGGGGATGATGATGTTAAATGCTAAACTATAGTCAATAAAGAGCATCCTGATGTATGCATCTTTGCATCCCCGATGATCCAGGGCTTTCTGCAGAGCCAGTGAGAGGGCTTGTTATGATAGGTGAACTGGAGTGGATCCATGTTGTTGCTCAGACCAGAGCTGATATGCTTTAACACCAAGCCCTTCAAAACACTTCATCACTGTTGATGTGAATGTCACTGGTAATGAAAGAACCCATGAAATGCATCTGTGACACTTGCCTCTTTTTCAGTATTTTTAGTCTTCACAATTTTTTTTTTGTACTACCAATGTTGTCATTCTGCCATGTCTGCAGGAAAATGAATCTTAAGATTGTAGGTAATGTCATGCATGTACTCTGACAATAAATCTGAAATCCGAAAATGAATCCTTACAGAAGTGCTTTTTTTTTAGATTTTACAAGTTAGACATTTTGTCCATTCTCAGATCCATGACTTTCCTTCAATTCCCTAGGCAAATATTCTTGATTTACTTTTTGATTTATAGCTTTCTCATAAATGTTTAATAGCTCTTATTTATAACAATTTGCTTGATTTAAGAATGGCCTCATTAGTTAAGATCAAGAGAGACTAGGAACAGAATTTGAATCTTTCATTCTCTGATGAGGTTTGGGATTCCATTTGTAATTTGATTCATACGACCTCCTTTTATGCACAACATTGCTTATTGCAATGTAAAGTGGTCCATAGAGTCCACATGTCTAAAGTTAAATTATCTAATTTTTACTCTGACAAATGTAAAATTGCTGAGACTTCTTTGATTCACAGTTTTGGATTTGCCCTAGTTTAGAAAAATTTTGGAAAGATATTTTTTCAAATATTACCAGTGATTCTTAAGGTTAAAAATTGGAACCTTGCCCTTTATTGCTCTTTTCGGATCATTTCAAGATGATAGTGTTTTATTGACCAACTTAAAATTAAATTTTATCTTTTACTTTATTGATAGCCAGACATGCAATTTTGATTAAATGGAAAGATAACACTCCACCTACACACACACAATGCTTTCAGGATATTATATCTTGTTTAAGTTTAGAAAAAAATAGATATGCCATTAACAATTCAAATACTAATTTCCTAAGGACTTGAGGCCCTTTTTATAGACTATTACCACAATCTAAGGTTTTAGGGTTGTTATAAGCTTCAATTTACAAGTATAAGCCTATTTCCAAGTTGTCATCACTTGATACCAATATGTTAGTAATTTTTTCCACAACCTTGTATAGTCGTAGAGGTTTTGAATTAACTGCTTTTTTTTTTCATTTTTCTTGCAATTTGTATTTCAATATAGAATTGTATTGTTCAATTTTTGTATTATTGCAAATTTCAATAAAAAATATCTTCCAAAGAAATAAGTGCTTTTTTCTATACTTTCATGCTCATTCATCTTCAACTCCAACTGAAGCAAATGTAAAGTTTTAGTGTAATTCTCCACATCCTATCCAAATAACAAATAACCATTACAGTGCAGAAACAGGCCATATCGGCCCTTCTAGTCTGCACCGATTCACGTGAAACTCCACCAGTTCCAGCTACCTGCTCTCTACCCATAACCCTCCAATCCCCTCATATCCCTGTACTCATCTAACTTCTTCTTCTTCTGCCGCAACTACCTCTTCCTGAAGGTCATTCCACTCAGCCACCACTCTCTGAGTGAAGAAGCATCCCAATGTTTTGCCCCCTAACCCTTAACTTATGACCCCTTGTTCCAATCTCCCCTACCCTCAATGGGAAGAGCCTATTCACATCTACTCTATCTATTCCCTTCATAATTTTAAATGCCTCCATCAAATCCCCTCTCAACCTTCTACGCTCCAGTGAATAAAGTCCCAGTCTACTGAACCTTTCTCCATATTCTAGATACTGCAATCCAGGCAACATTTTAGTAAATCTTCTCTACCTTATTTATATATTCCTATAATTTGGAGACCAGAACTGCACAAAATATTCCAAACTTGGCCTCACCAATGCCATAAACAGTCTCAACATCACCTCCCAGCTCCTATATTCTATGCTATGATTTATAAAGGCCAGCATATCAAAAGCCTTCTTCACCACCCTATCTATATGGGAATCTACCTTCAAAGAATGCTGAACTGTTATTCCAAGATCCCTCTGTTCTTCTGCGTTCTTCAATGCACTCCCCTTCACTGCATATGTCCTATTTTAGTTATTCTTCCCAAAATGAAGCACCTCAAACTTATCTACATTAAACTCCATCTTCCAACATTCAGCCCACTCTTCCAAGCAGCCCAAATCCTTCTGCAGTCCACAAAAACCCTCCTCACTATCCACAACTCCCCCTATTTTTGTATCATTCACATATTTACTCACCCAATTTACCACCCCATCATGATGAACAACAAAGAACCCAACACCAATCCCTGAGACACACCACTCATCACTGGCCTCCATCCTGACAGACAGTTGTCCACCATGATTCTCAGGTGCCTATCTTCTAGCCACCACTGAACCCATCTGACTATCTCAATATTTATCCATAGTGACTGAACCTATTCATTAGGAAGATGCTGCAATTGTTTCAATTCTCAAAAAGATGGAGGGAGAGGAACAGTTGTTTGACACAAGATATGAAGCAACCAGAGTGAAACAAATTGAGGCTCTGGCATCTATCTTAATGGAGCAGGAAGTTGCCCTAAGCATGGGTATGTCCCCAGCTGGTGCCATTGTGTGACCACCATTTATAAATGAAAGGATATGCATTGTGCAGCAAGTTCTGTGAGAGTCTAGAGATAGACTTCCCCCAAGTTCCTTGACATTCCTTATGCTTGTAGATCAGAATATATCGTATTTCCATTTTTTTTGTAGCAGCTTTCTTCGTGGATGTCTTTACTGTGATTGGTCCTTTTGGTGTAATCAGGAACTGGACCATTTAACCTGATAAATCACCTTTGTTATCTCTCTGGACAGCAAATGGCAGCTCTTTAATCATTAATCCAGCTTGTTTAAAGTGTCAGTTTCGGAGCTGACGTTTGTGTTTGCTAAACACAATAAAACCATGGGCTTCTCTTGGAATCAGTCAAAGAAATTTCGAGCAAGTCCTCAAATAAACAAGAAACTGATGTCCATATTGCAGATGGAAACATTACCCAAATAATGGAAATTGTCCACAGAGGGTTGCAGTGAATTGAACAGAGGTGAGAAGGCGGAAGTTGTGAAGATTTTCTTCATCACATCTAGTCATTAGATTATACTTCAATAAAGGACAATGCTCCAGGATTACTATCAATGGGTTCAATCTCAAGCAGGAACAGCAGACACCCAATGGTCATATCATTGCATTGCTTTCATTCGAACCGTGGAGTTATCAGACAATAAAAAGGAAGGTTTGTGAAGCATAATATCAACTATTATGAGGCAAAGCCAATGGATCTGTCAATAGATTTTGGACTTTGCAAGCTTTGCCCTTCAGTTGTATGTAATTTAATCATGAAGCATAATTATGTTATCTCAACTTACAATTAACAGGACTGAACGGCATTTGGAATCTTATAAAATTGAGATTGGAACTAACTAACTAAGGAGCAACTAAACTGAGGTATTTATAATAATATCTTTAGGATGGCATTTAATAAAGAGTTAGTCACTCAGATCCCCAGAAGGGGGCGAAAACCTCAATGGAAATAGAACTGGAGGAAATGGAAAACTCTAAATCCATGACTGTAGGTGCAAGATCCTTAACAATATATGAAATAAGAGTTCTGAAGAAAGAATTTATTTCCTCAGGGATTGATAGGCAAATCAAACACATTTTCGATTCGGGAAATTGAAACAAGAGAAGTTGCTAAACACAAAGGCAAAGGAATAGTCAGATATGCAGAAAAAAAGAAGACTTTTACATATGAATAAGGACCAGAATGATATCGTAGTTCTTTGAAAGTGCTCTGCCATTCAGTATAATCTGCTTATTACCTTACCTTTACATTCTAATTTATTCCTGGTCACTTTTCAACCTGTTTCTTATCCAGAATCTATCTTCACCGGTCTTAAAGGATTCATATACATTGCTTCCACTGCTTGAGAAGGAACACTCCAAAGATCCATGAATTTACCTTGGCCCTGTCTCAAGTTGCCAAATCTTTGTTTTTAACTCATAACACCAAGTTCTCAGTCCTGTTTTAATGAAACCACCTGTCATTCACTCCAATGGAAATAAGCCTAGCCTGTCCATTCTTCCCTCATCAAATAACTGGGGTATCCCAGCTATTAGTCAAGCGATCCTTTTCTGAATTGCTTCTAATTCATTTAATAAGAAGATCAATTCTGTACACAATCCTGCAGATGTGGAACAACAAGATTGGCAAAGGCTGGGAGAGCTGAATAGCCTTCTCTTGTGCTGTGAACTCAAAAGAAGATAACAGTATGATAGCATTCTACTGTGACAGAATCATTACACATGCCATCTAATAATAATTGAAAAAAAATCACAAAATCTTAAGAAATAGGAGCAGGAGTCAGCCATCTAACCTGCTCAACCATTCAATAAAATCACAGCTGATCTGGCTATTGACACATCTCCACTTGTTCCCTTCAACCTTTAATTCCCTCACAATTCAAAAATCTATCTATATTTTAAATACATTTAAGCTGCCAGCCTTTACTGCTTAATTGGGCAGAAAATTGCTCAGATTCACTACTCTCTGGGAGAAGCAGTTTACTTCTACACTGCTTCCCTGATTCTTGGGGCTATATCCCCAATTCTATTTTCCCTGAGGCTTCTCCCCTGCTGCATGGGGCTATTAAGTGCAGGGAATATGCATTATGTTCCACTGGCCCTTCCGACCAAAGTATCAACCATTATTTAGGTGGAGAACCTGGATTTGAGGGCTGGTTTTGGGTGAGGCAAACAATGCTTGCACCCAATGCTTAGATGTGGGATTCTGGGCTCCAGAGTGAGAAAAGGCCATAGTAGGAGATTGGCAGATGCCATCCTCTGTGTTGACAGTGTGTCTGTTATTGATAGATGCAGCAGTCTCTCTCATCACACCCTGTTGGATGGGATGTAAACTGTTATTTCCTCTTCTCTTGATTCAAAGATCATCTCAGATCAGATATTCAGGAGGACCTGCCCAATATTATCAATCAAAGGCAGCATCTCCTCATTGAGCTGTGTGGAGATTCTTTGCTGGTCATGAACCATGTTTCTAGAACAACAATGCATAGCAATGTGGGTAGATAGATAACGGGCTGATGGTGGAGGCCGGAACAATATGGACATTTAATAGGCTCTCAGACAGGCACATCAATGTGAGAAAAATAGAAGGATATAGATGTGAGGTAGGAAAGGATTAGATTGTTGTGGAGTAGGTTTACATTAGTTGGCACAACATCATGGGCTGAAGGACCTGTACTGTGCTGTAATGTATTTTGTTCTATGTTTTATGAGGGTTCAAATAGGATCCTGACAACCAGGTTTCCAGCACGGCACCAAGGAGGGATTTAGACCAGGACATGTATCCATCGGTCCAAATATAATGCTGTAATTACCCCTTTTAGAATTTATGCTATAAGTCTTCTCATTTTTGGAAACACCTCCTCTAAACAAAATAAGATATGTGTGGATTTAAATGGAGATCCATTGGGAGATGTTGCTATGCAATGGGAACTGACTGTCTGTAGGCCTTCATCACAAGAGGATTTAAATAGAGGAGCAAGGATTTATTGTCACATTTTCACAAGGCCAGGTGAGACCACTCTTGGAGCATTGTGTAGCAAGAAACAATACATGAAAAAGCACACAAATGATGGAAAAACTCAGCAGGTCAAACAGTGCCTTGATGAAGCAAATATAAAGATAAATCACCAATGTTTTGGACTTGAGCCCTTCATCAAGGTGTAGGGAAACATGAGAGATGTCCGAACAAAAGTGGAAAGGGGGGAGACGGGGGTAGTGAGGGTGGGAGATGATAAGTGGAGGGGGGAGGACTGCAGGAAGGGGGGTGGGGGGGAAGGAGTCTAGGCTCGGTGGAGAGAGAAAGGAAGTAGGAACTGGAATAACTAGTTAAAGGAAGGGGAGAAGAGGGAGAAAAGGCAAGCTTATTAGTAGAATGCAGTGAACTCAATGTTCATGCCCTAGGGTTGGAGAGTGCCCAGACGAGAAATGAGGTGTTGTTCCTCCAATCTGCAGATGGTCAGGGTGGGGTAGTGTGAAAGGCCATGGACAGACATGTGAGCTTGAGAGAGTGACTCAGAATTGAAATGGTTGGCAATGGGGAGGTCACTTTTGTTGTGGACAGAGAGGAGGTGCTGGGCAAAGCGATCTCCTAATCTGTGATCGGTCTCTCTGATGTACAGAAGGCCACAGAGGGTGCACCGGATGCAGTAAATGAATTCTTTGGAAGTACAGGTGAAGTGGTTCCACATGCTGCTGTGAAGAAACAATACATGGTCTATTCGTTTGGTCAACTCATGGGAAGATGTGGAAAAGCTGTTTCCTATGGTGGGAGAGTCAAGGGTAAGAGGGCACAATTTAAGGATTGAAGGGTATCCATTTAAAACAGAGATGCAGAGGAATTTCTTTAGCAAAGCAACAACTGAAATATGACAGAGCAAATGTCTAAAAATTTTGAAGGTCCATTAAGGCAGATGCAATTGATCCATTCAGGAAATAACCAGAAACAACATCTTGAAATACTGGTGAGAATATAGAATTCAATGCTATGTGGACCTGTTATAAAGGATGACATTTAAATCGAAGGCAGATAAATACATAAAAAGGACGAACAAAACTCACTGATCTGATTAAATTGAGAGGAGATTTATTGTGACTCAAGATGTAAAGGATTGTTGCTTTAATGTTTCTGTTAGGTTATAATTACAGGACTTTGATCAGATGTGATTCAGCCCCCTTGTTTTCTCATCTTAACTTCCTCTCATGAGAAGATGTGTTTCACGGTAACATTGGATGTGGAAAAGCTGCATTTGAATGGTATTGAAGTGGTCCTTTCTATCTCCTGACTTATGTGTAAGCAAATGAACAGCCATCGTGCATTTGAGTGTTGTTGAATGGCTGCTATGTCAGCAAAAACTTTATGGACATCAAAGCAATAATCACTCCAGATTTCATCTGGTTAGGAACCTTGCCTTGCAGCAATGTGAATCATTGAAATAGCTGAAGGATGGTGCAGAGTACTTTGCATGTGGTTTTAATCAACTGCCATTGAAGAATGTGTCTTGACTATCTGCTTATCTAGCCAGATGCTGTCCTCGAGGCTGTCAACATTTCCCTCAATTGTAGTGAATACGTCTGTAATATTAAACATTAGGTTCATCTGTTTTGGAGTTTAGCCAAAGGATCCTGTTCGAATCCAGATGAATGAAATCTCTTCTGCATGCAGGAGCACGATTTTCAGTATTTCATTCATGGATACTTGGTTTTCAACAGTGCCATACATTCATCATCCTCCAGAAAGAGCATTTGTTTCTCAAAAATTATCTGTCTGTGCTACAAATAAATATGTTAATAATTGTACAGGAAATCCCACCCCACTTAATTTACAATGTTTTCATGTTTTGTTCTGAGGTGGTTATCTTCAGCCTTCACTTTTCCTTGAAAACATAATTTCTCTTAAGTGGTGTATCTTGAAGACAACACAGAAAGGATCAGACAACTGCAGTGGCATCAATCAACAGTCAGTAATGATGCGTGAAGTTCAGCATTCTTCTAAAGCTATTTACAGAGGTAGTGATGAAATAAATATAAATTTGACATGACATCCATTTAATTTATTAAAATATCATCAGAAAAGTTCTACTTCATTAATAGCCAATGTAGCATGTCCAATGCATGGAAAGAGCCATATTTCTGTTCTTCATTCATCATATGAAGGTTCAAATAAAGAAAAGATTGTTAAAATATTCCAATTCTTATAAATGTTGATGCCAATAGAAAACTAAGTGTGATTGCTTCTTCATTATTTTACAACTAACAACCTTCTAATGATATGTGGAACATAAAACCCTCAACAAGACTTTAGAAGCTGGATAATGACAAAAGATTTGTGATAAGGTCAATTGCATGCTTTGCTCAGTAGCATAATACTTCATATTTATCTGCATAGTTATTCATTTTCGAATTGTGTAAAATAAGTCATTTTTATTGTCTTTATTTAATCATCTTAGGTCATTTAATCTTTAAGCATGTCTTGTTATTGGTAACTGATTACCAAATCCATGGCAATTTGGGATTGCAGGGTGATTAAATATTTTACACTGTATTCAAAGCTTGATAAAACAATTGTTATTTACAGAATTCATAAAGTTTCAAATAATCACAGCCTATTTACTCAAACAGCTACTACTTTTTTAGATTGTTATTCATAACTGCTCTTTTATCTAGCTTGTTGGTTAAAGAGAAATTATTTTACAAAATATTCTATGTCTTATTTTGACTTTTAATTTTATTTTAAATAGATGTGTGATTTTACCGGTCTGAAATCTTGGCATTGGTCGTCTGTTTCTTTACGCGAGTTCAGACAGCAATCCGGAAGAGCAGTAAGTAAAGAGGCAGGACTTGCAACGTCACTGTGCTGATATCCTATTCATTAGCTCATTGTTCACTTTAGACTGCAGGCATTCTGGGAAATTTACAAGGAGTCCAGGAGGTAAAATGGCAGAAAGGGAATGGCACCCTCACTCCCAATCCAAACTTTTTACACATCCGGGAAAATGGCAAGATTTTCCTGGAACGCAACAGCTGTGTAAGAAACATAAATGGTAGCTAAAAGCAGTTGGTCGTAGACTGATTTTACATTTCACTTTATTTTATTTTAATTGGCTTCAAAGAGAATAAAAATCAGATGAGCTGTTCAGTGCAGATAGTCAAATGTCGCCTGCGCATCTCCCCCAACACCCTCACCCACCCTTCCAATCATGGGTTAACTTGGATTTCTTACAAGCTGATCAAGTAAAACCTGATAAATAAAAATGTACACAAAAGATAACATTTGGTGGTGAGAAGAAGCCAATCCAGTATTCTACTGATTGCCTAGCTGTGTATCATAACCAGTGAGGGCACTGGTAAGAAATTGTGATGTATAACTAGTGTACTGGACCATCTCCAACAGCAGAAAGTACATGTTAATGCATCTCAATATGAACTGTTGAGGGAGGAGATGGAAAATTGGAGCACCGGAATACTTTGGTCAATTAGGGACATTAAAGGGGAATTATACTGCTGCAGGGATTATTAGGCATGGATATAATTCCCACTGAAATCCTTCTGTTAGCTTCTCATCCTGAAGAGAAAATATAAGAAGAATGACTTCATGCCAGATTTTAACAGAGTCAAGACTGTTCATCAACCATGACAGCTGCACAGATTTGAAGGACTTACTAATCAGAGATGGGATGAGTTGAGGGAATCTGCAAGTTTCTGAAGACAGTGAGTACTGCAGAGGGCAAAGTTAGCTCCAGAAAATTGCAAAGGAATAAACAAATCTGCAGATCTATAAGAAGCCAGGATGGGGTCATTAGGTATTGTTAGGTCTGCTTTGTTCATGAATGAGTGAGACAAACACCAGGCTGAGTCGAAATCAGGGTTCTTTGTTCTTTATTACCGGATTGTAACACTTGCGACCAACCAGGTTAGTCGGAGAATGCATTCTGCCGTTATCAGCAAAATGGTGATTTTTTATACCCTTGGATATGTGCTTAGAACATCATCATATCATTACTTGTCCAATGACTAAAACTGTTGCTATCCTTTCCCTGCTAGCTTCCTGCCTCTCAATCCATCAATGTCTCTCTTATCTTGTAAGTACAAGGATGCATTCACATCTTGTTACTGCCCCGTACATTCCCATCTCATGATGTTTTACCTAACAGGAGTACAAGGACACCTCCCCTTCTTGTTACAGCCTTGTACAGGGTAACTCCCTACACATTCCCATCTCATGATGTTTTACCTTACAGTATCCAACAGCAGAAATAGAAGAGGTGGAGCTCAGGATAAAAGGCTTAAAAGGTAAAGTACACCTATTTTTTAGATATTATGAGTATGGTGGACGGTTACATAAATGGTTGAAGTCAGAATGCCCAATAAATGGGGAAATTGTGTGCAATGTGCTTGATGTGAATTGTAGCACAATTTTTATAACAGTATAGGGACATCACTGCCACACACAAAAGTGCTGTAGAAACTCAGTAAGTTATGTAGCATCCATAGGAAGTTAAAGGCCATTAATATTTTGAGCCTGAGCCCTTTGTTGGGAATGGGGAAAAAGATGCAGAGCCCTGAAGAAAAAAATGAGAGTGAGGAGGAGGGGAGGGATGAAGGAAGGGGGAAGCTGAAGAGATAAAAGAGTAGAAAATAAAGAAGCTAAGAAGAGATAGGGGGAGGGGGTAGAGGGCTCAGAAGGGTAGCTCGCTGGCAGGAGAAGGGAGAGGGTGGGGAACTGAAGGGAAGGAGACAGAGTGATCAGGGGAGAGAGTTAACAGAAACTGGAAGTTGATATTGATGCCATCTGGTTAGAAATTGTCGAGAGAGAACAAGTATGAGCAGAGGGCAATAGGGAGCAGCTCTGCTAGTTGTACTATGATCCTGGTATGCTGAGTGATAGAGTTCCCAACATTAGATGTTTGATATTTATTACTTTCCTTATCACACTCTGACCACAGCAATTCACATGACAGAACTGCAAAAGAAAAAAATCAATCAAAGTAAATTTTTACAAGGAAAGTCAATTTAAGAAGCATGAGAATTTCATGTGCACAACTTATTTTTCACTGATTAGATCAACCTGTTTTAAAAAAAATGCTAAAATGCATGTTATTTTTGTGTGCGTTATTGTTGAATTGACAGATTGTTAATCAGATACCAAAGGGGGTGTTGTTGCCATTGCCAGCTGTCATAGTCAGGATTGCAGCGTTTACTGTCAGGTGGTACACAACTTCAGTGATGGATGCCAAGTGGAGTGAAAATCAGTGGGAGGTGTTTGGAAAGAGCACCAATATTTTATTTTGCTGCAATTAATCGTTTTAACATTTCTGTGATAACATTGCCTGTGACTTTACTTGTTCCAAGGAAAATGCAATTGATTTAGGACAATAATTCCATCACTTCTCTTCTCATGTGTTGTGCAATTGAAAAGGAGCAAAGAGATAGTGGAATTGGTTGAAGCATATGATTTGACCTGAAATTTCATCACATGGTATTCTAGGCTCAATATTATTTATTTCATGTTTAAGTTTTAAGCTTATTTGTCACAAGATATTTATTACAGTGAGAAGGGTTTAATTTTTTATTTTATTTTATTTATGGCACAATAGAAGCAAATTCCAGCCAATTATACCCAGTGAAAACCCATGCAGACATGGGGAGAACGTACAAAATCCTTGCCAGATTCAATCCTGGTGCGCTGGCACAAGTAATAGTGAGGCTAATCATTACTCTTCTGTGAGCACATGACAAATTTACCCTTAACATTCATACAGCTGCTTAAAGAGCACAATTACAAGAAAAGGATTGGAACGAAAGGAAAGATTAATTGGCAACAAACATGTCTATTCATTCTTTAATTTTAATGATGCTTATTGCAGTCATATAAATTCATAAAGGCTCCATGTCTTAGTATTTCTTCACAATAAATTGAAATTAAATCAGTGGTGCCAACAGTCAGCAGATAAATGATTCAAAATGGAGCTATCCTCTAAAATTGACATTGATTATGAGTAGTACTGGCCTGGATTAGGATTATTTTGACATCAGGAAATCTGTGGTAGGTGACTGAGTGATCAATTGGTTGAACTATCAAAATCATTTATGAATGTCAAGTTCAGGTGGAAAGTCACTTTTTATACCTCATGAAAAAAAACCATAGCATTGAATATTCGACCTGAATGGAAACCATAAATCTGTGCCAGAATTATGAAAATTATTTGCATTCAGAACAAATCAATAATGGGGTGGGGGGGGGGGACTGGGACGTGGCAAGATGGCATAGAGGGAAGTCTTACAGTTCCACCTTTCCCCAGTTAGACTTATAAATACTTAATTTTAAAACCTGTAAAAGTGGTTAAAAATAGTATTTACAGACTTTGGAATAGTGGAGGATTGAAATGGCTGGAAACATGAAAAAAAATTAAAAAATCAGTTACAGAAGAAATTACCCTATAAAAGTGTTGAAGAATTGAGGCCTACCTACCAAGTTGAAGCCACGGAGACATTGACTGGAGTTCCCAAGCCTCAAACAACCCCTGCTCGACTGAGTATTACACTGGTGCTGATCGCACATCTACAAGATGGTGCCGGTTCTGTGATGAGCTTGGCTGGCCCTGACTCACGCCACCATGAGCCCAGGTGCACAGGAAGATCGGCCGAGCGGGGACAGACTTGCGAGCCCACAGTGATGACTGGCGGTCTAGAGGCACATAGTGTAGCATCGGAAGGTTCACTTGCATGGTCGGTGACTCTTCCGGGCATGCGCGGTGCGTCGCGAGTTCAAGAATTATTAGAGAAGGTGTGGGCTGTGGGGAAGCCTGAAAGATGGCGGGCTGACGAGGTTGGCACACTGTCGATGGGTATCCAGTCCCACAGCCGCACTGGAAGAGGAACCATTGTGTCTGAAGAGGAAGAGAGCCCAGCACTATTGGAATCAACACAGGAAGAATATATGGGGACTGGGACCAGAGAAGGTAGGCCTCAAGGAGAAGTGATGGAACCTGGATTCTGTGTTTGCAATATTGGAAGGGATTGCTCATCAAATGGAAAACATGTCAATGTCTACTCAGATAAACCAAGGATTTATGGAAGTGAGAACTAAAATGAATAATATGTGTGAAGAGATGACTTCTATGAAGAAAGATATGACTTAGTTAAAAGTGATGTTAGTAGATGTATAAAAACAGTGGACACTATACAGGATATTTTTTTTTTAATGAAGATGCTTTTTTTGAATGTAAGAACCAAGTACATCATAATAGAGAAAAAATGGAAAAAGTGGAGGATTCTTTCATGGATTGGGGGATTCAGAAGAAGGAATTACTGAAGAAGATTGGTTCATTAGAGCAGTGGTTCCCAACCTCTTACTTTCCACTCACATACCGTTTTAAGTATTCCCTATGCCATAAGTGTTCTGTGATAAGTAAGTGATTGCTTAAGGTGGTATGTGAGTAGGAAGGGAAGGTTGAGAATCACTGCTCTAGACCCAATTATTACTGAACTATTTTGCTTGAGAAAAATTGTCATTGGCCCATTTCCTTTGGAGTTATGAAACTGTGCACATAATGAATCAATTTGGAATGATTAAAACAGTGGTTTTCAAACTTTTTCTTTCCACCCACATACCACCTTAAGCAATCCCTTATTAATCACAGAACACTTATGGTATAGGGAATACTTAAAGTGGTATGTGAGTGGAAAGAAAAAGATTGGGAACCACTGCATTAGAGAATTAAGGTCGAAGAAATAATGTTAAAATGGTGGTCTTCCAGAAGATATGGAAGGTTCAAATCAGGTAAAGATTTTTTTAAGACATGGATTCCTGAGGTACTGGGCAATAATTTTTTTCTGGATGGTTTGGAGCTAGACCGGTTACATAGAGCATTGAGGTAAAAACCATTTCCAGGTCAACCACCGCGAGCAGTCTTGATTTGTTGTTTGAAATATCAGGATAGAGAAATTATATTACAAGTTGCAATAGACAATAGGAGCTGGAGTAGGCCCTTCGGCCCGTCGAGCCAGCACCGCCATTTTACAGATCATGGTTGATCACTACCATCAGTACCCCTTTCCAGCCTTATCCCCATAACCCTTAACTCCTTTGCCCACTAGAGTCTTATCTAACTCTCTTTTGAACATAATCAGTGAATCTGCCTCTACCACCCTCTGTGGCAGAGCATTCCACAGATTCACACTTCTCTGGGTAAAAAAATGTTTTCTCATCTCTGTCCTAAAGGGCTTACCCTGTATTCTTAAACTATGCCCTCTAGTCCTCGTCTCCCCCATCATTGGGAACAAGTAATCCGACTTCACCCTGTGTATCCCCCTGATAATTTTGTATACCTCAATCATGTCCCCCCCTCATCCTTCTAAACTCCATTGGATACAAGTCCAGTTTTTCTAGCCTTTCAGCATATGTCAACCCCGCCATCCCTGGAACTAACCTTGTAAATCTGCGCTGATCACCCTCTATAGCTAGTATGTCCTTCCTCAAAATTGGAGACCAGAACTGGACACAATACTCCAGGTGGGGTCTCACCAGGGCCCTGTACAACTGCAGAAGTGTGTCTCTGTTCCTATACTCCAATCCCCTCTTTATGAAAGCCAACATGCCATTTGCCTTCTTCACAGCTTTCTGAACCTGCATGCTAGTCTTCAGTGACCGGTGAACAAGCCACTCCCTAGCTTGTCTCCATTTAAATAATACTCAGCTTTCCTATTATTTCCCCCAAAATGGATAACCTCACATTTGCTTACATTGAACGTCATCTTTCATTCAGCAGCCCACTCCCCCAACCTGTCCAAGTCCCTCTGCATTTACCTGACATCCTCCTCACACCCCACACCGCCACCCACTTTCGTGTCATCTGCAAATTTGCTCAAGTTATTAATAATCCCCTCATCCAAATCATTTACATAAATTACAAACAACTGAGGACCCAATACCAATCCCTGTGGCACTCCACTCGTCACATCCTGCCATCCTGAAAAAGACCCGCTTACCCCAACCCTTTGTTTCCTATTTCTTAACCAATTTCCTATCCATGTCAGCACCTTACCTCCAATACCATGCTCCCTAATCTGGCCCACTAGTCTCCCGTGCGGTACCTTATCAAAGGCCTTCTGGAAGTCCAAATACACCACATCCACTGGCTCTCCCAAGTCCACCCTCTTTGTCACATCCTCAGAAAATTCCAAAAGGTTAGTCAAGCATGACTTATCCTTAAGGAATCCATGCTGACTAGCCCTTATATTATTATTTCTGCCTAAGTGTTCTGCTATTACTCCTTTTATGATAGACTCCAATATCTTCCCCACCACCGACGTCAGGCTGACCAGTCTATAATTCCCATTTTCTCCCTCCCTCCCTTCTTAAAAATCGGCACCACATCAGCCACTCTCCAATCCTCAGGGACCTCCCCCGAATCTATGGAACTTTGGAAAATGTCGACCAGTGCTTCCACGGTGCAGAAGGCGCGGCAAAATCAGACTCCAATGATGGTTCAAAATAACAGAGTGTTTTTCTACGCTGATCTGTGTCAAGAAATAATTAGAAGATGCTAAGAATTTAATTCAGCTAAAGAAGTATTGTGGCAAAAGGGTTATAAATTTGCTTTTTGTTACCCGGCTGTATTGAAAGGTTTTTATGGGAATTTTCAATCTCAATTTTTTTGAAAATGATCGTGTTGCATTAATTTTTGCTAATTCATTGCCAGATTTGTGAGGAAGTGGATGGTCACCATTACCGTCGCCTAAAAGGAGGGTAAATGGAAATGGGAATGGGAAGAATGGGAAACACGGAAAGAATGGAAAGAAAGTTGAATTGACGCAAAGTCTTCTTGATATTGAAGACCCAGAACAATCACTGGGACTGGAATCATTGGAATGAATATATTTGATTAAGAACTTTGTGAAAGTCTGACTGGGGGTGGGTGGTGGGGGTGGATGACACTGAGATCTTATAGTTATCTGCCACTAGTGGGTTCTACCACACCCATATTTTTAGGGAGTTACTACTTTCTAGTAGTTTGTTTGGGGGTAGTATATTTTTTTCTTTTTTATTTACTTTGTGGAATTTTTATATAGGGTGGAGGGTGTAGAATATTAAGGGAATTAAAAAGGGAGCAATATTTTATAGTAGTGTGAAGTTCATTATTAACAAAGTGTCTAATTTGAATTTAGCAACTTTTAATGTTCAGGGATTGAATAATTCCATTAAGCATAAATGAGTATTGGCTTATATAAAGGAAATGAAAGTTGATGTTGCTTTTTAGCAAGAGACACATTTGACTGAAAAAGAACACTTGAAATTGAAGAGAGAGTGAGTTGGTCATGTACTTTCTTCTTCTTTTAATTCTAAGGCAAGAGGTGTAATGATTTTAATTCATAAGAAATTACCGTTTGAATTGGAATCATTCGAAGGAAATGCAGGAAGGGTTCTGATGGTGAATTGTAAATTTTTTGCTGAATCATGAACCTTGTTAAATATTTATGCACCTAATGTAGTTGATGAACAGTTCATGTCAGAGGCTTTTTTTTAAACTGTTAAATCAGGTCAATTAAAATATTTTGATTGGGGGAGATTTTAACTGTGTTTTAGATCCTTTATTGGATAGATCTCCGGAAAGTATAAGAAAATCAAAGACGGCAATACAAATAGGAGCTCTGATGAAAGATTTGAATTTAGTTGATATTTGGAGGAGAAAAAAATCCTACAGAGGAAGACATTTCTTTTCATTCATCAAGACATGATTCATTTTCTAGAATAGGATTTTTGGTATCAGCACATTTGCAAGGTAGAGTACTACAGGCTGAATGTAAAAGTCAGGTTATATCAGATCACTCTATGTTGTTTTTCTCCTGTGCAAGTTCAGAAGTGGTGCAATTGTCTTAATAATTGCAAGATTGTTTGTTAAAATTTGGGGAGTTATATGGATATAAGGTAAACTGGGATAAGAGTGAAATATTGCCAGTCGGTGAAGGAGATTATTCAGAATATAAAAATATTATAAAATTAAAATGGTCAGATAGAATTAAATATCTAGGAGCAATAGTAAATGCAGATTATCAATCTTTATATAAATTAAATTATGTTCCTTTATTAAAAAGGATTAAAATGGATTTGATTTAATGGAAATATCTTCTGTTAACATTAATTGGTCAGGTAAATTGTTTTTAAATAAATGTTTTTCCTTGAATCCAATATCTATTTCAGTCAATACCATGTTTACTTTCAAAGGGTTTTTTTCAGGATTTGAATAGAGCGGTGCAGGAATTTTTATGGAAGGGAAAATTAGCATGAGTAGCTTTGCACAAACTTACATGGAAATATGCATTAGGTGGACTTCAGTTACCTCATTTTCAAAATTATTATGAAGCAGCTCAGTTGAAATTTGTTAGTAGATTGATGGATATGGACCATCCCCTCAGTTGGGCAAAGGTGGAAATGGCTTGTATTTCTGAAGTTGAGGTACACCAGTTTATATTTATGTGGAATATGAACTTATTGTGGGAATGTAATATGCTGGTATTAAAACATTTGTTAAAGATATGGGTTAAAAGAAATTTGGTTTTAGGATTGAAGGGTAAATTATCAATTCAAACCCTGTTATATTATAATCAGCTTATTCCTTTTTCAATGTTCAATAATCATTTAAAGAGATGGAATTCTAAGGGTATAACGATAGTTCAGGATTATTTTGAAGGACAGTTTCTTTCTTTTAATCAATTGAGGGAGAAATTTGATATATCTGTAAATTATTTATTTGTTTATTATCAACTCAGAGCTCTGATAAAAGATAATTATGGTAAAGAGATGAATTTACCTATGTTGATGAAATTTGAATCTTTGATTTCCTCTATACCAAAGAGAGGTTATATTTTGGATATAGATCAATTGTTACAAGAAAGTATGGATAAACCAGAATGGGAGAAATCTAGGCTTAAATGGGAAAGTGATTTAACTTATATTATCCCTCAAGAGAATTGGGAAGTTATGTGTCATGAAAATGTAACTAAATTGACGAACGTAAGATATGGAATGGTTCATTACAATTTTTTTACATCAGTTATATTTGACTCCAGAGAAACTGAAAAAAAATATGAGTTTAGTAATTTGGACTCTTGTTTTAAATGTGGATTATGTACTGGAACTTTTTTACATGCCATTTGGTCTTGTGTTAAAGTACAACCATTTTAGGAAGGAATTAAGTTGGTCTTGGAAAAATTATTCAAAATTAAATTACCTTTTGACCCATCAATATTTTTGTTGGGATTATGGTCTCTTTGAAGGGATTGGGGTTATATAAATTTCAGATTGCATTTGTACGTTTAGTGTTGTCTGTAGCATGAAAATGTGTAGCTAGTACTTGGAAAGATAATGTGGAGATTAATATAGCATGTTGGCATATTGAATTGAGAGCTTGTATCACTAAGGAAAAAATTACATGTAATTTGCATGATAATGATTCCTTTTTTGTTAAAATATCATCTACTTATTTGGAATATATGAATTTGGAAATACTTTGAAATATTGTATATATTCTCTTCTGTTTTTCTATTTGGCTCCCCTTAAGGCAGCTGGCTGAAGAGGTGGGAGGGTGGGGTGGGGTTCTTGTTTTTTTTTAATATATATATGAACATTGGAGTTTTTTTGTTATTTCATAGTATGCTGTTCAAAAATCTTTTAAATAAGGTTTTTTAAAAAAACAACAAATCAATAACCCTGGATTCATTTATGATAAATCTTTTGTGCAATCTTTCCCTCCTGAAAACAACCCCTACTGCTCTCTGATGGTGATTTAATTGTTAGCACCCACTATCAAATCAGATGAGGTCCTAATAGTTGTGTGTTCACCCCTTCATTTCATCAACCATGTGTCAATTGATGCAGCTGAAATGTTGTTCCTCACAAATTTACCATTTTTTGCGGGACATTGGCACAACAGAGTTCTGAACATGAATTAATACTTCCAACAAATTGGTGCCAGGACTGAGAAAAATGTTCATATGGTTGTACAACAAAGAAGAAAGCTCTTGAGCCCATTTGATAAAGGGATTTGACTCAAGATGTTGACTGTCCGTGTGTACCCGTGGATGAGGTTTTGATCTGCTGAGTGCCTTTAGCAATTCATTGTTTTCTCAAGATAAAAGCATCCACAGCCTTGGTGATTCTCCGATGATCTCCTCAATTCTGTGCGACCATCAATTTGCACTATTCCCTACAATGATCTATTTTCTTCTCCCTAAATTACCATTAATTTCCCCATCAGATTCTACCACTCAACAATGCACTGGGGAAATTTGCAATGCAGGTTAAACCTGACTTAAATCTATATTTCATGAATTTAATGGGTGCATGATGGCTTAGGTGTGTGAAATTAATGGAAAGCATGCCAGTTAATGTGATGAAGTATGAAGTTCCAAAGTAAGACCCCAACGCAAAGTAAATTAGATCAAAATTTCAATTTGTCATCATAAATTATTTTCTTATCTATTTTCTGCTCAGTGGTGTAAAATTTAATTTTTAATCTTTATTTTAATTAAAATCTCCCCATATTATGATCAAACAGAATATTGAAATGTTACAGATTATCCAAATCAGTTATCCTGCTTTGTTTCTAAAATAACTGAAGATTATTCCTTTATGAAATAACTCAAAGTAATTATGCATCAGCTAGTCACATATAGCAGATTTAAATTAATCATTTGCACTCTGTGTGCTTGCCAGATTCATGAGTTAAGAAATCTTACACTATTCTGATGTTTGCTTTGGGTTTGCTTTGAACTGAGAGAAATAAAAACTTTAGGTAGAATGACCAGCAGAGAGAACAGATTGTAAAGGTGCCAAATATATTTTAATGAGCTTAAGTATCTGATTTCAATATTGTAATTCATATTGATATCATTAATTCCTGCACACTCCAACTGAATATTAGGGAGTTTTGTAAGCACTCAAAGAGATACATTAGTTTAATCGGCTCTCTCTGAGGAATTCAGATGTTACAGGTCTGCTTTTTTTCTTATTAGAAGATGATTAAAAATAAGAACATAAGAAATAGGAGCAAAAGTAGGCCATCCGGCCCATCCAGCCTGCTGTGCCATTCATGAGATCATGGCTGATCTGATTATAGTCTCATCACCTATCTGCCTTTTCCCCCCATATCCCTCAATTTCCCTATTGGGTAAAAATCAATTCAACCTTATCTTAAATATATTTACTGAGGTTGCTTCCATTGCTTCGATGGGCAGTGAATTCCATCAATTCACCACCCTCTATGAAAAGCAGTTCCTCCTCATCTCTGTCCTAGCCTACCCTGGATTTTGAGGCTATGTCCCCTAGTTTTAGTCACCCCCACCAATGAGAACAACTCACCTACCTCTATCTTTTCAATCATAATTTTATACATTTCTGTAAGATTCCCTCTCATTTTTTTTTTCTAAATTTCTATGAGTACAGTCTATTTAGCGCCATCAACAAATTTAGATGTGCTACACTCTGTCTCCTTCTCCAGGTCATTAATGTATATCATGAACAATTGTGGGTCTAGTACCACTGCTGCGGCCCCACTTACCACTAATTGCTTGGCTTTGGTCACATAAAGGAGTGTCCTCATTCATTACTTGTGATAATTTTTCATGCTTGTTGCTATTTTACTTCTTTGCAAGCTGCAAAGCACTTAAACTGCCTTCACCAGGAGCACACTGGTTGTGGACAGTAGATCGTCAGATCACACTCGTACATGGCGGTGCAGATTTGGAAGGTTTAACTAAATTTAGCATGCAATGTCAGAATTCTACCACCCTATTATGCTCAGTGAAAATAAGCCCTTGCCTTTCTTTCACACCACAACTTCATGTTGCAATATCAGAATATTATAATTATAGCAATTGGAAAGGTAAAGAAATTTCCCACATGCTACATAATGAGTTTGTATTTGGTGTAAAGTAAAAGATAAAACAGAGAAACGTGAAATGCCAGAACTAAATTAAAGAGAGGTTTTACTCAGTCCAAAACCTTTCCCAAAAAAAAAAGACAATAAAGAAAATAAGGTGTGATTATTCTCTCTCTTCCAGGAGATGGTGATTACCTGACATTTGGATGCCAGTTAGAACTTACCAACCTTCAAACCTGTTTGTTATCCAAGTTTAGCCACAGGCAGACTCGGAACTTTTCATCATCTGAGCAGCTGCAAAAGTGATTAAAATATCATATATCAGCAAATATTCTATCCAATATTTGGCATTTTACTTTCACATTCTAAATCCATATCTACTTTATCCTGGAAATGGCTGTCTAGAGGAGTTCTTGAGTATCAGGCACTTTTCTGTGAGTGAGAATCCTCATTTCTGAGCTTAAGGTAGTTGGAAGGTCAGAGATGAGGCAGCAGACTATGTTCAGGACGACAAAAGCCGAGCAACGCCTGCAGTGATGCCCTGACATTGTATGCTCTGTTGTAACATCCCTTTTATTTTTGCACTAACTGTGGATCTGCATCGATCCTAATTTATTTACATGTAATTTCTTGAGTGGTAACTTAATCAGTATTTATTGTCTTTCTTTGGCTTGGCTTCGCGGACGAAGATTTATGGAGGGGGTAAAAGTCCACGTCAGCTTGATTCAGCCAGTCAAATCATTGGAATCAAAACACAGAAATGCTGAAGGAATTCAGCCAGCCTTGCAGCATCCCAAGGAGATAAAGATATATAACCAACATTTTGAATCTGAGCCTTTCCTCAAGGTATGAATGACACTGCGAGACCAGTTGAGCTCCTCCAACATTTTGGTCTTTTGATTGCAATCAGAGTGTCTTCAGAATTTCATGTTTCACTCCAGTCAGAGGACTGGTTTTCATTAATTATTCCATTTTAATTTGTGCTGGATCAGAATCTTGAGCTGAAACATTGACTATCCCTTTTCCTTCCACAGATGCTGCCTGACTTAATGAATTACTGCTGAAGTTTCTTTTTGTTCCAGATTCCAGCATCTTCAGTCTCTTACATCACTGTCTTCGTTCGTGCTTGTGCAAAGTTTGATTCCAGCCAATGGAATCTGCTTTACTGGGGCACAGTGATACCAACTTTAGATTTGGTCTTCTTGATGTATCCATTATACGTAACCATTTCCCAATTCCACATGCAGGGAATCAAATAAACAGAAGGCTTTAATGGTGGGTATCACAGAAGAATTCCAAATTGGATCATCGAGTCAGCACTTCTGACTGAGAATGGTTAAAGATGACACCCGACAACATTTTTTTTTCAAAATATTTCCTTCCTGAAAAAAAATTGGGGATTACAATAGACAACTTCAAGATAAACACAAATATATTTTCAGATTTGGTGTATCATGTAAAAGTCTGAAAATCATTAAATTAACTTTTATTAAATTTAGCATGTTCAACCACATAATGATGCTAACATTTTGAATTAGTTCAACTGAACTAAAAAATGTTCTGCTGCTCATTTTCATTTATACTCATCACCTGAGTATGTCAATATCCAACAATAGTTCACCAGCATTTTGGATTCCAATTTACCTGATACCGTTTTTCCATGGTCGCAATGTCCTGGTGAAACCTTTCACCATGTTCTTCACTTACTGCACAAAGTGAAGAAGTCCAAGTGTGAATGCAGAAAATTAATTTTCCATGACATATTTCACTTCATGGTTTTGTTTGAAGTAGAAGTAAAATATGACATGAATCACAAAAATATGGTGTATCTAAAAAGCAATAGGTGATAGGAAAATTTTAAGGTAATTTTTTTTTTGTGATCAACAGTCCATAAAATACACCCAAAAAGTGTTCAGGAAGAAAATTCTTCTTGGTCCAGTGTAATTTTGCCTTGTCTTTTGCATTCAAATGCTGACCTCTGTTATGCTTGAATTTATGGTGGTCAATTAATTGTTTTCTCATCCTCAACAAGGAATGACAGGATGTGGTATGCTAGAGATTTGATTCTTTGGATATAAGACCCCTGACCACTGTTGATATCAAGCTGTATCCTATGGTGCATCTCCACCAGGCTGATGCCTGAATTTCACTTTGATGCACCATCAATAATCACAAAAGACTGAACTGGTGAAACTGATGGGCTTTTATTAACTATAGACTGGAACAGCCATCAACCTCATTGACTGATTAAGGCAAAGTGGAATGGGGAGCATGCAAATAGCTATGGGTAGGATTGGTCTCAGGAGGCTATCCAGCTGGCAGTAGCCAATCATAGCATAACAGTGGAATATCATACACAAGACATGCTCTCTTATATCTCATTGAAACAGAGCTACATCCTGCTCAAATGGTCATCTGTGAGTAAGTATTAATGGAATCTAATATAATTTGTCCATGTGTGCTTAACCTGCTGAAGGTCTCCAGCATTTTGAGTGTTTGTCCATGTTCCATCAAAGACCATATTTTTTTCAGATTTACTTTCTACACAGAATGAGGTAAATCAACACACCATCTCACAGAGCAAGCACACTCACCCACTAAGTTTCATTGTGCTACTCAAATTCCAACCAAGTACCGCTAAATTCCTACACTTGTACAATGCTATTTTGATACACAGCCCATTTAGAGCTTTCCACATCCTGGGATTTTTAACTAAAACACGTGGCATTGTGTTGTGTGATTTCTTATTGCAACATAAATTCATTGATCATGATCTAAATTCTTTAAACAATAATAACAATGGCTTATTTATTCAACCTGACAATGTGGAAAACTGACATAATTTCTGCTTTTATTTGGCTTGGCTTCGCGGATGAAGATTTATGGAGGGGTAACGTCCACATCAGCTGCAGGCTCGTTGGTGGCTGAAAAGTTCGATGCGGGACAGGCAGACACGGTAGCAGCGGTTGCAAGGGAAAATTGATTGGTTGGGGTTGGGTGTTGGGTTTTTCCTCCTTTGCCTTTTGTCAGTGAGGTGGGCTCTGCGCTCTTCTTCAAAGGAGGTTGCTGCCCACCGAACTGTGAGGCGCCAAGATGCACGGTTTGAGGCAATATCACACCACTGGTGATGGTCAATGTGGCAGGCACCAAGAGCTTTCTTTAGGCAGTCCTTGTACCTCTTCTTTGGTGCACCTCTGTCTCGATGGCCAGTGGAGAGCTCGCCATATAACACGATCTTTGGAAGGCGATGGTCCTCCATTTTGGAGACGTGACCTATCCAGCGCAGTTGGATCTTCAGCAGCGTGGATTTGATGCTATCAGCCTCTGCCATCTCGAGTACTTCGATGTTGGAGATGGAGTCGCTCCAATGAATGTTGAGGATGGAGCAGAGACAACGCAGGTGGAAGCGTTCTAAGAGCCGTACGTGATGCTAGTAAAGGACCCATGATTCGGAGCCGAACAGGAGTGTGGGTATGACAACGGCTCTGTATACGCTAATCTCTGTGAGGTTTTTCATTTGTTTGTATTTCCAGACTTTTTTGTGTAGTCTTCCAAAGACGCTATTTGCCTTGGCGAGCCTGTTATCTATCTCATTGTCGATCCTTCCATCCGATGAAATGGTGCAGCCGAGATAGGTAAACTGGTTGACCGTTTTGAGTTTTGTGTGCCCGATGGAGATGGTGGTCATGGTGGGGAGCTGGGTGATGGAGGACCTCAGTTTTCTTCAGGCTGACTTCCAGGCCAAACATTTTGGCAGTTTCCGCAAAACAGGACGTCAAGCACTGAAGAGCTGGCTCTGAATGGGCAACTAAAGTGGCATCATCTGCAAAGAGTAGTTCACGGACAAGTTGCTCTTGTGTCTTGGTGTGAGCTTGCAGGCGCCTCAGATTGAAGAGACTGCCATCCGTGCGGTACCGGATGTAAACAGCGTCTTCATTGTTGAAATCTTTCATGGCTTGTTTCAGGATCACGCTGAAGAAGATTGAAAAGAGGGTTAGTGTGAGAACGCAGCCTTGCTTCACGCCTTTGTTAATGGAGAAGGGTTCAGAAAGCTCATTGCTGTATCTGACCCGACCTTGTTGGTTTTCGTGCAGTTGGATAACCTTGTTGAGGAACTTTGGGGGGCATCCGAGGTGCTCTAGTATTTGCCAAAGCCCTTTCCTACTCACGGTGTCGAAGGCTTTGGTGAGGTCAACAAAGGTGATGTAGAGTCCTTTGTTTTGTTCTCTGCACTTTTCTTGGAGCTGTCTGAGGGCAAAGACCATGTCAGTAGTTCCTCTGTTTGCGCGAAAGCCACACTGTGATTCTGGGAGTACATTTTCGGCGACACTAGGTATTATTCTATTTAGGAGAATCCTAGCGAAGATTTTGCTTGCAATGGAGAGCAGCGTGATTTCCCTGTAGTTTGAGCAGTCTGATTTCTCGCCTTTGTTTTTGTACAGGGTGATGATGATGGCATCACGAAGGTCCTGAGGCAGCCTTCCTTGGTCCCAGCAGAGCTTGAAAACCTCATGCAGTTTGGCATACAGAGTTTTGCCGCCAGTCTTCCAGACCTCTGGGGGGGGGGGGGGATTCCATCCATACCTGCTGCTTTGCCACTTTTCAATTGTTCAATTGCCTTATATGTCTCTTCCCGGGTGAGGACCTCATCCAGCTCTAGCCTTAAGGGCTGTTGAGGGAGCTAGAGCAGGGCAGATTCTTGGACTGAGCTGTTGGCACTGAAAAGAGATTGGAAGTGTTCTGACCATCGGTTGAGGATGGAGATCTTGTCGCTGAAGAGGATTTTGGCATCTGAGCTGCGCAGCGGGCTTTGGACTTGGGGTGAGGGGCCGTACACAGCCTTTAGAGCCTCGTAAAAACCCCTGAAGTCGCCAATGTCCGCGCTGAGCTGGGTTCGTTTGGCGAGGCTAGTCCACCACTCATTTTGGATCTCCCGGAATTTGCGCTGAAGATGGCTGCATGTGCGACGGATGGCTCGTTTCTTCTCTGGCCAGGACGGCTTTGCAAGGTGAGCAAGGTGGGCAGCTCTCTTTTTTGCCAGCAGCTCCTGGATTTCCTGGTTGTTTTCTTCGAACCAGTCCTTGTTTTTCCTGGAGGAGAAGCCCAGTACCTTTTCAGTGGATTGCAGTATGGCAGTCTTTAGCCGATCCCAGAGGGTTTCAGGGGACGAGTCCGTGAGGTGGATTGCATCCTCGAGCTTTGCTTTGAGGTTTGCCTGGAAGTTTCCTCTCACTTCGTCTGACTGCAAGTTTCCAACAATGAACCTCTTTCTGGGGGCTTTACTGTTCCTGGACTTTGGCTTGAAGTGAAGGTTGAGCTTGCAGAGAACCAGCCGGTGGTCAATGTGGCATTCCGCGCTGGGCATGACCCTGGTGTGGAGCACATCTCGTTTGTCTCTTTCTCGCACCAGGACATAGTCCAGGAGGTGCCAGTGTTTGGATCGGGGATGCATCCAGGTAGTCTTCAGGCTGTCCCTCTGATGAAAAGGGTGTTTGTAATGACAAGCCGCTGTTCTGTGCAGAGCTCCAACAGGAGGCGCCCGTTGTCGTTGCACTTGCCGACACCATGCTTGCCCAGGATTCCTGGCCAGGTTTGTGAGTCTTTGCCGACGCAAGCGTTGAAGTCGCCAAGGATGACAACCTTGTCGGCTGTAGGAGTGCATTGAATGAGGTTGTGCAGATCAGTGTAGAACTTGTCCTTTTCTGCTGGTTCCGCCTGGAGGGTTGGAGCATAGACACTGATGAGGGTGATGCGGCACTTGTTTTGAAGGGGGAGTCGCATGGACATGATCCGGTCCGAGTGGCCTGTTGGGAGGTTTTCGAGTTTGGAGGCAATGGAGTTCTTGACCATGAAGCCTACATCAGATAGGCGACGTTCATCCATAGGCTTGCCAGACCAGTAGAATGTGTAGTCCGCGCCGCGTTCTTGGAGGCTGCCTACATCTGCAAGGCAGACTTCACTGAGAGCGGCTATGTCGATGTCAAGTCTGAGGAGTTCATGTGCGATGAGGGCAGACCGACATTCAGGTCGGTGGCTGCCAGCCTTGTCTAGCATGATTCTGATGTTCCAGCATGCTAGCTTGAGTTTGTGAGCATCTTTTGAGGGGGAGGACGTGGAGAGGGAGGACGTGGACCTGTCCTTGGGCCTGCGCAAAGGAGCTTTTAGGTGGAGTGCAGTGTGTGCAGTACTGGCCCCATCCTTTACACCCATGGTTCGTGTGCCATGGCCAAGCAAGCTGGGACGTGGCAGCGAGGTCCTTGGGTCGTACTGACATAATATTATTCCAGCATATCTTCTTTGGCTTGGCTTCGCGGACGAAGATTTATGGAGGGGGTAAAAGTCCACGTCAGCTGCAGGCTCGTTTGTGGCTGACAAGTCCGATGCGGGACAGGCAGACACGGTTGCAGCGGCTGCAGGGGAAAATTGGTTGGTTGGGGTTGGGTGTTGGGTTTTTCCTCCTTTGCCTTTTGTCAGTGAGGTGGGCTCTGTGGTCTTCTTCAAAGGAGGTTGCTGCCCGCCAAACTGTGAGGCGCCAAGATGCACGGTTTGAGGCGATATCAGCCCACTGGCGGTGGTCAATGTGGCAGGCACCAAGAGATTTCTTTAGGCAGTCCTTGTACCTTTTCTTTGGTACACCTCTGTCACGGTGGCCAGTGGAGAGCTCGCCATATAACACGATCTTGGGAAGGCGATGGTCCTCCATTCTGGAGACGTGACCCATCCAGCGCAGCTGGATCTTCAGCAGCGTGGACTCGATGCTGTCGACCTCTGCCATCTCATGTACTTCGACGTTAGGGATGAAAGCGCTCCATTGGATGTTGAGGATGGAGCGGAGACAACGCTGGTGGAAGCGTTCTAGGAGCCGTAGGTGATGCCGGTAAAGGACCCATGATTCGGAGCCGAACAGGAGTGTGGGTATGACAACGGCTCTGTATACGCTTATCTTTGTGAGGTTTTTCAGTTGGTTGTTTTTCCAGACTCTTTTGTGTAGTCTTCCAAAGGCACTATTTGCCTTGGCGAGTCTGTTGTCTATCTCATTGTCGATCCTTGCATCTGATGAAATGGTGCAGCCGAGATAGGTAAACTGGTTGACCGTTTTGAGTTTTGTGTGCCCGATGGAGATGTGGGGTGGCTGGTAGTCATGGTGGGGAGCTGGCTGATGGAGGACCTCAGTTTTCTTCAGGCTGACTTCCAGGCCAAACATTTTGGCAGTTTCCGCAAAGCAGGACGTCAAGCGCTGAAGAGCTGGCTCTGAATGGGCAACTAAAGCGGCATCGTCTGCAAAGAGTAGTTCACGGACAAGTTTCTCTTGTGTCTTGGTGTGAGCTTGCAGGCGCCTCAGATTGAAGAGACTGCCATTCGTGCGGTACCGGATGTAAACAGCGTCTTCATTGTTGGGGTCTTTCATGGCTTGGTTCAGCATCGTGCTGAAGAAGCATATGCAGCAATGACAGTATGTGAATTTTGTTTCCAGCCTCAATTTCTTGAAATTCCAGAAGTGCAATGCAAAAAAACTACAGAGATTGAAACCTTTAGCACAGTGAGAGGAGGAACTCAGCATCTCATTGTTTACTTTAGTTTTCACTCTTGGTAATGTTCTGAATGCAGTAAAAGACATGCAGACAGCAGAAGTGAGTAATAAAACTAATATAAAGAGAAAATAAAACAAAACAGCAGATAAAATAGCATCTGCAGTGAAAAAGACAATTAACATTTTAATTTCTCAATGTTTCACCAAAAATCAGAACGAGTAAGATTTGTTCCATTTTAAGTATAGAGAGGATGCATTGAGGTGAACATGAGAGGATGGAAGACAAACTAAAATGTCTGTGATCCCAGGGAAGGCAGAAAAAAATTATATGATGGTGCAAGTTAAAAATAGATGGTGATGAGAAAATAGGAAAACAACAGAGAGAATTCCAGTTCAGCTGAATATATCAAAGGCTTTGTAGTAAAGCAATTGTTATCTGAAATAAACAATTTTACTTCCTATGAATGCTTCCTGACTGTTGAGTTTCTTCACCACACTTGTGTATTACACTTAACCCCAACTTCTGCAAGCTTTCTTGTTTAACACTTACTTTTCTATACCATATTTTTCATCCTTATTAGGACAGCAGAAAAGCTCTCCAGTCAATGCAGTAGGGTTAAGTACAATCATTTCCGTAATGTGAGGCACCCAGCCCTTTGGACCCACAAGCAACAATGTGATAGAGCCTCATTAATGTGTCTTAATTTTGTTGATTGGGTTAACATTGATTAAATGACTCACTTTCAAAACCCCTTCAAAATAGTGCAATGAGAATTTTTTTATGTTCACTTAAGAAGGAAAATTTGTTTAATGTCTCATCCAGGAGATAACTTTGTACTCTGCTTCTGAAATTACCTTATTACGTGCTTCCCCCTTAAATATTAAATATTTTTATTGAGTTTAACATATAATCTTATGTACAATGTTTAAGGAAAACACACAAAAAGTCATCTCATATACATACAAGTTCAAAAAAATAGGATGGAACTACATTAGACAGTTCCTTAATACACATGAGAAACATATTATTGAATTAATCTATGATATCCATATTGAAACCCATATTTGCTAAATTAATCTAAATGAAATTGATAAAAGAAAAACAATCAAAAAACTAAAAACTATATCTAATCTACACCCTCCCTCTAATCAAAGTAATCTTTGTAAAAGAAAATGAAAATTATGGATCAGATAGCGATTATTATGTAACAAAAAGTCATTGCTTTGATAGGTTAGCATTATTTGGCCGACCAAAAACTTCCATCTTGTACTTTATTTTAAATTTCCAATCCATTAGCAGTTTGCATCATGATAGTGAAAGGGATGTCAATGGGTTCTTCTGAAAGTTACTAAGAAAGGCAAGCAGAGCTCTACGAATTGGTGACAGAGCAGTCGATGTGGAGTTTGCAATTCTCCCGTAGACCTGTATGTTTTATTTTCCTCCGGCTGCTTCAGTTTCTAACCATATCCCAAGTTGTATGAGTTAGTGGGTTAATTGGTCACTGAAAATTGCCCATAGTGTGTGAGAAGTTTGTATTATCTGGGATAAATTGGTGAGAATGTATTGTACCAGTGTTAATTCATAGCTGGTATATGCTCAGTGATCCAAAGGGCCTGGAATTTGCTGTATCTCTTTTGCACTCTATTAATTATTGTGGAAACTTCACTCTCAGTTAAGTTTTGTCTTCACACAATATCAAAACAATTAAATTGATTAATTCCCTAAAAATAGGAACACCTCTTACACAAATATACATTAAAGCACAGAAAAGGGCCAAAAAGTCCACTGAGTTTATGTTGGTTCTTGAGTAGAAATCTTATTCATCCCATTCCCTGACTCTGATTTTGCTGAATCTTGCAAGTCATTCTCCCTCATGAATGGCCATCTTCTTCACTTCTGTCTCCTTTTGTGACTTACAATGTAAAGAAGTCAATTATCTTTGGGATGTGAGAGGAATTCAGAGCACCCAGGAAAAGCCCACATTCCAATTGTGCAACTATCATGCATTCAGCTCTTAAGATCAGGAACAAAGCCAGTCACGGGAGTTGAGAAGCAGCAGCACTAACCTCTTCATCCATAATCTATGTAGTAAATACACACAATGCTCGAGAAACTCAGCAGGTCAAACAGTGTCCTTGATGTAGCAAAGGCAGAGATACATAACCGACATTTCAGGCTTGAGCCCTTCATCAAGGGCTTCAGAATAAGAGTGGGAGGGGGGAAGGGGGGTGGCAGGGCAGGAGCTGATAGGTGGAAAAGGGAGGGAAGGGCAGCTGCTCTTAGGGGGATGGGGGTGGGGGTGGAAATGCAGGGCTTTTGAAGTAAAAGCACAATGCTGGAGAGAAATCATAGTGTTCACAGAATCTTGTGTTTTATCTCACCCCTAGTCGATAGTGCATGTTCCAAGCACAATCCAAATCTTGCAGCAGTGTCAAGTTCTTCCATTCAACTTCTTAAAGTTATTTTTAAAATGACTAAAAATAATGCAAGATTTTCCGTTATCAAACAATATACAACATTAGTAATAAGTTGAAGTTGACTTCTTTGGCTTGGCTTCGCGGACGAAGATTTATGGAGGGGGTAAAAAAGTCCACGTCAGCTGCAGGCTCGTTTGTGGCTGACAAGTCCGATGAGGGACAGGCAGACACGATTGCAGCGGTTGCAGGGGAAAATTGGTTGGTTGGGATTGGGTGTTGGGTTTTTCCTCCTTTGCCTTTCGTCAGTGAGGTGGGCTCTGCGGTCTTCTTCAAAGGAGGTTGCTGCCCGCCAAACTGTGAGGCGCCAAGATGCACGGTTTGAGGCGTTATCAGCCCACTGGCGGTGGTCAATGTGGCAGGCACCAAGAGATTTCTTTAGGCAGTCCTTGTACCTTTTCTTTGGTGCACCTCTGTCACGGTGGCCAGTGGAGAGCTCGCCATATAACACGATCTTGGGAAGGCGATGGTCCTCCATTCTGGAGACGTGACCCATCCAGCGCAGCTGGATCTTCAGCAGCGTGGACTCGATGCTGTCGACCTCTGCCATCTCGAGTACTTCGACGTTAGGGATGTAAGCGCTCCAATGGATGTTGAGGATGGAGCGGAGACAACGCTGGTGGAAGCGTTCTAGGAGGCGTAGGTGGTGCCGGTAGAGGACCCATGATTCGGAGCCGAACAGGAGTGTGGGTATGACAACGGCTCTGTATACGCTTATCTTTGTGAGGTTTTTCAGTTGGTTGTTTTTCCAGACTCTTTTGTGTAGTCTTCCAAAGGCGCTATTTGCCTTGGCGAGTCTGTTGTCTATCTCATTGTCGATCCTTGCATCTGATGAAATGGTGCAGCCGAGATAGGTAAACTGGTTGACCGTTTTGAGTTTTGTGTGCCCGATGGAGATGTGGGGGGGCTGGTAGTCATGGTGGGGAGCTGGCTGATGGAGGACCTCAGTTTTCTTCAGGCTGACTTCCAGGCCAAACATTTTGGCAGTTTCCGCAAAGCAGGACGTCAAGCGCTGAAGAGCTGGCTCTGAATGGGCAACTAAAGCGGCATCATCTGCAAAGAGTAGTTCACGGACAAGTTTCTCTTGTGTCTTGGTGTGAGTTTGCAGGCGCCTCAGATTGAAGAGACTGAATGGATCTTCCCTCCTTAAAAACCAAAGCTGACTAATTGTTTTTTTTTGTGTTCATCTTGCCCCAGCTCATTGAGGGGAAATTGATGAGCTGCTTAAAATGTCTGGTGACCAGGATCATTAAACACCTGCACAGCACAGTCCAGCAAATTAAATGACTCAATAAACTTCCTGATTGCTGAATTTACAGTAATTCTGGAGAATAAACATCATTAAGGAGAAAGATTATGCTCTGTTTAATTGGTTGTGTGATATTCTTAAAGCAGTTTGAGATTCAGTAATACTAAATCGATTCTGCAAAGCAAAGATCTTTAAATAAGAAGGTAATCAGTTGAAATGACTTTGCAGTATAAAGAGCTGAAATGATCAGAATATATTTGAATTTTAAAAATTTGTAATATTAATTGTTGCTATTGGAATAGAACCATAGAACCATGGAATGAGGAGAATCTCAATAGAATATTGATGCACTGCATCATTGCACAAGAATAATCACATTTATTGCACCATCTTCATGGTAGCAATGGCCAGTCAGATGGAAAATATACATCAATCCTTTGGTAATGAACCAGGTGTCAATTCAAATCTGTGCTCATAGTAAAAGCACTGTACAATCAAAGAAAAAGAACAGGCTCTTCCCTGCAGGTTCCCAGCAATGTGATCAGTGCTTCCTGTTAAAGTGTTGATGAGAAAATTTAACTCAAAAAATTATCACGTGTTGTGTTGTCTGAAATTTTTGATTTTGTTAACTTATAGAATGGAGGAGAAGACTGTTGAAACATGTTATACTTTGAGAAAGGACCAATTATCAGGTGCTGGTTGTCCATTTGTTGCTTCAAAGTGACAGCCAGCTAATGAAAATCAAGGAGGTGAGAGCATTTGATGTCCATAGACCACCTCATGGTGTTTCTTGTGGACCTGAGCAGTGTGTGTGCAATCTGTCTGCCCAAAACATGAATAGTTGAGGTAAATTGATTGTGGAACCCTGCTTATCATTTCACTGTTCAGTTTTGCAGAGTTCACACCAATCCTCTTAGTTCAATTACATTTTCAATGATCTCAGGGACACCCAAAGCCATTTAAAACACAACCCAGGAATGTTTAAAATATGTTCAAATTAAAGGAAGCTTATTTAATGGAGAATAATCCTTTAACAGAGCGGTTAGTTGCAAGGGATGGGCAGGAAAAGCTTCACAGATTTAAAATATTTGGTGAATGGAGTTTGTATCTGAAAGGACAGTGTATTAATTTAATTATGTTTATACATAATTAAATACTTGGCTAAGCATTTGCTGTGCTGCAACCATAAACTACAAAACAAGAGCAGGGAAGTAAAATAAAGCTGGACACTTTTTCTTTCTTTTAGATAACCTGAACAGTACAGTATTTATTGAGAATAAACATTCCTTTAAAGATAAGGCTTACCACATGGTTTGTTGTCTTGACCACTGTTGTCTGTTATCAATAAAAGATGTTGGTTGGAAACTACTTCCTTTTTAGTTGCCCCAACAAATAGCAGACCAAAGAACCATTGGGTGATATGGATATTTGGAACTAGGTAGACTATTTCTTTGCCATACATTTCTGTGATTCTACAACCAGGAAAAATGCAAAGAAACCCTGTCAGCCAAGTTCAAAGACAGCAAGATCACATCAGCTGAACCCTTGCCCTGACCTCCAGGCCTAAAGTCGATTTGATCAATGTGGAATGTGGCTGATTCCCAACCCTTGGGCAACCAGCAAATTAGAATTAGCATCTTGCACTGAACACTTTTTTTTTATAACTTTATTTATTCATTCAACAAAGTTATTACATACAATAAGAAAAATACATATTATAAATGAAAAGAAAAAAAGAAAAAAAATCCCTCCCCCTCTCAGCCTACTCACTTTAGGAGAACCAAAGAAAAAGGAAAGAAAACTGAAATATATTTACTAAAATCTAATCAAGGTAAATCTAAATGTAAATATTCTAAATATAAAGACCACTTATTAAAAAAAGAATAATTATCATGTAAAACATACATAATTTTTTCCATTACTAAATAAGTTTTCATCCCATTACGCCATCTATTAATATCAATCACATTAGCATTTTTCCATGTACTTGCTATACATTTTTTTGCAACAGATAAAGCTAAATGCACAAAAGCAATCTTAAATTTATCTAATCCTAAATCTTTCAAAGGATTCAACTCACCCAACAAAAAATATTATTGGATCCAGAGGTATTTTGATCTTATACAAACATTCCAAAAACAATTAAATTGCTTTCCAAAAAGATTGTATATGTACACATAACCAAACAGCATGAAAAAAAGTTCCAACCGAATTACCACACCTAAAACAAGAATCTGATTCACTAAAACCATATTTTAAAAAACTTTTCAGGTGTTAAATACAATTGATGTAAAAAATTGTAATTAACCATTGCATAATGAACATTTATCAATCGAGTACATTCTATTTTTCCTCAACCATAACTTCATTAAATGTTTTATATAGGCACATTATATTGTTGTAATAAATTTAAATTCCACCAAAATAAAAATTGATGTATTTCAAATTCAGAAATATTCACCATCTAAATTTTAGCCTAACTAGGGGGCCATTCAAAATCCATTAATAAACTAATAAATTTAAATTGAGCTGCCTCATAATAATTTTGAAAATGTGGTAAGTGTAATCCCCTAATGCATATTTCCAAGTTAACTTATTCAAAGCTACTCTCGGAAATTTACCCTTCCATAAAAATTCCCTAACCATTTTATTTAAATCTCGAAAAAAATTCTTATTAAGTAAACACAGAATTGACTGAAACAAATATTGTATATGTGGAAAGATATTCATTTTGATTGTATTTATTCTTCCAATTAAATCCTTCCACTTAATCAAATCAGCTTTAATCTTTTTCATTAATGGTACATAATTTAATTTATATAAAGATTGATAATCAACATCCACATTTATATCCAAATATTTAATTTGATCAGTCCACTTTAAATTAATAATATTCTTATAATCTGAATAATCTCCTTCACCTATCGGTAAAATTTCATTTTTTTCCCAGTTAACACTTTATATCCAGACAAAGATCCATATTGTGTTAAACATTCCTTCAAGTGTAAAAGTGACTGAGCTGGGTTTGTTAAATACACCAATACATCATCAGCAAATAAATTAATTTTATACTCCTCATCGAAAACTCTCATACCTTGTATCTGTGTATTTAGTCTTATCAACTTTGCTAAAGGTTCAATTACTAACGCAAACAAAACTGGAGACAAAGGACAACCTTGTCGAGTTGAACGAGTTAATTTAAAAGGTTCCGAGATCTGTCCATTTGTTAGTACCCTGGGTATTGGTTTATTGTATAAAGCTTTAATCCAACCAATAAAATTTCTCTAAGACTTTAAATAAAAAGTTCCATTCAACTCTGTTAAAAGCCTTTTCTGCATCAAGAGATATCACCATCGGATGGTCAGGGCACTATCAATATTTATTAATCAAACTAATCACTCTAAGAATATTATCTGAAGCATACCTATTCTTTATAAAACCTGTTTGATCAACATGTATTAACTTAGGTAAAAATTTAGCCAATCGATGCGCAAATACGTTAGCTATTATTTTATAGTCTACATTCAACAAAGAAATTGGTCTATATGAAGACACCTTTAATGGATCTCTATCCTTCTTAGGGATTACAGTAATTAAGGCACTAGAGCATGATTCAGGTAAATCATAATGTTCCTTAATCTGTCATAACATATCTCCAAACACTGTAGATAAATCATCTTAAAATACCTTATAAAATTCAACCGAAAACCCAGCATCTCCAAGTGATTTTCCATTCGGCATTTCCAACATAGCCGATTTAATTTCTAAATCAGTAAAAGGATTCTCCAGCTCCAATATATCTTCCTCTCCTAATACCAGTAATTTCAACACCGATAAAAAGGAGTCAATCGAACTGCTCTCCAGTTTTTCCTCAGAAGTATATAATTTCTTATAAAATGAGTAAAACTCACTATTAATCTCACGAGGTTTGTAAGTAATAATCGAATTCTGACTAACTGTATTAATAACCCTTGATACCTGTTCTTTCTTTAACTGCCATACAAGTACCTTATGTGCTTTTTCACCCCATTCATAATACCGTTGCTTAGATCTATTAATCAAACATTCAAATTGATAAGATTGCAACATATTATATTTCAATTTCAATCTAGACAACTCTATTTTCTGTCACACCTCTCTGAAATTCCTTTTCTAATTCATCAATCCGTTTCTCTAATTCAAGACTCTTGGTCAAATAATTCTTTTTAACCTTAGATGTATGACTAATTATTTGACTTCTCAAGTAAGCATTCATAGTATCCCACAATATAAATTTATTCTGAATGGAGTTAACATTTTCTTCCTAAAGGATTAATTTGTTTTTTAAAAAATTCAGTAAATTCCACTTTTTTTAACAACATCGTATTGAATCTCCAACGAGAAGCTGCACAAACTTATTCAGAACATTCATAAGTAAAATACAACAAAGAATGATCCGAAATAACCCTACTTTTATATTCTGCTTGGAGTATTTTCCCCTGTAAATGTGGCGATACTAAAAAAAATCAATTCTGGTAAAGGATTCATGTATAAATGAATAAAAAGAGAAATCCTTCTCTGCTGGGTTAAGATGTTGCTAATTGTCCACTAAATTAAAATCTTTCATCAAAGCTTGAATTTGAATTACCATTTTAGATTTTTTAACATTTTTTGGAGATTTATCTAATAAAGGTTCCAAAACACAGTTAAAATCTCCTCCAACCAGAACATTTTCACTAGCTTGTCCCAGAAGCAGAAATGCATCCGAAATAAATGCTTCATCATCCACATTTGGTGCATAAATGTTAAGTAAAATCCAAAATTCATTACAAATCTTACAATTCAACTTAAGAATACATCCTGCATTCATTTCCATTGATTGTAATTCAAAAGATAATTTTTTATGTATCAAAATTGCTACTCCCTTAGCTTTAGAATTAAATGAAGAAGAAAAAACATGTCCAACCCAATCTCTCTTCAATGTCATACTTTGTTTTTCATTCAAATGCATCTCCTGTAAAAAAAGCAATATCAATCTTCATCTTTTTAATGTAAGCCTAAACTCGCTTACGCTTGATCAGATTATTTAATCCCTGAACATTAAAGGTAGCAAATTTCAAATTTGACATATCTAATACAAGTGCTAGATACCAAAAATAGTCAAAAATTAATAATAATTTAAAAAAAAATTGTTTTTAATATATACAGACCCTCAAATTAAAATATATAGGCCCTCCAAATAAAAATAATATTCATTAATAAGAGAAAAAAACAACAAAAAAAAACAAAAGTTAGTAACTCCCTAGTGACTGATGACTAACAAATAAATTAATGCCAGCTAGTCAGAAATATTAACATATTACAAAAAAAAGCCTTGAGATTCCAGTCCAGATGGTGAACTCATTTCAAGTGTAGATGAACTCTTTCCATTCCCGTTCTTTCCATTTCTGCCATTTTGTCCATTTCCAAGTCTATCAGATTTTCTTTTAGGAGATAATGGTGGACTCTTTCTTTGTCCTCTGACATCCAGTAATGAATTAACAAAAACTATTGCTTCATGCTCACTCTCAAAAGATTGAAACTGATAATTTCCATAAAACACTTTCAACACAGCAGGATAACGAAAAGCAAATTTATCATCTTTACGCCATAAAACATCTTTCACTGGATTAAATTCACATCGGCGTCGGATGATATCTTGACTCAAATCAGAATAGAAGAAAACTCTACTGTTCTGATTCATCATTGGAGCTTGTCCTTGTCTTGCATTTTGAACTGCCAGTCGAAGGATTGTCTCTCTATCCAAACAATTCAAACAACGAACTATCACAGCTCTTGGCGGCTGACCAGATACAGGTGGTCTTCTTAAGGCTCTATATGCTCTTTCCAATACCAGTCCATCAGGAAAGGACTCTTCCCCCAACATCTGGGGGATCAAATTTTTTTTTTAATTTGATGGGATCCTGACTTTCTATACCTTCTGGCAAACCCACAATTTTCACATTATTTCTTCTGCTTTGATTTTCCAAATAGTCCATTTTTTTATTAACTATTTTTCCCGGACTCCTAAATCTTTAACTGCATTTTCCACCTTTACTATTGTTTCTGTATTGGATTGTACCAGTTGTTTATATTCAGAAAGAGAAGCTTCAAATTTTTTGAAGTTTTGCCAGTTTTCTTTAACTTCTGCCTTAACCACATTTAAATCTGAAATTTTATCAGTATTCATTTGAACTACCTGGTTCAATTGACCAGTATTAACATCCAAATAGGAAGCAATACCTTCAAACATCATGTAAACAGGCTGAAGTGCAGTTTGAATCACAGGATCCGGTTCCATAATTTCTAACTCACTTTCTTCCAGCTCTTCTTCCATTTCCTATACAGCGGTAGAGTAAGGTAAGTCTTCTTCTTGTTGCTCTTCGAAAGGTAACATTCTAGTTGTTTTACTGCGAGTTTGGACACCCAACGACAACCCCCCAACTTCCTCAGGGGGTTGTCGCTGCTGTCCCCCCACAGACCATTTTTTAATAAAATTACGGATATCTCCATAATTAACAGCGCCATCCAAGCACATAGTCGCTGCAGACTGTGTGTCTGCTGTCAGAATCTTCTTCCTCCGCACTCCCGTCTCTTCCAATGGGAGAGTTCTTTGTAGCAAGCCTCCAGGCTCATGCCTGACATCTTGGGAGAACGCTCCTTCCACCGCAGAACAGGTCGAACCAGCGCCATCTTGAGACTGGTGAGTAACTGTTATCTTTGGTTTTGTCCCCACCAGCAATCGTTGAAGCTTGGGGATAGCTGAAAATGGATCCGAGGCTGTTCCAAGTTGTTGAGGCACCAATTCTTCTGCACTTCGAAACTGCATTTCCTTTTGTAACTGAGACTTAGTTTTTTTGTTACATTAGTAGCCATAATGGCTCAGCAAAATATCAAACTAAAAATTTAAGTTTTAAAATTAAAAATAAAGGGTTAAAAAACAGGCATTTAAAAATCTGACCAGAGAGGGCAGGGATTACACATCTGATCTCTATGCCATCTTGCCACGCCACCCCATCTTGAACTGAACACTTGTGTGGATCTTAGCTTCAGCTTCCTGAAGCTAACCATTTCAACTTCTTGAACCTTTCCTTCAAAGATATATCTGTCTCTGGCCTCATCTAATTAAAAAAATAGTCATACAGCATAGTAGAAAGGCCATTCTGGTCCATGGGCCCCATGACCCCCAAATGGACCAATTCACCTATAATCTACGTTCATTAACAACACACCTTATTCCTCCTGGACTGAAATCTAATAGTATGAACATTGATATTTCCAATTTGAGTAACACCTGCTCCCCGCCTCCCTATCTAATTCTACATTTCCATCTCTTCCTTACCCCCTCCTATACTTACATTTTTCTCTCTAACTCTACTTCCACTTCTCTTCCTCACGACCTTTACTTTTCTTAACAGCTCTCACAGCTTCTGTTCTAAACCCATTTATCTCCTGATTCCTCCTCCAGCTTCTTTCCCCTGATATCACCTCATTCATTTAGTCTTTATGAAAGGTCTCAACCTGGATTTCTGCACATGGTTATGGTCTGATCTGTTGAGTTCGTTCAGCTTCTCTTTGCTGGCTCACAATTCCAGCATCTGCAGACTTTGTTTTTCTGTGTAGAGCATTTGTTCAGTTCCCATTTCTGACCATCACTTGTTAAACAAGGCTCCAAACTAAGTGTGAACCAGCTCTGGAAGAAGAGAATACCATCATTAGTAATCTATTCAATTGTACTTGGGAGCTTTTGAGTATTTCCTGCATTCCCTCCTCAATATTACTTGAAAGTTCCAACTCTAATTTGTGGAAAAAGGGTTTGATAATGCTCTAGTGGTTCATTGTTCTGTTAATATTGTTAATTAAGCCATTTCTTTTAGCAATATTTTATTTCCCAATAGAGATGCACCCTGCAATATGGATCTGCTATGCCTGTTTCTTATGCCATATGAGCTTGGTAGAAGAATTCCCTATCCACCCCAGAAATACAGCATAATCATGAAAGATGCCTGCTTGTAACAGACATTGAACACATGCTTGTGTAAATCAAGGGCAAAATGTTTGTTTCAGGCCCCTTTGTAAATGTAAATGTGTAGCTGGTAATCCCTAACGTCGAAGTACTCGAGATGACAGAGGTCGACAGCATCGAGTCCACGCTGCTGAAGATCCAGCTGCGCTGGATGGGTCACGTCTCCAGAATGGAGGACCATCGCCTTCCCAAGATCGTGTTATATGGCGAGCTCTCCACTGGCCACCGTGACAGAGGTGCACCAAAGAAAAGGTACAAGGACTGCCTAAAGAAATCTCTTGGTGCCTGCCACATTGACCACCGCCAGTGGGCTGATATCGCCTCAAACCGTGCATCTTGGCGCCTCACTGTTTGGCGGGCAGCAACCTCCTTTGAAGAGGACCGCAGAGCCTACCTCACTGACAAAAGGCAAAGGAGGAAAAACCCAACACCCATCCCCAACCAACCAATTTTCCCCTGCAACCGCTGCAATCGTGTCTGCCTGTCCCGCATCGGACTTGTCAGCCACAAACGAGTCTGCAGCTGACGTGGACTTTTTACCCCCTCCATAAATCTTCGTCCGCGAAGCCAAGCCAAAGAGAAAGAAGAAAAGAGAAGCACCAGGGTGTTGGGGAATCAAAAATCTCATCCCTACTCAAAATGTGTGATCTGAATTTAAATAAATTTCCCTTTCTATATGTCAATGAGAAAATGGCATTGAGATTAACTAGGAAAGGAAGTTAAGGAATGACAAATTAAATTAGGGAAGTGCAAAGTGTTGAGTTTTGGTTGATTAAATCAGTATAGGACTTCCACAGTAAATGGAAGGACCCTGGAGAGTATTGTAGAACAGAGAAATCGAGGGGTGCAAGTACAAAACACTCTTAAAGTGGAAACACAGGATGATGAAGAAAACAATTGTCATGCTGGCTTTCATCAGGAGCAACTGCATAAGTTATTAGTAAGACAATATTTGGAGTTATGGTAAATCACTGTATGTATATGCTAAGGCACACCCTTTGGCTGACTGTGCCTGTGGCACCTCCCACAGGCTCCAGAATATTCCATAGCCCCTGGCCAGTCCAGAACAGTCAAGCAGCATGGATGTGCTTTTGTTCTAAAGCTAATAAAGGCCTATTAGTTCATTTAACTTCAGTCTTTTGGAGTTATTTATGGTGCATCAAGAGTATTGTGCACATTTCGGCTCATCCAGCTATAGGAAAGATGTCATTATGCTGGAAAAGGTGCAAAACAGAATCACAAAATTGTTACTGGGTCTAAAGGGCTTGAATAATAAAAAGAGCCATTTCTATCGAGAGCATAGCAGGTTGAGGGTAACCTAATAAGGATTTATGAAATGGGAAGGAGAGAAGATGAAGAATCAGAGTCAATTTCCTAGGTTAGGAAAGTCTCAAACTGGAGGCCAAGATTTAAAATGAGAGGGGAAATATCTCAAGGGACTTAAGGGACACCTTTTTTTCATGCAAAAGGTGGTAGGTATGTGGAAGGAGCTGCCAGAGGACATGGTAGAAGTGGAACAATTGCAATGTTTAAAAATATATAGACAGATAATTGGATTTTTTTTTTAAAGTTTAGAGGGATTTGGACCAAATGTAAGCATATGGGTCTAGCTTGGGTAGACCACTTGGTTGGTCTTTTGAAAGGGGCTTTTGAAAAACTCCATGAATATTTTTCTGATGTTGTGAAAGACATTACTCAATATGATGGGAAATATACTTACAGCCTGAATCTTGCCTTGCAAAAGTGATTTGTAGGGCAGCTAAATATGGGTTGAGCAGCAAAATCTCCATTGATTAATCTCCATTAATTCATATTTTCACTGTGGAATAAAATGAGTTGACTTAAATCATGAGATGTTTAATGAAGCAATCAATAACTTTGTAAAACTCTTTTCCTAAGTGCCCGCAGTTATTGAACTCTGCCCTTTTGAATCCTGAATAGTAGCAATAAGAGAAAAGGCTTATTATTATTTGTTTTCTGAAAATGTGCAAGGAATAACCTTTCAGTATGTGACAAGTAGATCATTATATCCAGCTTCTGTTCTCAAAGACAATTAATTATCAGAAATTCAATTTTCAGTGGAAAGTAGCTGAAATTACTCTCGCCAGGAACCCCAATTTTTGTTCATTGATTCCAAGCCATATACTTGCTCAATGATGTGGTGTTTCAAGGTGGAACTTTGTCATTATTTATCTTGCCAAGAATAGAAACCCATGGAGTGAACATAAGGAGCCAGCTTCTGCATTTAGCACTGGAACAGACTCAAGTAATACATAAGGTGTTTGAGCTGTGACATTATGGAAATAAGACAGGGGTTAGCACATTCTTCTCTCATTCTGGTGAGTTTCCAGCTTCAGACATGTTGATGCTAGAAAATAGTAAATGAAGGCAAATGATATATCCCTATAGGGTGAGCAAAAAATTTGGAAGGAGCACAACCTGACTAACTGGAAGATGTTTTGGAACAAAAGGAAATTTGGCAATAAAAAAGTCCCTGTTTCATTAATGTTGAATTACACTAGGGTTGCAGTTAATAGTGTTTTGAGTGAGAGCTATGACAATACCATAGCAATTTCTGCCTGCAATTAAATGTATGTACTGTGTTGTTCATTCATTGCTTACTTCTGTGGTATTTGTGATTTTAAAAATGTGGATTTCCCCCCTGAATATGGACAAAGAAATATTTCTTACTGCTGATCAAATGTATACATGAAGACCAATAAAGCATTCACCTTTTTGACTATTTTCTCTGCTGCCTATTTTGCACAATACTTCTCTAAGCTGGTCAAAAGTTTGCCTCTATTTCTGTAAGACGCAACTTCAGCGAGGTTCTTCTCACAAAGCTTCATAAAATGTCACCAGGAAGTCTATATGTAAAACCTCAAACATTCTGATGAGAAGAGTGAATCATGCCTGAGGCCTTTGTTCTTAAGGGATAAACGTTGGTACCTGACATGAGCAGAAAATCAGGGCCAAATCCAATCCAAATCTGAATCTCGTGGGCCTTTTGATTGACAATATAATCAGCCCCTTTCTTCAATTTCAATTACTGCCAGCTTCAGGGCAGAAAATATCATGTCACACTTGTTTGTTTTGCATTTTCATAATCCAAGATCAGTTTGTATTACTGATTTAAAATCGAATTGGCTTCCTACAAGTTCCTCCCCACACTTGCAAAGGTATTTGGAAGTGTGATTGTCTCAAACTGAGAATCATTAATTTTATAATTTCCCATTTCAAATTCAATGCCAAGAAACCTGCAACCAACTTGGTCAAAACTCTGTCTACAGTGGTGTTTTCAAATTGCAGCACCTGGGTAGCCCTGTTGGGACATGGGTGAGATTACTGGGTGGTTTATCCCTCCTGCACCTTTCAAATAACAGCCTAACCTACCTGTTAAATTGTCAACCTGGTGATTTAAGGGGATTCCGCCCCTCCAATGATGTGGCAAATGACGAATCACACACCCACAGGGAATCCCCTGTACCCTGTGTTCTTTCTGTTAACTGTTTAAAGTTCCAGAGTAACTGGGTGAGCCATTTCACCTTTCAAATGGGTGGAAGAGGACACCTGAGTAAGTTTTACTGGGTTACCTGACCCCACCTCCGAGGTAGGTCTGGGACCCGGGTTGATTTTACCCAGTTCAGCCCTTTCAAATAGCCCTGTACCTGGGTCTTCAACCTAGTAAATTGGCTGGTTAACCCCATTTTACAAGGCAATTTGAAAGAGCTTAGCACCATATTTTTTCCAGTTTTCAGTTGTTCAAGGCTAATCCATTTTAAATAACTGGAAATACTGCTGGGTAAAAATGTCACATTTTTAGAGGACATGTATTTAATTTGAGACAAGAAAGTTTAAGGGAGAGATGTGTGGGGCAAGTATTTTTTTTAACATAGGTCCCTGAAACGGGTTGCCAGGAAAAGTTGTGGAAGCAGATACAATAGCAGCATGTACAAAGACAGAGACTTCTAGATGGACATATGAAAAATGTGCAAGGAAGAGAGGGATACATACCTTGTGCAAACAGCAGAATTTTAGTTTAATTTTTGCATCATGCATAGCACGGAGATCATAAATGAAAGGCCTGATCTGGTGTTGTATACTTAATATCAGAGGTGAATGATCTGATAAAAGTATCGCTTCATATACAGCCTAAATGATCCTACCCTGGAGCTGAATTGATGCCAAAAAGAAATCTACCTTAGAGTAGGAATCATGTCTGCTAGAATAGAAAGAATATTCCCTTCCCTTGGATGAGATCTTCTTCAGGCATCTATTAAATTTAATTCTCTCATTCATACCAAGTATTGCCTTTTTCCTAAAAATTACCCTTGTTGATTTATCTAGAACCAGATTCAGATAAAAATTAAAATACCCTCCCACTAAGATGTTTTCATGTGCATCTGGCAATTTTAAAAAAAAAGTTTAATTAATAAATTTCTCATCATCAGTGTTTGGACATTACAAATTAATTAGGGTCAGGGATTCTGAATATATTTGACAGTGTACCATTATGAACTTACCTGCAGGATCTGTAACTACAGCCTGTAGTCTAACGAGAAGATTGTTCCATGTCAAAATTGCTACTCCTCTTATTTTTGAGTTAAAAGACCTGACCAACCCAATCTCTTTTTAAAAAAAATTTTGTTGTTCTTTTTCAATTAAGTGAGTTTCTTGAAGGAAGGTCAGGTCAGCCCCCATTTTTAAAAATATGTTAGTATTCTCTTCCTTTTCACTGTTCCATTCCAATCATTAATATTTATACTTTTAAATTTCACTGTGTTACTCATCCCTGAAGAAGTTTATCAAATTAAATCCCCTCAACCCACAATCAGTCCTTATCCTCCCAGGCAAAATGCGCAGCCTCCAACAATCCCAATGGAAAAATGAAAAAAAAGTAAAGTAGAAATAAAGGTAATAGAAATAAAGAATTTCTTTATTTCTCCACTGTACAGTGTTGATAATAGATTTTACAACACTACTCCTCTCCATTTTTTGAGCTGTGGCAAAAGCCACACACACACACACACACACACACACACACACACACACACACACACACACACACACACACACACACACACACACACACACACACACACACACACACATACACACACACACACACACACACACACACACACACACACATGATGTGACAGTGGTCAGGTCCTCACCATCCCTAGTCAGCCAAGTAATAACATTTCATTCTTTGTATGCAAGAGAAATATGTAAAAAAGAAAAATACATAAAATATTTCTTAAAATGTATGCACCATTTCAATCTCTAAGTTCTGGCAATTGATTCACAAAGTCTGTTGCATGCTGAAGATCCAAAAATAAATAATTTCACCATCTAGCATTATAATCTTCAGAGTTGCTGGATGGCACAACAGGAAGTTATAGCCTTTCTGCCAATGAGATCTTTTAACTGGGTTGAATTCCCATCTGTGTGTCAACAATGCTGCACTTATATCTGGATAGAACAGTACTTTTCCTCCCTTGGCTTCCAACAGTCCTCCTCTTGCCTTTGCTCATGTTGTCGCTGTGCTGAGTATTTTTTTTCTCTGTCTTGATATCTTTAATATTTAATCAATACAGAATGTAGCTTTTGGTCTGAAATAGGATGGGCATAAGGAATCTATGTGCCCTCTCAATCTCAATGTGTATTCCAACATTATCTTTGCCCAAAATCTCAGGCAACCATTCCTTCCACTCCTTCTTTAAGACCAACAATTTTGATATTATTCCTTTTGCTGAAGTTTTCTAATATGCCATTTTTCCCCATATTTTATTTCTTTCTGTAGACCATCCATCTATTTTATTCTCTATTTTATCTGTTCTATCCATTCCATCCTCCATTTTCTCCTCCACATCCTATACTCAGGTTTCCAGTCAGTTTCTTGCAATTGGGTCACAACTGGCAAAATATTATTACATTTTTTTTCTTTTTATGTTTTTCTTTCTTATCCAAACATTTCATTACATTTTCAATGGTATATTTAATTCTCCTATTTTCCTTTTTTTTTGCCTTTACCAGGTGCTGTAACAGTTTCTTGTTCATCTTCTTCAACCAAAATTGTGTAATTTTCTTCACTCTCCATATCATTGTTGGACTCCTCTTCTTCTGCCTCCAGATCAAATTGCTGCCATCTTACTTCAATCAGCCTAGCGGTGCTGGCAAACTCGGCACCTTCAACCAATTTGTGCATGCGTCTGTCTGTATGCATACACATGCATTTAAGCTCGTCTTCAGCAGCATCTGTTCATTCCAGCAGTGAAGATGCACCATCGCACACCCCAGCAGGTGAACTACTTACACGGGGGCCAGGCCAGGCCAAACCTCAGCTCTAGGCTTCCTTCTTCGAGCAGTCCTCTGCTCCCAATTGCTGTCTCCAACTCATTGGACCCCAGAGGTCATTGCTGCAGGTTTTATTTTACTTTGGTGACATTCTGGTATGGTTTAAATATATGTTTTCTTCCAAGTTGATTTATTAAATGTTGTTTTTCTTTTTTTCTTTTATTCGATTCTCCAAGAGAGGCGGGACTCTGCTTCCCGTCTTGACCACATCACATGAAGTTCCTCCTTTTTTTATTTTTTTTTAAATTTTTTCACACTATGAACCATACTGACCAAAATACACACAAACATTTCCTTCTTGAATATACAATGTCATTTTCTCCCCTTTTCCCCCCCTTCCATCCCTCCCTCCTTCAACCCCCCCTCCCCACCCACTCAACATTCAACATATATGATACATTAAACCCATTAAACAATATCGTCACACAATGAAAATAAACAAGGAAATTGTGTCTTCTACTTTTAAACATTGGGTCAGTTCATTTCGTCTTCTTCTCCTCCTGTCATTTTAGGTGGTGGAGGTCCGCGGTAGGAGTTCTCTGTTGTGTTCCATGTACAGTTCTCAAATTTGTTCGAATACTGTGATGTTATTTCTTAAATTATATGTTATTTTTTCCAATGGAATACATTTATTCATTTCTATGTACCATTGCTGTATTCTCAGGCTATCTTCTGATTTCCACGTTGACATAAAACATTTTTTTGCTACAGCTAAGGCTGTCATAATAAATCTTTTTTGTGCTCCATCCAAATTGAGTCCAAGTTCTTTACTTCTTATATTACTTAGAAGAAAGATCTCTGGATTTTTTGGTATGTTACTTTTTGTGATTTTATTTAATACCTGATTTATATCTTCCCAAAACTTTTCCACTTTCTCACATGTCCAAATTGCATGTACTGTTGTTCCCGTTTCCTTCTTACAGCAAAAACATCTATCTGATACTGTTGGGACCCATTTATTTAACTTTTGGGGCGTGGTGTATAGCCTGTGTAACCAATTATATTGTATCATGCGTAACCTCATGTTTATTGTATTTCTCATAGTTCCGGAGCATACCTTTTCCCATGTTTCATTCTTTATCTTTATGTGTAGATCTTGTTCCCACTTTTGTTTGTGTTTATAGCTTGTTTCCTCATTCTCTTTCTCTTGCAGTTTGATGTACATGTTTGTTATAAATCTTTTAATTATCATTGTGTCTGTAATCACATATTCAAAATTGCTTCCTTCTGGTAACCTCAGCCTGCTTCCCAATTCATCCTTCAAGTAGGTTTTCAGTTGGTGGAATGCAAACATTGTACCGTGAGTTATACCATATTTGCACTTCATTTGTTCAAAAGATAATAATTTATTTCCCGAAAAACAATTTTCTGTTCTTTTAATCCCTTTTCTCTCCTATTCTCTAAAGGAAAGGTTATCTATTGTGAAGGGGATTAGTTGAAAGGAAAAAAACAAATTATCAACTACCAAAATTAATATTGATGCAAAATCAACTAATCCCTTCACAATAGACATTCCTCCTTTAAAGGCAGATTTAACTGGAAGACCCATGCTAGGTAAGTTTGTTCACCTTCAACTAGCGTTAAAAGATACTCCATTTCAAAGCAAGGACTGCCTTGTTACAAATGTACTGTGTCTTTCTTAAAAATTGACAGCACCAAATAAAAGTTAGACATTATTTGGATGCTGCAGTAATTTCTTGGCATGCTGCCGGACACATCTGTGTCATCCACAGGAAAAGGATTCAGGATGTATTTTGGGAGGCTTGTGTGAACTGCTCACAAAGGATCCTATCAATTTTATCAAGCATTTGAAAAATTCATTCACATCATGCACAAGAATTATTATTGATTATTTCTTTTATTTTCTCTTCCCTTTTTTATTTTTAATCTTTCTTTCTCTTCATGGCATCTTAATTTCATCTATCTGAGAAAATGCAGCAAGCAAGATTGTCATTACATCTGTGCATTGTAATTATGCATTTGACAACCATTTCTCATTCAGTCATGCATTGCTTCAAGAATAATTATGACATGTATAAGATATTAAGCCTGTCATATTCATATTGGAAGGACATAGAAGTCAGAAAAACTGTTCAGAAATACACAGAAACTTTAAAATCACAGAACAATACAGCACATAAACAGGCTCGTCATCCCAGCTAGCCTATGCCGAATTATATGCATTCCACCTCGGGCCATTGACCTGCACCTAGCCCATAGACCTCCATGTACCTATCCAATCTTCTCTTAAATGTCAAAATCAAACCTGCATCCACCATGGACAGATTGTTCCCCACTCTCTTGGCTCTTTGTGTGAAGTTCTCCCTTTTCACACAACCCACTTGTCTCACACAAACTCAGTGGAAAAAGCCTCTTTGTATTTACCCTATCTATAGCCCTCATTATTATGTACACCTCCATCAACTCTTCCTCATTCTCCAATCCAGTCTAGGGAGTAAAGTCCTAACCTATACAACCTTCCCATATAGCTTATCTCTTCAGTCCTAGCAATATCTTTGTAAATTTTCTCTTCATTCTTTCAATCTTATTGATATCTTTCCTATAGATAGGTGACCAAAACTGCACACAATTCTTCAAATCTGGCCATAACACCGCCTTATAAAACTTCAGCATAACATCCGAACCTCTGTATTCAATACTTTAATCTACCTATGAAGCTACTTTCAAGGAATTGTGTATCTATATTTCCATATCTTGATGTTCTCCTGCACTCTTCAGTGCCCTGCCATTCATATCCTACCTCATTTAGTCCTCCTAAAGTGCAACATCTCACATTTGTCCACATTAAATTCTCTCTGTTATTTTGTAGCTATTTTTCCAGCTGGTACAGATCTCCCTGCAAGTTTTAAGAGCCTTCCTTGCTGTCCATTACACCCCAATCTTAGTGTCATCTTTACTTCTATAACTTTGGAGGCACAGATTGTGAAAGGAAGCACATTCTATTCAACATTTATAAATGACTGAATGGACCTCAATGATTGTGTTTTATTCAGAGCATCACACAATAGGAAAAGTTTCATGGCTTCAGAAAGGTTACAGATGGGACTTCCTGGAATGTTTAGAGGGCTTTGATATATTCAGTGATTAGAGAAGCTTGGAGCAGATTGAGTAAAGGGAAGATTTAATAAACTACCCGAGTATTTGGAGAGACTAGATGGGGGAAACTATTTCAATTCTGAAGTGGGTCAATACTTCCTTACAACAATGGATAGTTTCCACCTCAGGAATTCATGAGATTTAGTTATATTCTGCACTTTGTTTGTGCCTGCTGTTCAGCTGAATGCTGACTGCCAGGAATAGAGGTGATGTTTGTTTAATGTTCTGTAATAGGCTCTAAATAACCAAAGAATACAGGTTAAAAATAAGTGGCAAGGTGAACAGACTTAAATTTAGTCAATTTTTCAATACTTAAATACATTAACTGAAACAGTGGTTGAAGAAGGTTCTAAAAATATATTAATTGAAACAATGGTTGAAGAAGGTTCTAAAATAGAATTGGGTTTCTATTCACAATTAAGCTGAAAAATACATAAGTGAGAACACAGTTAGAATGTTGTCAGCTCTAGGGAGGATTTCAATGAATTTGGAGGAGATTCACCAGGACATTCCCAGGATGAGATGGCTTGAATTTATAGGGAGAGATTGGGTAGGATTGGTCTTCAGTCCCCAGAAAAGGGTGAGGGATGTCCTTATAAAGGTTTACAAAATCATAAGGGGCTTGGATAAAGTGGATGTTCACAGTCTTTGTCCCAGCATAGATAATTCTACAAATAGAGAGTGTAGCTCTTCTCATTACTACCTTCAGACAGAAAGTACAGGAGCCTGTATACCAGTACCTCTAGATTCAAGTGTAAAACATGGAAGTCTGCAGACACATGATTTAAAGTAAAAACACACTACTGGAGAAACTCATCAGGTCAGATAGTGTACCTTATATAGCGAAGATAAAGATACATAACTAACGTTTTAAGTTTAAGCCCTTAATCAAGGTTTGAGCAACGTAGGCAGTGGCTGAACAAAATGGTGGAGGGGAGGGGTAGGAGCACAGTCCCATAGGCAGGAGGTGATAGGTGGAAAAGGGAAGGAGGGCTCAAGAGTAAACCGGAAGATGGGAGATGGCTCTGTGTATGGAGAGGGAAGGTGCAGGATACCTGGAGGAAAGAAGACAGAGGGATGGGGAAGAGAGGGAGAATGGAGTGTGGGTTAGCAGAAACCAGAGAAACTGATGTTAATAACATCTGGTTGGAGAGTGCCAAACTTTTCAATCCTGCAACCCACTCACATGCTGATGACCAATCATTTCAATCCTGTAACTCACTCACATGCTGATGGCTGAAAATTTCACTCCTGCACCCCACTTCTACGCTGACTTCTCTACATCAGAGAAACTGGATGCAGTCTGGGAGTTCACTTTGCTGATCATCTTCACTCTGTCTGCATCAAGGACATAGATGTCCCAGTCTCCAGCCATTTCAATTCTGTGCCTCACTCCCATGCAGACACCCAAAACATGTAGGCAGTGGCTGAACAAAATGGTGGAGGGAAGTGGTAGGAGCATAGTCCCATAGGTAGGAGGTAATAGGAGGTGATGCTGAGTTTCTCCAGCATGGTGCTTTTATCTCTAGATTCAAGAACAGTTTACTATCCATTTGCTCTAAACATACTTGTAGAAACCCTGAGGATTTTCATTCACATTGTCTGCCAAAGCAATCTCATGTCTTCTTTTAGCTGTCCTGATTTCTTTCTTGAGATTTGTCTTGCATTTTATATACTCAACAAAAAGCTAATTTTCTCCATGCTGCCTATACCTGCTATACATCTCTCTGCAAATTTGCACCTCCAGTTCTCACTGATTATTGGAAGGTCTATAATAGAACCCCCTGAAACGTGGTCATACCTTTCACATTCCTCAGCTTCACACATATAGCCTCAGAAGACAAGCCCTCTGGTGGGCCCTGCCTGAACACCGCTGCAACATTTTCCCTGATGAGCAATACCACTCCACCTTCTTTCACCACCACATTCTATCATGTCTTAAGCAATCGAAGACTGGAACATTGAGCTGCCAGTCCTGCCCCTCCTGCAACCAAGTTTCACTAATGGCTAGGATGTCATAATTCCACATGCTGATCCACACTCTAAACTCATCTGCCTTTCATACAATACTCCTTGCATTAAAATAGATGCACCTAAGAACATTTCCACTACATTCAACCCATTGACTTCTTAGGGGGCATGAGTTGGGATCAAAGGTCTATTCCATGCTATATGCCTGTGACTTGAAAAGGAAACACTGCAGGGGTACAGGGAAGGAGGGAGAAGTGAGAATAGAAAGCTTCTTACCTATCTTTTCATTATGAAGGATTTTGATGGACTAGTCAGATGGAGAAGTTTGTGGAGTTAAGCATAGAACTAAGTGGATCATAAGTGTTTACTAACTTTAGCCACTCGTGTTTTAGATTTGATTATAGAGCAGAGACATTGCATCAAGGCCTCATTTAAGACCACAGATGATTTAAGCTTGACTAAACATGAAACTAAATGCAAGAACTTCCACCATGAGTTTCTTCAATTTGTCTCAACGACCCATCATGATTCCCTTCACATTATTCCCCCTGACCAGTTATTGTTGATCTAAGGACACACAGGTTTTCTACTCAATGTTTCATTTTATTGTGTGTCTCTCACTTTGTCCCACCAACACATTTATTGTTAATGTTTTAAATTGCATCAACTGTAATGAACCGTGATATACTAACTTTTTCCTGATGGGTCCCAAGCTTGTTATTAATGATAGCACAAATGATGATTAATCATGGTGCATCTCTGTCTCAAAACAAATTGAATATCATGCCAAATGCATGGAAATGTCAGCAAAATGTTAATGTTTGCATTTTTCTTTTAAATAATCTCAGAGCATGTGAATTTTAATGTATTACCTCATGCAGATCCTGGAAAATTCATCTTTGTTTCTGAGCTTTCGGACCCCTTTTTATGATAAACCATTTCTATAAAATTCACAGCTGTCATGAGAACACATCCTGGCAATTCCATTAGTGCTATCCCAGGAGGGTGTCATTTTGTAGCATGAAGATGTCAAGGAATTACTGGTTAAATTTAAAGCTACAGTGTCTCACCCATAAGTTGGACAAATTTAAACATTTTACCTGCAACCATTGTTCAGCAGCTTTGATGTATCCAATGGTAAAGGTTCCATTATTGTCATGCAATACTACATTTAGAATTAACATACATTAAATTCTTTAACCTCATCCACCATAAGGAGCTAGGGAGTCACCACTTTTTGTCAAGCGCCCCTAAAATAAATGAGGCCACAATGAGAGGTGAACTAGTGTTAGGTCTGCTTTGTTCATGAATGAGTGAGACAAACACCAGGCTGAGTCGAAATCGGGGTTCTTTGTTCTTTATTACCGGATTGTAACACTTGCGACTAAACATTGTTAGTCGGAGAATGCATTCTGCCGTTATCAGCAAAATGGTGATTTTTTATACCCTTGGATATGTGCTTAGAACATCATCATATCATTACTTGTCCAATGACTAAAACTGTTGCTATCCTTTCCCTGCTAGCTTCCTGCCTCTCAATCCATCAATGTCTCTCTTAAACTGTTGCTATCCTTTCCCTGCTAGCTTCCTGCCTCTCAATCCATCAATGTCTCTCTTATCTTGTAAGTACAAGGATGCATTCTGTTACTCCTTAGTACTGGGTGACTCCTTCTCCGGTCCCATCTCATGATGTTTTACCTAACAGGAGTACAAGGACACCTCCCCTTCTTGTTACTGCCCTGTACAGGGTAACTCCCTACACATTCCCATCTCATGATGTTTTACCTTACACTAGTGACCCCTAGTTTACAAGACCAGTTCTTTAGCCACTGAACTATCGAACCCAAGCAGCAAGTGAAACCTTTTTTTTCCAACCAGAAATACATATTCCTAGCAATTAAGGGCAAAGAAGAGACTTTTATTCATCAAAATTCTACTGAAATGTCTTCGACCTGAGAATTTGACTCTTTTTTTTTCCATCTTTCCACGGGTATTATTTCTGATTTCCAGCATCTTACAGGAGATTACGTGATGCACGGGGTTAGGATGTGGATCCCTAATTCTCCTGGGAAATTATCCAAAGATGTTTAGTTAGGAAATGTTTTAATTGACCCTGGGCGAGTGCTCCTCTGTTGGTCTCTCTCAACGACGGAGAGATGGCATTAATGAAGACCAACCCGGAAGTGACATAGCATGCATGTGCAAACAGTGGATGCCTTCAGCTTCAGTGAGAGTCTCAGGCTTCCAGATATCGGGCAGTGAAGAAGAGGAAGACTCAGAAGAAGAAGAAGAAGAAGAAGAAGGAGGAGGTAAAGAGAAAACAAAGTACTAGAATTGCTATAGCTAATGCTAAGAAAAGGGATGACCATTAATGAGCTGTGGTGTAATGTGAAGGGAGAATAAATAAAGTGTTGATGGCTGTTAATAAGATGAAGAAAAAATAAAATAAATTTGAAAGTTCAATGAAGAGAGTACAAGAGGATATGCAGAATGTGGCAGAGGTGGAAGGAATATTGAAATAAGAGGATGAATAATATGCTTAAAATCATAAATTATAATGTTAATGGTTTAAATGGAACAGTGAGGAGGAAAATGGTCTTGATGTACTTAAAAATAAATTAGGGTAGATAAAGCTTTTTCTGCAAGAAACCGAGAAATAACATTTGAAGTTAAAAAGAGGCTGGGTTGGATATCTAGTAGCTTCTTTTTTTAGTTCTAAATCAAGAGGAGTAGCTATTTTGGTTAAAAAAAACAATTAAAATACAGAATGTAGTGGTAGACCTGCAGGAAGATTTGTAATAGCATATTGTCAAATATTCTCAGAATTATGGACATGTCTTTATCTTCATGCACCAAATGTTGACGATGAGAGTTTTGTTCAAGTGACCTTTTTAAATTTAGCAGAAGCACATGATAATATTTTGATAGGAGGAGATTTCAATTTTTGTTTAAAAATGTACTTCCAGCCTCCCAAGTTCAGTATTAATCTTCTTCCCTCAAAGTTATATACATATAAACACTCTAAGACTCCAGCGCGTGAGCCAACCCTCTGTGCAATCCAGAACAACACTTTGTTTTTGTATCTTGGCTTTTCTTTTATGTTTTCTGAGTTAATTATATTATATATTTACTATGATCCAGTGGCACAGACACCAGTTACTGCTGGAGACCTCTCTTGCTGCATTGGATGACCAGGACGCCTAAGTGTCTTGTCATTCTCTTAGTGCACTACGACATCTGCAAGGCCTGCCTTCTTGCCCATTGGACCATTAATTGGTTTCTTCCTCTCAATCCGCAAGGGCCAGAATTCATACACTGGGATAGACAGATCCCTACTTCACCGAGGGTCGAAGCCCTGTCAGCTACCCTCACCTGGTTTAGCGCATCTGCTGAGATGGTTTAATGGGATGTGGCCGCTGTGTATGCTATAACCACTTGGAACCACAAGTGAGAGCTAAGTGTCAGGTTGGAAACCAAAGGTGGAAAAGCTGCCCGAGAAAGGTGACAGGTTTCCCCTTCCCCCCGCCAGAGATGCTAACCCTCCCTAGACACCCCAAACATCCCACTTTCTCTTCTGCCAGGAGAGTGGGATCACTCCTGTGCAATGGATGTTCCACTTAAAACTCCATCACGCATATGTTTATCTTGTGAGATTTATCTCAGTTAACCCAACTCATCGTCTGGCAGCGATGAAGCAACAGGTGGAGATGTCTGGCCTTTGGGCCAATGGTCATTCGTCTCTGTACCCAGGACAGCAGGGATGTCTGGCAGTATACAGGGTGAATGGGCAATCCTTTTTAGGACAGCACTGCTCACTCTCAGATGAGAGAGGGGGTTATAAAAGGTACCTCAAACATGCCTACCCCACAACAGCATCTGGCTAGCTAACCATGGCTGCCAGATCATCTCTCTAACAGTCGACATACAAGAAAATTATATCAAATAAAACACATTTTTGAAGCCTGGAATGTCCGCACCTTGCTGGATAGAGATAAGGTGGCAAGGCCTGAAATATGAACAGCGCCTGAACTTCGCTGTTATCGCATTGATGTTGTTGCATTCAGTGAGACATTCTTTTGGAAAGGAAAACCACAGAATGACAACAAGATCCACAGAGTAGGTTTTGCAATAAAAACTGTTTTGCTGAAGAATATCCCTCCCCTACCCACCGGAATCAATGAGCATATCATGAATTTCTACTTCCCTCTTATTAATTCCCAGCATATCACCATCGTCAGTGGCTATGAACTAACTCTCATGAGTTCAAGGAAAGTTACAACAAGGACCTGGACCAGACTATCCAGACAACCCATGCCAGTGACAGACTCGTCATTTTGGATCACTTCAACGCTAGGTTGGGGATAGATAGCGATAACTGGGATGGAGTCCTTGGGTGACATGGAGTGGGAAAGTCAAACAGTAATGGCCTTCTGCTTCTGAGTAAGTGTGTCGAGAATAATCTGTGCATCACTAACACAATGTTCAGACTTGAAAACAAGTACAAGACAACTTGGGTGCATCCTAGGTCCAAATACGGGCACTTACTTGACTAGCGTGACCTTAAAGATATCACCATCACCCGGGCCATGCAAGGTACTGAGTGTCGGACAGATCACAGGCTGGTTCGGTCGCTCCTCAACCTGCACGTAGCTCCTTTGTATTGTAAACAATCAAAGACAGTCAGTGTCATTCAACATCAGGAGACTGCAAGATTCAGGTCAAGCCCAACATTTTCAAGATGTACTTTAATGAAAAACTCTCCAGCAGTTCACTGCTTGTGGGAACCTGATCTGAAAAGTGGACGCAATTCAAAGATGTTGTCACGCAGACTGCAACAAATATACTCGGAATGAAAACCAGAGTGCATCAAGATTAGTTTAATGAAAACTACGAGACCATTTCAGCAGCCCTTAGGGCCAAGATGACTCATCATCTGTCTCAAAGAAAGACAAGTCCAAAGTACATGCAGAACTCAGAAAAGTGATGGACAAGTGGTGGCAGAGAAAAGCTGAGCAGGTGGAACACTATGCAGACAAGCATGCCACAAGAGAGTTTTTCAGCGCCTTAAAGTCCTTTTATGGTCCTTCTAAATCAGGATGCTCCCCTTTGCTGTTGTCAGATGGGTCGAGCCATCTGGCAGCAAACAGGGTGACTGGGCAATCCTTTTTAGGACAGGAAAGACTAGGAAGGACTGAACAACCACTGGGTTGCATACTTTTCCAACCTACTCAATAGGGCGTCCACATTTGATCCTGATGTCTTATAGCACATCCCTCAGCAGCCAGTCCAGGATGACCTAGAACTGTCACTCTCTACTGATGAGATCAATAAAGTGATCTTGCAGATGAATTCAAAAAAAGCAACAGGCCAGGATGGTATTCCTGCCAAGATCTACAAAGCTCTAAGCCCAAATGCATTAGAGAATTTCCAAGACATCTGGATCAGAGAGGAAACGCCTGATGACTTCCACGATGCCCTTATCTTGGCACTCTACAAAAATAAGGGAAGCAAATCAAACTGCAGAAATTACAGGGGAATCTCATTGGTGTCCATCGCAGACAAGATTTGCACCCACATCCTCCTGAACAGACTTGTCACTGTCTCAGAAAGGAACCTCCCAGAGGCACAGTGCAGCTTTCAGCCTTTAGTGTGAATTAAAGTTCTCACAACTGGAAGGTAGGGTCTTACAGAGGTCTTCAGAGGGGCTCAGGGTTTAGGCAGAAAACCAGGGTTATGGGTAGATGGGGGGGGCGGAGCCAGCCATCAGTATAACACACCACCAGTGAATCTCAGTTCACTGCATTCACCCCTTCCTGCAGAATTTAGGGTCTGTGGATGAAGATAAAGAACATTGATTCAGAACAAAAACATTCAAAAAAATATATAGTTATTTACAAATGTAAATGTTCTGGGGGTCTGGAGATCCTGGTGTAGCACCTAAGCACGCGAGGGCCTTGGGCTCCTTGGGTCTCCTGGTCCAATTTTGGGGGAGGAGTGGCAGGCAGGGTATCCAGCTTTACGGTGGAGGGGGATGCATATCAATGGACCCTCTGTTCTGGCAGTTGCCAAGTCCCTGAGGGAGACAGTGTCCTCCTTGACATTCAAGTACTCAACAAAGGTGTGGAGTAGTTTTATCCTTTCCACCTGAATATCGGTCTTGCTTCTCCTCATGTGCTTCCTGAGAAGGATTGGTCCAGGTGTGGTGAGCAAGGTTGAGAGTGTAGTTCCCGATACTGAACTTCTATCAAAATTGAATAGGAGCTCGTGAGGAGTAGTGTTCATTGTGATACATAGTAGTGACCAGATGGAATGGGATGCCATAGGAAGGACTTCCTGCCAGCATGAGTCTGGAAGGCCTTTTGACTTCAGGGCCAGTTTGACAGCCTTCCAGACCATGGTGTTTTCCTTTTCAACCTGCCCGTTCACCTGGGGGTTGTGGTTCATAGTCCTGCTTGATGCGATGCCCCCTCACCAGCAGGTACTTATGTAATTTGTCACTCATAAAGGATGAGCCCCGGTCGTTATGAATACCCAAACAGGGCAAGAATGGAATTTAGGGTCTTTATTCCATTCACGGAGGGGAGAGATCCATTAAAAATGACATTGAGCCGTTCAAAGGGCCTGGATGACTTGATCAGGTGTGTCTCTGCGGGGCAGTAGAAATGTGGTTTGCATTCTGTGCAGACCTGGTCATTTCCCTGACATCTTCCATGGAGTTGGGCAGATAACATGCCTTGACAAAATGAGCCATGCAGGTGACCCCGGGATGGCAGCGCTCATTATGCCAAGACTGCAGTTGGCTGGTGTGTGCAGAGGCACAGCTTCCTCTGGATAAGGCATCTGGAGGGTCATTAAGGGCTCCTGGCCGATAGGCGATGTCATAATTGTAGGTGGAGAGCTCGATCCTCTACCTAGCAATTTTGTCATTTTTGATTTTGCCCCTTTTGACATTATTAAACATGAATGCAACAGAGCACTGGTCAGTGAGGGGAATAAATTTCCTACCAGCCAGATAGTGTCTCCAGTGCCTCATGACTTCTACAATGGCTTAAGCCTCCTTTTACACAGAGGGGTTCTGGAGCTCGTGGCCTTACAATGTCTGAGAAAAAAATGTAAACAGCCTGCCCGCCTGATTGAGGGTAGCGGCCAGGTCTATGTCCGAAGCATCACTTTCCACTTGGAAAGGTACATTCTCATCCACCATGTACATGGCGTCTTTTGCAATGTGGTTCCGGAGGTAGTTAAAAGCTGTTTGGGTTTCAGCCAAGAGGGGGAAATTAGTGGCTTTTAAGAGATGGCGAACCTTATCAGCATATTGAGGGATCCACTGGGCATAATATAAGAAAAACCCCAGGCATTTCCTCAAAGCCTTCATGGTCCTGGGAATGGGGAGCTCTAACAGGGGGCGCATCCTATTAGGATCAGTGCCAATGATGTCATTCTCCACCGTGTAGCCAAGGATAGTCAGTCGTTTAGTCCTAAACACACACTTGCTAGAGTTATATGTGAGGTTCAAGGCTTTCGCCACATGGAGAAAGCTCAGGAGATTGGCGTCATTTTCTTCCAAGTTATGGCCACAGATGGTGACATTATCAAGGTAGGGAAAAGTAGCCTTCAACCCAAACTCGTCCACCATTCTGTCCATCTGCCTCTGGAAAATAGAAATCCTGTGACCCTCCAGATGCCTTATCCAGAGGAAGCTGTGCCTCTGCACACACCAGCCAAATACCGAAAGGGACCCTCTGGAATTCTAGAGAGAGCATTAGCCTCAAAAGCCGTATATGGATGGTCCTCGGAACAGTTAGCAGCTGGTGATAGACAGCTTTTAGGTCGATGGTCAAATAGACCCGATACTGCGCAATATCATTCACCATATCTGAAATTCAAGGGAGGGGATATGCGTCCAGGAATGTGTATCGATTAATAGTTTGGCCATAGTCAATTACTAGCCTGGACTTGTTTTCCACTTTTACCACTACCACTTGAACTCTTTACAAATTGGTGCTAGGTTCAATGATCCCTTCATCAAGCAGATGTTGTGTCTCAGACTTTATAACATCTTGGTCTGCTGTATTGTACCTCCTGTTCTTGGTAGCAATAGGTTTGCAATCAGAGGACAGATTCGGGAAGAGAAGTGGGGAGGGGGGGGGGTCAATATTCAGTGTGGAGAGGATGCATGTGGGTTCTGATTTTAGAGGCCCTTCATTCTGAACCACTTTTAAGGTGACACAGGAAATCCAGACACAACAAAATTAAAGCATTCAATTCATCAAGTACATACAGGCGCATCTTACAAAAATCACCCCCCCCCCCAACGAGATGTACTATAGAATGTTGTTGAACACATGCAGCGTGTGACTGAGAAACAAGAAATATGTGGTAATTAGAAGGACACATCTTTAGATTGTATTCTTGCACAATCCATGAGTCTTTGAAGCTTTCAGTAGAGTCTGCGTCGATTAAGCATTTAGTGGAATGTCTGTTTACCTTCACAGTCACTATGGAGTTGCTAAGCTGGTGTGGTCTGTCCTGATCTAGAACCATCAAGGCTAGGACTCAGGAGACTCCATACTCCTCACTTGAGTGGCCCCCACCATCCTGGGTTGCCCGTGGGTAAGATGACGTCGACCTCGTGGCTTGGTAAGATGGCCACCCTCCTTTCTCCTCTGACGATGATGGCACTGAGTTTGAATTTGAGGTGTGGCAAGATGGCCACCAAGTCTTTTCCTCATTGCCACCCTCTGTTGGCGTGTAGCACAGCAAGTGGTTTCAGGTGAATTCAGGGCAGACGGCTTGGGCCTGGAATTGGATCCAGGAGCAGTGCACACCACGGACCTCCCCGGGCTTCTCCTTGTGTGATATACCCTTGCTCAATGGAACACACTGAGCTTTTAGCCAGGCAACATGATTGGGGATGCTGGCTCTTGCCACAGTAAATGCAATCCCTAGTGCAGGAGTGCTCCATAGCATGGGAAGCAGCAGCCATTAGGGCTGGGGTAGTGGGATCATCCGGTCCTTGGCAGGGGTGAATGAGCTTGCTGTCTTTGAGGTCATCATTCTTGAGCTTGTCTGTTCCAATGATTTGGCCAGTTCAACGTGACTAGCCAGATCCTTCTTACCCGACTCGAGCTGTCACTGCCTCATGTACCTCGAGCGGTCCCCTGCGACTAGAGTGTCCCAGATCTGTTCTTCTTCACGAACGCAGCCCATAGCCACTTCATACCTGCACTTCTTGGCAAGCGTCCACAGACCCAGCAAGTAGTCCTCGATGGTCTCTCCTGGCTGTTGGTGACATAGATTGAGTCGGTGCCTCACTAGGACTTCATTTTACAACCAGGTACAAAGCCTACAAAGCCTCAATGGCTGCATCATATGTAGAGCAGTCCCTGATGACTGAATACCCTTTTGTTCCTACCCTTGAAACGAGTTCAGACCTCGTGTGTTCATTGATGTGGAAGATGTATCTGGTTGCATTCAGGTAGGCCTGGAAGCAGTCTAGCCAGTATGTGATCTCCTCAGCTGCATTGGGGGACAGAGGGTCTATCACCAGCCTACTTGGCTTGAGTAATGCTTTCATCATATAGGGAATAAGCTAATAAAATTGTAGCAGGAATAAAAGCTCTCACGACTGGAGGGAGAACATATGCTTTTATTAGCTTATAACTGAGGGTAGGACCCTACTGAGGTCTTCAGGCGGGAAACCAGAGTTATAAATGGGTAGAATGGGGGCGGAGCCAGCCATAAGCATAATAAACCAGCAGTGAATCTCAGTTCACTGCACAGCCAGTTCGGAGTACAGTGGACATGATATTTGCCATGAGACAAGTTCAGGAGAAGGGCATCAAGCAGAACAAGTTTCTTTATTCTGTCTTCATTGACCTGTCAAAGGCATTTAACACTAAACATGGAGGCTCTCTGGATCATCCTGAGATGTTACAGATGCCCAAGGAAATTCATAAAAATGATTCAACTGCTCCATGACAGAATGACAGGCCAGAGGATAGGTCCTCTGCGGTGGTGATAAATCAGCTGCATTTACCATTTCTAATGGAGTGAGGCAGGGTTGTGTATTGGCCCCAGTCTGTTCTAATCTGTTCTTCACTTGCATGTTGTCATGTGCTGTCCAAAGTCTGGAGAAGGGTGTGTACATCAGGTACTGACTGGACAGCTCTCTCTTTAATCTATGCCGGTTAAATGCATGGATGAAGTGGCTCTACACAGTCATTCAAGAAGCACTTTTTGTTGATGACTGTGTGCTCTTGGCGCACAAAGATAGTGATCTACAGTTAATGCTGAATGAATTCTTAGACACTGCTTCGCTCATTGGCCTGACTACCAACCTGAACAAGATTGAAATACTCTATCTGTCCGTGCCAAACACCAACACCACAGAAACAAAAAAATCACTGTTGATGACACCCAACTGACAACGGTAAACAGCTTCAAATATGTGGGGAGCATCATCTTGAGTGATGGGTCTTTGGACAAAGAAACTGACTCCGTAAGGCCAGCCAGGCTCTGGGGAGGCTGTGTACCAGAGTGCTCAATCAACAAAGCTGAAAGTCTACAGAGCTGTGGTCATCCCCTCTCTCTAATATGCATGTGAGACCTGGACTCTGTATCGATGTAACATCAAACAATTGGAGAAATTCCACATGCGTGCCATCCATTCCATCCTTGGCATTTGTTGGCAAGACCGTGTCTCCAACCTGGAGGTCTTTGGCTGTGTGAAGTCCACCAGCATCGAGTTCCTGATCATCAGAGCCCAGATGCAGTGGGTGGGACACATCTTCAGAATGGATGACTGCCGTATGCCTCACCAGCTGCTCTATAGTGAACTGAAGACTGGAAGGAGACCTCAAGATGCTGCAAAGGAAACCCTACTCTATGTGACATCCATTCAAGAGAACTAGAAGCTGCAGCTACTGACAGATCCCATTGGTGAGCCTTGTGCTACAGCAGTTTTGAAGACAGGCGCTGCCAAAAACTGATGGTAATCCATGAACGGCGTCACAAAGCAGCAGCCACAGTTATTACAAAAACAGACTTCCACTGCCCCCACTGTGCTAGAATCTGTGCTTCCAGACTAGAACTGCAAAGTCACTTTTGTCAAAGTCACTTCGAACTAAAGGATAACCAATATATTTACTATATTATATATTTTATATAGTGGGAGGGGGAGTAAGGGAGGGCAGGGAGGAGGGGTCTTAAATACTGTCTAATTACTGTATGTTACTGTATGTTAAGTATTGTTTATATAAACTGTATAATTACATGGTTGAAAATTTTAAATAAAATACTCAAAAAAAAGAATTCCAGCATTTCCAAATTTCCATGAATGTCTTGGCTTCTGGTAACCATTGCTAAACACTAGAACAAGCAGCCGTATCAGTCAATATTTTGTATCACCTTAACTATGGACATTATTGTGTCACAGTTTGTTCATGTATTTTTGTAGGTGACCTTTCCTTAATAATCTTTTTAGTAATTATCCAACACTGTCAAAATATCATTCAGAAAAAGTATAGAGAGTTCAAAAGTAAAGGAGCTTCCCAGAGGAACTCTCATTTGCAATTTGATTTAATAAGATTGACAGCACAGTGCATCTCACCAGGGCTAAACTGTAACTAGATTATCTTGTATACATGCATTAATGATCAATTACAGCCTCCTGCAATCTCACTGTATTTCTTCATTCCACATCTACCATTCCCGATAAGTATGCGATTTTCCTAATTTGTGAAGATAAAGTTAAGTATAAGTTTTTGTCAAATTAGGTCATGTCCCATATGCTACAATTCAACAATGATTGATTATCTTACATATGTTGAGACATTTTGAAACAGAATAGCTCGCAGGAAGATTGGTTTGAGACTTGGCAGAACAGGCGCTTCATCAAAAGATCAGTTCCATTTGCAATTCTTCAAAGGACTAGTGTCAGAGCAATCATCTTAGGAAGGGGAGACTGAAAGACCACAAACCTGTCTGCAAAGGAGGGATGGAGGTGGAAACAGTTCACACCTTCAACTTCCTGGAAGTCCATATATCGAAAGAGCTCTCCTGGAGCCAACACATCCAGGCAACTATCAATAAAGAACACCAATTCTTCCACTATGTCGGAGGAGATTTGGTATAATCATCAAATACTCTATCATATGTCTACAGGTATAATGCAGAAAGTTGCTTCACAGCCTGTTTTTATTTTATTTGAATGCCCAGGAATACAAAAGGCTGCAGAAAGTAGCAAAGAACCTAACTGCCATCTTGGATGTCTTAACTTTCTTCGGAGATTTATCTAATAAAGGTTCCAAAACACAATTAAAATCACCACCAACTAAATTGTTATCATTAGCCTGACCCAAACATAAAAATGCATCTGAAATAAATATTTCATCATCTGCATTTGGGGCATAAATGTTAAGTAAAGTCCAAAATTCACTAAAAATCTTACAATTCAATTTAAGAATACATCCTGCCTTTTCCTCCATTGATTGTAATTCAAAAGATAATTTTTTATGTATCAAAATTGCTGCACATTTAGCCCTAGAATTAAATGAGGAAGAATATATATGCCCAACCCAGTCCCTCTCTAATTTCATACTTTCCTTCACATTCAAATATGTTTCTTGTAAAAAAGCAACATCAATTTTCATTTTCTTAATATATGCCAAAACTCGCTTACGCTTAATTGGATTGTTTAATCCTCAAACATTAAAAGTAGCAAACCTCAACTTTGACATATCTACTATTGTTACTAAATACCAATAATATTTTATATGAAAACTCAAATCAACTTATATAGGCCCTCCAATAGGAAAAAAAATCACAAATTAAAAATTAACTAAAATGAAAATTAAAAAAAATAAAGAAAAAAAAGAAACCTCCCCCCCCAAAAAAAACTACCAAAAGGTAGTAATCCCCTAAGCAAAAATTGGCTGAAAACTAGTAAAGAACTTAGAGCAAATCTCTCCCTCCCCAAACAAACAATCAATAACATCAAAATATTATAATAACAAAAAAAATAGAGTAAGAAAAAGAAAATTCTTCTTTTCATCCAAGAGATTCCAATCTTGAAGATCCCATTTCAGAAGAAGTTGAACTCTTTCCATTCCCGTTTTTCCCATTTCTGCCATTTCTTACATTTCCAGAACAACCAGATTTTTCTTTCAGAGATAATGGTGGACTACATCTTTGTGCTCTTATATCTGGCAATGAATCAGCAAAAATCATTGCTTCACGATCATTTTCAAAAAACTGAAATTGATAGTCTCCATAAAACACCTTCAACACTTCAGGGTAGTGAAAAGTGGACTTATAACCTTTACGCCACAAAACTTCTTTAACTGGATTAAATCGACATCGACGTTGAATGACCTCTTGACTCAAATCAGGGTAAAAGAAAACTCTGCTATTCTGAATCAATAACGGAGTTTGTCATTGTCTCGTATTTTGTACTGCTAGTCGAAGTATTGCTTCTCTGTCCAAACAATTCAAACATCGAATTATTACCGGTCTCGGTGGTTGACCAGCTGAGGGTGTTCTTCTTAGAGCTCTATGGGGTCTTTCCAGTACCAATCCCCCGAAAAAAATCTTCCCCTAATACTTGCGGGATCCATTCTTTAAAGAAACGAAGAGGGTCTTGTCCTTCTATACCTTCTGGCAAACCAACAATTTTCACATTATTTTTTGCTTTGATTTTCCAAATAATCTATTTTCCTTTCTAGCTCCTTCTCATGATCTCCTAATTCTATGACTGATTTTTCCACCTTCAACACTTTTTCTGTTAGAAGCCACTTGTTGTTTACAGTCTAAAAAGGCAGTCTGAATTTTTTTAAATTCTTCATTAGATGCACCCACATGTGTCTTAACCATATTTAATTCTGAACTTATACCAGCATTTATTTGAGCCATTTCATTCATTTGAGACGTCAAAGTTTTTATAACAGCTTGAACAATATCATTTAGTTGCATACACTATAGGTCAGAAAAGCTCAGCCCTGCTCTCTCTGATGTAGTGGCAGAACAAGGTAACTGCAGCTCCAGATGCAACTCAACAGAAGGCATTTTAAAAGTTTTACTGTGGGTTTGGACTCCCAGCAACGGCACCCTGACTTCCTCAGGGGGTTGCCGCTGGTCTCCCCCCATATCTCATTGTTTTTTTTCATTAAATCACGAAGAATAGCGATTTCTTCATATTGAAGTGCTTCCTGATACATTTCTTCTTCCAGAGAACGGGTAATTCCAGAGCCATCCTTCACTTGGCGAGTAATAGACATTTTTTGTTTCAACTCCCACAGGCAATCTTTGAGGTTTAGACAATGAAGAGATTAAGCCTGAGGCTGTATCAAGTTGTCTAGGCCCCAAATCTTCAGCACTTCGAAAATGTAACTTCTGCACTTGAGGTTTCATCATTTTACCATTAGTGGCCATAATAATTCCTTGATACTTTAAACGAAAATTTAAAAAGTTTAAACTTGAAAACAAAGAGTTAAAAAACAGTTACTTAAATGTCTGGCCAGAGAGGTCAAGATTACACGTCTAGACTCTACGCCACACATGTCAAACGCAGGCCCGCAGGCCAAATTTGGCCTGTGATATAATTATATTTGGCCCGCAAGATCATATCAAATATGTATTAGAGCTGGCCCGCTGGCCACCGTGCCAGTATAGCGCATGCACAGCTAATACTACAAATCCCAGAATGCTTTGCAAATGCATTGGCGCCAGCCCGTCAGCCCGCTAATCGCCCCCACCTCCTCTCTTTACTTTCATTAGCATCTGCGACCTGTCGCCCAACTCACATGTAATAAACCCCTTACGGAAAATGGCCAAACGAAAGACAGAAAACAGGACCTTTCAAGACAGGTGGGAGGCAAACTCTGACCCCAGAGTTTGATGAACTTGCATCTAAGAAGAGATGCCAAGTATCTTCTTTAGACCCAGGTGCATCAGAGTAAATCACAGTGTAGCAAGCTAAGCTTGGATTAATATTTTCTTTGGACTGTTCATTGGATTTTCATTGAAGCAAGTTGATATTTTTTTGACTTATTGGCTTGTGAAAAAAAATGCATTTAAAAGGAGCTTAAAGGCTATAGAGAAATATTATTTATTGAATATTTTATTTCTCATTTGTCAATGCTTCTTCTGGAAAGAGTTTAACCAAAACTATTATTAAACATTTATTTTACTAAGAAAAAGTTTAACATTACATATGTTGAAAGAAGAGAAAACATGCAGATGTTGTTGAAAATTTTCAATAAATATTTAGTTTGGCCCACGACTTAATCCAAGTTTTTAATTTTGGCCCTCTGTGAATTTGAGTTCGACACCCCTACTCTACGCCATCTTGCCATGCCCCCTAGGTTCTTATGTGTTGATCCAACAATGATCTTGGTCTTTCCCCCTCCTCTGTCAACTATGCTTGCCCTTAGATCTTTTTACCCCTCCAATTTCCTTTGACCATCTTTGACCTATTTGAAATGATTTGGTTCAATGTGCTAAAATTACAGGAAGGCACAGATCCAGTCCAGCTTTAACAACAGCTCACTCTGCACCTGGTCCAAGTGTCAGTGATTTACCGAGGTTCAAATGAAACTGAATCCATTTCAGGATCAGGCTGAGGATGAAAATGAACAACAATTCTGAAAGAAACTCAATAATTCAGGCAGCTTCTATGGAAAGAGAAAATGCCTGAACTGGGAAATGAGTGGAGGAGGAGGGTCATCTCTGTGAAAGAGTGTGTCAAAATGGCTTAATTGTAACCAGCATATTAAGTTTCTCAGTCCGCACAGCATGTTGTAACTTGGACAGTTGTGTGAACTACCCCACAGGCCCATCATATTTCAGATTTATATTTTGCTCTTTTCAACATTGTTTAGTTTTTGATTTTTATTCACCAGAATTAGGATTTGTAGCTTTTGTGGGCTGTTAAAATGCTCCACAATTCTTTTCTGCTTTCATTTAAATTATGAAATGAATCTACTTCGGGCATCTTTATCTCTCTACTTTCAATTTGAAGGATGCGAAGGTGATATTTTTTCACTTTTTGATTATACTGCAGTCAAATATTACTTGCATTGTAAGTCATATTTATTTGTGCTCTTTAATCTGTTGGTTGGAATGGGATCATTGAAAATGTAGCAACAATTTGTAGGCAGTAATTGTTGGTGTTAGGTCTGCTTTGTTCATGAATGAGTGAGTCAAACACCAGACTGAGTCGAAATCAAGGTTCTTTGTTCTTTATTGCCGGATTGTAACACTTGCAACTAACAGTGTTAGTTGGAGAAGGCGCATTCTGCCGTTATCAGCAAGTGGTGTTTTTTTATACCTTAGGATACATACTTAGTAAATTATCATACCGTGACATTGTCCAATGAATAAACTGTTGCTATCCTTCTCTGCTAGCTTCCTGCACATCAATTTGTCATCCCCACTCTTATCTTGAGAGTACAAGGTCACCACTGCATCTTGTTACGGCCCAGCACTGGGTGACACCTTCTACATTCCCAGCTCATGATATTTTTACCTAACAATGGTGATCAATTTTTTTGGATTATAAAAGTCATCAGCTGGTATAGAAAAACCAGCCGATGTCAACCATGGCGTTGCAATAGTTTGATAGGTTTCCCCCTCTTTTACCACATTTAGATATTTGTGGTGCAGGTAATATATATCACCTCTTCGAGTCTTAAATATATCTCATTATTCTGTCCTTCCAGTCAAATATTTAGTAGGTTATTTCACTGAAAGATTATTAACCTTTGATGAATTAATTAGCTAGGGGCACTCTCTCTTGCATCTGTTCGAACTATACATATGGCTCCTGATAGAAATACAAGAAATTGTTGTCCATTTGTGGTTTGATTCCGATAGCTGAATGCTGTGAATGACTGAAAAATTATGTGAGTAAAGCACTTTCTGTCAGGTGTGATTCACTAAACTCTACTTAGTCTTAGATTGTGGACCTTCAGATTAGCAACTTGTGAACAAAAACTTTTAACAAGCCATTATTTCCTCACAAATACCCATATTGAGGTGATTCCAGCACTTCAATTATCAATGTTAATACAAAATCAAGACTTTGAATTCAATATAGAACTGTAGGAGTACAAAACTGATGCAATGAAAAGCATGTTTTATGGCCATTTCCATGCCCTACTTACAAGGTAAAAATGCAAGAAAGATATTTTGCATGGTGTCCTTAAATTTAAAACAATTCCCAAGATAAGGGATAGAGAGGCAGAATCAGAAAATAAACTCTTTTTCAAGCAAAGTAAGGAATCAATATGGGTGGCTTAATAGGAAAGGTTTTTAATGAGGGAATTAAAAGAGGAATATGAAGAGAACAGAGTCATTTAGGTAAGAAATTTAAGAGGAAGAGATCCAAGTGCATGAGGATGAAATGACCATGGTGGGAGGAAAGAGCATAAATTGCAGGGCCGTGGGGAAACAAGGGGCATGGTTGACAGCTTTGTAGTTGAATGAGAAATAACGCCAAGTTACACTGGACAACAAAAATTTTACTTCCTTTAACACTTCTGGATGTATTTCAAGCATTTTGGGCTCTGCTGATCCCAAAAATAACCTTTAAAAATTGACCGGCTGATATCGCCTCAAACCGTGCATCTTGGCGTCTCACAGTTCGGCAGGCATCAACCTCCTTTGAAGAAGACCGCAGAGCCCACCTCACTGACAAAAGGCAAAGGAGGAAAAACCCAACACCCAACCCCAACCAACCAATTTTCCCCTGCAACCGCTGCAACCGTGTCTGCCTGTCCCGCATCGGACTTGTCAGCCACAAACGAGCCTGCAGCTGACATGGACATTTACCCCCTCCGTAAATCTTCGTCCGTGAAGCCAAGCCAAAGAAAGATACAGCTATATAATACAACCATTTGGTGAGCCCACACTTGGGATATTGTGTACAATTTTGGTTGCCCAACATGCGAGGACACTAATAAGTTGGAAGGAGTGCAGAGGAAATTTCACCAGGATGTTAATGGGAATGAATAGATTGGGTCTTTATTCCCTAGATAAAAGGAGGCTGAACATGACCTTGTATCTAATACAGTATCATGAGAATCATGGATAAAGAGAATGCCAGCAGACTTTCTCTCCGACTACAGCAGAGGTTTGAGGTGACAGGGGAGAGATTTAATAGGGGCCTGAAGGGTTTTCACTCAGATGTTAATCTGTATCTACTACAAGCTGCCAAAAGAAACTGGTATAATTATGATGTTCAAAAGAATATTTGGTGAGTGTATGGATAAGAAGGGTGCAGCAACATGTGGGACTAGCCCAGAATAGTAATTTGATTGGCATGGACTTATTAAGCGGAAGGATGTGTTCCATTCTGTATGAGGCTATGACTGTGCGAAATGATAATAAGTTTATTTGCAAATAGTCTGAACAATGTACATATGCACAAAAATTCTTACTTGATGCAGGTAAACAGAATCTTTGTAAAATTATAATGACAAAAAATTTGGAAAAAAACACTACAACAGTATACTTAATGTAATTTATATGGGAAAAAAAAACCAATGGATTTAAAACCAAATAGATTGGTAATACAGTATGTTTTACCCATATCCAAAAGTTTTTGGTTATCAGAACAATGGCTTTAACCAGCTCAGTAACATCAGCAGAATTCCTTGTATCAGTGGTTAAACAATGGCAGGCTTTTCCAACGTGAAATAATGTTCACTATGTACCGAACAACAACTTGATCTCTGCTTTCAAAAATAAGATAAATGCAGAACCAAATACTAGACATTCTCTTCAATGGCTTTTTTCAATGTTTTTCAACTTGTAAGTTTGGTTCACGGAACTTCGGATAAGGGGTAACTTATTATAAATAACCAAGTGCAAAATATTATTTTGCAATAAAACAGATAGTCCTTTTGTAGTGATGGAGTAGTCCCTGATTAGTTTAACAATCTTAAATTTATCTTTCCCTTTATCCACCATTTTCACACACTTTGCCACATCCAACTTAATAGAAGATATTTCCCCCTTCCTATCAGCAAGTTGTTCTTTCATAGATGAAAAACCTTGACCCATCTGAGTTGCCAAATTTTCTATCTGTTTCGGTATATCGATTAGTGATGGTGAATCTGAAAAATGAGGGTCATATTTAAACTTTGTTAAAACTTGTTTAACTATGAGCCTACCCTTGTATATGATAGTGTTTTCCTCCTCCATACCTTGATAAATTGTTTCTTCTTCCAGTCCTCCAGTGTCTCCTTCTTCTTCCTCCATTGATGCTGAAGGCATTTCAATCCAACTGTGAGTTTGGACCCCTCCTCTCGGTGGGCTGAGAGACGTTGAGTCTCCCCCCCCACCCCCCCCCCCCGCAGCCCTGGCTACATTCGATACGACGCGCATGCACGATTGCTCCTCCTGGTCTGGATGAGGATGTCAGGTACTGGTGCCATCTTCCGCAATGCTGAGTGGTCAGCACCAGAGTAGAGTGAATCTCACCGAGGGACTCTCATTGCGGTCTTGGGCGAGGAGGAGTGAATCTTAACAAGGGACTGCCATTGCGGTCTTGGGTGAGGAGGAGTGAATCTTACTGAGAGACTGCCATTGCAGTCTTGGGTGAGGAGGAGTGAATCTTAGTGAGGGACTGCCATTGTGGTCTTGGGTGAGGAGGAGTGAATCTTATCGAGGGACTGCCATTGCGGTCTTGGGTGAGGAGGAGTGAATCTTACCGAGGGACTGCCATTGCGGTCTTGGGTGAGGAGGAATTGACTCCGGAAGCTCCACTTCAAAGGTAGGTCCAAGTTCTTCTGTACTTGATAGCTGTTTGGAAGTCTTTTTTTTTTTTACTGCTTGTGCTTTTGTTTTCCTCATAATTGCTTCCAGAGTATATCAGCAATATCTTCAATATTTTCTGAAAAAATGTAAAGACTTTTAAAATGGGTTTTAAATAGTTCTGCCAGGGAGGTGTTGCTCCACGTCTTCTCCCTATGCCATCATTCATCTAATATTTTGAGAATGCTGCCTTAAAGTTGTCCAAGTTGTCAAAAGATAGTTAATTATTCCATGATAAACAACAGAACAATAATATTTATAATAATGAGATTTCAATCTCTTTTCCACAATGTCCCAATGTGATGCTCTTCATTTTATAGGTCATATGTTTGAGGATATTTTTTCTCAGCAGCTATAAGATTCACAGTAACTGAAGGGTGCTTGGTAATAATCTTCAACATATTAAATCCATCTGTGCTGCCAGAAGTGTGTGTGTGAGAAGAAACAAAAAAAATCAAATAATCAGAACAAGTATTTCAAATATAGTTGCTGTAAAAGAAAAAAAATCATATTGTTAGTTGTGGGCATGCAAAAGGGAATATCTTGTAACATCACCAAACAAACCTCAAAGTAATAACATCTCAGCAATTAACATATTCTTTATCAAGTTTCATCAAACATTTTGCAAAGCTGTTAATCATTATGGGATTTCTCAAAGCAATAAATATTGTTATTAAATGTCCTCAGGGTGAAAGCCCACTAGAGTAACAGCATGCATTCATCTAGTGAAATACAAAACCATGATCACATCAGCCCTTCTGAAGACATCTTGCATTAAATCACTGAAGTAATGTCCTTTATTTTCCTATAATAAGATTTATAGAGGCAAATTTTCTCATCTGCTAACATTACCATCATTGAAATTTCCTCAAATCATGAACTTTGAAAACTTGCCATTCATCTAACACAGTGGTTCCCAAACATTTTTGGGCTGCCACTCCCTTGGCTCCCAGGCCACATCCATATCAACACCCCACCCACTTCAATGAAATTGCATAATGTTTAATACAGGTGAAATGCAGGCATTGTTAATTATTTAAGAAGTTTCGTATCTTAAATTGAAGAAAATGAATACAGGGTTTTTTTTAGAGAATTTTGTTTTGCTACTTTGTGTGTTATTATTCTAGTTAAAAAATTCTCTTATCTCAGTATTTCATCATAGCAAAGAACTGGATACTAACTTAAGTGAGCATGTGGACTTAAATGTAATTATAGAAGCTTTAAATAGATTGAAAGGGAAGGGGTTTTGCTTTAGTCTCTCCAACACTTTAAGATTGCCACTTTCAACATCTTGATGGCTTAGTTGGAGCAGTTTTAGCATTGATTTGTAAGTTTAGACTTGTCCCTAGGTTACTCTGAGGTGGAGTATCACAGAATTCGAGGATGTGGCAGAATTGAAAGTCAAATCCAAAAATTAGAACTCCAATTTTAAAGTTGTCATCTTTTCGAGTTGTCCACAGAACTTGAAATTTTCAGCTAACTCTTAAGCATTTGAGTGAAGTTTGAAAACCTTGTTATCCATTAGTAAAGGTTCTGCATATGGTCTGTCCTTGGAATTTACACATCTGTGTGGATGCTGCTTGGGCTACCATATAGAATGGAAATGTAGACCAAGATGAAGTCATAAAACAACATTTGTTCATTCAGTTACATAGGGGGTGGTGGGGAGGAGGAGGGGGGAAGGGTTCAGTGGAGAGGTGTAGTTCCTAAGAGAGTAAACATCCTTGGCCTTCAAAGTTTGAGTGCCGAGGAACACACAATGCTGCAGAAGGTTTAAAAATACAGCCAGGTCCATGACAGGTTCTTACCTCCCATCCACTGCAGACATCAAAGGAGTCACTGCCTCAAGAAGGCAACTAACATCAGAAAGGATCACCCTGGTTGCACCCTCTTCTCAATGTAAATTTTGTGTGGAAGGTACAGAAACTGAAAGACCAGCGTCCCTATGTTTTACAACTGTTTCTTTCCAAACACCTTGTAACACTGATCAGAGACTGTTCCGATATCTTAAACTGACTATTTACCCTCTTGTAAAGGTAGTAAGGTGAGTAATCCAATTATTGTAGTACCATACCTCTAACTCTCACAAAAGAGTGCAAGAGAAATCTCATCCTTAAATCGGGCAGTCAGTGCCAATATAGCAGCAACAACCATGGTTTTGAATCTGGTGCTGTCTTTCAGGATTTTGTATGTTCTCCTCCTGTCTGTATGGGTTTCATCTGGGTGCTATGGTTTACTTCCATCCTGCAAATATATACAGGTTAATTAGTCACATGGGTGTATTTGTGGGCAGCATGGGCTGGTGGATCGCAAAGACCTGTACCATTCTGTATCACTATCTCTTTTAAAATGGCTGCACATCAATATGTCAGTGGCTCACCCGCATACTTAAGGTTTACCAGGAATCATAGCTATTAATAACTTTGATGAACCAGAAGGACTTTTCATGTCCCTGGCAACAACATCAATGAAGATAAGTCCGTGTCATTGAGTGCAGGTAGATTTGCCTCCAGTGCTCCTGCAACCACCGAAGCCACACAGATTCCTATTCGATTCATTAGCAACTTGAGCTCCAGGCCCAAATCTCTGACATAATCAGGAAGCCTTCAGAACTCGAATCCCTTTGGGAGCCCTTAATGCCCTCAGCACCATCTGGAATTCCAGTTCCGATACCAGGTATCATGCAGCCCACAGTTGTGTGGGTCTCCCAATTGCAATTTGCCAACTGCCTGTTCGGATCCCTGAACTGCTGATTCCCCTCACTGGCCTGCTACATGACACCACCTGTAAGTTCCTTCAACCACTGAGCCCCTCGCTGGTCGGCTGCCATGGACACCTTCTCTGTAGGGTTGTCTCCTCTGCTTCTCTTTCTCAATGGGAAGTGTTCATGTTCCTGGTGCTCTGCGCAGGTACGCTACTCCCTGGAGTTTGCAACCCTTCATGGCTGTTGCCAAGTAATCCAGGACACAAACATCAAACCGTTGCAGGATTTTACTTACAAAGACAGTTGGCTCCTATAACTGGCTGTTTAAATCCTGTATGGTGCTGTCGGCATTTGAACCAAGCCAGTGAACCTTTCAGAGCAGCCCTGTGTCTCCACTCTCCTGGGTCTGCACTGGTGGCAGTGCTGCTGGTACAGCAGTTTTAGCTGTTTGACACTGTAGTCTTCTTTTACACTGGTCTTCAAAGGTTGGCCTAGTGGCATACAAAATACGTCCATGGCCAACATTTTGTATGTGGTGAAATAGAGTTTTCACATGCATTCATACACAAAACCCTCTTTCCCATTAACACTGTAGAATGGGGCATTATGGTTTGATTGGAGGGGCAGGACTTGTCCGGCAAGTAGATGATTAATGGAAGATGGTGGAGATAATAAGAATGACAGGGATAGTTATTGCAATTGGAATGATTCAGTGACTGATGAGAAAATAGGGATGAGTGCAAAGAAGCAGAGGAGATTATTGGGTCTTCAGTAGGATACATATTTGGAGCAGTGTAGGAGGTATCTTGGCACACTAGGGAAATAATTTGGAAGTGGCATGTTACTGGGGAGAGAAATAAGGGGGCAATCAGATTCAGGTGGAGCAATGAAAACATCATGGCAATGGGGGTGATCACTGGGAACTAGATGAGGAAAAAGCATGGCTTAAGGACTCTGCCACATTTAATTAGATTCTCTGCATTTACAGTCAAAATAATCTTTTAATCATGATTTTGAAACCTAGTGGAATGAAATTTACTTACTCTTGCATGTGTCTGGATTCACTGTTCAAGCCAATTTCCCTCTTTGCATTCATGAAATGGTGAGTACAGGAGTTCAACATGCCTTGTGTTACAGCAGTTCAACATGTTGGTGACACAATTCTTGGAGACTTTTGTACAAATATCACCAGCCACTGCATGAAAGATGCCTTTAAGATGGAAAGGTGCAGTAAAGATTCACAAGAATATGAGCAGGACTAGTGAACTTTTGTAATAGAGAGGCTGGCCAAGCATGGACATTTCACTGGAGCATATGAGGCTTACTGATGAGCATATCAAGGTTTATAAAAACTTGAGGGGCATAGATAAGAAAGAGTCAAAATCTTCATCCCTGAGTAAGGTATCTAAGCAGAGGGCATAGATTTAAAGCAGTGGCTTTCAAACTGCCTTCCCCCACCCCATGTTATGTGTTCTGTCATTAGTAAGGGAGAGCTTAAGGTGGTATGTAAGTGGAAAAGGAAGGCTTGAGAACCACTGCTCTAGACCCAACTGTTTCTGAAACAATTTGCTTTAGAAAAATTGCCATTGGCCCATTTCCTTTGGAGTTGTGAAACTGTACACATAACGAGTCAATTACGTACGATTAAAGCAGTGGTTCTCAAAGGTCTATCTGACATGAAGGAAGAGATTGTTGTCCTAGCCACAAATCCCTTTATCTCTCTACTGTACTGCATTTTGTTGTTGTTTGAAATCCTGCCTACACAGCAGTGTCATCCAAGAGTTTATAGATGGCGTTAGACCTGTGTTTAGTCATGCAGTTGTGAGAGTACAGGGAGTATAATAGAGTTAACAGGTTTGTGGGACTCTTGTGTTGAAGATTATGGAGAAGGAGATGTCACTAATCCTCACTGATTGTGGACTGCAGGATAGAAAGATGGATCCGATTGCAGAGACGGCCGCTAACATTAAGATGTGATAACATGATCTTTATTCCATGTTTTCAGGCATGCCCTGAAAAAAAAATTTGGACACTGAAAATGTCATTGATAAAATCCAATTGCTGGAATTGTTACTGTAACATCTGATTCCTGTTCAGCAGTTATTTCAATATTGCAATGAAATTTGTCTTCACCAAAGGTCTATGTGACTGTGTATAAGCACTGGAACATTTTCTTTGCAGTATATTTCACATTAAGCAGCACTGATAATATATTTTCCTTAATTTATTTGTAACGGTGACAGAACTGTTATTCAGCTGCAACTGAGGACTCGGGTGCAAGAGTTAACTGAACACAGAGGTGAGCTGATACTACCAACTGGTTTGCATGAAAATGCACAGGCTCCATCTGGTGTATACTGATGGAAGACAATGACACGAATATTGTAATAGCTGAATCTTATTTGAAAGCACAGGGCTGCCAAGAACAACTTCTATGATCCCCGATTCTGGTCCATTGATGAAACATAAGCTAGATAGTGCTTTATATTGCAATGGCATAAATACATTGCAAATCATCCCCTATTAGATCGAACATTATCCAGGTATTTCCTGTTAAGTGAAAGCACAAAAAAGCTCCGACAGTCAGATGACCTCTGTCAATTGACTTAGTCAACTCCGAGCTGTTAAATAATTTCATTCACAATGCTCCCAGGTGATATTTGTCTTTGATAATATGCTCGTTGATGTTTTGCTCCGTTACCATCAGATTGGCTCAGGTTTTGACCTCATTACATTCCAAATTCACATTCTAACTCTGCAGGACTAAAGTCCAGCATTGTAGGGTGATGTAGGTTGAAGGTTTTACACCATATATGTCACTGGGGAACAATATGGAATGGTTAGAGGATGGCAGGCGGAATAATTCCCCTCAGCTCAAAGCAAATCTCACGCAAAGAAAGATGGTTGTGGATGTTTGAGGTCAGCCACTTAGCCTCAGTATATTCTTGGTAGAATGCTGCACAGAAAATATTTTTGTTGCTATAACTTGCTACAAAATGCTATTGAATCTTGAACCCTTATTTTCATTGAATGTGGTAAGCTTCCCCTTGGCTGTGTAACCAAAGAGTGGTGTCACCAAAAAGAAAGAACATTTTTATCATGTAATTTTTAATATACTTCATCATTGTTAGCCATGGTTAATGTTCAAGGTTGATGTTTATTTATTACTCCAATGTGTTTTCCACCTTGTAGTGTGGCAAATCAAATTAATAAAAGTCTGGACATTCCTGAGAAATGCCAGCAATCCATTCAGATTAATCATTAAGGCATATAAGAGATCACACTAAGTCCTATTCATTTGATGTTTCAATTGATTTAATTTTTTTTTGTTTTTATTTCTTGTGAATGATGGAACTTCTATACCTTATAAAATCAGATAGTGCAACAAATGACCAAAACTGGTTGTGATCTCCCATGTGATGCATTAATCCTTTATGCTGTTACAATTATCTGGCCAACTTGCATCAATGAGTGAATATGAATTTTATGAGGAAACTGTAATCACAATATCATTTAATTTCATTATTTATTTGTTTATTTTAATACTTTGAAAACTCAGGAGTAATTGCAAAAGAATCAAAAATAAATGAGTGTCTAAATTTATTGGTGCTCCAAACATCCAGTAGTTATAATGTGCACTGGCTATGCATGGATTTGTAATGAAGATTCCAATACAGCACATCTTATTCTGAATATTTTTGCTTTTGCCCTCCAGGGCAGAGCTGAGATAGAGCTGACTCAGCATAATCCTGCCATATGTATTTTTTTCAAGTGACATTGATGGATGATATTTTAAAATAATATTCTCTCTAACCTTCTCATCAGATGAGAGGGAGAGGAGAGAGCTTCCTTTCATTGAATTTCTTAAAAACCTCATTTAAATTAGAATTTTTTTTCTCTTCAAACGAGTCATTACTTTGTTTTTGTTTGTTACTTTGCATGCTGATAACATTTTGATTTGTCCTGAGCTGACATTTTTCTGTGAACGAGAAAATGATTGCAGCCACTTTGTGCACAGGAAGGTAAATGCTTTAAATTTGCCTTATGATAGTTCCAGAGGAATTATAGTATTTATTATGCTGTCAGTTGGGCTTAAAATGCAGAGATTGGATGGTTTTGCTGTGAATGTAAACCTAAATGAAATGATGCAGGAGTGGATGCTAGTGTTGAGGCATCAGATATCTCTCTCTCTCCAAGGTTGCAGAATATAAGGAACTGCAACTGCCCAGCTTAATGGAGAACTGAAGTACTACAACATTGCAAGAGAAAAGCAGTCTCTAGTGTCTTTCTATTATTAATATACTGGAATTGTTATCAGGTATGTATCCTGTCGGATGGTTTATTAATCCTAATCTACACAAAATTGGCTAGCTAAGTAACTTCATGCCCTGAATGCCAAAGCAATGAGGTGATCAAGAAAGACCTGTGGAGCAATTCTGTTGAAATTCCTTGGAAGGAGAAATACTTACTGACAATATTTCGGGAACTGAGATCTGGCTGATATGAACAAAGGGGATAAAACAGAAAAGGCACAACCCAGTTTTTGAATTTCAGTGGATTTTCATTTCCTCTGAAGTGAATAGAATTATTGGAAGAAATTAAAAATAAATGAGAAGGAAGGGTCAAGATTAGTGAGAGTTTTATCTTCTGCTCTGCATTTACTTTGACAATTGATATAGATCCTTAACATAATGGATGCTGTCCCCATCATTTTAAGTTAGACCATACATTTATAATTCAGAGGCAGGAGTCTTATCTCTGGGTTTAATCTTAAACTTCAGATTGTAACTAATGGAGAATAAATAGTCAAAGGTGTTGAATTTTGGATGAGATGTGATATTGAATTCTGCCTTTTGAGGTGGATGTAAATGAAGATTAAAAGATGTTACCCTGGTATAAAACTGGAAATGTTTAACACACTCAGCAGGTCAGGCATCATTTTTTTTTTGGGGGGGGGGGGAGCGTTCAGGTCAATAATCTTTCATTGAAACTTTTCAAAGTTATCCTGGCATATTGGCCAACATTTATTCCATCACAGGAATAAACAAATTCTCTGGGCATTTATTTCATAGAGGTTAATGGGCTGCTCACATCCAATTTACTAGTCACATTTTGCAGTATCACTTTACTATTACTTAAAGATTATTTCATTGCCTCCTAATCAATTTTTGATCATGCAAGGGAAATTATCAATGCATCTCCTTTGTAAGTACTTGGTCAGAACCTAATGCAAAGATTGTAAATTATAAAATATATTCCCTGATGAGATAACATGGCGATGATTAAACCATCATCAAATAACGTTATTTCACTTTTCCTTCCCACCATTTAAGGCTCCAAACACTCCTTTCAAGCAAAACACAAATTTATTTCACAAGCTATTCTGTTTGTACAGATACAATTGAGTCCCTCTTTACTCCACATGAAATAGATAATCATATTGCAAAATCTCATTCAGTCAGTCTTTGTGACCTTGAACTTTTGTTTGCTTGTCATTCAAATTTTAATCACATTTCCACTCTCATCTCTACCATCACTTTCCTTTTTGCAATGCATGACAAACTTGAAGAGCTCTCGCACTCTACTGAGTACTCTACTGCAATTGATATCAGATGAACACCTTTTCAACTTACCCACAGCTCCTTTTTCATCTCTGGTATGAGGGGTGCGTAATGGAGAGAGGCTGCACCAGAACATGGGTATGGAGGAATTTGTAGGTTTATGCTTAAAATTGTGATATGTCTTTTGTCTGCAACTGCTGGTGTGGCCTCTACTCTGAGGATAGATGTACCCTTCTGCCTCATTCGTATTTTCTGCCTTTCAGAGTTGCACTACTCATGAAGTGCTCTCAGGGTAGGCTGAATGTTGAGGTATTGCTACTTGATTAGGGCAGAACCATAAGCCCTTATTTCACTGGCATCCCAGTTAATCGGCCATGCATAGGTTAGGATGCCATTTGTCCAGGGGTAGGAAACCATTTGTGCTATTTCCACTGGTCCACCTTTAACCAGGATACTGACTGCTTTTCCACTGAACACAACTCGTCCCCTGGGATCAGAGAGTCTTAGCTTTGAATGGAAAGAATGGAACTTGTCCTTTTTCCACTGGTTTAATCAGCACACAGGCATCAGCTGATGCCAGGGATGTGAATAGGAGTAGAGGCCATCAATCGCTGGCATGATGGTCATCAATTGACGATTGTTTTACTTTTCCACTGGACCCTTAACCAATTAATTCCTGGACAAGGTGCCTGTAGAAAAGGGGCTATAGAGTTTGCTTTACCATCAATAACTCCAAAAAAAGTCACGTAAACCTGATGGGCTTTTATTAGCAATAGAATGAAGGCACATCCATGCTGATTGATTGTCCTGAACTGGGGAGGGGGCTGTGGGACAGTCACCTTGATTCAGGAATCTGTGGGTGGAGCCACAGGTTTAGTCAGGTAAAGGGATTGTCCAGAGAGCTAAATGTACATACGGGGGCTTACCACAGAGTTCTACAGCACAGATGCATGCTCTTCAGCTCAACTTGTCCAAGCCAACTAAGATAGTCCCATTTGCTCGTATGCTCCAAGGACAAATGTCCCAGCCCATCTAGTCTCTCCTTATAACTCAAGCCTTTTCTGTACCATTTCCAGTGTAATTTCATCATTCTTATTGCTGAGTGACCAAAATTGCATGGATTCACTCATGGCTTGTAGTCCTACTCCAATATTTAATGTTCTGATTGATGAAGGTATTTTTCACCACCCTAACCACTAGCACTGCCACTTTCTTATTTTTATTACACCACCACCCCCCCACCCCACCCCCCAACTCACTGCCACTTTCAACGATGAGTACAAGACTGGCCTTCATCACAAACGAATTCCTGGTGAAATGATGAGTACTTGATGAACTAAGACTTGCTGACCCACATACTCTGGGAAAGAGCATTTTTGCTCACTGAGGGAGGAAATGTATTTAAATAAATAATGAAACAGTAAGTTGTCTGTAAAATGGAGCATAGTAAGTTGATTCTTTTCTTGTCTCCTGTGTCCTTTATTTACTGTGGAAAAGAGATTTATATCAGCTGTCCTGTAAAGAGGTTACAATGCCATTATTTCTTTCTCAAACAATATGGTCTTGTCATTACACTAAAGATTGCAGTAGTTCGGAGAAAACCCCAATAGCATCTCTTCAGGCCACAAGTAATGGGTAATGATTGTGGCCTCGGCAGCTTCATGGATACCTCGAGAATTTTTATTTCCGAAAGGGAACAGTGAGTAAAAACACACACTTTCAAACAATGATAAAAGCCGGTGTGTTGGCAGAAGGCAATTGTTACAGGGTAGAGCTATGAAGTAGTCTCATTCTTCCACTTGCACTCAGCAATTTATATTTTAACTGTCTCCTCTTCAATTTAAAAACAAACAGTGCATGGACCTCAGAGAATATAATCACCAAACACAATAAAAAGGCTCATCATCTGTTGAAACCAGATTTGATTCCATTTGACCAAATTGCTTTAGGGGAACTAGAAAATAACTTATCATTCTATTGGGACTTGTGTGACCTCAGGATGTCTGAAAATGCTGTGGAGCTGCAGAATTCCTTTTGCAGTGTGATCTGTTGCATTGGGACATGTGGTAGACAGTTTGCAAGGTTCATGAATGTGAATGAGATCCTTGACCAATTAAACTGTTTCAGTATTGTTTCATGGGAGAATAAATGCCATCCTCAGGGATCTGCTCTAATCTATTTCAATCAGCAGCATGGAATTCTTTGAGAATGTCGTCAGTGTCACATTGTATATGTTTAGAAATGGAGGTACAATAATATATCTTCTCTGAAGGCATCATTAATGTAGGCAATATTGCTGCTTTTTTTGTCTGCATATTTCAATTAATAGAAGTGTAATCTTGAGAGAAATCTCCATTCAGATAAAATATCTGACACTATTTTCTAACTGATCAACTTTCAAATACTGAAAAGTTTTCCCATCTTCAGAGACTTCCATCCTTCAGACTTTAGAAGTTCAGAGTTTTGGAGTAAAACTTTATTTGGTTTTGTTCCCAAAGCAAATATCAAGTTATATCCAATAAAAAGAAGGGTTTTAATGTACCTTTTCTGCAATGTATTTTGACAACACTCCAGGGGTGACCGCTACTATTATGTGGCGTATAAGTATTGATTTTTCTCCTTGCAGAACCCACTGGAAATCATTCCTCTTTTCTCCAGATACTATAATGTGCATCCTGGATGCTCTTTAAATAATTATGCTATGTCACATGTTAATGCTTTACAGAAATCTGTTAATTTTAAAAATCGTTAATGAATCTTTGGGACCTGTTGGGCACCAAGATGACAATGTACCATTAATCCACAGCAATTAGATGTTCAGCACCAACCGTGTTCACTCAGTTTTAATCATTTTACTGCAGGTTGTCAATGTAATAACTATCAATGAGGCACCCTGCAATGATGGAGCCTTCAGGACAGTGGAAGCTGGATTATTCAAATTGCTCGAGATAGATATGTGAAAGATTCAGGGGAATGGGGAGCTTGCACAGAGAGGTGTTGAGGCCAGTGTTGATCCGTCATGGTTATGTTGAATGTAAGCTTATGGGGACTGGGGACTCCTACTCCTATGTTCCTGTGTTATTGAAGGGCTATCATAATCGATAATGTTGGTTTGCACAATCTTAATCTTCCTTTTCACCTTATCCTACAATTTCCAAGCAGTTTGAGCATGCACTGAAAAATCATGACTCCGTTCATGAGTTGAGCAAGAAAAACTGCAGATGCTGGGTTCACATGTAATGCACAGACATGCTGGAGAATCCTGGCAAGTCATGCAGCATCCATAGAAAAGGCCTCAGCCCTTCATCAGGAATAAGACATTTGGCTGCTCCATTGCAAATTCTCTTCAAGGGATGTCTACCCTGAAGAAGTTCTCTCTTCAAATGAAGTTCTGTGTGAGTCTCGCTCGCTCCTCTCCCTCTGTTCATCCTTTTTTCTTATTCCTGATGAAGCGACAGGCTTGAAAGAATGGTTACTCTTTATTTCCTATTGATGCCACTTGACCTGCTGAGTTTATCCAACACATTTGTGCATTGCATTCCGTTCCTGAGTTTCTCTTATTTCATCCAACCAAGGACTCCCACTTGACCAGGGAAAGTTGCCTCAGGAGCAATGAAGGGGACACATCATCACTCAATTTGTTTCTTGTGGCCATCAGCTCTGCCTCATTGGACCTGCATGTGGCGACTCATGGAAAATTAGTGGTCTTCAGGAATTACGGACAAATTAAAAACTTCAGCTGATCAGTTGATAAGTTGAAGGGCTCAAATCCCTGCATGAAATATGAAATAGTTGTTCAGGAACCTAACTCCAATCATTTCTGGGTGTATTTGAAAATGATAGCCAATTATTTTTTTTCAACTGGCACATAGCATCCGCCCTTCCATGGCCACAGAAGAAAAAGCCACATCTAGTATCCGGGCACAACCACCAAAACCCAAGAAGTAAGTTCAAAAGTAAAAATTTATTGTCAGAGTACATACATGACATCACAGAGAACCATGAGATTATTTTATCAGAGAGGGGTGATATTATTGTATTTTATCCTGTGGGCCAGTCATGGACCTCTGATCCATTTCTCTACAGCAGTAGTTCTCAACCTTTTTCTTTTCACTCGCACACCACTTTAAGTAATACCTATGCCATTAGTGCTATGTGATTAGTAAGGGATTGCTTAAGGTGGTATGTGAGTTGGAAGGGGAGGTTGATAATTGCTACTCTAGACCCAATCGTTACTGAAGTATTTTGCTTGAGAAAAATTGTCATTGGCCCATTTCCTTCAGAGTTATGAAACCGTGCACATAACGAGTCAGTTAGGTACGATTAAAATTGGTTTTCAAACTTTTTCTTTCCACGCGCACACCAACTTGAACAATCCCTCACTAATCACAGAGCACTTATGGCATAGGGAATACTTAAAGTGGTTTGTGAGTGGAAAGAAAAAAGGTTGATGACCACTGTTCTACAGCAACCATACCACCCTGTAATACAGCTGGCCAGGATGCTCTCAATAGACAGCATGATGGCCAAAAGCCTTGATTCAGTCTTCTTCAGTGCAGTTGCTGTCGCGTCTTCCTGACAAGAATGGAGATGTTCAGGATTGGTCAATTGTTAAGTGTACTCCAAGAAACTTGGTGCTCTCTACTCTCTCCACTACTGAGGTAATAGTGTAGTTAAGGGGTGGTCATTCCTGATCCTCCTGAAGTCCATGATCATCTCCCTCATCTTGTCCATGTTGAGATTCAGGTTGTTACTCTCAGACCATTTCACAAGATTTCCCACCTTTTCTCTGTAGTGCGATTCATTATTGTTGCTGATGAGACCATCTACTGTTGTGTCATCTTCAAACTTAATGACTCTGTTGGAGCTAGATCTGGCATTATTGTCATGGATCAGTAGGTGAACAGGAGCAGGCTGACCACACAGACCCACAGTGCTCCAGGCCTCAGCATAATGGTGTTCGACATTCTGCAACAAGCCCAGACAGACTGTGGTATTTATGTTAGGAAATCCAGAATCTTCAAACAGAGAGGGGTGTTGAGTCCAAGTGAGAACAACTTCTCCACCAGCCTCTGGACAATGATTGTATTAAACACTGAGCTGAAGTCAATGACCAGCACTGGCATATAAGGCATCATTCTCCAGGTAATTCAAGACATAGTGGAGGGACCAAGATATAGCATCATCAGTGGAAGAGTTTCTTCTATAGGTGAATTGCAAAGAGACAAGTTTCTCTAGGAGGTGTGCTTTGATGTGTTCCATCACCAGATGCTCAAGGTATTTTGTAATTGTGGAGGTCATTGCCAAGGGGCAATAGTCATTGAGGTCTGTTGATGTCACCCTCTTTAGTACCGGGAGCATGCTGCAGTAAGGTGTTAAAAGCATTTGTAGGGATCTTGTCATTTGGTCTATTTCAGAAAATGGTACTTATACAAAAGAGTACTGAAAGCAAAGAAAGAAATGTAAACAAATTGTCTAATACAGAAAAAAATTAGTAATAAATAATGTGCAAAGTAAGAGTGGTTAAATGAGTCTCTGATTCTATTGTCTCATGGTGGAGGGGTAGGAACTGTGCTGAACCTGATGGTATGAGTCTTGTTGCACTTAGACCTCTTTCTTGATGGCAGCAGTAAGAATGGAGCATGTCCTGAGTGGTGGGGATCCTTGCTGATGTCTGCTGCTCTCTAACTGCAGTGTTCCATTCAGATTTTCTAAATGGTGGAGAGAGTTTTGCCTGTGCTGCTTGCTGACTCATCACCCCTTTGAATACATTTGACTACTGTGGTATCATTAGGAAATTTGCAAATGAAGTTATTGTACTGAGCCATGCAGTTGTAGGTGTAAACAAGAAGAGCAGGGTCTTCTTCAAACCCAACAACTCAACTACACCTCTTCCCACCCTGTCCCCTTAAGGATTCCATTCCATTCGATCAATTCCTCCATCTCTGTCGGATCTGCACCCAGGATGAGGACTTTCATGCCAGATCATCAGATATGTCCTCCTTCTTCAAATAGCATGACTTTCCCTCTACCACCATCAACTTGACACTCACCCACATATCCTCCATTACCTTCATATCTGCCCTGCCCCACCTTCTCCCCCATGCATAACAAGGACAGGATGCCTCTTGTCCTCACCTACCTCCTCAAAAACCTTCCCATCCAACACATCCTCCTCTGCCATTTCCACCATCTACTACATGATTCCACTACTAGACACATATTCCCGTCCTCCTTCCCCACTCCCTTGGCCACTCCTGCCTCCTCACCAATCATCCCATTGGTACCTACCCTTGAGACTGCAAAAGCTGCTCATCTTGCATGAACACCTCCTCCCTCGCCAATATTCTGGGCCCAAAACAGTCCTTCTAAGAGGAGCAAAATTTCACTTGTGAATCAACAGGGGTTATCTACTACATCTGGTCCTCCTGTTGTGGTCTCCTCTACATCAGAGGGACTGGGCGCAGACTGAAAGATCACTTTGTTGAGCATCTCAGCTCTGTCCACTGCTATAGCATGGGTCTCCTAGTGGCCACGCATTTTAATTCCTGATCTTATTCCCTTGCTGACATGTCTGTCCATGGTCTCATGCACTGCCAGTCTGAGATCATCTGCTATTTGGAAGGACAACACCTCATCTTCAAACTGGGGAACCACCAACCAGATGGCATTAATATCGACATCTCAGGCTTTCATTAAACCCTCCCATGACTTCTTCCCCTAGCTCTGACTCCCCCTTTTCCCTGATCTCTTTCATACAGACAATATACTCTCACCTCTTCCCTTATTCTATCCAATTTATACCTTTTATTGGTCTGGATTCTTCCCCCAGCCAACATTGTCTAAATTCTGAGATTTCCTGCTTTTGGCTTATTTTGCTTAATCCTTGAAGAAAGGCTCAGGCCTGAGGCATTCAAAATATATTTTTGCCTCCTATGGACACTGAAAGACCAATTATATCCCTCCAGCATTTTTGTGTTTTTACTAAAATCATGGCATCTGCAGACTTTTGTGTTTCACTCAGTTCAGCTAATCTACTGCAAAATCTCCTCTCTTCAAAGGGAGTCCTGAAATAATTTCTCTCATTGCTCCCCCTCTGCTCTCCCTGCTGCTCTCAATCTCTATGACAGTGGTTCTCAACTTTTTTCTTTCCACTTACATACCACTTTATGTATTCCCTATGCCATAGGTGCTCTGTGATTAGTAAAGGATTACTTAAGATGGTATGTGGGTGGAAAGAAAAAGTTTGAAAATCATGGTTTTAATTGTACCTAATTGTCTCATTATGTGCATGATTTCATAACTCCAAAGGAAATGGGCCAATGACAAATATATCAATAACAATTGGATCCAGAGCAGTGATTCCCACTCACAAACTACCTTAAGCAATCCCTTACTAATCACAGAGCACCAATGACATAGGAAATACTGAAAGTGAAATGAGTGCAAAGAAAAAGGTTGAGAACCATTGTTCTATGTTCTCACCCAGACTCTCTTTCACAGTCATGTGTCTCTCCTGGCTACCTGCCTCCATGGCCACCTTGTGCCATATGGATTCAATACCTCCAGATCCAAGCCTTCCAGTTTGGCCCACCTGGCATTCATCAAGGATCAGAAGCTCATGTCCTTGGAGATTGCTACCTCAGTGACCTTCCACGCCGGTCCTGATGGTTGACAGATCTGAGCTCCTAACAAGAGTCTTCACATTGACTTTAGCTGACTCCCTGACATAAACATTCACCCTGAATTGTGTGGCCCACAGGACCAGGTATCAGATGTAGGTCTGCGTCTCGGTCCCAATGACCTACAGGATTGAGCATCCAACATGAACTTTCACCCTGAATTCGGTGGTCTACAGGACTGAGCTTCAGACGCAGATTTCCATCTTTCCCCCTGTGATGTACAAGACCAAGCCTCCATTGTGAACTCCATCCTCACTCCAGGAGTGCACGGGCTCTCTCTGTGATATCGTCTGACTTCCTCAAACCTCCTCTCCCTCCCTTGGATCCTTCCTAAGCTCCATTTCCTGATCCGCCCCATCTTCTTCCCCTCCCCAACACTGTCCACTCCATTGAATCTCTCCCTAACTCCAGCCTGGTCTTCAACATTGACTCTGACCTTCCTCTGTTGGAGACTGAATGCTCTGTTAAGAGTAGAGGCCTCACCTTCGTCTCCATTCATCCACACCCTAACAAATTCCATGCATGTCATAATGCTCAACTCTTCTTCTGTTGACTCCATCTCTATGCCTACTTCCCCAACCACAATTCTCCACACTCCACTACAGATCTCTTTCCAGCTTTAAACCATCCTCCTCCTGGACATGTTGCTCCAGTCTTCCTGATCTGGACCTTTATATTTCCAACTGTTGTTATGACATGAACTGTATCGACTTCACTACTCCCCTCAGTCATTCTAATCTTGTTGCCTCTGAACGCTTGGCTTCCACTCACACTTCACCAATCCGAACCTCACTATCAAACCCACAGACAAAGGTGGCACTATTGTGGTCTGGTACATTAACCTCTATTTGGACCAAGCCAGATGAAAACTCTCAGACACTGCTTCTTACTTATCCCTCTAATAGGATCCCACCAAATCTCATCAAACCACTGTATCATGCACCATTTCTGAACTCGTCACCTCTCTGGTACAGCCTGCAACCTTAATGTTTTTCAACCCTGCATGGCCCATTTCTGCATCCTACCCAAGATCCACAAACCCAATTGTCCCAGCAGACCCATAGTGTTTGCATGTACCTAGTCCACTGAATTGGTCTGCATCTCCCACAACCCTCTTTTGTCCCCCTCCCAGTCCAGTCCTTCCATTCACACCTACATCTAGGACACTTCACATGCCCTCTATCATTTCAACAATTTCCACTTCCCTGAACTCGATCGCATCAAGTTTACCATGGATATCCAATCCCTATACACATCCATTCTCCATACCAAAGCTCTTTGTTTCTTTCTGAACAATAAACTCAACTACTCCCCCTTACCACCACCCTCCTCCGGCTGGCAGAACTTGTCCTCACCCTCTATAATTTCTCCTTGACTCATTCCACATTCTCCAGGTCAAAGGGATAGCCATGGGTTCCTCCATGGGCCCCAGGTATGCCTGGCTTTTTATTGGCTAACTGGAGAAATCCATTCTACAAGCCTACACAGTCAAGGCCCCTCAACTCTTCCTCCAATACATCAATGATTACTTTGGTGCTTCCTCATACATCCATGATGAGCTTGTCGTGTTCATCCACTTTGCTGCCAACTTCCACCCTGACCTCAAATTCACTTGGTTCATCTCCAGCAACAATCTCCTTTTCTTTGATCTCTCCATCTCCATCTTGGGAGGCAAACTCATCACAGACACCATCTCCCACAGCTACCTCAACTATGAGTCTTCCCACTGTGTCCCCTATAAGGATTCTATTTCATTCTCTCAATTCCTCCATCTCCATCACATCTGCACCCAGGATGATGATTTCCATGCCAGATCATCAGAAATGACCCCCTTCTTCAAGCAACATGGCTTTCCCTCTACCACAATCAACTCTGTGTTCACCCCATAGACTCCATTACCTGCATATCTGCCCTAGCCCCTACCAACCCCATGCACAATAAGAACAGGATTCCTCTTATCCTCACCTACAACCTCATCAGCCTCTACATCCAACACATCCACCATCATTTCTGCCATCTACTATGTGATCCCACCAATAGAAACATTCTTTTCTCCTTCCCTCTCCACATACTGCAGGGTCCAGTCTGTCTGTGACTCCTTTGTCCACTCCTCTCTCCCCACCAATCATGCCCTTGGTACATACCCCTATAACCACAGGAGATGCTTGATTTGCACCCACACCTTCTCCATCACCACCATTTGGGGCCCCAAACAGTCCTTCCAAGTGAAGCAACATTTCATTTGTGAATCTGCAGGGGTCATCTATTGCAACCGGTGATCCCATTGTGGTCTCCTCTATATTGGAGAGACTAGGTGCAAACTGGAAGATCACTTTGTTGAGCACCTCTCACTTCTCTCCCCCCACCCCCACCCGCTGATTTCTCCTAGAACTGTCTTCCCCTTTTCATGTCTCATTTCACACAGACATAATTTCTTATCTCTCCCCTAATCATATCCAATTAACACCCTTTATTGGTCTGGATTCCTCCCCCATCCAGCACTGTCTGAATTCTGAGATTTCTTGCTTTAGGCTCATTCTGATTATTCCTTAAAGAAGAGCTCAGGCTTGAAATGTCGGCAATATATCTCCGCATCTTATAGATGCTGAAAGACCCGTTGGGTTCCTCCAGCATTTTGGTGAGTTTTTAGAGCAGGGGGCTAAGTATGCAGCCTTGTGGTGCTCTGATACTGACGGAGATTGTAGAGAAAATGTTCTTTCCAATCCTCACTGGGGTCAAGAGGTGAGGAAATCTAGGATCCAAATGCACAGTGGGATATGGAAGCCTAGGTCTGAGAGTTTGCCGATCAGTTTTGAGGGGATGATGGTGTTGAATGCCGAACTGTAATCAATAAAGAAGATCCTGATGTATTCATCTTTGCTTGTCGAGCATTCAAGGATTTGTGTAAAGCCATTGAGAAGCCATTACCACAGACCTGTTGGTATTGTAGGCAAAATGGAATAGATCCATGTTGTAACAGACAGGAGTTGTTAAGCTTCAACCAACTTCTCAAAACATTTCATCACCATGGATATGAATGCCAGTGGTTAGAAGTCATTTAGCCAGGTTACCACACTCAGTCTCCTCATTGATGTGGACAGTAGTGTGGACTCTGCCTCTTCTTATTAAAGCTGAAAGAGAGGTTGATATCCTGCCATCATGCACTAAGTTTTCAATTTTTTTCCTGTATTCCATCTGATTGTAATTTGATACCTAGCCCACTACTGTGGTGTCATCGGGAAATGTGAAGATGATGTTAGAACAGAAGTTAACTGTGCAGTCATGGGTTTAAAGGAAGTAGAGTAGGGAAATTAGTATACTTCCTTGAGGAGAACCGGTATTGAGTTTGATTGTAGAGGAGATGTTGTTCCCATCATCACTGATTGTTGTCTGTTAGGAAGTCAGGGATCCCATTGCAGAGGGTGACACTATGGCCTAGATCCTGAAGTTTGGAATGAATTTTCCAGGGATTATGCCATTTAAAGCAGAGCTGCAATTTACAAACACTCATCGAAGATGGATGTCCTTGACATCAAGGTGCTAGTGTTTGACTCTGTTGTGGATATGTTTGGCAGGTATGTAGATTGAAGAGGGTCAAGGATGGCTGGAGGCTGGAATTGGTGTGAACCACATCCACCTCTCAAGGCACTTCATGATGGTGTATGTCAGAACCACTGGTCAGTTGTCATTTATGCCTGTTATTGTGGTTTTCTTCAGTACTGGTATGATGGTGCCCTTCTTGAAACAAGCAGAGACTTTGGTCTGTTGTAGGGAGAGATAAAAGATGTCTGAGAACACGTCTGCCAGTTGATCCGTGCAAGCTTTCAGTCCACATTCCGGGACTCCATCTTGGCCTGTCGTTTTCCATCCATTCACCTGCTCGAAAGCTGCCCTGATTTCAGTACTAATGACTATGGGTGTGACATCATTGGTGGTCGACGTGGATATCACCTCCCTGCTGGTTCCCTGTACAGAGCGAGCCTATTTGGAAATTTCACCTTTCATAATTTTGAGCTTTTTGCCATGTATATGGGAAAATACAAGTGGAGAATACCATTGGTATTTCTCAGGAAGATGTAGGGCAATGTTTTAAAAATTAAATATATTAAAGTACTTTAGATGAATTAAGAACTGAGCATTCCATATCAAAATTGCATTCCCCCCCCCCCCCCCCCTCCAGGTAAGCTTGTAGTTCTGTGATGTTAATTAACTTGCATCCTTCAGCTTGAGCTGCAGTTCACATTGTGAAAAATACTGTGGAAACAACCCAAGAACTGAATTGCGCTACTCAATTTAGACTAGGGGCCAAAGCCAAGTATATTGTTCCCCCACATTTTCTTTGAGCATGTACTGATGGTACCTGTGAATAGAGACAGTACAAAGCTGATTAATTTCCATTGAAGACACCATTTTTTTAAAAACTAAACTTTATTCTATCTGCATGCAGGAAGATGTGAATGAAGTCATGTGAAACTTTTGGTTGAGAGAAGGGATTTTCCAGTTTCCGGCTGCTCTCTGCCACTCCACCAACACAGCTGATGACAATAAATGAACCTTCCTATTTCCCTGAGCTGAAAATAATGTATGTCAACATTAATCCCAAACTCCCATTTTAATACATTGACTTAAGGACAGGACATATGGTTGGTTTGAGTTTGCTTTACCATAATAGGTTGAAATGACATAGCTGTGAGGATTCTACTAGCTTGAAGTAGGTGGGAGGCAATGGAGATGAGAATCTGGAATGGTGCAGCGGGACTTCCTTGTAAGATCTGGATGATCTCTCTTGGTTACCTTCCTGGTTATCTCTTCAGTTTTAGTTCTGCATACACTTATTGACAAGGATGTCAAGATTCTGCACAAATAAAATGATTCTTGCTGATTCGGATTCTTCTATCAATCTTTACTAAGCTCCCTATTGAATGAACAATTCACCAAGACCAAACACGTAAATTTCTGGAGGAAATCAGTGAGTTAGAAAATGTCCACATAAGGCAAAAGCTGACTGACATGTTGTGCAAAAACCCTTTACCGGAATAGAAGAAAACAAGCAAATAACCAAATAAAAGTGTGGGGGTAGGGAAGAAAAGGAGTACAGGTTGGCAAGTGATGGGTGGTAGGAAGGAATGAAAAAGTATGAAGCCTAGATCAGTGGTTCTTCACTTTTTTTTTCCACTCACATAACACGTTAAGTAATCCCTTACTAACCAATGGGATAGGATGCTATAGGTGAGTAGAAAGAAAAAGATTGAGAACCACTGGCCTAGGTGGTGATAGAGGGAAGAGGCAGAGAGCTGAGAGGGGAGTGACAGGCAGGAACAGAGGTGGGAAGGGAAAAAAGAAGGAAAGGATAAAAAGGAAAAGGGCCACAAGTGGAAAGTTGAGAGGGTGGAGGTGGGGCACTCCTTTGAGTGGGGAGATTAATCAAATTTGGAGGTCAATGTTGATCAACTGGTTGGAGACTGCCAAGATGAAACACAATGAACTGTTCCTCCAATATGGTTCTTCTAAACCATACATAAGACCATAAACAGACATGTCATGATGGGAATGGAGAGTGGAATTAGTGATTGGCGACCAGAAGTTCTTGGATGTTGCAGTGGATAGAGAGAAGGTGCTCAATGAAGCAATCTCTGTTTGCATCCAGTCTCCTCGATGTTGAAGAGGATACACCGGGAACGCTGGATGCAGTAAATGACCCCTGCACCTTCATAGGTGAAGTGCTGCCTTACTGAGGACTGTTTGGGCCCTTGAAATGTCCTGAGGGAGGAGATGTACATGCAAGGATCGTCACAGGGATAAGTGCTGGGGGTATTAGTGAAATGGGATGTGTGGACCAAGGAAGTCATAAAACAGTGATCTCTGCGGAAGTGTGGTGTGTTGGGAAGGGGAAGATGTGTTTGATGGTGCAATTGGAGATGGCAGAAATTGTGGAGAATAATATGGTGAATGCGGAGGCTGGTAGGGTGGTAAGTGAGAAAAAGGGGAGCCCTGTCCCTATTATGTTGGGAGTGAGTATAATTAACCCACCATGGGTTTTAACAGGCTCTCCTATAAATATAATTATTTATTTCTATGGTCAATAGCCTTGTATTAGATCAGACGAGTTTCTTTTATTTTCTTATTTCCATGTCATTTGTGTCCTTCGCTCTCACCTCAAGGTAGCCCTCAATATAATTAGGTAATGATAATCAAGCCTATGTTATAACATACTGGATTATTTCTAGGAGTTTAACTTAATTCCTGTTCCACAACTTCTTGTGATTTCCTGGATGAGTTGCTTTGACACTGGACAGAGCCCTGAGTTTATAACAGTTTGTTGCTTCTCTGTTTGATGAAGTTCTTGGACCAAGAATGTGATAAAATATGAAGACAATTGTCTCGTAGTTTGGGTAGGTGAAGGGTGGGGATATCAATGGTGTGATCTCCCTGTGGTTGGGACTGTGGGTTATCTGTCCAGGTTTAGAGTTTCTAGTCCAAAAGACAACAAGGCCGAAGTACAGTTTGAAATTTGGGTTTAGTAGAGTGGTTCTCAACCTATTTTTTTCTTCCACTCACATACCACCTTAAGTAATCCCCTACAAACGACAGAGCACTGGTGGTATGTGAGTGGAAATAAAAAAAGTTGAGAACCACAGGTCTGGAATGAGGTGGTTATGTTATGAGTAATGTTACAAATTAGGTGATGGGATCAGGAAGGACTTTTCTGCCTGCAGTCAGTCTTAGGGATGGAAACAAGGCTGGTCTATAAAATACATCTGAAATATACTTCTTACCCATCAGTAATGTCAGCAAGTTATGCCTGTTGGGGAGTCCAAAACAGGATCGCTATCTTAAGCCATGGGTCTCTTAGTGTGAGTTACAAATCAAGTTTCCATGCCATATTCTCCATTTGTTTAACAGCAGTTTTCCTTCCTGCTTGTTTAATGACTCTGGAAGGAACTAGTATAGATGGAGCCAATTGACAACAGCACTTCCCTGTGGTTACATCTTTATTCCTGACAGGAAGAGAGTTAAAATCAAACCAAATAATCTCAAATTCTCTCTGCAGGGAGAATGCCTTTTATTTCTTTCTTTGCATTTGATATCTACCTTTTCAGAAATAATGGTTCCACTTTTGGGTTTTGGGAGACCAGGTGAAGACTTGTCACAATATTTTAAGAAACGTCTCTACTGACTGACTGCAGGTTTAATTCAGACACAGTTATGTGACACCACACATTATCTTGTCACCACCTCCTGATATGTACTGCACCAACATTAAATCTATTTCTTTTTTATGCTTCAGTTGAAGTAACATAAATTATTTCAAAATCAGACCAAAGGCACTGGCAAAATGATGCCTTATTAATTTGTATTCTGCAGGTTGTGAGAGCAATGCAAATCATGGCCAAATTAGCAACCAAGTCAGTAATGATATAAAATATAACTTTCAATGTACAATTTATCTTTAAAGCTATGTGCACTGGACATTGGAGAGCACTTATTTTTGATGTGCTAAAACATTACAGCATTTAGCAAGTGGAAAAAAGTCTAAAGTTGGTTAAATGCAGGACTGAAATCATGTTTAGATGATTTGCAACCAAAAATAAGTTTTGAAACAAGATTCACACAATGAGATTTCACGTAACTGAATGCATTTCCTTTTCTATTCAGCGACCAGTAAAGGATGTCAATACTTAAGCCACAGTCCCAATGGCAGTGAGATAATCACCGAACTGCCATCGTGTAATTAAGAAAGATTGGGTAATGGTCAATTGATCTGATACACACTAGGCTTATAGTCTTGGTGAGCAGTGGTGAGGAAGGTGGTAAGAGTGACAAGAGACACAGTAGACCCACTGGGAATAGATCAACAGGAAGGATACATGGTCATCTCCAGGACTGAAGTCAAAATCCACTTCCTCTAAATGGCTTGGAGGTTAGGTTGAAGATGGTGAGAAGGGTTTCCCTGGAAATTTACTTTCTTCTCACCTTGTTCCTGCTGGTCTCCAAGCTCTACACATACTCTGGAACCCATGCCATTTGGCCTCCACCAAAAGCAGATGTCTTTGGTTGATAGGATTGTACCACAGATGATAATGAAATATCTACACCCATTTGGTGTGTCTGGTGAGGTAGCTCCAGACTAAAGCAGACAAAACAATTTTATCTCCTGTATAGGAGAGCAATGGTCTTTTCCACAATTGTACTTGTCAGACTGGTACTTGCTTGGCTGTCATTGGACTAAAAGTCAGTATTGTGGCAAGAGCAGTAGAGGGTGGCTGTGGTCCTCCAGGAATCATCCCTGCTGATCATGTTGACCACTGAATGAGCAGCTGTGTGGTCACACTCCTGCTGAAGGAATTGCATGTGCATTAATCATGAGGAAATTATTCTTGTGATCCACAATGACTTGCATTTTTTTTCAAATTTTATTTAAAAGATTAAAAAAAAAACAAAATACAATCAAATAACAGCAAGAAATTTTTAGATACATTTTAAAAAAAAACCCTCACCACCCTCCCAACCCTTCAGCTAGCTTCCTTAAAGGGAGCCAAATTTAAAAACAAAACAGAATATAGAATATATAGAATATTTCAAAGTATTTTCAAATTCATATTGTCCAAATAGGAAGACCACATATTAACAAAGAAAGAATAATTATCATGCAAGTTAAATGTAATTTTTCCAACGGAATACAAGCACTTAATTCATTATGCCATCGTACTGTTATTCTCCACATTATTTTTCCAAGTACTAGCTACACATTTTCATGCTATAGATAACGCTAAACGTACAAATGCAATTTGAAATTTATCCAGTCGCAATCCCTTCCAAGAGACCATATAACCCAACAAAAAAAATCGATGGATCTAATCGCAAATAATTTTTCCAAGACCAATTGAATCCCTTCCCAAAATGGTTGTACTTTAACACAAGACTAAACAGCATGTAAAAAAAAAAAATTCCAGTACATATTCCACATTGAAAACAAGAGTCCAAATTACTAAACTTATATTTTTTCAATTTCTCTGGAGTCAAATATAAATGATGTAAAAAATATATATATAATTAACTTTTCCATATCTTACATTCGTCAATTTAGTTACACTGTCGTGGCACATAACCTCCCAATTGTCTTCAGGAAAAATATAAGTTAAATCACTTTCCCATTTAAGCCTAGATTTCTCCCATCCCGATTTATCCATACTATCTTGTAACAATTGATACATATCTGAAATATAATCTTTGGTATAGAGGAAATGAAAGACTCATATTTCATCAACATAGCTAAATTCATCTAATTCTCTTATCAAAGCACTGAGTTGATGGTACACAAGTAAAGAATTTACTGATATATCAAATGTCTCCCTCAATTGAGTAAAGGAAAGAAACTGTCCTTCTTCAAAGCAATCCTGAACTATCTTTATACCCTTTGAATTCTATCTCTTTAAATAATTATTAGACATTGAAAAGGGATTAAGTTACTTATGGTATAACAGAATTTGAATTGGTAGTTTACCCTTCAACCCTAAATCCATATTTATTTCACTCCACATCTTTAACAGGTGCTTTAATACTGGCATATTACATTCCCGTAATAAATTCATATTCCTTTTAAATATGAACTGGTGTACATCAACTTCAGAAATACAAGCCACTTCCACCTTATCCCAAATCTGAGCTTGATACATATCCATCAATCTACTAACAAATTTCAACTGAGGTGCTTCATAATAATTTTGTAAATGAGGTAATTGAAAACCACCCAATGCATATTTCCATGTAAGTTTATGTAAAACAACTCGTGCTAATTTCCCCTTCCATACAAATGCCTGTACCACGCTGTTCAAATCCTGAAAGAAACTCTTTGAAAGTACACAAGGTATTGACTGAAACAAATATTGGATTCAAGGATAAAATATTCATTTTAATACAATTTATTCAACCAATTAATTTTAACGGAAGATCTTTCCATTTAATCAAATCTGTTTTAATCCTTTTTAATAAAGGAACATAATTTATATAAAGATTAGTAATCTGCATTTACTGTTACTTCCAAATATTTAATTTTATCTGATCATTTCAATTTTATAATATTTTAATATTCTGAATAATCTCATTCCCCCAACTGGTAATATTTCACTCTTATCCCAATTTACCTTATATCCAGATAACTCCCCAAATTTCAGCAAGCAATCTTGCAAATATTTCAAAGTCTGCTCCATTTCTGTCAATAGACCAACACGTCATCCGCAAATAAATTGATCTTATATTCATCATCTGCAATTCTCATCCCTTTAATCTTATCATTCTGTCATATTGTCTGAGCTAATGGTTCAATAGCCAATGCAAACAAGGCTGGTGATAATGGACAACTTTGCTGAGTCGACCACATTAATTTAAATGGTAAAGAAATTTGACCATTTATCACCACCCTAGCGATTGGGTTTTTATATAAAGCTTTAACCCAACCAATAAAATCTTATCAGACGCATTTCTATTCTTAATAAAACGTGGCAAAATAGTGTAGAGGGAAGATGTGCAGTTCCATCTTTCCCCAGTTAGACTTATAAATACCTGATTTTAAATCTTATAAAAGTTGTTAAAAATTACAGACTTTGGAATAGTGGAGGATTGAAATGGCTACAAACATGAAAAAATCAAAAACTCAGTTACAGAAGAAATTACCCTTTAAAAGTGTTGAAGAATTGAGGCCTACCTACCAAGTTGAAGCCAGTCATCGACTGGAGTTCCTAAGCCTCAAAAGACCCCTGCTCGGCTGAGTATTACACCAGCACTAATCACACGTCTGCAAAATGGCGCCGGTACTGTGATGAGCTTGGTCGGCCCTGACTCATCCCCCATGGGCACGTGGGTGAATTGGCCAAGCGGAGATCGACACATGAGTCTGCAGTAATGCCTGGTGGCGTAGGGGCACACAGTGTAGCGTCGCGAGTTTGGGATTTATTAGAGAAGGTGTGGGCTGTGGAGGAACCGGAAAGACGGCAGGCTGACGAGGTTGGCCCACTGTTGACGATATCCAGACCTGCAGCCGCACTGGAAGAGGAATTACTGTGTCCAAAGAGGAAGAGAGCCCAGCGCTATTGGAATCAACACAGAAAGAATATATGGGGACTGGGACCAGAGAAGGTAAGCCTCAAAGGAAAGTGATGGAACATGGACTGGATTCTGTGCTCATCAAATGGAAAATATGTCAATGCAGGTGTCTACTCAGATAAATCAAAGATTTATGGAAGTGAAAACTAAAATGAACAATATGTGTGAAGAGATGACCTCTATGAAGAAAGATATGACTAGTTAAAAGTAATGTTAGTAGATGTTTAAAAACAGTGGACACTGAACAGGATAATTTAAAAAAATGAAGAAGCCTTTTTTGAATGTAAGAACCAAGTGGATCGTAATAGAGAAAAAATGAAAAAAGTGAAGGATTCTTTCATGGATTGAAAGATTCAGAAGAAGGAATTATTGAAGAAGATTGACTCATTGGAGAATCAAGGTCGAAGAAATAATGTAAAAATAGTAGGTCTCCCAGAAGATATGGAAGGTTCAGGTCCAGTAAAGTTTGTTAAGAAATGGATTCCTGAGGTACTGGGCAAGGAATTTTTTCCAGGTAGTCTGGAGTTGGATCGAGCACATAGAGCATTGAGGAAAAAGCTGCTTCCAGGTCAACCATCAAGGGCAGTATTGATTCACTGTAGTATAATTTTTCTCTATCTTGATATTTCAAACGAGTTGCGATGCAGAAGGTGCGGCAAAATCCGACTCCAATGATGGCTCAAAGTAACAGTGTTCTTCTACGCAGATTTGAGTCAAGAAATTATTAGAAGGCACTGAAAATTTAATTCAGCTAAAGAAGTGTTGTGGCGAAAGGGTTACAAGTTTGCCTTTTGTTACCCGGCTGTACTTAGTTTTTTTATGGGAATTTTCAGTCTCAGTTTTTTGAGAATGATCATGATCCATTAATTTTTGCTAATTCATTACCAGATCTGCGAGGAAATTGTCGGTTGCCATTATTGTCACCAAAAAGGAGGGGAAATGGGAATGGAAAGAATGGGAAACATGGAAAGAAGGTAGAATTGATGCAAACTCTTCTTGATATTGAAGACCCGGAACGATCGTTGGGATTGGAATCGTTGGGTTGAATTTGTCTGTATAATTACTTTGTGAAAGTCAGATGGGCAGATGGGGGGGGGGGGGGGGTGGTGGATGACACTGAGACCTGATAGTTATCTGCCACTAGTGGGTTTTACCACACCTAGATTTTTAGGGAGTTACTACTTTTTAGTAGTTTACTGAGGGGAAATTTATATTTTTATTGTTTTGTGGTATTTTTATATAGGGGGGTTTTAGCATATTTAGGGAATTAGAAAGGGGAATAATATTTTATAGTATTGAATTTTTCAACTTTTAATGTCCAGGGATTGGACATTTACGCTATTAAGCATAAATGAGTATTGGCTTTTATTTATATATAAAGTGAAAGTTGATATTTCTTTTTTGCAAGAGACACATTTGACTGAAAAATAACATATGAAATTGAAGAGAGAGTGGGTTGGTCATGTATTTTCTTCTTCCTTTAATTTTAAGGTGAGAGGTGTAGCGATCTTAATTCATAAGAAATTACCATTTGAATTAGAATCCTTTGAAAGTAGTGCAGGGAGGATTTTGAGGTTGAATTGTAAAATTTTTGCTGAATCATGGACTTTGTTAAATATCTATGCACCTAATGTGGATGATGAAACATTTATGTCAGAAGCTTTTTTTCCTTGTAAAATCAGGCTAAGGAAAATATTTTAGTTGGGGGAGATTTTAACTGCGTTTTAGATCTTTTGTTGGATAGGTCTCTGAAAAGTATAAGGAAATCAAAGATGGCAATACAATTAGGGACCTTGATGAAAGATTTGAATTTAATTGATATTTGGAGGAGAGTAAATCCTACAGAGAAAGATTTCTCCTTTCTTTCATTTAGACATGATTCATTTTCTAGAATAGATTTTTTGGTATTGGCACAAGGTAGTGTTCTTCAAGCCAAATATAAATGCCAGGTCATATCGGATCATTCTATGTTGTTTTTCTCTTGTGCAAGTCTGGAAGTGATGCAATTGACTTATAGATTGCGGCATAATACAATGCTATTAAAGAAACCAGAATTTGTTTATTTTGTTAAGGAACAGATTGCTTTATTTCTGACTGAGAATATTAATACAGTAAGTAGTACTTTTGTATTATGGGATACTTTGAAAGCATATTTCATGGGCAAATTATTAGTTATACTACAAAGTTTTTTTTTAAAGTATGTGGCAGAAAGCTTAACATTGGAGAAACAAATTACTGAGTTGGAAAAGTAATTTCAGAAAAATGTTACAGAAGATTAAAAAGGCAGCTTTAGCGAAGTCAAAACTACATTATAATACACTACAAACCTATCAGTATGAGCATTTAATTAATCGATCAAAGCAATGTTACTATGAATTAAGTGAGAAGGCTCATAAGGTGTTAGTATGGCAATCAAAAACAGAACAGACATCACAAATTATTAATGCTGTTAAAAAGAATTCAATAGTTACCTATAAACCTCAGGAAGTTAATGACCAGTTTTACTCATTTTATCAACAATTATATACTTCTGAGGGAAAGCAAGATGCTGGATCTATTGATTCTTATTTATCTAAATTAAATTTCTCTGTTTTAGGAGAGAAGGAGGTTAGGGAATTAGGAGCTCCATTTACAGATTTTGAGATTAAAGAAGCTATCCAAGAGATGCCGAATGGGAAGTCACCGGGGGATGATGGATTTTCTGCTGAATTCTATAAAATATTTTATGAAGATTTATCCTCAGTATTTGGAGATGTTCTACAGCAAATAACTAAGGATCATGTGTTACCAGAATCTTGTTCAAGTGCTATAATTACTCTGATTTTAAAGAAAGATAGAGATCCATTGAAAGTATCTTCGAAAATCTTTACTAAATGTAGATTATAAAATTATGGTGAAAGTATTAGTGAATAAACTTGCTAAAGATTTACCTCAGTTGATACATGTAGAACAATGATTTGCATATTGAGTAATGCAAAAACATCAAGTTCAAGTTTTTAATCACTTGTATCAAAAATGTGCTGGTAGTCTTCATGCAGACTAGGTGACAAATCAAACATGGTTCAACAAGTAAGACGCAGTCAAGTGTGCAAAGCACAGAGTTACTCAGTTGGTACAGAGTAAGGACAACATAATTTTGGGTTTCATTCTTTTGTCTAATAACAGGAAATAAACTGTTCTTGAATTTGGTGATGTGTGATCACACACCTGTGTATATATTTTTCTGATGGGAGTAGTGTGAAGAGAATATGGCCAGGGTGAGATTAGTCATTTAATATACTGGCTGATTTTCCAAGGTAGTGACAGTTATGGATGGACTTAATGGAGAGAAGGGGTGTATGATTGCCTGAGCTCTGTTCACAACCCTCTGCAGTTTGTTGTGGTGGGTTGAAAGGGAGCCCTCATGGACAATCTAAATGATTGAGACATCATATGTTCCTCAGTGAAATCAAAGTAAATGAAGTAATTTCATGGCAAATTCAGTGTGTCTGCAATTGTTCTCATGCAACAGTGATCAGTGGATTAGGAGGCACAGAAAAGATCTACAGTGGCCCGGTTGGAAAGATTTGGAAATGTGATAGAAGTCAATAGGTTGTAAATGGTTGCAATATTCTCAGGTGCATCTATTTCATTGCATGAGGAAGTGTAGGAAAGGCAGATGAGCATCGATTGGCACATGGAATTATGGCATTGTGGCCATAAGGGAAACTTGGTTGCAGGAGGGGCAGGACTGGCAGCTCAGTATTCCAGGATTCTGTTGCTTCAGATGTGATAGAATGGAGGGAATGAAAGGGGAAGGAATGTAATTGCTCAGCAAGGAAAATATCACCACTGTGCTCAGGCAGGACAGACCAGAGGACTCATCTACTGTGGCTATATGGGTGGTGCTGAATAATGGGAAAGGTATGACCACACTCATGGGTTCCATGCATCAGATTTTCTATCAAATCCTATGGCTTGCTGGTACAGCATGAGCAACTTCACTCGTGGTTGACATTTCCAGTCCAATTTATAGCATCAGGAGTCTTTACACTTTCCATGTTTTCTGCTGCTATTGACTGATTCTCATTCTGCGCACTCCTGGTGTTTCTTCCACTCATGGTACCTTGCACATTCCTGGTACCATGACATGTTTCTTTTATTGTAATAAATAAACTTGGCTTCTTTTATAACAACATTGATTTATTAGCTATAGTACTCACTCATGACCTAGTGGAAGAATCTATTTTGAATCTACTCCTAGTTGGAACAACTCGTCTGACTCCATCTAGTGATCAGAATTATCACTAGCACTGTATCATTGCATCAACTAGATAGAATGCAATACTGGATCACCTAGTAGGAAATGAGAAAGGAGAGGTGACAGAATTATGTTTAGGAGAACATTTTGGATCCAATGATCATAGTTCCATTAGTTTTAAGTTAATTATCAAGAAGGATAGGATTGAGATTCTGATTTGGAGAAAGGCCAATTTTGAGGAAATGAGAAGGGATCTAGAATGCATGAATTGGGGTAAATTATTTTCAGGCAAGGATGGGTGAGGTACATGGAAGACCTCCAAAGGTGAAATTTATAGAGTACAGAGTCTATATATTCCTGTCAGGATTAAAGGAAAAGTTAGCATACATAGGGAACTTTGGTTTTCAATAGATAGTGGGGATCTACTTCAGAAGAAGAGAGGTGTAAAGCAACACAGAGAAAATGAGATACTTGAGGAGCATTAAAAAATGCAAATAATATCCTCAAGAAAGAAAACTGGAAGGCTAAAAGATGTGTGGTTGTTTTGGCTGACAACGTTAGAGGAAATCCTAAGAGTTTCTACAGGTGTATTAAGAATAAAAGGATAGTAAGGAACAAAATTGATCCCCTTGAAGATCAAAATGGTCGGGTATGTATGGAGCCAAAAGAGAGGGGGGAGATCTTTAAGGCTTTTCTTTCATCAGTATTCACTCAGAAAATTGGCACAGATATGTGGGAAGAAAGGAAAATAGCAGTGAAACATATACAGATTAGAGAAGAAGAGGTGCCTGATGTCTTAAAGCAAATAAGGGTGGATAAATCACCAGGGCCTGAAAAGATATTCCTTCAGAATGTAAGAAAGACTAGTGTATAAATTGCACGGGTCTGGCAGAAATATTTAAAATGTCCTTAGCCATGGGTATGGTGCTGGAGGATTGGAGGGTAGCTTGTGTTCTGTTGTTGAAAAAAGCCTCCAGAAGTAACACTAAAAGTTGTAGGTTGGTGCACATGATGTCAGGTTAATTTTTGGAAGGTGTTCTAAGAGATGGGATGTACAAGTATTTGGATAGCCAGGGACTGATTAGGGATATTCAGTATGTTTTTTTTTGCATGGTAGGTAGATTTTCAAGGAGGTTACCATGGAAGTTGATGAAGTAAAGGCTGTGGATGTTGCCTACATGGACTTTAGTAAGGTTTTTGACAATGTCCCACATGGTTGATCAGTCAGGAAGGTTCAGATACTTGGTATTCAATGTGAAGTAGTAAATTGGATTGGAAATGTCTGAACAGGAGAAGCTAGAGAGTAGTGATACATTATTGCTTCTCAAACTGGAAGCCTGTAACTAGCTGTGTGCCTTAGGGATTGGTGCTGGAATCATTTTTTTTGTCATCTATATCAATGATCTTGATGATAATTATGTAAATTGAATCAGCAATTTTGTGGATGACAGTAAGATTGAAGGCGATGTGAAGAGCAAAGAAGGCTTTCAAAGCTTGCAGAGGGATATGTACCAGCTGGGAAAATGGGCTGTAAAATGGCAGATGGCAAAAGTGTGAGGTGTTGGATTTTCAAAGGACAAACCAAGAGATAGTAAATGGTTGGGCACTGAGGAGTGTGGTAGAACAGAGGGACATGTGAATGCAGATACATAATTATCTGAAAGTGGCATCACACGTAGATATGGTTGTAAAGAGCAATTTTGGCATATTGGCCTTCATAAAACAAAATATTGAGTAGAGAAGTTGGGATGTTATGATAAAGATGTATAAGACATTGGTGGTACCAAATTTGGAGTATTGTGTGAAATTTTGGTCACCAAACTATGGGAAAGATATCAATAAGATTTTTTTTTAAATGCAGATAAGATCAACCAGGATGTTGTCTGCACTTCAAGAACTGAGTTACAGGGGAAGGTTAAGCAGGTTAGGACTTTATTCCCTGGAGTGTAGAAAAATGAGGGGATATTTGATAGAGGTATTTAAAATTATGAGGGGGATAGACAAAGTAAATGTAGATAGGCTTTTTCCACTGAAGGTAGGTGAGATGCATCCTTTTTCTTTCCACTCATATCCCACTTTAAGTATTCCCTATGCCATTGTGCACCAAACACCAAACACCCAACCCCAACCAACCAATTTTCCCTTGCAACCGCTGCAATCGTGTCTGCCTGTCCCACATCGGACTTGTCAGCCACAAACGAGCCTGCAGCTGACGTGGACTTTTTACCCCCTCCATAAATCTTCGTCCGTGAAGCCAAGCCAAAGAAGATGCCATTGTGCTCTGTGATTAGTAAGGGATTGCTTAAGGTAGTATGTGAGTGGGAAGGGAAGGTTGAGAATCACTGCTCTAGACCCAATTGTTACTGAAATATTTTGCATGAGAAAAATTGCCATTGGCCCATTTCTTTTGGAGTTATGAAACCGTGCAGGTACGATTAAAACAGTGTTTCTCAAACCTTTTTCTTTCCATCCACATATCACCTTAAGCAATCCCTATGGCATAGGGATTGCTTAAGGTGGAATATGAGTTTAGAGGGGCAGTTTGAAAATCACTGGTTTAGGGGAACGTTAGGGGGAACTTCTTGGGGGGATTGTGGAGCAAGCAGCCAGATGAAGTGATGAATGTAGGCTCAATTGTAACATTTACATCATACATGTATGTGTGTCATATGGAGGACATGGACTAGATGCAGTTCAGTGGGGCTAGGCAGAAAAATATTTCAGCACACTCGAAGGACTGAAGGGGCCTGCTTCTGTGCTGTAATATTCGATGTTTCTCTGGTTCTATGGGATAAGGAAGTTGACAAGTGACTTGACCTTGAACTCTATGGAGAGAGGGCAGTCCAGGCATAAGAACATGGCTGGAGATTTTCCTGAGAAATTTGACATGTCTCAGTGATGACAACTTCAGGGAATAAATCTGCTTCAAGTAATTGAGTGCAACTTGCAGGGTCATCCTTTGGACACTCATTGGATTTAATGAGCTGGCAATCACTTCTGAAACTGTCAAATTAAATCACCTGATGTTGTCAAGTTGTGTTCCCCAAACAAAGGGAAAAGAAGTAAATTAATGCAATGTATTACAGCATTTACTGAGGTTGAATGTTCATAGTTTGGAGTTTTGATCTCCAATGTATATCAAATGTGGATACATGAGATTAAGGATCAATCTCTGCACTGAGAATCTCCAGATCAACGTATTCTGACTAAAATTAAAATTGGTGCTACTCAATCCAATTTTAGGCATTGATGTCTTAGGCAGTTGTAATTTTGCAGAGTACGAACATCTCACTTCATAACCTGACATGACTGAGAAGCAGTAATTGTACTTTGGCAACTACAGCAGGATAAGACTTGGTTTGTCTTCTATTTGCTGTCATGTATCTTGAGAGACAGTGATGGTCTGAACTATAATTAGAAGCATGAGGATCCGAGGGAGCGGCTGTTGCCACCTGGTCACAGGCTTTACTTGCTGAATTCAAATTGGTCATCACTGTCGATGCAATGCAGTAACTATGTTTTATTTCACAACAGGAAGAGTTGCTCTTTCACAATGTCAGAACAGCCTGTTTTAATGTTCATTTTGTGTTCTTTGCGATCCCTTTGACTGAGTTAGAGTCAAAAGATAGATTTTGGAAAATGATAAGAAAGAATATCTGTGACAAATCAAACAAGCATACATTACTGGTGATCACATGATGTATAATTATAATATGTGTTTATACACAAAGGCCATGACTTGAAATATGAATGACAATAATTTTTTTGTCATATAGTGTACATTGTACAGTTTACATATGCACCAAAAGACTGCCTTGCTGTAGCTAAGCAGGTACTTTGTAAGAAAAAAAAATACAACTGTAAAGGATGCATTATTGAATCAAAAATAAACAATGAATATAAAAATATAGATAATAGATATTCAGCAATCTTAGTGTAAAAGAAAATAAATTTGCTGCATCATTGACTAATGATGTTTCTTGTTACGACAAGAGCTTTATCTTTGCTACATAAGGTGTACTCTTTGACCTGGTGAGTATCTCAAGCATTGTGGGTTTTTTTTCACGATAGTCAGTCTTTTCCACAGGGCAGGAAAGTCTAAAACTAGAGGGCATAGAATTAAAGTGACAGTGAGGGGGCAGGGAGGGGAGAAGTAAGATTTAAAAAGGACCTGAGGGACAACTTTTTCTTAGAGTGGGGGTGAGATGAAGAAGTTGTATAAGGGAGTAAAATTAAGACATTTAAGAGATACTTGGACAGGATCATGGATTGGAAAGGGATAGAAGGATATGTGCCAAATGCAGGCTAATAGGATGCGCTTAGAAGGGCCACTTGGTTAGAACTTGGCAACTAATAGGGCCATAGGGTCTGGTTCTGTGCAGTATAACTGGCTCTATAATACCACACTAACAAAGTTGATTTCCAGTTTGATGTTAGTGTTGATAGTTTTGAACTCTGTATTACAATCATTACCCTTTTTGTAATGTTTCATGCTGGTTGACTTCAGCTCCCTCCCAACAAATGTAGTTATTGCAGTTTATTTTAACTATTGGTTAAATTATCCAAGCAATTAGTCTTTTTTTTCCCTTGTTTCACATGATTAAAGTCCACAAGAAGCAGTTTCACAAGAGCTTATTTTATGATTTCAAATCCATTGAACTTGTTAGTTATTCTGTGACAAGGGAATGCTACGATATTTAAATGTAGACATGCAGCACTATAACAGGCCATTTTGGACCACAAGTTTGTGCCACCCAATTTACACCTAATTAACCTACACCCGCAGTATGTTTCAAACGGTGGAAGGAAACTGGAGCCCCGTGAAAACCCAGACAGATATTGGGAAATGTACAAACTCCTTAAAGATGACACTCTATTCGAACCCTGATCCCAAGCACTGGCGCTGTAAAGGCATTGTGGTAACCTCTATGCCATCAATGCCACTCCTGGGCAATGCAGAGTTACTGAGTCTATGAACAGGTTACCTCGTTGAATGCTAAAGGAAAAAGGTGGGAGGAATGGCTTTCAACAGGATGTTCCCAGAGAAAATCTCCAGCCAGTGATAACTGAACTCCAGGCTGCAGGCCATGGGCAGCTCTGGAGGGCAGAAATGCAATGGACTCATCCTGGATTCTGAGACATGGATGATGCTGGAGACCAGGTTATTTTGATATAGATGTTAGTTGTAATTAATTCACTGTGTGTTAATGTGCTGTTCCTGCTAGAGATAGAGAGAGTTGATGGTTCTGTATTTTTATCTCTTGCATTCCCACTCAGGAGCTGAGAATGTTTGTACCTGATGTGTTGTGATTTGCGTATTATTCCAGGTTGGTCTGTGTGAGTCTTTGTCCTTTTGTGAATTTCTCGTGCATAAATAAACCCCACTGTTTGTTGATAATACGTGTCCATTCCTGATTCCCTTTGAACCCGTCAAACCTATTCTTGAACACAACACCCCTGAACAATTTGAAGGGTGAGAGGAATCCAGAATATCCAGAGGAATCCACACAGACATGGGGAGAACATACAAACTCTTTACACACAGTGCCGGATTTGAACTCTGTTCGCTGGCATTGTAATAGCGTCTGATAACCATGTAGTAGAGATGACACTAAGGTTGCATAAGGGTGCAGTTGGTGGAGGTGCTGCTCACTGCCCCAGTGATCCAGATTCAATCCTTTCCTCTGGTACTGTTTGTATGGAATTTGTGCACTCTTTCTGCGACAGTACAGATTTCCTCTGGGTGCTCTAGCTTCCTCCAGCATCACAGAAGAGTGTGGTTGATAGGTTAATGATATCATTGTAAATTGCCACTAGTATGTAGATAAGAGGTAGAATCTCCACAGGGTTGTGCGAGGGTGGGATGGGAATATGAGGATGATCAAAATGGATTTGAGTAGCTTGAGTTTATTTAAAAAAAAACATGTACTTGAGGGTTGGAATAGAGGAAAAGCCTGTTTGACTTTTGCCCTTCCATGACTCGATGCTTTCTAAAGTGTATGACTATTTTGAACCAGCAGATAAAAGACTTTTTTAGTTGAGTATATGCATGAAATAATGGCTTTGGTATGACACTAAAACAAAACATAGGCAGAAGATTGGTGTGAAATGGTGGCTAAAAGGTGTCAGCATAAATAAAGCCTTCATATCTTACCTATAAAAACTTGTACTGGCTTTATGGCAGTTGATATTGGGGATCTGAGATCTGTTTTAAAGTGGTAACCCAATTATATAATATACTTAATTGAGATGTCACAGGATAAATGAGACCTCCATTTAAAATTTGATCTTTGCTGACCCGATATATTGGGTGATTAAGGTGGGAGTGCATTTTTAGGAAGACAAGGGAACTCTGCATAAGCTTCCCAATATGGCTATTACATGCCTCTGGTCCTGATTACATGCCTCTGGTCCTGATGTCCTGCCTCCTCCTTCCCAGTCCTCCCAGATTCTGGGCTTTCTCCAATTTTGAATTGCTGATTTCATGATCTGCTATTGCTGATCATTGTCTTCAAGATCATTGATTGCCCATCTGCCAGTTAACCAGCTCAGGAAACAAGACTAAAAATGTGTTAATAATAGTTCTGCTGTTAAATCACAGGAACCTGTCCTTTCCTGAATTTAGTGTGGTTATTTATTGATTCATGGATTTCCCCTAGGTATTTCAGTTTCCTATCAATGACATGCTGATGGATTAATTGATCACTGTAATTTACCTGACCATTGGCATCAGTGGAAGTAAAGGGTTTGTGAAAGATAATAGTTTACAGGGAAATCTGTGGATATAAATGGAATTGATCTGAGAACTGGCAAGATTTGATGGGCCGTTGGCTGTTGTCAATTAAATTTGGGATTTACCAGGGTCTTCGCATCTTTCACTTCCTTACCAGATTTTGGCCTCATGCATCTCCAGCATATAATTGGAACAAATATGATATAAACCAAATTGTAGACCAGTGCTGCTTCTTCCTCAGGAGTTTGCAGAAGTTTGGTATGACACTAGAAACCCTGGCAAATTTCTAGAGGTGTGGTGGAAAGTGTGCTGACCAGCTGCCACACGGTCTGGTATGGAGACACCAATACGCGAGTGGAAAGCCCTCCAAAAGATAATGGACACAGCCTGGGATTTCACAAGTAAAAACCTCCCCACTACTGAATAGATCTACAGGGAACACCAGGTTCAGGACCAGCTGCTACCCCTCCACCATCAGACTCCTCAACAACAAACTCAATCAGAGATTCACTTAAGGACTCTTTGCACTTTATTGATTTTTTTTAAATTCTCTCTGCATTACACAGTCAGTTTGTTTACATTCATTATCTGTTTACAGCTCATTGTCTATTTGCATGTTAATGCTGAGTACAACTTTTTTTTGCATTACCATTTAGTGGTTAATCTGCATTACCCGCTGTAAAGAGGAATCAGTTGTTTGTGATGTCATGTATGTACTGACAATAAATCAGAAATCTGTTTCTCCAGGAATAAATGAATCTGAAGCAGAAGCAATAACATTAAAAGAATGTTTGCCATGTTGATCTCTATCTAGTCACTAACCTCTTACTGAAATTATTTTGTTTTGCATGCTTATAATTCACAGTTACACATTTGTTATCTTCTGCACCCCTCCCCTCCCCACCCCCCCCCCCCATTTGATTTAGCCCAATAATTTTAACTTTATGGAGATATTTGGAGTTTGGAAAGCATTCTTGCTTTTAAAGGAGAGTATAATTTAAAAGCACTTCTTTTTTTGTCTGCTTTTTAAGGATCTTCTCAGATCAAACCAAAAAAATGGCCATAATATTTGAAAATAATGTGAAGTGTCTGTCAACCTGCCTTATCCACTTTGTGGATCTGTCACGCACGTGCATGCTCATGTGGCATTTTGCCTTGAATGAACAAAATTAAACAACGACATATGACATTAAAAGCCTTTATCGGTGCCAAATGGAAAATGCAAACAGAAACACATGGACCTGAAAAATTGGGGCCACACGATATGAAGGATTACTCCAGTGGATTTCATGCTCTGTTGCTAATCTTGCATTAGGTTTGTAGCAGAGCTTGGGGTGTTCATTCTTCAGCCACAGAGTTGGTTGTCAAATTATGGACTAATTCATTTTGTCACTTTTTTTCAGTTCTGAGACAACCTCCTTAAGTCCCAAATCTAAAGGAAATATTTTGCACTGCTGCAAAGCTTCATAAAGAGGTTTCTCCTTGATCCAAAGTATCAAGGCATTCTGGTTTTACTTCTGCCAAGGGATAATTTTGTTTTTCATACTAATACCTTATTCCTTACTGTGATGAATGTGTTATGATTAATGTTTAGTCTAATGTTCAAAAATTATATATATATATTTTAGTAAAATTTAGTTTTGGGTGGATAGGGGTAATTTATATTCTACAGACACACATGGATCTTTGCAGCTGGTAGCTGGCTTCAGCATCAACAAATGTGTGGTAATATGTAATTATCCCACTAGATCACCAGGGGTCATCCTGGTGACCTTGTATATAAAGCAGTCCAGAGCTACAGTCTAGCCTTCCAGGTTCATCTTGCAGAGAAACAAGACCTCTTACTGTACATATTAGTTTATTAAAGCTGTCTTATACTCTCACTGCTGGTGTGGTTATTGTCAGTAGAATATGCATTTGCATTTTGAACACATTGGCCAAAGAAGCTGGTTTGAACGCCAAAGGGTCTGCTATTGAATCGCAAGAAGAAATGAAAGATTTTTATGATGGTTCTTGAGATAAGTGGAAAAAGTGGATTGTTTGTTTGAGTATACAAGAAACCATTTTGTTAGTAAATTCCAGACTGCCCAGAAACAGGAGAGAAACATCAAATTGAATTACTTTGATTCTGAAAGTAAGTGGACAGATACTTTTAGCACATAAGTGTCAAGAGACATTATGAACTTCAAAGACCAAAATGGTGCAAATTTCTCATGTCACATAATATTTGACAAGAAATATATTATAGAAATGAGAGACAGTGGAAATGCACCATCCTGAAGATTGAAAGCAGCAATATTTCCTGCAGAGGGGGAAAAAGCTGCCTATATTGCCCCTGTAAAAGGGGAACCCAGAATAAGTGCTTTGAAATAAGTAAGCACACTTCTGACTGTCTCTCAGAGGGCAGTTTCATCATTTTCAACACAGATTTCAGTCTTCATTCAAGACAAGAAAACACTCATATGAAGAGAATCTCCCTGAAAGACAAAACATCAAAAGAATTGTGAGTGAAAGAGGCCTAAAGATATGATGCTTAAAAATGCGTCTTAATTATTTCTGAAATGAAAAATGTAAGACCTTCAAGCAAGACCAAAATGATGCTGAAGTTTTAAAATGGACTTTTCAACATTTGGGACTTTAAAAAACATGTGCATGTGCGCATGCACAAGTTTCAGCTTGGAATAAGTAAGAAATGTCATTTTATTATTGGTTCATAAAAACTGTTTGAATTTACCATAACCTGATGAAGTTTTGCCATTGCTGTTCCTTTGTTAGTTCATAGTTACATATTCTCAATAAGTATAACGGAAACGGACCTTTCTCTAGATTTGTTGAACCATCATTAATTTATTGTGCATCAACACCATTCTCATTTCCTCCAAAATGGGTCCAAACCTATGAAGAGACAATAGATTTAACTAAGTCAAAAAAATTCTTTGGTATAAAATATTCTCTAATCTGTTTGACAGAACTTTTGAAAGGATTTTATCATTTACATTTAATAAAGAGATCAGTCTATAAGAAGTTCAATAACTGAGGAGCAATTAATTGAATAAAAGATTTATAATATTCAACCGAGAAGCTATCAGGGCCAAGAGCTTTTCCTGATTGCAATGCTCCAATTACTTTAGAAATTTCTTCAAATGATATGGGTTGATCTAGTTTATGTTGACAATCAGGAGAGAGCTCTGGAAGTAACAAATCCTTCAGAAAATTGTTTATATGGATATTATCCGGAGAGGTCTCCAATGTGTATAAATTCTTGTAAAAATTTTAAAAGCATCAGTTATTTCTTTGATCCACAGCAAGATTCCCTTCTTGCCTATAAATTTTGGTAATTTGCTAGCACCTTCCCAGATTTCCTTCCATATTCATAAAAAGGCTTTTGCTTCTGAGGAGCTGTGTTTCAATAGGATAAGTAAGTAATAAACCATATTTGGCCTGTTTTTCTACCCTTTCCCTAAAAATTTCAGGAATCATAGTGGAAACATACTGCTCATCAATTTCATTTACTCGACCACCCAGGCATTTCAACTCTGCATTTGATTTTTTTTTCTTTAATTTGGCAAAATATAAAATAAACTGCCCTCTGATAAATGCCTTAAATGTATTCCAGACAGTCAAGCTAGAAATTTCATCAGAATAATTAATTAAAAAAAGAGTAATCTGTTGTTTCATGAAATCTGTGAATTCATGTTCTCAAGGCAAAAAGTCTTGAAACGCCACTGCCTGCCAGCTGATGGATAATCTGTAAATTAAGAAGCAAGGGTGCATGGTCATAAATAGTTATGGATTTATAGTCACAGTTGTTAACATAAGGAACTAACTGACTATGAATTAATAAAAAATCAATTCTGGTGTACATATAGCATATGTGGGAATAAAAGGAATAGTCTCTATCTTTAGGGTGCAGAAAATGCCAAATATCCATTAGGCCACAATCAAGCAGAAAGCAGCAGATCTGTTTAGCTTTGCCAGTCCAGGGGAAGACCTATCAATCACTAGATGAAGCCAGCAATCGAGGTCTCCTCCCATGATCAAAGCATAATTTCTCAAGTCAAGTAAAGCAGCAAACAGATGTTTTAAAAAAATCAATGTCATATCCCATACTGGGGCATAAATATTCACCAAGACCTTTTTGTTATAAGAGATCCAGTAATGATCAAATATCAACCATTTCCATCAGAAATAGTTTAAAAATGTACAAATGAAGTGGCTGCATCTATGAAAATAGACACACCTCTCAACTTCTAATGAAATGATGAATGAAATTGTTTCCCCTTCCAAAATTTGAATTAAAAAAAAGAACTGTCTTCTTTTCGAATGTAGGATTCTTGTAAAAGAAATACCACATTTGCTTTAAATTTTTCAAAAAATGATCAGAAACTTTCCTTCTTTTCACTGGATGGTTAAGACCTTTTACATTAAAAGAAACAAAGCCTGTAAAACTGTTTCTCATCTTAACCATATTTCCAAGTTGGAAATTAAAAAAAAACTGACAATTTGAAGAAATCCCTGTAGCTATAAAACACCAACAAACGCCTAACAAGCAGGCAACATTATTCACAGAAAACAGATGTCCCAGTGAAGGGAGGGGGGGAGAGAGAAAGCTACATTAAATTAACACTAAATGCCCCCCTTAGAAAAGCCTGAAATAGAAAATCCATCCCCCCTAAAGAAGTGAGGTATGTTTATCCTAATCAATTAAAAAAATACTGATTGGGCATAACTCTAATTACAACCGAAGCATGTTTCTGCAAAAAAAAAATCAGCCATACTAGGACTGAAATAGTCAAGATAAATTTAACACCCCATTGGGAAAAAAGGAATGCCAGTATATTTTTGTAAGTTTTTCCCTAACAAATAAATGATCTCCTGTCAAAAGTTATTTTTTTTAAAAACCTTAACGCTAAAACAGGGTACTAAAAGGATAAAAAACATTTTCTGTCAGTTGACTCAAAAGAGAACATTTTTACAAATGAAACCAAAAAACACATATTAAATTTAAATGTAAAAAGCTGCATATAACAAATTTCCAACTTCAGTGACCTAGAAAATTAAATAACCCTCTTTGTCTAACCTAAGAATAGACCAAGGAGTAAAGTGAAATGAACAAATACAAATAATGATTATTTTATTCTGTTCAAACAGGTTCAGCTGAAGAGGACACAGAAACATATTGCAAAGACTTCTTGGGTTCAGGTACTGATGTAATAAATTTCATATAATAAATTTATATGAAGGCATACAGGATGCAAAAGAACAGGTTTGAAGTCTTTTGCATGAAGTTCTGACATGATCAGTTTGTAGGATGATCCCTCCTGCATGACCTCAGGAGAATAATCTTGTACAAAACAAATTCTTTGTCCTTTATAATCCATATTCCCATGAGAGTGAGCTAGTTGAATAACTTCATTTTTACTTTGAATGTAATGAAAACAGATAATAATAGAATGTGGCTTTTGAGCACAAACCGATCAGAGAGATGGAGATCTGTGAGCCTGATCGAGAATAGATGGTTTGTTTAATCCCCTGTCCTTAAACAGCTCGTAAATCATTTGAGTGAAGAATTCCACGGGGTCCCAGACTGTATTTTCCTTAAGGCTGATGATTCTCACATTAAGACATCAACTTCTGTCTTCCAGGTCAATAACTTTGCTGGTCAGTCTTTCAAGAGTACGAGCATATGTTGTTGGTTGTTTTCAATAGCCGTAATTCTATCTGCTGCTCGGCTGCAATGTTCTCCAGGGACTGAATGCATTGGTTATGTTGTTGTTGTGTCTGCACTTACACAATTAGAGCTCGGAGAGGTAATGCTTTCTCATTCTTTAAAACCATCAGACTAACATGACTACTGACATAGAGATGTATATATGGAGGGGTGACATTATGGCGTGGGTATCATGATGGACAGTAGGATGGGCTTAGACACAACACTTCACCAACCTTGTGCAATAAATGTTGAATGGGCCCCCCCTAACTATCATTACTACATCAGGCCCATGACTACTAGTGAGAATTGAAGTACATATACTGAGTGATTATGATACGAAAAGGCACTTAATAATGATTATGGGACATAGTCCTTAAAGCACTCGGGAGGTCTTCTTTCTCTCTTGGATCAACTCAGCATGGCATGCTGGACTGGTATTTTCTCAGGGCTGTTCTGGTTGGGACTCGTAGATAATCAGGCCAATGGCAACTGCCAGCCTTCGCTGGCCTCTGGGGTTTATGTGCTGGGCTACTTGTTGCAGTTGCTGGGCTACCTGTCTCTATCTCCCTTTCACTCGGCCCAAGGGGCTAGGATTGCCAAGGCAGGCCATGGCAGGTCTGGTTCTCCCTCCTCCAGGTCATGAGGTAGGTGGTGGACTTTAGTGTCACACAATGCTCGCAATTGGTCAATGTGTCATTTCCAAAGTCTGTCCCCCTCTAGAACAGCGTATGAGCAGGGGCTCAACTTTTGTATGATCACCCTACCACCCATGGGTCTTTGTATTGTCTGTAATCTTGTCCCATTATTCTCTCACTCACCTCCAGTGCTCTAGGTAAAGTTTTTGGCAATGCTGATTTTCTAAATGGAGGCCCAGATTCGAGTGAGCTATGGATTGTCTTGTCCACAGGTTGCGGCCAAACATCAATTCTGCTGGGTTGTGTTTTGTGGTAGAATGCGGTGTGTTTCTGTACCCCAATAGGAAATCTGCAGTATTTTGGTAATAAATCAAGCAGGACTTTACATTAAATGATAGGAGCAATCCGCAATGCATCTTATCCCATCTAGCATCAACCAGCAACTCCGTGAAAAATCAGCTTTGCATTAACCTATGCATGTTTAAGCAGCCTAGTATCTACCCAAAGCCTATGCTCCAACCCAAATATCATGATATTAGCACCGAGCCGCCACTATTTATTGTTTTGACACATATCCACAGTCCAATTTTGTGATGTCAGTACCTGCATAAACTGGGTGGGGTTATGTAAATCCACACCTACACCCCTTAACGGGAAAGCACTCATTGCATACTGATAATAGCGGAAGTCATTTGAAGGCCTTTGAAGTGAAATACAAAAATCTGAAGAATTTGTAATTGTAATGAAAACACAAAAATGCTGGAGAAACTCATCAGGTCTCACTGTGTCCAAAGAAGTAAAGATTTATAACTGAGGTTTCTGGCCTGAATAATTATTTTAAGGTATGAACAAAAAGTGGGTAGGTGCCTATTTCTCCTTTCCTCAAGCTCTCTCTCTCTCTGTCTGTCTCTCTCTCCCTCTCTCTTTCTCTTTCTCTGTCTCTCTGTCTCTGTGTCTCTGTGTCTCTGTCTCTCTGTGTCTCTGTGTCTCTGTCTCTCTGTCTCTCTGTCTCTGTCTCTGTCTCTGTCTCTGTGTCTCTGTCTCTGTGTCTCTGTCTCTGTGTCTCTGTCTCTGTGTCTCTGTGTCTCTGTGTCTCTGTGTCTCTGTGTCTCTGTGTCTCTGTTTCCTTTTCCCTCTGACTTCTCCAGATCTGCATTTACAGAACCACCCCATTCCCAATCAATTCTTATCTTCTATCCTCCTATAAATTTCCATTATCACATTTGGTCTGCTGATCAGTGCTCTTTCCTTCTCCCCATTCTTTTAATTTAGGTGCCGGCCTGCTTTTTACTCATGCTTTGCAGAGACGTTCAAAGATAAATGAAAGATTGGTTATCTATCTTTATCTCATATAGACATTGTGAGACCTGCTGAGATCCTCCACCATATCTGTGCTTCCACTGAAGGCCTTTGGATACTGGAAGAAACCATAAGAGAACAGTTAAGAATAGGGATTTGCAGTCAGAGTACATACATGACATCACATACAACCCAGAGATTCCTTTTTCCTGTGGGAGTGGCAGAATTGCCACTAATTGATAGTGCAAAAAATAAACTGTACACAGTGTGAACGTGCAAACATTTAATGAAATGTAAAAATATAACAAATGTAATCAAACTGACTTCATCACTGAGAGAACAAAAAGAAAATCAATGAAGTGCACAAATAAGAGTCCTTAAATGAGTTTCTGCTTGAGTTTGTCACTGAGGAGTCTGATGGTGGAGGGGAAGCGGCTGTTCCTGAAGCTGGTGATGTGAGACTTGTGGGAGGCTGTATGGTTCCAGTTAAGGATGGCTCATTTATACCATTGTGGTTGGCATACTTTAACCACCTGTGTGGGCCCAATAAATAAGAATTTTAGTTCATCTGTGCTTGTATGTGACAGTAAACTCATCCTCAGACTAATTTTGCATCCAGGATACTGGTACAGAACAAAAAAATAATGAGCAATGCCCTTACTGTGCCACTAACTTGCATGAGACATTCCTAGAGATGATGGACACAATTCAATTCAGCTATAAACAAAGTCATTCCACTGACGATGCTATAGCTTTGTTCCTCCACTCTGTTCTGAGAACAATGCTTTATAACCAGGCTGCTGCTCATTGACTTCAGCTCATGGTTTAATATGATCATTCCCCAGAGGCTGGTGGAGAAACTGCCCTCACTGGGACTCAACAACCCTCTCTGTAACTGAATTTCAGACTTCCTAAAGGAAAGATCACAGTCTGTCCAGGTCAGTGCCAGAACGTTGAGCACAGTCACTCTGAGCATGGTGGACGGTTCACACTGTGACCCACAACTGTTATTCCAGATCCAGCTCTAACAGAGTCATCAAGTTTGCAGATGACACAACAGTTGTTGGTCTCATCATCCACAATGAAGTGGAAAATATTGTGAAATGGTGTGAGAATACCAACCCAAGTCAAAGGAGGTAATTGTGGATTTCAAGAAGACCAGGAACAACCACCCTCCACTACATATTAATAACTTGTTGGTGGAAAGAGTAGTGAACATCAAGTTCCTCAGAGTTCACTGAAGAAGTGACCTGTTCTGGACCCACCACATTCCCAACTTGCCAGGAAAGCACAACAGTGACTGCACTTCCTGAGAAGACTGAGGTAGCAAGGGTACTGGCCACCATCCTCTCCACTTTCTACCGAGGCTCAATTGAGAGTGTCCAGGCTGGTTACATCACAGTATGGTTGCTGTAGAGCAGTGGTTTTCAAACTTATTTTCCCATTCACATTCTGCTTTAAGTAATCATTATGCCATAGGTGCTCTGTGATTAGTAAGGAATTACTTGAGGTGGTATGTGAATAGAAATAAAAGTTTGTAAACCACTGTTTTAATCGCATCTAATTGACTCGTTATGTTCACGGTTTCAGAACTCCAAAGGAAATGGGCCAATGACAATTTTTCCCAAGCAAAATACTTCAGTCACAAATGGGTCTAGAGCAGTCATTCTCAACCTTTTTCCCACTCACATACCATCATAAGTAATCCCTTTCTAATCACAGAGCACCTATAACATAGGGATTACTTAGTGGTAGTTGTATGGAAAGAAAAAGTTTTAAAATCACTGCTGTAGAGAATTGGATCAATTCACAAGGCCATAAGAATGTCACAGAGGATGACTGGAATCTCCCTCCCCACCATTGATATGATTTACTAGAATCATTGTCTGTTGAGGGTGTGTAAAATCATAGAGGGCCCCTACTGCCCAACACATAGCATCTTTCAACTACTCCTGTCAGGAAAGAGATACGGAAGTATTAGAGACAGAACCACCAGGCTGAGAAACAGCTTCTACACACATGCAGTGAGACTGCAGAATGAACTGAGCACCCAAACCTTCTAAAACTCTATTATTTATTAAACAATATTGTATATTCACAATGCATATGCATGTCTGTCTGTATGTGTGCTATGTTTGATTGTGTGTTTGCATGTTTTTGCACCGAGGTCTGGAGAACACTGTTTCATCGAGTTGTACTGTACACTCGTTTGATAATAAACTTGAAATTTTGTTTAGTCTCTGTGCACTCGAGGTTTGATGAAATGAAAGTGGTCGGTGTGTGTGTGGCATTGCCTGTGGGAGGCTTTCAAGGAAAGGTTTTGAAATCCTTCACTGCACTGACATACAAGCCAGGCAGGATGAAACTTTTTAATTGTATGCTGTCCCACTAAGCATCTATGCTTCAGATCAGTATTATCCTCAAACAACAGAGATCAGTTTCATATTGTGTGTTTAACCCCCCATTAACCTTTTCCTCAGCTGCTTCTCCCATTATATGTAAGGAAGGACGCTCCCATTTCAAAGTATGCAGGACTGTGGCCAGGAATTCATTGTGGCTGGGAAGCTCATGAAGAGGAATCTTAGTGATATCGCTATTTGGATTATGAGCCTTGCAAGCAAAATTCAGTGATGTTTGAAGGACGTTAGATGCTACTTTAAGGCCCTTGAACACATCACTCTATATGTTTCACTGTTTCTGGTGTCTGCCAGAAGGGGACTGCATCCAGGACAGGGCAGAGAGGGTCAGGACATTGAGAATCAATTAAAGTCTTCTGTTACAGTTTGACAGCAGGAAATGGTCTTGAGCAGGTGTCAAGATTGAATTGGGGAGTGGTGTCGGGAGTTCGTTGGGAATTCAAGGGCAATAAGTGAATTGGCGAGACCAGAAGCAACTGGAGAGTCAGATGTAGGAGAAGTCAAGGGACAACTAGTGGATCAATTTGAAACATTGGCTTGTTTCCATGGCAAATATGTGCACAAGAGCTTGTTGTCATATGCAAAAGTACAATGCAGATATTCTTACTTGGTGCAGTTATGGAGGGTGAGAGACAGGAATGAACCCAAGTTCACAAACCAAGAGGAGTTACAGGGACTCTCCACACAGAGAAGAGAGGTTTTTTGGAACATTGACTGTTGATTTCTCTCCATGGCGCTGGCTGGCTCTTTCCAGCTTCTCTTTGCTCAAGATACCAGCATCTAAAGTTCTTTGGTTTCTCTAGTAGGTGAACCATATTGAGCTGAGCTCATAGGGAGTTTGTTCATCTTGTTTATTCTGAGCACGTTCAAAGACAGATGTACATCAAATGAGGTGACCTGATTCTTCAGACTGAAGGGTTATGATTTCATGCACAAATGATGTGGAACTCACACAATTGGCACAAGCATGATTTTCAGTTGAAACACTCAGTTGTATTTCCAGTCTAGTACATATATCAACCAGGAAATGATCATAATTACCTTCCAGAAATGACCGATTTTTTTTTCCATCTCTGAAATGCAATGGTTACTTTTCTTGTACCGAGATTTTTTGAAATAGTAAATTGTCTTACCCATCAAAAAGTATGGTCTTGTCGCTAACATCCATGGGCTCTAATCTATAAGCTGGAATTTTACCATATGGTTTACAGAGATTTCCTCAAGCAATCTTTTTAGCAACTCATTCAATATTTCAGGTAGCTCGATGACTTTCATCAGTGAGACCGCTTTCTCTTTCCTTCTCCAAAGCTATTGTTTCACTAAACATCACAGCACAGTACAGGCCCTTCAGCCAACAATTGTGTGCCAACTTATGGAAACCTACACCACAACAATCTAATCTGTTCTTACCTCACACCCATAACACTATTTTTTTTACATCCCTGTGTCTGCCTGAGTTTCCCTTTCACAGATGATGCCTGAGCTGCTGAGTATCTACAGCACTTTCCACTTTTACAATTTAACTGCCATATTGATTGATTTTAGATGACTTGGAGAGTTTCCATTGAAGTGTACATTCAAATATAGTTTATTTTAATAAACTGGATGCTTATATCTGCCAATTATGTTTCTGCAAATTCATTAAAATGTTACTTATATTGGAAACCACTTCTTCCATTTATAAAAATGGAATCACAATTTACTGCACAGTAAACTTTATTAAATTATTTTTGTTCCAGAGCAATCATTGAAAATATTATCAGTAATGAATTTATTCAAATTAGAGTTAAAAAAACATCTAAATTCAAGGAGAAAATGTGGATCAGTAATGAACTGGAGAGAATGAATATTCATGAGATGAAAAAATCACTGAGAAACATCCAAGACAAATGAAAATGAAATGCAGATAGAATCTAGGACATCCATGTGATTTTTTTCTTTTTGGTGTGCTTGCTGAATTGAGTCATACTATTGGATGATTAGAAAGAACTGGGTTCCTTCGATTATATTAAAAAAAAGAGAAAAATCTTTAAAATATTGACTTATTGGTTTGAAAATGATAATAAGGGGGGAAAAAACAGGATCTGGAAGAAGAACAATTCAAGCCTTACTAATTAAACTAAAGATATTCAACGACAAGTCAGCTGAAATTATGAGAAGCCGGTCAAGTTTAACACATTTATTGAATGTTTGAAGATCAAACAGATGGCAAATCAGTACCAATGCTGCAGAGTTTGCATATTTTGAATTTCATAAGGAGCAGGTGGCTGGAGAGATTTAGGTGGTTGGAGATTTAGCAGAATATATACAATGCCAGTGCTGGTTCTTCACTATGTACTGAGTTGAAGCTTGGACAACTTCCAAGCCTCAATCTCAGAGAAATATTTCATTTCAAGAAAATACAGTAATGAACAAGGCAAACCTATTTTAGAAGGACAATCAATCATGAATCTGACAGCAATGGGTTCCTTCGTAGCTTAACAATGTAAATCGGGGACTGCATTTTTGTCTGTTCTGCCACTCCCCCGGCCTCCCCAATCACCTTGCACTAACAACAGTGCACAAAGTTAAAGGAGATGATTACAACTCTTCAAGAGAGATTGCACTTGAAGCAAGGGTTTGAGGCCAGTGGTTCTCAAACTTTTTCTTTCCACTCACGTACCACTATGCCATAGGTGCTCTGTGATTAGTAAGGGATTGCCTAAGGTGGTATGTGGGTGTTAACTTGTTAGGTGCACGGTTTCATAACTCCAAAGGAAATGGGGCAATGACAATTTTTCTCAAGCAAAATATTTCAATAACAAATTGGGTCTAGAGCAGTGATTCTCAACCTTAAGCAATCCTTTACTAATCACAGAACACTGATGGCATAGGGATTACTTAACATTGTATGTGAGTGGAAAGAAAAGAGATTGAGAACCATTGGGTTAGATAGTATAAGCAGAGGCTGTTGTTGACTGCTGTTAATGGAATAAGTAGCTACTCTCAGACAATAAATGCATAAATAAATCCCCTATACTTTTAATACATGTGAATTTTCTTTATGAATGCTGAGATAACACAGACCCAATAACATGACTAATACCTGCAATTTACCAATACAGTTCATGCAAATAGGGGAACTATTATTATGCTATAGTCAAATAATCAATAGGTTTAGAGATTTGAAATTAAATGCCCATTTCAGCAATTGGATAATTAATTGGCATGAATTAACAAAACTTAGAACAATAAGAATTGCCATTAAACTATCAAATAGATAGAAAAATTCATCTACTCACTAGTGTATTTTAGAAAGAATATTTGACTTGTTTGCCTGTTCTGTATTTTGACATCTCTCTTTAAAAAATATTTAAAAAGTTAAACATGTAACTCAAGCTATTCTTTTTTCATTGTGGTTGATTACATTAGGGTTGGTATTAGGCCAAAGGTTTTGCTCTATGGTTGGGAATTTGATCAAACTTTATATTGTCTTTGGACTTCATATCATGGATTATGGATGACACTTTACAAGTTCTAGTAATTTTCAATTCCCAAACACATCATCTTCTAATAAACATTAGCTTCAATATTCTGAATTACAATCTTATCACTCCAATAAACCAAACTTCAAGGTTGCAGCTTTATGTAGCCTTTAGTTGATATAACCATTTTGCATAACTTTGCATCAAGATTTTCATAACGTTAAATTAACAAAACATTCGATTATATTTAGAGACATAACAATATCAGATGATAAGAAATGATTAACATGAAATAAGATAAAATAAGATGATTAAAATGAATTAAAGGAAAGTATTTCAGTCTCCTGTATTTTCCATGATTCTCTGAAGAATGTATCAAAACTCTCAGTTAGCTCAGATATTACAATATATGACATTGTGGTAACTATGGTAACACTACAAATAAAGGGTAGTCATAAAATTAACAAAAATCAAAAACACAATGTTTTAACCTATATAGGGAGAGCAGTTAGGAGATAACCTGTGCACCTGCTTTGTAAGTTCAGGACTTCCCCATTCATAGGTTTTATTTGACAGTATTGCTGATATAATTGTGCAAAACTTGGTGGTATAACTAAAAAGTAATCAGCCCAATATAATTGTGTATAATGTTGGAATTATTTCACTCTGGGTTTCAAAGGTACTTCTGCTCTCTCTCTTTAATATTTAGCCAGAAGCTCATCACCGCTCTTTTTGGTTGTTCTTTGTTTAAAACAATTTTGTAGATTTGTTTTGTTCTGTTAAGCATTGCATTAAATATCTGATCTGCAGCATAAGTCTGGGATGCTTCCAAAATCCCTGTGCTATCTGTCCCTGTGATTTAAAGGGAAAAGAAATGATTGCACAAGGGAAAAACTGATAATCAGGCAATAGTGTTTCCCTTCTAACATGTTGAATCAATGTATGAAAGTTTCAGAAACGAGGGGAAAAAATGGGCACTTGATAAATCAATTCATTTTATATTCTGCAGGTATTTAAAGATCTGCTAATTACTGGCTTGTTCTGGTCCATGACATGTTTTATCTTTGAAGAACATTTAATGTGGCCTCGGTGTTCTTTTGAGAATGCTGGAAGCACTGGTACTTAATGTTGTTTTAGTATTCACATGAGCAGAGACAAAGGGTTAAGTCGGTCACTTAGGCAGCAGAAAAAAAATTCTCTCTCTCTAAGGTCGGGGTGTAGGCACGAGAATGTGCTACCATTTTAGTAGTAAACATCATACCTTTAATCTGAAATGCTAAATCAGTTTTTCATTATGTAGCTGGTGCTGGTCTGTTCCGTATTTAAATTTTAGCCATTTGTGAACTTTAAATATTGCATTTACTTTTTAATTTAACATTGATCGCAATTGATTACCACCTTCTAATTTAATATCTGCTCATCCAAATCATTTATCTGGGTTAATTTCTGTAACCCCTGGAAAAGAGTTTAATTTCAGTCATTTTAAAATATACTGCTCAGACAGGGCAGGAGCTACCAATCACTTTTAACTTTATTTTGATTACTAAGCAAGGTCAGGGTCAATATGGCTCACATTATCTCTCCAGCACATGCTTTTTTTTTTCCTTCCACGTCTTGTGGGCCTCCTCTTCCACTCTCTGATTCTGTTTTTCCATTTATTCAATGCATTTTTTTTTTCAAATTTCTTGTTTTTCCTCAGCTGTGTTACTAGTGTTATAAATTCCTCCTCCTGCTCAGTATCCTTTTAGAACAGTCCTGGTAAGCTAGACATGGAACCAGTCCCTTTTCTGATATTATTACCTATTTAACTCTATCATAAATTTACCCTGTCAGCCCTTTCCTGGCCTCCTGCTCAATTCTTACCCCCATTTTTTTTTTATATACTGAGTTGCGCAATTCACTGTCCAATTTACATTTCTACTCTTAATCTTTACTATACTTTGGATACAAATAACACATTTTCTGTACTGGACAGTTCCATCTCTTATCTCCTGCCTGTTTCACAAATTAAAACCTTTTATCTGGCCCTCTCTGGCCAAATGCTTGAATTCCACTTAACGTCAGGCAAACCATATAACCTTATCACTTCAGTCATGTAACCTCAAACTTTATTTCTCCACTGACCTGTATGCTTTATTTCTCTTGGTTCTTTTGTAGATCTTGGCAGGGAACCAGATCAATCTCAGAAGAGGGACCACAGTGTTCCCGGACGTGGGCGATGGAGTCCAGGCTCAAAAGTCCAGGAGGTGCACTGTCAACTCTATCCGTCGTCCTGAAAATATTGTTGCCACTTATTCCATCCACGTCAATCGTTTCTGAGAGTTCCTTGCCGACTACGCCAATGTGGAAGTTAGCCCGTGCCTCTGAAATGAAATCAGACTCCAAAAGAACACAGCAAAGATATCTCTTCAAAGCACACAGATTTTTATTATAAATGATCAATTTGTACACGGGAAGAGAGGATGACTAATCAGGAGATGTCTCAAGCAGACATCTTTCTGGAGTCTCAGCTTTCATTTCAAAAATACAGAGGTGTGCTTCTATATTTATATAATTTCAAATGAGTAAGGGGCAGAACAACCTTCATCATTCTATATTTTAAAAATGAGTTTCTCAGCCCCAGCACCTGGCTTTTTGGTGTTTACCTTTCACAAGTGCGTTATGGTCTACATCGCCCTGAGAAAAACAAAATTAATGATGTTTATGCTAACTTTATCTCAACCTTTAATTGCGCTTATGAAAGCCAATTTTTTTTACAGTATGCAGCTGTCTGTTTTCAGCCATCTTATGACACACTAAAGGTTTGTCGGCCATTTTGTCTCTCTCTAAATTCTAAAGGCAAAAGCTTTAGCATTGAGATATAAACTATATTTCCACAATTGTATTACACATTTGTGTGGGATTAGTACTGTAGTTATGAAACTGCAATAGAAAATTAATTTGGCTTAGTACTGTAATTACATCATTGTCTCATAGGTTGTTAAATTAAAAACAATTATTTTTTTTTCTATTCCTGCTGAACATTGTTGAATAGATTATTGGAAAATCCTTTTTTTTCCCCAGTTAGTTTTATTTTGATCTGTGTCATTTTGGTATTTACTATGAGTTCAACTCCCTGAGTGACTTTACACTTGTTTTAATAATTTGGAACTGCTGATCAACAGAAGAAGAATGTGCATTAACACTGATTAAACTTCAATGAAACATTTTTCTTCCCTTTTTAACTACATGTGCTGCACAGAGTATTGGCACCCAGTAAGATGTACAATACATCAGCAATATCGACGTCAAAAGAATGAATTTGTAGGACAATTTTCCAACCCAAATTGCACATTTTATAAACCCTACCTCTATACACAAGTGAAGGGTCCATGCTATAATACCTGATACCTTGGGAGGCACAGATAGCATACCGCTATTACAGCACCAATGACAAATATTCAAATACATCACCATCCTTAAGGAGCTTGTACATTCTCCCTGTGTCCGTGTGGGTTTCCTTCGGGTGCTCTATGTTCCAAAGACGTACAGATTTTATGGGCTAATTGACCACGTGTGCAGTGTGGTCTCATGGCCTGGAAGGGCCTGTTACTGTGCTGTATCTCTAAATTTAATTGAACCTATGACAGCAGTGAGAGAGGTTCTCTTTCCATTGCTTGAGGAATGCCAGTGCCTGATTTAGGATTTCACGGGTCAAATTGCAAGCTGCTTCATTCTGCTGAATGTGTGCATTACAGAAAGGATAAGTTTTTCGATATAATAGATATGAAAATAAAAATTCTGAAGACTGGGAAAGCTCTGTGAATTGATATGATTAACTCACTGTTTGATTTGGCATATTACATGGGCACACAATAGCTATAGTATTCATATAATCCCATGCACGATCATCATAAGAACCAAGGTTTATTATGCTCATTGTATCACCTGATTTTGCAAGAGACTTGCAGGAATTAAAAAAAAAAATTAGACATACAGCATGGTCACAGACCATTTCGGCCCTGTGAGCTCGTGCCGCCCAAATACACCCATTGACCTACAGCCCCTAGTATGTTTAGAATGATGGGAGGAAACTCAAGGAGAATGTACAAACTCTTTACAGTGTGGGATTCGAACCCCAGTCCTGATCACTGGCGTTGTCATGGTGTTGCGCTAACTGCTACGCTAAACATACCATCCTGAACTGAGCTAGCACTGATTAGAACGAACCAGAAAAATCTGAAGGGGGTTCATGGCAACAACTCCACATTGCACTAACACTTTGTCAAATATGTGTCAAGATGAGAATATTTGTAAAGTGATTACCATCACTCTTACCATTGACTTGGATTCAAATTCTAGACAAAATGTGAATGCCAGTATTCAACATCAGTGAAGAGAAATAACAGAAATTGTGTGAATGAAAAGTTAACATTATGCTCCTTAACACAATTTTAATGATTAATACCACAATACAGAACAGTACAATGTTTATTTAGTGACATTTTTTCATAGAAGATTTCTTTTTGTGCATTCTCATATGTCAAATTTGACAGTTGTTTACTAATATATAAAAAAATCTTGTCAGAATGGCCCAAGGACATCTTAGCATTTATTCAATTTTCAGGATGCAGAAATTGTTTTCAAAGATACAATTTATTGGTATATCCCTAATGACCTAGAGTAAAATAGAAGCAAAATCAACCATTTGGCCACTTGTATCTCTCTACTTCCAATGAAATAGAATTATAGAACACTACAGCACATAAACAGGCTCCTTCAGCCCTTCTAGTCTGTGTCGAACCATTTTTTTTTTGCCTAGTCCCACTGGCCTGCACCCGGTCCATAGCCCTCCATACCTCTCCCATCCAAACTCCTGGACCTGTCCAAACTCCTCTTAAATGTTAAAATTGAGTCTGCCTTTAATACTGAGTTAGAATTTAACACTGAGCTTGGTCACATTTCTGAATGGTGAGAATTGTACGAGAGCGGCTTTCAGTTCTGCAAATAATTTTGCTGGTTATCCTTGACTCAAAAACCAGAATTAATCACATGCCCCTGTATCAATTTCTGACAAAAAGGGTCAGGTTGTTCTCTCAGAACCATTGAATATTACAGCACAGAAGCAGGCACTTCAGCCCTTCTAGTCTATGCTGGACTACTATTCTCTTTTGTCCCACTGACACGCACCTTGACCATTGCCCTCCATACTTCTTCCATTTATGCACCTGATCAAATTCTTCTTAAATGTTAAAATTGAGCCCGCATTCACCAATTCAGTTGGAAGCTCATTAAATACTTCCACCTCTCTCTCTGTGAAGAACTCCCACCTCACATCCCCCCTAAACATTTTCCCTTTCACTCTTAAACCATGTCCTCTGGTTTGTATCTCAGCTACCCTTAGTGGAAAAATCCTATCTACATTTACTCTGTCTATCCCCTCATAATTTGAAATACCTCTATCAAATCTCCCTTCACTCTTCTATGCTCCAGGGAATAAAGTCCTAACCTGTTTAACCTTTCCCTGTAACTCAGTTCCTGAATTCTGGGCAACATCCTAGTAAATCTTCTCTGCACTCATTCTATCTTATTGATGTCTTTCCTGGAGTTAGGTGACCAAAACTGCACACAATACTCTAAATGAGGCCTTATCAATGTCTTATACAACTTTACCATAACTTCCCAGTTCCTATTCTCAGTACTTTGATTTACTTTGGCCAATATGTCAAAAACTTTCTTTACAACCATATCTACATGTGATGCCACTTACAGGGAATTATGTATCTGTATTTCCAAGACGCTCTGTTCTACCACACTCCTCAGTCCCCTAACATTTATCATGTATATCCTTTCTTGGTTCGTCTTTCCAAAATGCAACACCTCAGACTGGTCTGCATTAAATTCCATCTGCCTTTTTTCAGCCCATTTTTCCACCTGGTGCAGACCCCTCTGCAAGCTTTTAAAACCTTATTCGCTGTCTCTAACATCTCCAGTCTTAGTGTCATCAGCAAACTTGCTGATCCAATTTACTGCATTATCATCCAGATCATTGATATAAATGACAAACAACAGAACTGATTCCCGAGGAACACCACTAGTCACGGGCCTCCAGCCTGAGAACCAATCATCCACCACTTCTCTCGACCATCCATTGTTGAATCCAGTTCACTACTTCACCATCAATGCCTAAGATTCGAACCTTCCTAATTAACCTCCCATGTGAGACCTTGTCAAAGGCCTTACTAAAGTCCATGTAGACAACATCCACACCCTTACCATCTTCAAATTTCCTGGTAACTTTCTTGACCTATCATGTACAAACCTTGATGGATATCTTTAATTCATTTCTGATAATCCAAATAATTGTATTTCAGATATTTTAGAACACCTTCCAATAATTTACCTACTACTTATGTCAGGCTCACCAGTATCTAATTTGTTGGGTTATTTATGGAGACTTTTTTAAAACAACAGAACAACATGAGCTACTGTCCAATCCTCACCACACCTGTGGATAAGGGCATTTTAATTTCTACACTAGCTTCCCTCAAGGTCCAATGGAATAACTTGTCTGTCCCTGGGGATTTATCCACCCTTATTTGTTTAAAACAGCAATAATTTCCTCCTCTTTAATCTATATAGGCTCTTTAACCTCACTGCTTGTTTTATTTACTTCCCATGATTCTATGTCCGTTTCTTGAGTGAATACTGAAGATTTTTTTTAAAGATCTCCTCCATCTCTTTTGGCTCCATACAAAGCCGACAATTCTAATCTTCATGGTAGCCAATTTTGTCCCTTACTAACCTTTTGCTCTTAATATACCTGTAGAAATCCTTAGGATTTTCCTTCACATTGTTTGCCAAAGCAACCTTACGTCTTTTCTTTTTACCTTCTTGAACTTTTTTTCAATCTTTTTATTGTGTTTTTTTTTTAAATAAATGCAATACAATGAAGAAAGGGGAACTAAACTGAAAATACAAGATCACATATAAAGAAAAAACTAAACAATATAAATTTGGACCCCACCCCACCTTCACTGCACTAGGTGAAGACAGAAAATACATTAAAAAAATATGTATATATATAAATAAAAACACACACCTAACCTACTCAATTTAGAAAAAAAGACCAAAATGTGTGTGTCAATGTAGAAATATCAGATTTTCACCTGTCACAAGTAGGGATAATATTAGAAAAGATACAAGCCATCTTTTGACTTGTGAACATGATACACCACTTTGAATTGGATTAATGAATGTCGGGCACATATTGAAGATGTATTCACCAGTTTAAGAATCTTGTCCCATTGATCCTCCAATAATGGTCTTGCAAGTTCCAATTCCCAAGCCTTTTTAAATTTTATTATGATGTACTGGATGTAATTTCAATAAGCTATCATATAATTCCAATAAATCCTTTCTGAGAAACTGAGAAACATTCAATTGAAAAAATATTATCAACTAAATGTGGTGGTATACAAATGGAAAGTCCAGTAATATGGTATTTAAGAAATTTCTAACCTCTGTATCTAAAAAAAATGAATATTTGGTAAATTATATTTATATGCCCGGTGTCCAGAAGATATGAAGCAATCTGCCTTGAATAAATTTTCAAAAGAAATCATACCTTTGATTTTCCATATATTATTATTCAATTATTGATTATTTTAAAAAAAATAATTATGAGAGATAGCACTTCTTGGAAACATTAAATGGAAGGGAGGTACCCAATAAAGAGGACTTGATTTCTTTCTTGAGGTTTTTCTTGCATTAAAAAAAAACTCCTCATATACCTCATTTGCTCCATGTTGCCTATATTTGCTCTTCATCTCTCTCTTCTTCTGAACCAGATCCCCACTATCCTTTCAAAACCAAGGTTCCATATGCCTTCTAAACTTGCCTTTAGTTCTGACAGGAACATACAAACACTGTAATCTCAAAATTTTACCTTTGTAGGTCTTCCAGATACCTCTCACATCTTTGCCTGAAAACTTTTCCGAATCCACGCATTCTAGATTTTTTTTTTATTTCCTCAAAATCGGCCTTTCTCTAATTTAGAATTTCAATCCGAGCCCCGGACCTATCCTTCTCCATAATTAATATGACTCTAATGATCATTGGACTCAAAATGTTTCTCTACATATACGTCTGTCGCTTGTCCTGTCTCGTTCCCTAAACAGAGACCCAATACTGCCCTCTTTCCAGTTGTACCTCTATACATTGATTTAGAAAACTTTCCTGAACACATTTCACCAACCCGAAGTCATCCAGGCCTTTTACAGTATGGGAGTCCCAGTCAATATGTGGAACTTAAAATCTCCTACCATCACAACCTTATGTTTCCTGCAGCAGTCTGCTATCTCTCTATCGATTTGCTCCTCCAATTCTAGTTGACTATTGAGCAGTCTATAATACAACTACACATTTGTGTGTAGAAAACACCACCTCTCCCTGATGGACTCTGATTATCTTTCCCTATTTCATCACATTGTACTAGTCCCTTCTCTTTTTCTTTCAAAATATTTCCTCTCTGATTTTACTCTGATATCATATTGCATCTCATTGATGATGATTGAGAGCATGGTAATTAACCTGACTGGATTTATTCTGCCTTTTGTGGACAATATGTACCCAAGCAATTTTCTTTATTGTCGGCTAGATGCCAGTGCTGTCATTGTACTGAAACAGCTTGTTAAGGACTTGGCTGGCTTTTGAACAAGTCTTCAGAGCTATAATTGTTTTCAATGGGCAACAAGCAGATTTCCCAAAATAACTCTTTTTAAAGTATTTGGAAAGGATAAGAGAAAAGGAAAAAAAAATCTTAGGTTCCAATAAACTCTCAATGTATTTCATGCCTGACAGATTGTTTGCTAACTTCTTAAATTATGTCTTAGTACCACTTTGACAGCCATCTGTACCACGTGCTTGACACTGTTAAGGCTGATAATTTTATCTGGAAATGATTCATATAAAATGTGACATGCACATGTGACGCATACATTTACTTTATGTCACTGCAGACTATATTAAGGGTTTCATGTGATTTGTTGGAATTAGGTTGTTACAACCCCAGGGAGAAACTTAAGTTTGAAGTTGAAGAATGCTTTGATTCTTACCAGGTCATAAAAAGAACAAGAAAGTTTTTGCTGAGATTGAAGAGATAGGAGTAGAAACTTTTCTGAGGAAGTGAATCATCCAACAGTTATATTCTGAGGAACATAGAAGGAGTCAGCTGTTAGAACATTGGGCAAACAGAAATCTTTAGGAATATTCAGCAGGCCAGGCAGCCACTGTGGAGAAAAGAAGATGAAATCATGTATCAGGACATCATTGACATCTTGTCAGAATTGAGCAAAGATAAATATATGCCAAGATAAGGAACAGGGATGAAAAAAACAAATGGATAAAAAGAGAGGTTGATTAATGCATTAGCTGTAAGACAGTGTTGGAGGTGATTAGTTTATTAATAAGTCTTCACTGCCCTCCTTTAGCCAGCACCAACAAGACGTGTAATTTATTCTCTCATGTCCATTCTACTGGGCATTCTAGTGTTCTTTCCCTAAAAAGAGATCTTTCTAGTTGATACCTCTATACACTGATTTAGAAAACTTTCCTGAAAACATTTCACCAACCTGAAGTCATCCAGGCCTTTTACAGTATGGGATTCCCAATCAATATGTGGAAATTAAAGTCTCCTACCATCACCACCTTATGTTTCCTGCAGCAGTCTGCTATCTTCCTTCTCTGACACCTTCTCTGCCACTGCAACTGTGTTCATTTCTAACTTTTCCAGTTTCTAATAAAAGGTTATTGACTTCAATCTCCACACGTGCCACCTGGCCTGATGAAGATGCCTGCATTTACTGTTTTCCTTATGAATGCTGCCCTTAACCTTTTGGAGGATTATACAAGCTTCTGTATCTGAGCAGAAGAATCTTAATTAAGCATGGAGAACTCTGTTTAAAAAGCCCAGGGGATCTCTGGTCTTGTGTGCTGAGCCATTGGTCTTACGTTTCCACCAATTTGCACTTTTTTTTTACATTATTCAACCATCTCAAAGAAACCAATAGTTTCAAGCATTGACCATGTCCAGTGCCAAATAAGTCGGTACAAACATTTTGGCTGGTTTAAAAAAATATACCATCTAAGGAGCAGGGCCTGCAGGCAAAAGAGATCAAATTAATAATTGTAGTAACTTTGCAGGAAATTTATTCTTTTAGGTTTTAGATCATTGAGAATAACTTTGAAAAATCCTATTTTTAAAAAAGAATTACTGATACATAACATGAAATTGAATATTGTGTATATAACATTATGAGCAAATGTTTTTTTTTCTTGGATAACATCCAACCAGTCCCATTCCAACATCACCCTACTCCATCTGATGGAACTGGTACTCACCCTCAATAACACCTTTCATTTCTTCCATTTTCGCCAATAGAGAGTGCTTCTGCTTAGGTTTTTTAGTTTCTTGGATGCTCACAGGTGAGTGTTAATGAAAATTCACTAGATTGCAACATTTTTTAAAGGTCATAGTCGAAGACACTATTCAATTCCACACATTTATGGAAACTTTTACTTTCAATGGGATTTAGCAGTACACTGCTTAACAAAAAGAATTTCTGAAAACTAGTACAGTCTATTCCCAGACTGTGGACAATGGCAAATAAATATTTATAATAGGATCTCACTGGACTACTGTGTCTAATCCTGTTGCATGCCTGGAAGCAGCTCACATAGTCATAGATGCCGAGAGAGATACAATGCAGAAGCTAGATACAATACAATGCAACATGCATATTTATACTAATCCTATTCTGATCCACTTTATTCTGCTCACATTCACTTTAATTTTCCTCCAAAATTCCATCATTCATCCACACACCCAGAGCAATAGACAGTTCTTTTTTCTTTGGCTTGGCTTCGCGGACGAAGATTTATGGAGGGGTAATGTCCACGTCAGCTGCAGGCTCGTTTGTGGCTGACGAGTCCGATGCGGGACAGGCAGACACGGTTGCAGCGGCTGCAGGGGAAAATTGGTTGGTTTGGGTTGGGTGTTGGGTTTTTCCTCCTTTGCCTTTTGTCAGTGAGGTGGGCTCTGCGGTCTTCTTCAAAGGAGGATGCTGCCCGCCGAACTGTGAGGCGCCAAGATGCACGGTTTGAGGCGATATCAGCCCACTGGCGGTGGTCAATGTGGCAAGCACCAAGAGATTTCTTTAGGCAGTCCTTGTACCTCTTCTTTGGTGCACAATAAACAGTGACCAATTAATAAACCCACTTACTCGCCTTTGGAACGTGGGAAGAAACCGGAGCACCTGGAGAAAGCTCATACAAAGATAGAGAGAAAGTGTCAACTGCACACAGAGACCACTGGTGGTCTGGACTGAGCACAGCTAGACCAAGCTATGGGGCAGCAGCACTTCCTCATTGCTTTGTGCCACTGTGCCACCTTTTGGAGGCAAGAAAAGAAGCAACCAGCACTACATCATTTAACCTTGAACTTCCAGACACAGAACAGAATAGAAGCTGGCAACCTGCATGTTCATGGATGAGGTTGCAGGGTCTGAGTGTGAAGTTGTGTCCAGTGTGAGTAGTTAGATGATGGGAATTGATATAAGTGATATTGAATGGTCCAGGAAGCAGCTTAAAGAGGTAGATAGCATGTTTTTTTAAAAACATGGTAGAATCTGATTCTGGCCATTTGAAACACATGTTGCTAAAGTGTACCATATTAACCTACAACCCCATATATTTTGGAAGGTGGGAGGAAGCTGGAGCATCTAGGGATAATCCACTCAGACATGGGGACCATGTACAAACTCCTGACAGACAACACCAGGTTCAAATCTGGGTCACTGGTGCTGTAATAGCGTTGCACGATTGGCTACTCTAACTGCCCAGGTTAGTCCTGGAAGTAATAAATACTTTAACTGTTGGCAATATAGACTTATATCAAATGAGTCAAGCCAATGAAATACTTTTCTCTCCTACAAACAAGGACAACTTCTCCTTAAGTGCTGCCTGGGCAGATGACAATGAGAGTGAGGTTAAATATATTATCAATAGGTCAGCTCTTTGAGCACAACAACATAAACATTTAGATTTGCCTAAACCATCACCAGACACATCAACCTGCCATGCATTGGGTACTTAAGAAGGCTTAATTAGATAAGGGATTGTTCAAGAGTCATGAGGTAATGTTGCAACTCTCTAATATTCTGGTTAGATCACACTTGGAATATTGTGTTCAGTTCTGATTGCCTCATCACAGGAAGGATGTGGAAGCTGTGGAGAGGGTGCAGAGAAGATTTACCAGGATGTTGTCTGGATTGGAGAATGTGTCTTCTGAGGCAAGGTTGAATGAGCTAGAGCTATACTCTTTGGAGCAAAGAACGATGAGATGTGACTTAATAGAGGTCAGAGTGAAAGATAAAAATCTACAGATGCTGAGATTGTATTAAAAAGGAACACAAAAATGCTGGAGGAACTCAGCTAGTCTTATAGCGTCTATAGGAAGTAAAGATATATTACTGAGATTTCAGGCCTGAGCCCTTCTTGGAGGTATAAGCAAAAATCAGGCAAGCTTCTTAATTAAAGATGTGAGATTAAGGAGAAAAATATTATCACCCTCCCACTCTGAGAGGAGGAAAGTTAAGGGGAGGTGTCATGGGTAATTTATTTACTCAGAGAGTACTGGGTGGATGCTAGGGGTGGTGGTGGAAGCTGGTAGAAAAGGGACATTTAAAAGACTCTTAGACATGCACATGAATGCAAGAAAAATAGAGGGTTATGGGTGTGAGGTAGGGAAGATTTTGTTAGTCGAGGGCCTGTACTGTGCTCTATATTTGATGTTCTATAAGGTCAGTCAGGAAAGTTTGATGGAATGAATAAGGAGATGTTTGTATGTATATGTATTTGGTGAAAGATGCAGGGTTAAAGGTAAAGGTAAAGGGAGAATTTAGAATGGAGGGAACTGAAGGGCTATGCAGTTAAAATCACAGTTGCTGGTAATGGCACAGTAATGTAATATAACAATGGGCAAGAAACTTGAACTGGAGATGCACAGTGATTTTAGAGGCTTGGAATGTAGGAAAGCCAAGGTCGTGCAGTGGTAGTGAGAATTAGAAAACAAAAGCATCTCCAAACCAGGATAAAAATGTTGTCAATGGTCAAAGGCTAGTGAATGAACGAGGTTTGATCTGAGTTCCGGTTCAGGCAATGGTGGGAGATGGGAAGTTCACCAAGAGAGCAGTGGAATAGTCAAGCCTGGATGTGACATGATTTAAAGTGAGGATCCTAGCTGCTGTTCAGTTAAGGCTGACATGCAGTTAGAAAATCCTGTGAATGTCCAAGTTATTAGATGTGGTATTCGAGTCGATAGGTGCTTCAAAGTTGACAGTGAGAGGTACTGTTAAAGTGTGCTTCCACCAGTGTTTGTGTGCAGTCTGAGGTGTAGAAGGGGAAGTGAACAGAACAGAAACTGGAGGAGGCCAGATAATGTGAAGCTTTCAGTTAAGATCTGATGACTTTGTAGGAAGACCAGAATGGGGCCATCATATTTTTGGAATATGAATATGAATCCTAATAAAAGGTAATGAGAGATTATAAGATTATCCTGGTTTATCTGGACTCTAAAATCATGGTCAATAATGAGATCACTGAGCATCATCTTACTGTGAACTGCACTGATTCCAATGGCCCCTCTCTCAATCAAATAGCAGTTTTGTCGAGCACGCTGCTGCAGGCAAAGTTTTAAGGGATGGGCCAAAGGATACAGGAAGGGTTCATGTTTTACCAGAGAAGCATGGTCCTGAATTGAAGTCTCTGCTGCCAGAAACAGTGGGAAGAATCAATCGGTACTTTTAAAAGAATTTGAAAAGAAAAGGAAAACAATTTACAGACCCAAAGGGAAACAATGAGAGATTGGAACTGTCTCTGCTGCTTTCCACAGACTCAATGCTCTTCTGTACAACAGTCATTCCATGATTCTAAGTTTCAGCAATCTTTATTCGGTATGTTCTGCTATGGCTAAAGTTTCTTTAAAATATCCAGTGCCACCTCAGCTGTCTTCAAGAATACTCAGCAGACGTCTACCTTCCAATTTGTAGTCACTGGGGAACTGGCTTGTGTGGGAGCATTAGAGGAATCAGCCAAGGATACAAGTTTGCTAAAAGCACTTTGCACAAGAATAGTTTATAGCTAGGTATGAGGCATGTAATCAAGTCTTTAGGATCAGAAAAGTCAAACTTTACTTTGATAAAACTCTTCTTTTGACTTTTTTTGAATGAATTGTGCAGTTTGAAGGGTTTTTTTAATGTTTCACAAAGTAAATCAGAACAAGGAGGAGATTTTGTTTAAGAGATACCCTCATTAATTTGTTGCATTAAAATGTTGGAAATTCCAATGTTTCCTTCTATCTGTATTTCTCATCAGCCTTTTGTTCATCTGTTTGATTGTCTTTTCGCTGATTTGTCTTCCTCTTTAAAGTTCCAAGACAATTTTCCTAAGTGTGGTAAGCTGTTAGAGTGAATGCTCAGCAGATCCACTAACAGGGAAAAGAGCTTCCAGTCAACTTAGTCCTCATCGTACTTAAGAACACACCTAAAGTGTATCCCTCAGTAAATATTTCTGGGCATCTTGTAATGTTTTCTATGGAACATTCTGTTTGTTTTCATGAAGCATAAATTGGTGGAAAGGAATTATATGAAATATTCAATATGTAGTATGGGTATGGGAACCAAACTGAGGTTCTGCAATCATATACATTTGGAAAACTGGCTTTCTCAGATCCATTAAAAGAATTTGTACTGCTCGTCATCAATTTATTGTTGAGTGGTGAGATGCAAGCATTGTCATTCAAAATAAATGAATAACAATCTATTAGAGCAGATAATGCACAAGTAGATGCCTTTCAAGCAATGTAAGATGTGCATTTCATGGTATGAAATTAATTATTTTTTTTTTAAATTACAGAATGGCTACAAAACTCTTCATGTGCAAATCAAAAATCTTTAAAGCTACCTTAAAGTTAAAGTGCTTGCCATCATTCTGTCTCCATGGGAAAGATGATATTGAATATATGAATTTATGTTTGATTGCTGCAACGACCATTACAGAATTCTGAAGGAAGCAAGGTTGATCTCTGGTGACCCATTTTCAAAGGAAGTTATCAAAGCATGAAGATATCTGGTGCCTGATCCAGATTCCACACATGTGCATACATTTGTATAAATTTGGCAGAGTGACAGCTATCGAGAATAAATGGTCACAGGCCAGGTCAATGCAAACTGCAATCATTTCTATAATTTTACCACAAAGCAAAAAAAATCCTTCCTCTGCCTGTGTCTCTCCACAGAGAGGCTTATGTTATTCTAAAGTAATAAGAATTTTGGGATTAGCTGGATCCCACTACACAGAGGCAATATTGTCCTTACAGTCTGCATTTGTAAGCAGTAACTTCTCCATTGTTTTCTCGATTCTGTCTAAATATATTTCTTCAATTGCTTTCATTTATAATTTTTATGAAGTGAAAGGCAACCAGAAAACATTTGAAAATTGAACAGATCCAGCAAATATTTAAAGGAATAGTGTTAACAATTTGAGTGACTGACCATTCACCAGGACTTGTAGGTTAATAATATTTACGATACACCGCATTTCTATGACACTCGATCTGCATTCAGCAACATTGTTCCTTAGGTTTGTTGGTGAAATTGTTCTCAGGGTTTAAAGTATGCCCCTTTTTCTTTCCACCCACATACCATTATGCCATAGGTACTTTGTGATTAGCAAGGGATTGCTTAAGGTGGTATGTGGGTGGAAAGAAAAAGTTTGAAAACTACTGTTTTCATCATACTGTAGAGCTCGTCGAAAGAATCAAAGACTTGTTGATCCAAACCAAGGCTTTTATTAGCAAAAGACAGGAGCTCTTCACAGGTGGCCGACCAGTCCGGAATGATCCGACCTGGCTAGGGACACAACCCTTTAAGGCCTAGACCACACATGTCAAACTCAGGCCCGCAGGCCAAATTTGGCCTGCGATATAATTATATTTGGCCCGCAAGATCATTTCAAAAATGTATTAGAGGTGGCCCGCTGGCCGCCGCGCCAGTATAGTGCATGCACAGTAATACAACAAATCCTAGAATCCATTGGCGTCAGCCTGCTAATCGCCCCCACCTCCTCTGTTTACATTGCAGGGACTCACCGTGGACTCTGGTTTTGGGGCCTGGCTGGTCTCAGGGGAAGCCAAGGCCGCTTCCCAGTGCCCGGAACCGGAGGCCTCGGGCCTGACCTCGCCAGGACCGTTGCCCACTCCCCCTCCCTGCCGCAGGCCGACCCACAAATCACGGTGACGGGGCCGCTGATCCGCCGAGATGCCGCCCTGCAGCGAAAGCCGATGCCCCTGCACTGTCGTTGTCCAACCCGATCGCCCGCAAACCCCGCCCTCCCGCACACAGGCCTGAGTAAGTATTATTAACTTTAATCTCAGGATAAAACAATCTTCCAATAGTTTCATGTCACAGTGATCAATATATTCCTGGTTAAAAATGGTCCTGCACCTGCATACAAGCTCATTAGGCATAAAACTTGAAAAGTGTGTAAATCAAAGGATATCTGTACCAATGGAAAAAGGGCATGGCAAATAACCCTGCTAGAGTTCATGCCCACAATCAGTCACCCATTTGATTGTTTCAGGAATCATGTTATTCTCCCACATTCTCAATAGCCCTCAGATTTTACTATTCGACAGCACACTAGCAACATATGACAAATCCTCTATAGGGAAATATAATTTATTGAATATTTTATTTCTCATTTGTTAATGCTTCTGGAAAGAGTTTATCCAAAACTATTATTAAACATTTATTTTAATAAGAAAAAGTTTAACATTACATATGTTGAAAGAAGAGAAAACATGCAGATGTTGTTGAAAATTTTCAATAAATATTTAGTTCGGCCCTCGAATTAGTCCAAGTTTTTAATTTTGGCCCTCCGTGAATTTGAGTTTGACACCCCTGGCCTAGACAGTAGGCGTGGCTTAGCTCTCAGCCAATCGCTGTAAGCACAGTCTAGATACTGTAACTATATACACTATATACATAGTGATAGATCTGTACTATCACACATACCTAATCAAATTATTATGTGCACGGTTTTGTAACTCCAAAGGGAATGGGCCAATGACAATTTTTCTCATGAAAAATATTTCCTTCAGTAACAATTGGATCTAGAGCAGTGATTCTTAACCTTCCCTTCCCACCCACATGCCACCTTAAGCTCATCTCTTACTAATCACAGAGCACTTGTGGCATAGAGATTATGTTAAGTGGTATGTGAGTGGAAAGAAAAAGGTTGAAAATCACTGAGCTAAGTGTTGGCAGCTTTTGCAAGGGAGTGCAAGAGAAATATTAAAACAGGCTGTTTTAAATATTCAAGTTATTTCAATCAGCCTTATATGCACTGAGAAATATAATGCAAGAATAACACTAGTTTTTGTTTTGCTCCTTTAATATTAATTTTAAGTATATCTTGGAAATTTTCAATCAGCCTTATATGCACTGAGAAATATAATGCAAGAATAACACTAGTTTTTGTTTTGCTCCTTTTAATATTAATTTTTAAGTATATCTTGGAAATTTTTAAGTGCTGCACAGATTTTCCAGTCAATTAGGGTTGTTTAAAGAGGGCTTGCAAAATCAGGAAGGATTCCTACAATCTGCATGCAGCATCTTCCAGCTATTCCTGCTGGGAAATATCAGATCCAGAACTACCAGGCTGAGGAACAGCTTCTTACTAAGGGCAACAAGACTGTCCTTGGTAAAAGCAAATCACCATGACTCCACTGTTTATTAAGAACATTTATTTTAAGATATCTACATATGTATTGTGTATATGTATTGTTTTTCTGTATGTGTGTTATGTCTGTACACACGTTTTACACTCTCCTGCACTGTGGACTGGAGAACCCTGTTTTGTCGAGTTTTACTGGTACAATCAGATGACAAACTTGAATTTGAATTAGAATACCATTAGCTGTATGAATGAAAAATCTTGTTGTTTTATTTTCATGGCAGGATTTTATTGTTCCTTCTAGCTATGCTGATCAATCATTTTATTTAGTTGACAAAGTATTATTGCCCAACTACAAATTCATGGGAGCCATTTAGTCAAAATATATCAGAAGAGGGCAAGTACAAGATGTGCTTTTGGTTTTCCTCTGATAAAATTGGTCCAAAGCCACCTGATCTCTTGAGATCACTGCATATCAAACCTTCTTCTAAAGGACTTCAAATGTAAGTGGATAGATAATGTTAAGCTCTGCCATGAAATCTTGAGCTAGAGAAACAAAATTGGGCAGAAGAAATAAATCTCAAGAATTCTGAACTCTGCAATGTAACTGACTAAATTTCCCTTGATAATTCTTAGTGGATTATCCAGCTATTTCAATATAATTACATTACATTCAATTTCAGTTTTCACTTCTGTTTTGTACTGAGAGAGCTTGCATATCCAGAGCACTGAATAGCTAGCTAATCTTGTTATCTTTTCAATTTGATTTAATTAGACAACACATAAAGGATATTCTTTTCCCATTAGTCAGTATAGGTTCAGATGGATTCTGGATAAATGGAGCACTCTGTATGCTACTTGTGATGATATAACCATACCTTTGTTTGATAGGTATGATGTTGCTCATCAAAGCCACTGGATGTGAATGCTTTGGCAATGAAAAATAAAACAGGCAACCTTCAAGCTTACTGCAGGAAATGTGGAAGCGACAAGTGCAATTTCTATTTGCAAGACTCTATAGGCTTGGATCTGCACGTCTCACACTTTTGTTGATTCATGAACCAGACGCTATTTTAGGATTTGATCATGAGAATTAGTTTATTGTCATATATTTTACAATGTACATATGAACTGAACTTCTTTCTTGCAGCAACCATATCATAAAAAAAACACACACCACAGTAATTGTATATACTCATGTGATCGTCAAATTTTGCAGACCAATTTCTAGGTCAAATTTGGGAGGGGGAGGGATTGACATTTAAATGGATTCTATGTTTGACTGCTATAAACACCTGCGGCGTTCAAGGCATTGGGAGTTCGGAGGGCAGGACTGGGTGGTAAGTCCACATTTGGGGTGTCAAGAGTTCGGATGGGTGGCCAGGGCAAGGATCTGTGGTCAGGGTGCCGGGGAGGTCCAATGAGCAGGCAGCCAGGGCAAGGATCTGAGGATAGGGTGCCAGGAGCATTGGTGGGCAGGCAGCCAGGACAAGGATCCCTGGTCGGGGCATCGGAAGCTTGGATCGGTGGGTGGCGAAGGCAAGGGTTCATGGTCAGGGCATCAGGAGCGTGAATGGTTGGGTGGTAGAGGCCAAAAATAGAGGGGTCAACTCTTACACAGAATATATAAAAAAATACGCAGTTCTGGGGCCAAAAATGTGGGGGTTCAACTTTTACAGGGGATTGACTATTACACAAATATACATATATAGTAAATTAAGGTCAAAGAAATTTTGCACACTCTGTGGTCCAGTGCAATGCACAAAAGTGCTGGAGAAACTCACTAGCTCATGCGGTATCCATAGAAAGTAAAAGTTCAGGCTGAGCCCTTCATTAGGTAGACTCAATTTCAATCCCTCCATCTCCACCACATCTGCTCCCAGGAAGGAGACTCTCAATCCAAGACATCTTCCCCTCAACTGTCACTAAGTCAGTCCTCACCTGGACCACCTCAATTCCCAGACAATACTCCCATTGACTGCTACCTGAGCTAAATCCAAAGCATGTTTATCAAGAAAGTCTGCAGATGCTCGGGTCAAATGCAATTCACAAACATGCTGAAGAAACTCAACAGGTTATGCACCATCAGTAGGAAGTAAAGGGCAACCCACGTTTCAGCCCTGGACCATCTTTGGGAAATAAAAGTCCAGGCCCAAAATGTTTGTTACCCTTTAGTTCTTACAAAGGGCCAAGACCCAAAGTTTTGGTTACCTTTCACTTCATCTGGAGGGTGCAGACTCAAAACATTGGTTGCCCTTTCTTCCTATGGATACTGCATGACATGATGAGTTTCTTCAGCACCTTTGTGTATTTAACTTGGACCACATTTGGCTGCTACCACTTGTGGTTCAGGAAGGAGAAAATATTCACCATCAAAGACTGCTCCAATTGAGTCAACAAGTATGTAAATAGAGCTGCTACCACTTCCATCCAGAAAGGATGGTCTCCATGTTCAACTCAAAACTTTATGCCAAGTTGATTCTGGACTCCTGCAATGATACTTGATGTTGGACCTTCTCATAAACTTACCCAAACAATGATCCTTTCACTACCTGTTCCCATCAGCCTTCTTTGGTAGCCTGCCTTAGTGATGTCCATAACTGAGAACTTTATCTGATGATCCAGGAATAACCTTGCCTTCTGCCAACTTAGACCTGTTTTGATCATAATCCCTGCACTGCAAACAAGTTTCACTCCTTTGAACATTGAAGGATGGACTGTGATTGTGAAACTGAGTGACAGAACATCTTAGTCATCTCTCCCCTCTTTGTTTGCTAGGCATGATATTTGAGAAGCACAGAAACCGCAATGCTGAATTCCTGAATGACCAAAGAGAAGCTGGGGGAATTCAGGAGGTCAGGTAACATCTGTGGAGAGAAATTATGTCAGTGTTTCGCATTTGGACTGTATTTGAGACAACAGTGGGATGGGGAGATGGCAAGTATAAAACAGGGGTAAAGGAAAGTGAGGAAAAGGAGACCTTGTGTGAGCTCCAAGAGGTGATAGGATATTGGGTGAAAGTGTGCAGGCAGGGAGTGGGGTTGGGGAGTGAAAGTACTTCACAGAACTCCTATCAGAGCAAGGAGAACACCTCCAAAGTAGGCATCCCTTGAGAATTCACAACAAAATCTTGTTATACTCGTCAGGACTAATTGCAGTTCCTGAGCTTCTAAAGTGAAAATGGAAATGGCTAAAACTTTGTGCGGAGCCAGAAAGTCAGGAGAATGTGTGTGAGTGGTGAGTAAGATGCACATGCTTACACAATCCACAGCTTTAAAGTCAGAAAGGAAGCTTGGCAAAAAGAGAAGGTGAGATGTGGAAAGGAGTGTGAGGTATGATGAAACCATCAATCCTTTGGCATCTTTGTTATTTCAACATTAATGTTGGTATGTGTAGATTTAAGACAGAAAGATGAGGAGGAACTGCTTCTTCCAGAGAGTAGTGAATCTGTTATATTCTCTGCCCAAGGAGGCAGTCGAAGCAGCCTTAATAACTGTAATTAGGTCAGAGAGAGAAATATTTTTGAAGAATAGAGGAATTAAGAGGACGGGTGGGTAAATGGAGCTGAGTCCTCATCCAGATAGTGGAACAGGCTCGATGGGCCTGAAGGGCTACTCATGTTCTTATTTCTTATGTTCACATGTAATGTGTCTGCTGTTTAAGAGGTACAAGCTAGCTTCTAACACCAGAGAGCAGATTAATCTGACATTGGCTGACACTCTTGATACTGGAGACCTGCAGAACTGTCCAACCAATTAATAGCATGGATAGTGCTGACTTAACTCATCCTACATTCAAATATACAAGCAACACAGGCAAGGCTAACAACAGATTGGCTATTTCGACATTACGGTCTCTTGACAGTTTTGGAGGAACTTTCATATTTATTCACATCATCATTTTGCAGTGAACTGGGATTCACTGGTAGTGTGTTTTGCTGATGGCTGGCTCCACCCCCAGCTGCTCACATATAACCCTGGTTTCTCGCCTTAACCCAGAACCCTTCCAAAGACTATTGTGTGACCCTACCCTCAGTTATAAGCTAATAAAAGCATTTGTTCTCCCTCCAGTCGTGAGAGCTTATATTAGTGCTACACATTTGCATTTAAAACAGATAATCTTGGTGAGAGGATAAAGAAGTTATTCATTGTACCAAGAAGGGAAGAGGTGTCATTTTCCAAACTGAAGAACTAAATATTCAGTCTGAAGGACATCATGGAATCATGATTTTACTTTTTTTTTCTGAATAAGATGCGACATTCAAAGATGCACTCACACAGGCAATAAAGAATGAAATCGATCCTAAGCAATCTTGGTTTTGCTCAAATGAGATTGGATCATTACAAGTGACAACATTAATCATGAAATGCAATCAAATGAGAGTTGCAAGCATGCAGTCATATTGTTACAAGTTTATTCATGATAATCTTAACGAGTTTGAAATTTAAGGTCAAACATTTCTCTCTTCGTCTGTCACATTAAAACCTTCTCCTTTAGCCTCATTCCTGCAGTTTCGTGAATCTCATCCTCCAATTCACATCAAGCATGTGCAAAAATCAGCAAGATTGTTTCTTTATGACAGGTGCAATTTAAAAAATGCAAATCAAAAAATGAAGGGAAGTCAAAAATATTCCAATAATAAAACAAAATAAAAACCAAACTAAGCACATTTTAAAAGAATTTTAAGTTCACAACTTAAATTCCTTTAGGATAAAATCAGTATTTCAGGAAAGTCTTTGAAAAGAAGTTGGAGCTCGTGGTTGACACCTCTGTTAACTAATCATGGCAACATGTTTCTTCCATGTGATATTTCTCAGCATCACATCATTGATTGTTGAAAAGCTCCCATAATTTCTCTGTTGTAAATTAGGTGAATTGCCAATTGATAACAGAACAGTCCACTCTACAGCTCCCATACTAGGCTTAAAGACATATTAATATCACAATGAGTACACAAATCTTGAGAAGATAACCCAACGGGAGCTCACTCGTTCTGGTTGGAGAAGCTCTGCAATCTAGTGAGCTATTTTTCATCTCTTGCATGTTTTGTGCGACCTGTAAATTGAGCTCTGACCATTAAATTAGTCTGCATGCTTGGAATTTTGACAACAGAAGCATGAAATCATCTGATGCAAATCAATTTAATGACACATGGGGGAAAAAAAGTACACTGAGGTTTTTGGAACATAATACACATGATGTCCTGCCCAGATAAAGGAAGAACCATTGCACACCCGCATTCCCTCTAATGATCCTCTCGTGACAGTATCACAAGATGACATACAGTCTGCTTCAGAAGAGTGAATCCAAAAAATATCCAGTCTGGACAGAGTACCTGCCGAGTACCGAATACCTATGCTGAGCAACTGGCCAATTACTCACTGATATCTTCAACAACTCATTCAGTGGGGTGTGGTACTGAATTGTTTCAACAATCACACTGAGGCTCAAGAAAAGTGTAGTAACCTGCCTAAATGATTATCAACCAGTGGCACTCACATCCAGAGTGATGAAGTGTTTTGAAAGGCTGATGTTGAAGCATATCAGCTCCTGTCTGAGCAGTGACATGGATTCATTCCAATTTGCCTATGGCTGCAACAGGTCTTCGGCAGATACCATCTCACTGGCTCTACTCTAAACCTAAACACCTGAACAGCAAAGATGAATTCATCAGGATGCTCCTTATCGACTACAATTCGCTATTCAACACCATCATCCTTTAGCACTAATCGGCAAACTCCAAGACCTGCGGCTCAATGTGTAAATTAATCCTAGAGCCCAATCAATGTGAATTGGCAAGAACAATAATGTAATGTCCATCAGTACCGGAGCTCCACAGGACTGTATTCTTAGCCGCTGTTCTACTTGCTTTACACCAATGGCTGTGTGGATCAGGGTGACAACAACACCATCTACAAATTTCCCGATGATGCCACAGTAGTGGGTTGTATAAAAAGGCTGATGAGACACCATACAGGAGGGAGATTGAAGCTTGGCTGAATAGTGCACCAACAACAAACTCGCATTCAATGTCTCCAAAATCAAGGAGCTGATTGTAGACTTTAGGAAGGGAAAACCAGAGATATATGTTCCAGTGATCATTGGGAGAATTAGAGGTGGAGAGGGTGAGCAGATTTAAATTTCTGTGAATCACTATCTTGGGGGCCCTTTCCTGGACAAAACTTTACTAATGAAGAAAAAGGCGGCATAGTTGGTGTAGCAGTCTGTACAGGGGTGGGCAACTTTTTTTTAAACTCACATTCCACTTTAAGGAATTCCAATGCCATAAGTGCTCCATGATTGAGAAGGGATTGGTTAAGGTTGTATGTGAGTGAGAAGGGAAGGTTGAGAATCACTGCTCTAGACCCAAATGTTACTAAAATATTTTGCTTGAGAAAAATTGTCATTGGCCCATTTCCTTTAGAGTTATGAAACCATGCACATAATGAGTCAATTAGGTACAATTAAAACAGTGGTTTTCAAACTTTTACTTTCCGCTCACATATCGCCTTAAATAATCCCTTACTAATCACAGAGCATTTATGGTGTTAGGGATTACTTAAAGTGGTATGTGACTTTTTAAAAAAAGGTTTCTCACCACCAGGTTAGTGCAACACCTTTATACCGCCAGCAATTGGGACCGGGGTTCAAATCCCGGGCTGTCTGTAAGGAGTTGGTATTTTCTCCCATGTCTGTGTGGGTTCCCCATGGGCTCTGGTTTCCTGCCACTGTTTGTAGGTAGTTGGGTGATATGGGCTCATGGGCTTAAATGGCTTGTAATCGTGCTGTTTGTCTAAATTTAAAACTTAAAAATTTAAATTTAAAGCATGCCATTGCCTCTATTTCCTCAGAAGTTTGAGTAGGTTCAGTATGACAGTGGAAATCTTGGGAAACCTCTACAGGCGTAATTGCTGCAAAATATAGTGGATGCAGACCAGTATGTGACAAGCAAAACTCTCCCCACCATCAAGTAAATTTGCACGGAACCACAGCAACCATTAAGTATCCCCACCTTCCAGGACATGCTTTGTTCTCATTGTTGCTGTCAGAAGAGAGGTGTAGGTGCCTCAAGACTTGTACTACCAGATTCAGAAACAGTTTGCTGCCCCTGTACAATCAACCTCCTAAACAATACATAAGCAGAAAAGGGATCTCAGGGTTGTATATGATGTCATACACATATATAAACACTAACTATAAATTTAATCTTTCCCCCATATAATGGATAAGTGAGGCCACTCACATTCTTGTAATCGAGTTTACTTCAATATTTTAACAGTGGAATATTTGCAGTCAGTATTTTGCTGCAAGAACCATTTAAGAACAGTATCTGATTCTAAGAAGAAGAAATGAGAGTCCTTTGAAGATATAATTGCTTTCTTCAATGCAATTTATGTACTGAAGCACAAAAAATTAGAAATGTACATATCTAACAATTGTTAGATATGTACAGTTAACATTCTCAGAGGATTTATTTATGTGATTTAAAAAAAAGTCATGGTACCACATGCTCTTATTAAGATTCATTGTGCTGAATTATGAATTCTGCATGAGTTTCATAATGTGCAATACTCTGTCAGGGTTAGTTTTATCTTTTCAGCCATTGCAAGCCAACTATTTTTTTTACAGTCAGCAAATTTCTGTTATTATCCTGCTTTAGACTCTTGTCAAGCACAGTGTGAGTGAGCAGGGCAAGTATGCCAAGAATGTTGGAAGGCACTGCAGATCTAGTGTCCGCACCTGCCCCGATGCCACCCACTTTATCTACAGCTGCCAAACGATGACTCAGATATTATACTGAAAGAGACTCAGATTTAATGGAGCGGTTGCTGTGCAGCTGTGGATTTAAAAAACTGTTGACAATATTCCAAACATACTCTTTGAGGTGGCCACAGTGCTCCTTTTATTTTAAACTGTAACTTTCTTTGATATGCAAGGTTAATCTTCCTCTCTTAGTATTTGCTGAGCAACTTAGATGGAACACAGTGCTCCACTGAGACTTCCTCCTTCGATCCTGAACATCATCTCAGCCCTCCATACAAATTAATAAGCTTGCATTGGTCACATGCAGCAGCACTCAAAATGGTTCGGACCACACGTCAGCCTTGACATCAGGGGCACACTAACATGATTAACTGCATTGGATTAGCAAATGATGCAGTTGTTTCAAACATTGGATAGTTAGGATGTACATTAAATGACAGTGAAGCCAGCAAATCACAGAGGCTGGGTTATGTGGTGTTAAGGTGTCAAAGCCAGGTTCCATGGACGAAATGGTAATCAGGCTGTAGGTCCTGAAAGAATTGCAGAGCTGAAGCTGCTGCTCTAATCTGGTTCCAGTAGCATTCAGCAGCCTAGAAAGACCAGCACTCCACATATCTTAGCAGGCTTAAACAGAACCATAGATGCTACATCACAGAAAATAGGCCATTCGGGCCCTCTAGTCAGTGCTGACCATTATTTCGCTAATCCTGTTGACCAGCTCCCATTCCATAACCCTCCAGACATCTCCCATCCATGCATCTATCCAATTTATTCTGAAAACTCAAGATTGAGCCCACATTCACCACACTAGATGGCAGCTCATTCAATGCTCCCATCACTCTCTGTGAAGAACTTTCCCTTAATGTTTCCCCTAAACCTTTCCCACTTCAGCTTAAAACTATTAATGCTCATATTTATCTCCCCCAAACACCTACTCATATTCACTCTGTCTATACCTTTCATAATCTTGTAAACCTCTATCAAATCTTCCCTTATTCTTCTTCACTCCAAGGAATAAAGTCTTATCTGTTTAATCTTTCCCTGTAACTCAACTCCTAAAGACCCAGCAACATCCTAGTAAATTTTCTCTGCATGCTTTCAATATTATTGATATCCTTCCTGTAGTTAGGTGACCAGAACTGCATACCATGTTCCAAATTTGGCCTCACCAATGTCTTAAACAACGTCAACATAACATCCCAACTCCTATACGCAACAGTTTGGTTTATAAAGGCTAAGATCCCAAAAGTCCTCTTCACAACCCTGTGCACCTATGATGCCACCTTCAGTCAACAATGTATCTGTATTTCCAGATCTCTCTACTCCTCCGCATTCCTCCGTGCCCTACTATTTACTTTGTATGTCCTACCTCGGTTTGCCCTTCCAAAATGCAATACCTCACACTTGTCTGCATTAAATGCCATCTGCCATTTTTTGGCCCATTCTCCTGGTTGGTCCAGATCCCTCTGCAAGCTTTGAAAATCTTCCTCATTGTCCACAGCACCTCCTATCTTTGTGTCAACAGCAAACTTGCTGATTTAATTTACCATATTATCATCCAGACCATTGATATATACAACAGACAACAATGATCCCAACACCAATCCCTGAGGCACACCAGTAGTCACAAGCCTCCAATCTGGGAAGCAATCATCCACTACTACTTTCTTTTCTCTGACACAGCCAATTACAAAACCTTCTGAACTAACCTCCCATGTGGGACCTTGTCAAAGGCTTTACAAAAGTCCATGTAGACAAACATCTACAGCCTTTTCTTCATCTACATTCCAGTTAACCTTCTCAAAAAAACTCTACAAGATTCATTAAACACTACCTACCATGCACAAAACCATGTTGACTGTCCTTAATCAGCTCATGACTGTCCAAACACCTATATATTCTATCTCTCAGAACTCCTTCCAATAATTTACCTGCTACTGACACCAGGTTCACCGGCCTATAACTACTTGGTTTATTTTTAGACACTTTTTTAAACAATGGGACAACATGAGCTACCCTCCACTCTTTTGACCCCTCACCTGTGGCTAAGGACATTTTGAATTTATCTGCCAGGACCCCTGTAATTTCTACACTAGTCTCCCTCAAGGTCCGAGGGAATATCACATACAGCCTGGGTGATTTATCTACCTTTATTAATCTCTTCCTCCTTAATCTCTATGTTCCATGACCCTTCTGTTTGTTTCTCTTCCTTCCTTATACACTATGCCAGTTTCCTGAGTAAATACTGATCCAAAAATAACTGTTTAAGATCTCCCCCATTTTGTGAGTCTATACACATCGTTGATTACTATAATCCTTTTGGGGGACCAATTTTGACCCTTACTAGCCTTTTATTCCTAATGTAGAAACCTTTCGGGTTTACCTTCACATTATCTGCCAGAGCAACCTCATGAATTCTTTTTGTCTTCCTAATTTCCTTCTTGAGTATTTTCTTCCTTTCTCTGTATTCTTCAAGTACCTCATTAGCTCCTCGTTGCCTATATTTGCTGCACACCTTCCGCTTCTTCTTAACCAGATCCCCAATATCCCTTGAAAACCAGTGTTCCCTATGTCTGTTTACTTTGCCTTTAACCCAACCCCAACCAACCAATTTTCCCCTGCAACTGCTGCAACCGTGTCTGCCTGACCCGCATCGGACTTGTCAGCCACAATCGAGCCTGCAGCTGATGTGGACATTTACCCCCTCCATAAATCTTTGTCCGCGAAGCCAAGCCAAAGAAAGAACCCTAACAGGAACATGCATTTTCTGTACTTTCAAGATTTTGTCTTTGAAGGCCATCCACTTACTTAACAAACCTTTGCCAGAAAACAACATATCCCCATTCACTCTTCCTATAATATTTACCTTCCTCCAATTTAGAATCACGACATGAGGACCAGACTTATCCTTTTCCATAATTAACTTGAAGCTAATGACATTATGGTCACTGGACTCAAAACGTGCGCCTGCACATACATCTGTGACCTGACCTGTCTTGTTCCCTATTACAAGATCAAGTACTGCATCCTCTCTCATTGGCTTCTCTATAAAAAACTTTCCTGAACACATTTCATAAACTGCAAACCATCCAGCCCTTTTACAGAATGGGAGTCCGAGTCAATATTCATGGAAAGTTATAATCTCCTACTATCACAATGTTCTGCTTCTTACATCGGACTACTATCTCTCTACAGATTTGCTCCTCCAATTCTCTCTGACTATTGGGCAGTCTATAATACAACTTTATCAGTGTGTTCACACCTTTCCTGTTCTTTAACTCCACCTATGTGGCCTCTGTAGACAAAACCTCCTGGCTGTCCTGACTTTGCACAACTGAGATATCCCTGACTAGCAATGTCACTCCTCCCCCTTTCATCCATCCCCCTTTATCATATCTGAAGCAATGGAACCCCGGAACATTAAGATGGCAGTTCTGCCCCTCCTGTAACCAAGTCTCACTAATAGCAATAATACCTTAATACCACATGCCAATCCATGCTTTAAACTCATCATTTTTTCTAACAATACTCCTTGCATTAAAATATATACACCTGAGAAAATTTCTATTGCATACAAACCTTTGATTTCTATCTATAAATGCAGTCCTCCCATGACATTTATCTTCCTCCTTCTCACTAACTGTTTGAACTTACTGGTTTCCTTCCCTCTGCAAATATAGTTTAAACCCATTGGGATAAGACTAACAAACCTACCTGCAAGGATGTTAGTCCCCTTCCAGTTCAGATACAATAAGAGCCCAGTGATCTAGAAACTTGAACCCCTCCCTACTACACCACATCTCCAGCCACATGTTGGCCACAATTTGGCCCTACGAACCACCCAATTTATGCCCCTTTAGCCTTATCCTCCTATTTCTAACCAGCACGGGTACCAATCCTGAGGTCTCTACCCTGGAGGTCCTCTTCTTCAACCTAGCACCTAACTCCCTGAACTCTCCTCACAGGACCTCCTCACACTTCCTACCCATGTCACTGGTCCAAATATGGACCACGACACCTGGCTGACCACACACCCTCCTAGGAATGTTGTAGACTCAATCTGAGATATCCCATATCCTGGCACCACAGAGGCAACATACATCCAGGATTCACAATCACCTCCACAAAACCTGTCATATCTCTGCCAAACTACCAAATCCCCTATCACTTCAACTCACCTCATTTTCCCTTTTCCTTCTTATCCACTGCACCAGACTTAATGTCAGAGACCTGATTACCATGGCTTGTACCTGGTAGGTCATCCCCCTGAGCAGTATCCAAAATGGGGAATGTTTTGGATGACAGTGCTCTCAAGTAAAACCCTTCCATGGAATAATCTTGCAATGTGATTCATTATTAACAAGGGGATTAGGGACACAAGTAGGCCATTCAACCCACCAAACCTATCCCCCTTTCAATATGATCAAAATTGATTTGCCCCAAGCCCCACTTTTATTTTTTTTTAAATTAACATGCAGCACTGTAACTGGCCAATTTGGCCCTACAAACCACCCAATTTATGCCCCTTTAGCCTACATCCCCCAGTAGATTCTTCTCCACCAGTCACACATTGCTCAGTTCCCTGATATTTTGAAACAGTATCCACTCTTTAAATACCCCAAAAATCTTGCCTCCAGAACCTTCTTCAGTAGAAAATTCCGCAAACATAAGTTTATGCATACATTTTAAATGCCCACTCCCTAATGTTATAACTACAGTAAAACCCCTGGTATCCAACACCTATGGGGATTGGTTGTTGCTGCATAACTAATTTATGGTTGCTTGAGATTGCATGTTGTATGGATTGGTGAACTAGAGAGTGCCACTTTAAACTTTTTTTAACCTATTTATTTTCAGTGATTTTTTTTTTGCCGGTACCTTGAATTCCAGATAATGGGGATTTTATTGTATATTCTCTTCTATGAGATTCTCCACTCACAGAAGTGTAGCCATATCACTTGATCAAACCTCCATTAAACTACATTTCAATGTCATCAAGACTGATTCTTCTGTGCAGCAAAAAATATAAAAATGGGTATACAAGTATGAGACTGATAAATACAACAGTATGAAGAGAACTCATTTTATCCCTTTTATTGTTTTTCATTGAAATACATGATGAAATATTTTATGTTGTTGAGAGAGAGAGAGAGAGAGAGAGAGAGAGAGAGAGAGAGAGAGAGAGAGAGAGAGAGAGAAGACTTGCTCTCTATGGAGGATTCAGGAGATAGACGTACCTTGCTGTTTTCACAATGGAAATCAGTTTTTCTAACAATACTCCTTGCATTAAAATATATACACCTGAGAAAATTTCTATCGCATACAAACCTTTGATTTCTATCTATACATGCAGTCCTCCCATGACCTTTATCTTCCTCCTTCTCACTAACTGTTTGAACTTACTGGTTTCCTACATTGGCAGTACAGTGGGGACAGCACTATTTTAGGGTCGCTGGTTGGCAGGGGTGTGTAGGGAAACATGGGACTCCATTGGGTGTCCACCACTTAGTGGAAGAGCAAAATGACTTAGCAATAGATACAGAGACAATCAGAAATGAATACCAGAGCACCTCAGAGGAATTCTTTGTGCAATGGAGGTTGCCTAAGCATTATCAGCATGGAACTATCAGAGGAAATGTGAGTGCAGACTTATTTGGTATCTGATAATTAAGATGGCAATATTCTCTTATGTGAGGACTGCATACTTAAAATCCTGAATGAAAGAGAAGGGTTGAGTTTTTTTTTTCTGCACCTCTAATTTGAGTTCTGCATGTGAGAGCAATGATGTTTGATGTTGTTAGTCTGGAAACAGCCCAACAATTAAAATGTTGAAGGCCAAGCTGACTCTGGCATTCTTCTGCCAAATCTAAGCCTTCCTATGCATGTGTTTTCTCATTACTGTTGAGCTGCACTTGAGTACTGGAGTCTGTCTATCCAACTGTTTCACTATTTGCTGGTATATGTACGCCACCTGGCATCATAAGGCAGCATTTGTGGGTTCCTACAATAATAATGATCATGTTTACTGTCTTATACATTATACAATGTAAATAGGCCCCAAATCTCTTACTGGACAGATACTTCATAAGGAGAGAAAAATCTGCAATAATATTAAATTAAAAAGAGGTAATAAATACAAAAGATAACTGATAGTCATTTACAAGAGAGCAAGAAAATATATTTGCCAAATCCAGGGTTGCTGAGGCAAATCCAAAGTGACTTAAACTAAAAACACCACACACTTTGAATCAACCTCCTTTTAAATTTTGCCCTGACTCTTTTCCTTTGCACTTAATGTTTTGATCTGAATTCCCTTTGCCACTCTTATAAAAGTACAGTTATTTAGGTTCACCAGGATCTGAAGGAATCAGGATCAATTTAGGCAATATCCGATTACTGTATTCAATGAGTACCACATTATTAATACAGTGAGGTTTGTGAAACGAACACTGTAATATAAATCTGGTCGATAATCCTACCTGTGGTACATAGACTGTTGTTTACAATTTGTTGAGGAATGCTGCCACATGGTTTGCAGTTTAAAATAATGAGATAACATTAACCTGTGGTGGCCCACCACCGCAGTGAGCAAGCCGCCACTCCGGGCGGCGAGCACAACATAAAGCCAGCAGACCACGCAGCGGCACTTGCCACAGCAAGCGAACTGCTGGATGAATGGCTATAGCCTAAAGGACCAGCGACCCTAAAATAGTGCTGTCCCCACTGTACTGCCAACAGACTGGGGTAGCGCGTGGGGAAGAAGGTATGTCATGCAAGGGTGTACCCGTACATAGGAAAACCTGCCTTTTTCATGCAGAGTGTGATGTCGGTAATCGGGACTTGAATGATATAAAAGTCGAGTTTGAGCCCTAATAAAGCAGAGTTTAACCTGACCACACTTGTGAGTGTTGTTCCTTCATGTAGCTGACGGCTACAATTTGTGACCCCGATGGTTTAGGTGGCCTCTAAACCCAATGATGAGCAAGCTGGCAGCAGTTCATGCAGTCGCCCACAAGCTGCTAATTTTCTGGATGAATCAGCCATGCATCTGGTTTGATCAGGCTGAGGCACAGTTTCAGATCTGGCAGAGTCCACTCGGTACTACCATATAGAGAATACCTTGGACCAGGCCAACTTTATCCAAGAGCCCCTGACCCACGGTGCTTATACCACCATCAAAGAGCTACTCATCGAGACCTTTGGGCTCCCAAGGAGCAAGAGAGGAGCATGTCTGCTCTACCTGGACGGGCTAGGAGACAGGCCCCCTTCGGCGCTCATGAATGAGATACTGGTGCTCATTGGCAGACACGAGCCCTGGATCATGTTAGAGCAGGCTTTCCTTGAACAACTACCTGAGAACGTACAGCTGTTACTAGCAGACACTGACTCCAACGACCCCCGAAAATTCGCTGCAGGAGCGGATGCTCTATGGAAGCAGAAGAGAGAGGGCTCGGCATCCATGGGTCTCGTCACAAGACCCTGCAACCAGACCAGTGTAGACCCACCTAAAGAGCAGCAGCCCCCTAGGTGAAGTGACCCTAAAGGAAAGTGATGCTTCTATCACCAGCAATGGGGTTCCGGAGCCCACCGATGCAGGCCTCCCTGCACGTTTCAGGGAAACACCAGGGCCAGCCGTCGCTAATAGCCATGGTGGCTGGCCAACTTGATAGCCTCCTGTACGTTTGGGAATGCCAGTCTGGACAATGTTTCCTCATGAACACCGGAGAAGAGGTCAGCATCCTGCCCCTGTTGGAACAGGACACCAGGAACGGACGAGCGAGCCCCATTTTGAGGGCTGCCAACAACAGCACCATCCAGACCTATGGTACCCACAAGGTCCAACTGCTGATAGGTGGCAGCATCTTTTCATGGATCTTCACGCTGGCAGCAGTGGAGCAACCACTTCTTGGAGCAGACTTTCTATGTGCCTACATGGATCTAAAAGGCCAGCGACTGGTCCATGCCAAAACCTTCCAGACCATTCCCCTCCAAGACGCCAAGCTTCCAGCCCTCTACCAGGACCCCATACAGATATCCATGGACGAGTATGCCAAGGTCCTGGCTGAGTTCCTGGAGGTGCTCACCCCCCAGTTCTCCATGGTGATGCCACGGTACAGGGTATAGCATCATATCCTCACTCAAGGCCCACCACTCCATGTTTGAGTGAGACGTCTGCCCTCGGAGAAGCTCTAACTGGCCAAGGAGGAATTTTAAAAACTGGAAGAGCTGGGCATCATAAGGTGGTCAGACAGCCTGTAGGCTTCTCCCCTACACATGGTGCCCAAGGCCAATGGGGGTTGGAGACCATATGGTGACTACCGCCACCTCAATGAGGCCACCACACCGGATCGATACTCCGTGCCACACATCCAAGACTTTGCTGTCAATCTACACGGTGCAAAGATCTTCTCAAAAATTGATCTTGTATGGTGATATCATAAGATCCTGATGTACCCCGATTATATCCCCAAGATGGCCATCATAACTCCTTTCAGCCTGTTTAAGTTTCTGCAGATGCTGTTTGGATTAAAAAATGCCGCACAGTCTTTCCAGCGGTTGATGGACTCCATGGGCCAAGACCTGGATGGCACTTTTGTCTATTTAGATATAATCCTTGTAAGGAATACCTGATGCACCTCTGCAACCTCTACACCCAGCTGAGTGAATTCGGAGTGACCATCAACCCAACCAAATGCCAATTTGGGCTAGAGAGGTCTCATCGACTTCCTGTTCCACAGGATAATCGAGGATGGTGCCACACTGCTACCCAGCAAAGTAGAGGCCATCCAAAAGTTTCCAGGCCCAGGATGACCAGGGGACTGCAGGAGTTCATGGGGATGGTCAACTTCTACCATAGGTTCATCCCCTCGGCAGCCCAGGTCATGCGGCCATTGTTCAGGTGAGGCCTTCGTGAAGGCCAAGGAAGCCCTGGCAGGTGCCACTCTCCTAGCACACCCCAGGGCAGATGCTCTAACAGCACTGACGGTGGACATTTCTGGAATGGCGATCGGCGGAGACCTGGAGCAACAGGTTGAAGGAAGGTGATGATCGCTGGCTTTCTTCATCAAACATCTGCATGCCTCAAAGCTGAAGTACAACGCCTTCGACAGGCAACTACTGGTACTATACTTAGCCATCCACCACTTCAGGAACTTCCTCAAAGGCAGGACTTTCACAACCTTCATGAATCACAAACCCCTGACTTTGGCCTTGGCCAAGATTTTGGAACCATAGTCAGCCTGCCAACAGCATAATCCCTCATACATTTCCAAGTACACCACGGATGTGAGGAATGTCTTAGGAAAAGACAACGTGGTGTTCGACACAATGTCCTGGCAGAGTATCCATGCGCTGTCAAAAGGAGTGGACTTCATGGCATTGGCGGACGTGCAGCAGGAGGTCAAAGAGAAGTCCCAATACAGAACAACCACCTAGGGACTACAACTTAGGGACATCCTAATGGTCACAGGTAGTCTCACCCTCCTGTGTGACGTGACCACCAGAGAGCTCAGACCCATTGTCCCAGCGGCTTGGAGATGACCAGTTTTTGACTCCATCCATGGGCTGGTGCACCCATCCGTCAGGACCATAGTACAGTTGGTGGTCAGCAAATACATGAGGCATGGTTTACGGAAGCACATCAGCAGGTGGGCGAATGCATACATGCAGTGCCAAACAGCCAAGGTACAGCAGCATACCAAAACCATACCTCAGCACTTCAAGCCTGCCAAGTGAAGGTTTGACCATGTCCACATGGACAATGTAGGGCCCATACCAGTATCTCAGGGTTTCCACTACTTGTTCACGATGTCAGATCGTTTCACCAGGTGGCCAGAGGCAGTCACCCTTCCATGACCTCATGTGCCAGGGCCCTCATCTCATCCTGGGTGGCACAGTATGGACTGCCTTCACACATCACGTCCAACAGGGGAGCCCAGTTCACCTCCAGCCTGTGGTCCGATCTCGCCAACCTTTGGGGCGCCAAGCTGCATCATACAATGGCCTACCACCTGCAGTTAAACGGGCTGGTAGACTGCTTCTACAAGCACCTGAAGGCTGCGCTCATGGCCAGACTCCATGGATCCAAATGGGTAGACAAGCTACCATGGATACTACTGGGTATATTCACCGCACCCAAGGAGGATTTCAATACCTTGTCAGCTGAACTTGCTTACGGAGCTCCACAGGTCGTCCCAGGAAAATTCACACCATCCCCCAGCAGACAAGACAATGAGAGAAAGACTGTGAGAAAGAGTCAGTAACCTGGCCCTAACTCCACCATCCTGGCACGGCACCATGAGGACCAACATACCCAAGGACCTGTGGGACTGTATGTCTTTATTTGCAGGGACCTCCATTGCTCTCTGCTACAAAGACTGTACAAAGGACCTTTCTGGGTTGTACACAACAATGGGGCCACATTCGAGTTGGAGGTCAGAGGCAAGACCAAGGTCCTCAGCACAGACAGGTTGAAGCTGGCACATTTAGACCTGGTGGAAACACCAGCACCACACAAAAGAGACAGGCCACCGAAACCTATACAGTGGGCACCATCGACAATTTTGCCAGTTCTGGGGGGGTTGGGGGTCATGGGGCGGCCGGCTGCTGAAGTGAACAAGCCAACGCTTTGGGTGGCGAGCACAATGTAAAGCCAACAGACCATGCAGTGGCATTGGCCCCAGCAAGCGAACCGGTGGAAAAATGGCTAAAGCAGCCTAAGGGGCCAGCGAACCTTAAATGGCGCTGATCCCACTGTTTAGCCAACAGGCTGGGATAGCATGCAGGGAAGGAGGTATTGTCATCCAAGGATGTACACATGTGTGGGAAAACCTGCCTTTGTCATGCAGAATGTGATGTCAGTAATCGGGGCAAACGGTGACAACTTGAACAATATAAAAGTCAGACTTGAGCCCTAATAAAGCAGCGCTTAACCTGACTACACTTGTGAGTGTCATTCTTTCCTGTAGCACGTGGCCTACAAGCTTTTATTTGTTGCCAATTAAGAGTTGGCCACTTCCAGTTGGAAATATCCACCAACTTGTACTTTGATGAAGGGCTCAAGCCCAAATCTTTGATTATGTATCTTTATCTTTGCTGTATAAAGGACACTCTTTGATCTGCTGAGTTTCTCCAGCACTGTGTTTTTATTTCAACCACAGTGTGTGGAGACTTTCATGTTTTATAACTTGTTAATCGTGTTGAGGTAGTTGCTCAAAGTTAATTTAGTAAGTACTCAATGTACTTACTCCAAGTCCCTCACCCCAAGTCCAAAGCCCGCTGCGCAGCTCAGACGGCAAAGTCCTCCTCAGCGACAAGATCTCCATCCTCAACCGATGGTCAGAACACTTCCAATCTCTTTTCAGTACCAACCGCTCAGTCCAAGATTCCGCCCTGCTCCAGCTCCCTCAACAGCCCCTAAGGCTAGAGCTGGATGAGGTTCCCACCCTGGATGAGACATATAAGGCAATCGAACAACTGAAAAGTGGCAAAGCAGCAGGTATGGATGGAATCCCCCCAGAAGTCTGGAAGGCTGGCGGCAAAACTCTGCATGCCAAACTGCATGAGTTTTTCAAGCTTTGTTGGGACCAAGGTAAACTGCCTCAGGATCTTCGTGATGCCACCATCATCACCCTGTACAAAAACAAAGGCGAGAAATCAGACTGCTCAAACTACAGGGGAATCACGTTGCTCTCCATTGCAGGCAAAATCTTCGCTAGGATTCTACTAAATAGAATAATACCTAGTGTCGCTGAGAATATTCTCCCAGAATCACAGTGCGGCTTTCGCGCAAACAGAGGAACCACTGACATGGTCTTTGCCCTCAGACAGCTCCAAGAAAAGTGTAGAGAACAAAACAAAGGACTCTACATCACCTTTGTTGACCTCACCAAAGCCTTCGACACCGTGAGCAGGAAAGGGCTTTGGCAAATACTAGAGCGCATCGGATGTCCCCCAAAGTTCCTCAACATGATTATCCAACTGCACGAAAACCAACAAGGTCGGGTCAGATACAGCAATGAGCTCTCTGAACCCTTCTCCATTAACAATGGCGTGAAGCAAGGCTGTGTTCTCGCACCAACCCTCTTTTCAATCTTCTTCAGCATGATGCTGAACCAAGCCATGAAAGACCCCAACAATGAAGACGCTGTTTACATCCGGTACCGCACGGATGGCAGTCTCTTCAATCTGAGGAGCCTGCAAGCTCACACCAAGACACAAGAGAAACTTGTCCGTGAACTACTCTTTGCAGATGATGCCGCTTTAGTTGCCCATTCAGAGCCAGCTCTTCAGCGCTTGACGTCCTGCTTTGCGGAAACTGCCAAAATGTTTGGCCTGGAAGTCAGCCTGAAGAAAACTGAGGTCCTCCATCAGCCAGCTCCCCACCATGACTACCAGCCCCCCCACATCTCCATCGGGCACACAAAACTCAAAACGGTCAACCAGTTTACCTATCTCGGCTGCACCATTTCATCAGATGCAAGGATCGACAATGAGATAGACAACAGACTCGCCAAGGCAAATAGCGCCTTTGGAAGACTACACAAAAGAGTCTGGAAAAATAACCAACTGAAAAACCTCACAAAGATAAGCGTATACAGAGCCGTTGTCATACCCACACTCCTGTTCGGCTCCGAATCATGGGTCCTCTACCGGCACCACCTACGGCTCCTAGAACGCTTCCACCAGCGTTGTCTCCGCTCCATCCTCAACATCCATTGGAGCGCTCACACCCCTAACGTCGAGGTACTCGAGATGGCAGAGGTCGACAGCATCGAGTCCACGCTGCTGAAGATCCAGCTGCGCTGGATGGGTCACGTCTCCAGAATGGAGGACCATCGCCTTCCCAAGATCGTATTATATGGCGAGCTCTCCACTGGCCACCGTGACAGAGGTGCACCAAAGAAAAGGTACAAGGACTGCCTAAAGAAATCTCTTGGTGCCTGCCACATTGACCACCGCCAGTGGGCTGATAACGCCTCAAACCGTGCATCTTGGCGCCTCACAGTTTGGCGGGCAGCAGCCTCCTTTGAAGAAGACCGCAGAGCCCACCTCACTGACAAAAGGCAAAGGAGGAAAAACCCAACACCCAACCCCAACCAACCAATTTTCCCTTGCAACCGCTGCAATCGTGTCTGCCTGTCCCGCATCGGACTGGTCAGCCACAAACGAGCCTGCAGCTGACGTGGACTTTTTACCCCCTCCATAAATCTTCGTCCGCGAAGCCAAGCCAAAGAAAGAAGAAGAAAAGAACAAAATTAGTGACCAAGACAAACCCTGGGCTCCTCACATTTGTTGTGCTATCAACCTGAGAGCTTGAACAGGCAAAATTCAATAAAAGTTCATTTAATATATCTCCAACATTTCATGTGATGTAGAAAACAAGAAATTATCTTTGTGTTCAGCTTGAAGTTGCCTTATTATAATTCCCATTTTTTTAAGGAAGAAAACCTTTTGAAAAAAAAATGTTGACCAATGCTATTGGAACAACTGTCTTTTGAGTATTTTTGCAGTGGTACCAATGTGATTACTGATATTAACTTTGGATTCATACCTAATTCCTCGTTCCCCTTCTTCCAACCATTTACTCTCCTAACTTATTTCTTTTATAAAACCAAGAGCTTCCACCATGCAATGAATAGTTATATTCAAGGCAACAAGGGGAAGAACCCATCGCTTGATTTGACAGTTCAGACACATGCTCAGATATTGCCACTTTACAGAACAGAAGGAAAATTTATGTGAGATCTGAATGTGATGCATCACTGGGCATGAGTGGCCTGCAATTAAGGCAGAGGATATAGGAGACTCAAAGGCCAAACTGTTAAAGACTGCACATATCTTGATCCTGAAGACAGAGGAAGATTACAATAAGATTACTCAAAGTTGAAGTAGAATGAGCATATGCAAGAAAATGCTTATATATTTGCAATGATGTTGGTGGATCTGTGCTTGACCCCCCTGGTGACTGTAGCAATATTATTTGCCATCTTATCTGGCAAAAAAGGGCATTCTTGTGAATATCTGGTCATGCATCTGATTGATGTGCCTGTCATGGATGAATTGCTGCCAGTGTGTGAGAGCTGTGAGCTGAAGACTGAGTCAGTGACAAAGAGCTCACAGGATCTCTGCTCCAGAGCTTTGCCTAATGGCTGGAGTCCATCCGTTCCAGACTGGAAGTGAAGGCCAGCTCCACCAGTCAATGCCTGTTCCACTTCTAATGGCCCATTCCACTTCCAACGGCCCATTTGAATGGAGGATCAAATGTCTCACCTGCTTCTGGGAAGAACAGAAAGAGTTCCATCTCCCCCCCCCCCAACCATCTGTCCCCCAACAGATGACAAATTCCACTGAGTTGATACCTCAGCAAGGTCAGAACTCCACAGATCATATATTAACACCTCAACAACATTTATGATCCCAGCTGATGTCCATGTTGTAATTTGTCATTCAGAAATATCATAGTGTGCCAGTACAATCCAAAGCCAATGACTTCCAGGTGCAGATCCCTAGGGTTGCTTTGATGGTATTCTAAACCCTCTTAGATGCAAGTCAGTCGATAATTGCAGTTCCAGAGAGAAGTGACACATAGCAATTGTAGAAAAGCAAAGGTGCATGGAAGACACGCTGTAACGATGAACACATGTGATTTCAGAGATGAGTGGATGTATAAATATATTTTGGATTATAGATGTAGTGTCTTCAAGTATTCCGTGATTTTGGTGCAAAAATGCTGCGATGATTAGCAACAGGAGTGTAAGAAAGGAGTGGCAATAGAAGGAGGAACTGGGATGTTGTTCATTTAATATTCAAATTCTTTGCACCAAAATGGATGTACTGGATGGTCACTGAAGGGGTAAAATAGTGGCGATGTGAATCTCTGGACCATTGGTGTAAACTTCATCGGAGACCAAGGTGCTATCTATGCAATGAGTGATGCATTTTAGCAGAAATGAAATGCACTTACACTCAGCTTATTGGTTTGAGATAGGATTCAAAGGTTATCACCTCTAGTCAAAGAAATAGGTCCTGAGTATGGCCAGTGACAATGTAGGGTGCTTAAGAGGTGGGAAGGCACAGTCTAAGTGAGATGGAGTGGTAATCAGGTATGTGGCTGAGAATCAATGGCTAGGATTGGGTCTCTGAGATTGTGTGGGGTTTGAGAGGATTTCTGGCTGGCCTCAGATGGCTCAGGCCATTACTGGATAGGGATGTCCTGGGAACTTTAATATTTGGAGGATCAGAGATATGGAGCTGAGCCTTTCTGGAGTTCAGGTGCTAAAGTGTTAGCCATGACCTCTGTTAGCATGACCAAAGAGTTTCAGGGCTGAGAACAATTAGGAGTTTGTATCATGTGCCCAGAAAGTGTTGGTAGGCTATCAGCATCTTCAGAAGCAAGGAAGGAATGGGACTTACTTTGCTAGTGTCCTGATCCAATTTTGTATTGTTAAAACTTTGTTTCCTGGTCTGCATGTGCATTAAAATAGTCTAATTTGTTCCACAATTCTCCAAAAAAAAAATCCACAGGGAATGACCTCATTAAGAGAAAGTAAAAATCACAATTGGATCATGGATTTCCTCACCTGCAGACCACAATCAGTGAAGATTGATAAGAACTTCTCCTCCACAATCTCCATCAGTAACAGAGCACCACAGGTCTGTGTTCTTAACCCTCTGCTCTACTCACTTTACACTGTGTGACATAACACCATCGACAAAATTTGATGATGCCTAACTAGTGGGTTGTATAAAGGAAGGGGATGAGTCAGCAGACAGGATGGAGATTAAAAACTTGGCTGAACAACAACCTCACACTCTATGTCACCAGCTGATTGTTAACTTCAGGAAAGGCAAGTGAGAGGTGTACAATCCAGTGATCATTGGGGGATCAGAGGCGGAGAGGGTGAGAAAATTTAAGTTCTTCAGAGTCACTATCTTAGAGGATCTTTCCTGGATCCAACACACCAATGACATCATGAAGAAAGCACTTCAGTTTCTTTACCTCCTCAGGAATTTGTGGAGGATTGGTTTAATATCAGAAACCCTGGCAAATTTCTACAGAGGTGTGGTGGAAAGTGTGCTGACTGGCTGCATCATGGTCTGATATGGAAAAACCAATACACCTGAATGTAAAGCTCTCCAAAAGGTAGTGGATATAGCTTAGGAATTCACAGGCAAAACCCTCCTCACTATTGAGTACATCTAGAGGGAATGCTGCAGTTGGAGGGCAGCAGCAATCATCAAAGACCCTCACCACCCAGCACACAGTCTGTTTTTGCTACATCCATCAAGAAAGAGGTTTCGGAGCCACAAGACTCGCATCGCCAGATTCAAGAACAGCTGTTACCCTTCCACCATCAGACTCCTCAATGACAAACTCAATCAGAGACTTATTTAAGGATTCCTACTTGTTTATTGATTTTCTTTTTTGTTCTATTTGTATTGCACACTCATTATCTGTTTACAGTTCTTTGCTTGTTTACATTTTACACGGTGTAGTTTTTTTTTGCACAACCAATTAATGGTAATTCCACTGTGCCTGCAGGAAAAAAAGGAATCTCAGGGTTGTATGTGATGTCATGTATCCACTCTGAAAAATAAATCTGAAATCTGAATATGTTCACATCATTCTTCATAATTTAGTCTCATCTTTGCTACATTGTAAAATCTGATTTGAAGACAATAACCTGAATGTATCTCTTAATATCAATAAGATGACCATTGATTTCTGGAGAGGGGATGGAGTCTACACCCCTATCCATATTACTGACACTGAAATGGAAAGAGTAGATAGCTCTAAGTTCTTAGACTAAATATCTCCAAAGACATGAGCTGGGAGAAACACTGTGACATGACGATCAAGAAACCACATTAATGCCTCTCCTTTCTTAGAAGACAAAGGAAGGTCAGCATGCCTTCCCCCCCACCCCCCACCTTTGTCTTTCAACAACATCTGTGCATATAACATTTTTGCTGGAGCATCACAGCGTGGCACGGGAGCTGCTCTGCACAAGTTCAGAAGAAGCTCAATTTACATTTCCTGCTGAGCAAAGACAGCCACCACACGGAAAGACCCATTACCTACCAAACACACTTTCTTCTCTTTCCACTCTTGGAGAGACAGCTCAAGAGTGTTTAAGAGTGCATCAAAGTTCCTTCCCTGCAGCTCTTGTGCTCCTGAATGAAATACATAGCAGTGGTCTCATGCTGCCCTTGCTCAGTTCAAATTGATTTCACTTTTCATTGCAATCTCACTCTCTATAAATTGTGCTCTTTACATGTCAGTATGAATATTAGAGCTAACCTGTTAGCTCAGTAGTGGAGAGGGTCAAGAAATCCAAATTTCTGGGTGTCAACATCTCGGAGGAGCCACCATGTTGATGCAACCACAAAGAAGGCTCTCCAGCAGCTATACTTTGTGAGGTGTCTGAGGAGATTCGGTACATCACCAAAAGCTCTCGAAAACCTCTGCAGGTGTACTGTGGAGAGCATTCTGGCTGGTTGCATCACTGTCTAATATGGAGGCGCAATTCTCAGGATGAGAATAAACTCCAGAGGGTCATTAACTCAGCCTGTGACATCATTGGCACCAGACTTCACTCTATCGAGGACATCTACATGAGACGGTATTTTTTAAAAATCAGCCTCTATCCTCAAAGATCCCACCACCCATGGCCTCTTCACTCTGGTACCATTGGGAAAAAAGGTACAGGAACCTAAAGACGAGCACTCAGTGGCAAGAGGACAACTTCTTCCCCACTGCCATCAGATTCCTGAATAATCAATGAACCTAAGACATTGACTTACATTTAATGCTCTATTATTTTAATTTTTTATAGTAATATTTTATGATGGTTGAATGTTTGCATTATAATGCTGCCTTAAAACACTTATTTCATGACTAGCTCATTCTTATTCTGATATAAATCCTCTATTTGACAACTATAAAATTGCAACTCCTTCCTTTGTTTACATTTTTTGGTTTGGTTTATGGTCTAGAAAAAAATTGGAAGGATATTTTTCACACACTATCAGTGATTCTCAAGGTTAAATTGGAACCTTGCCCTTTAATTGCTTTGTTTGGATTATCATCTGATGATGATAATCATCACCTTGACTTCACCTCAAAACCAAATTTTACCTTTTACTTCATTGATAGCCAGACATGCAATATTGATCAAATGAAAGGATAACATTCCACCTATACATTCTTTGGCTTGGCTTTGTGGACGAAGATTTATGGAGGGGTAAATGTCCACGTCAGCTGCAGGCTCGTTTGTGGCTGACAAGTCTGATGTGGGACAGGCAGACACGGTTGCAAGGGAACATTGGTGGGTTGGGGTTGGGTGTTGGGTTTTTCCTCCTTTGTCTTTTGTCAGTGAGGTGGGCTCTGCGGTCTTCTTCAAAGGAGGTTGCTGCCCGCCGAACTGTGAGGCGCCAAGATGCACGGTTTGAGGTGAGATCAGCCCACTGGCGGTGGTCAATGTGGCAGGCACCAAGAGATTTCTTTAGGCAGTCCTTGTACCTTTTCTTTGGTGCACCTCTGTCACAGTGGCCAGAGGAGAGCTCACCATATAACATGATCTTGGGAAGGCGATGGTCCTCCATTCTGGAGACGTGACCTACCCAGCGCAGTTGGATCTTCAGCAGCGTGGATTCGATGCTGTCGGCCTCTGCCATCTCGAGTACTTCGATGTTAGGGATGAAGTGGCTCCAATGAATGTTGAGGATGGAGCGGAGACAAAGCTGGTGGAAGCGTTCTAGGAGCCGTAGGTGATGCCAGTAGAGGACCCATGATTCGGAGCCGAACAGGAGTGTGGGTATGACAACGGCTCTGTATACGGTAATCTTTGTGAGGTTTTTCAGTTGATTGTTTTTCCAGACTCTTTTGTGTAGTCTTCCAAAGGTGCTATTTGCCTTGGTGAGTCTGTTGTCTATCTTGTTGTCGATCCTTGCATCCGATGAAATGGTGCAGCCGAGATACCTACACATACACAATGGTTAAATGATATTATGTCCTGTTTAAGTTTAGAAAAAATAGAAATCCCATTAAAAGATTCAAATACTAATTTCTTAAAGGCATGGGGTCCTTTCATGGACCATTACCATAATCTGAAGATTTATGTCTGATCTAAACTTCAATGCTGTGTTGTCAGTTCCTGAGATGTCATCACTTAATATCCACAGGTTAGGTTTTTTTTCTAACCTTGAGTTTTGACCATATGGGTTTCTTTTTTTCTTCTGCAATATTATCCTAAAATATAACTGCATGGTTTAATTTTGTATAATTGTAAATTTCAAAAAAAAGACTTGTTCATGATACTAAATTCTAATTCTGCTCACAGAAGAACCTTTTTCACTGTGCTAGGTGACAAATAAGTGTCACCTTATACAAACTTAAAACTTAAAATGGAACAAGATCCCAATCGTGCTATTTTGCTTTTAACGCTGCATTTTAACAGTACATTATGTGATGCTACCACTGTGTATGTACTCTATGGGCTGTACCAACCCCCGGAACCGGTGACTCCTCCTTCCTAGATATCCCCATAAAAGCTGTCATGCCCAAATCCCTCCCTCAGTGCCTGTAAGGTTATTCCATAAGGTTAAACATATCTGGCCAATTTTTCTTCAAACAAACTGTACATAAAAAGTTAGTGTTACAGCAACAGCTCAAGTACCTAACAATCTTCTGGGACCTCATCATCAAGATAGGAAATCAGGCCTTAGTGCAGGGGAATCATATGGTGAGAGACTAAAACATGCAACATTGTTGATGGGACAAATATAAAGGTCCCAGTGGAGAACCAGAGGATTATCTTTTGCAGATAAAGCAGGAGGTCATTTCATGATGAAAGATAAGATTTTAATTACTGTAATTGTTAGAGCTGAGATTTACATATGAATTATTTTCATGTTTATTTGGAGATCTGACCCCTGTGAATGAAATAGACAAAAATGTGCTGGAGAAACTCAGCAGATCACGCAGTATCCATAGAAAGTGAAGAGCATTCCAATGCTTTGAGCGGACACCTGAATAAGAAGGCAGGGTAGTACAAGAGCCCACCTCTGTGACCAGAGGAAGTATCGCACTTGCACCTAAACCTCCTCCCTCTTCACCATTCAAAGCCCCATGCAATCCTTTTAAGTAAACAACACTTCACATGAATCTGTCAGGGTCATTTCCTGCATTCTGTGCTCCCACTGTGGCCTCCTCAATGTTGGGGTGACTGGACACAGACTGGGAGATCATTTCTTTGAGCACCTTTGCTTTGCCCATTATCACAGCAAGGACCTCTCAGTGTTGAACCATTTTAAGTCCACACACCATTGCCACACTGACATGTCTGTCCCTGTCCTCATATACTGCAAGTTGAGACCGCTCATAAATTGGGGAAACAACACCTTATATTCTGTGTCAGCAATTTCCAACTAGATGGCAACCAAATTGACTTCTCCATTTTCCACTAACCTCCCCTTCCTTGGTCTCTCACTTTCCTCCATCCTCCTGTCTCCCTTCTTCCAGTTCCCCACCCTTTCCCTTTCTTCTCCTATCAGAGCTCAATTTCTCAGCCACCTTCACCTATCTGCAGATTTCCTGCTTTCTCTCTGTGAATAAAGTGGTGTGCAATGGCTGAGGTGTCACTCTGAAACCTGATGTCCCAAGAGACTGCTCTGAGGGTACCAGTAGTAATTCAGTTAAAATAATTTCACTTGCATGAATTTATAAACTTTAAAGCATTTTACTTTATCATCATTAACATTCCTTGAAATAATTTAACTGTCAATGCATCTGCAGGTTCTTTGTTGCCTGAAAGATTAACAAAAAATGTACAGATAATTAACCCCCCTCCCCCAATTTTACAGATAAAGTCTCTGACCTGGTCACTGAGCAAGGATAAGGAGACATTTTAAGAGAGTCACCCCAATGGCCAGCAAAGGTCTTGGGAGGCGTGTCCAGATGGTAGCAGCCAATCATGATGTAACAGTGGTTTACCATGCAGATACCAGGGTCTTTACTGTACTTCGAAGCAGCCAGCATCATAAAAGAATCCCCATCACTTTTTTCTCTGCTACCTTTGGGCAGAAGTACAGAAGCCTGAAGTACAGCACATCTAGGTTCATAAACAGTTTTTTTTAATCCAGTATCTATCAGGCTCTTCAGCCTCTCCTTAATACCCTCACTATAAGCTACTCCAAGGCTGCTAAAAGGACCTGTCTGCGCCATTAAAAAGATCACATTATTTTCTTGCATTAACTGCACTGTGAATATTTATTCATCTATCTGTCCATCAATCCATCTGTCCATTATCTCTTTCCTCATGGAGGAAATATATATGATTAAGGTTGGTATTTCTTACCTATCTGTGTGGCTGCTGCAAGGAAAAAAATTAGGGCATCTGAATATTGTACTTACATGTATGACAGCAAACATTATTATCATTTATTAATCACTTGAAGATAAATTCTTGTCCTAGTGCAAGATCCAATAAACATATGATTGAATGAAGAGTTTATTATCATATCTTCTTTTTTCTTTCTTTGGCTTGGCTTCACGGACGAAGATTTATGGAGGGGTAATGTCATAAGTACAATATGCAAGGAAAGTCTTATTTGCTGCAGTTTCCCAGGTAAATAAAACACACTTTCGCAAATTTATGTTTAGAATCAGAATTTATTGTCAAGAACATGTCACAAAATTCACTGTTTTGCGGCAGCATTACAGGTGTAAATATTGTCATAAATCACATTTAAAAATAAATCAATTAGTGTAAAAGAAGAGAAGATGAGATAGTTTCTGTGGTTCATTGTCCATTCAGAAATCTGATGGGAGGGTGAAGAAGCTGTTTTTGTGCTATTGGGTGTTCATCTTTTGGCTCCTGCACCTTTTTCTTGATGGTAGCAGTGAGAAGAGGACATGGCCTGGGTGGTGAGGATCCTTGAGGATAGAGGCAGATTTTTTAAGACACCGCCTCTTGTCGATGTGCTCCTAGGGATGCTGCGAGACCGGTTGAGTTCCTCCAGCATTTCTGAGTTTTTACCTCAATCACAGCATCTGCAGACTTGTGTGTTGAAATGAAGAGAGTCATTATCCTTACATTAAATGGCTTGGTCCAAATTTCTTCATCACTGATCTTTCATGCATCATGAGGTCAGAGTCATGCTTCACATTTTTAAGTTCTTAAAGGACATTCTTTGACCTGCTGAGATTCTCCAGCATTGTGTTTTACTTCAATCATGGTGTCTGCAGACATTTGTGTTTTACTCAGTTCCCTTCTCTTTTCATTCCCTCATGATTGGTTTTCATTCAGTCCATAACGTTGATCTATATATGATGTATATCAGTCACAAACATTTTCCTCACCAGCTATGTATTAACTGGCTCACTGTGCATTCTCCTGCTCATGTTGGCAAATACATTAGTACCTTTTGTCAATTTGAAGTTAATTTAATACAAAAATATTAGCTTGCTCCAAAGCTCAAGTTACTGAAGAACTAGTTAACTCATTTTTTTATTCAAAAAATAATGCAAAAACCACTCAAGATGCATGACACATCTATAACCATCTGAATAAAGTCATATTTATACAAACCTTGAAACAGGTGAATCTTTCCTTGTTATATATGTTGCTCTGTCAGGTCACTTATCTGAGTGCTACTGGTACCACGTATCCCAGTATCACCTGTCACATGGTTGAGCGGTCCACGAATAAACCAGCTCCCCCACCAGTCTTGCCTAGTGTGAAGGGTGGCTAGACACCCTGCAGCATGAAAAACAAGACCTGTCAAAGGGCAGATGAACCCTCTCACAGGTTCAACGGCCAACTAGAAAACACGTGCCATGAAGTGTGGAAAGGGCATCCCTTGCATCACAGCTTGGTTTGGCTATTCACTGCAATAGAACTTCCCCCAGCCGTCTTGGGCCTCACCGTGTTGCTGGATACGGGAAGGGATGTCAAGAGGGGACCTGTGCTCACCTAAATCTATTCACGCTCACGCTGTACCTTTCTGAGGAGTGGGGTATCCTCATATCAAACTCCACAAAATGCATGAAAAGAAACATCATCAACCTATTGGATGGAAAGGCAGAAATATATGTTGACATACTTGTTAGCTATCTGTAAATTTCTAGTACAGGTTTTTGCTTTTCCTTGTTTTATATTGAAATATTATTGAAAAGAATATACAAATTGATCTGACTTGATTTCATTTTTTTCTCATGATGATGATAAAGTAAGGGAGTCATTCACATTTATAAATGCAGAACCTTTCTTGCAAACAGAGTCACATCTGAAATGCCGAGTGCTTTCAATATTCATTCAGAAAGGCCTCTCTTCTTACTAATAATTATTTTTAAAAATAGAGACAATTCCAGTGGTTCTCAACCTTTTCCTTTCAACTCACATAAGTATTCCCTAGGCCATAGGAGCTTTGTGATTAGTAAGGGTTTGCTTAAGGTGGCACGTGAGTGGAAAAAAATGTATGAAAACCACTGTTTAAATCATACCTAATTGACTCGTTACATGCATAGTTTCATAACTCCAAAGAAAGTGGGCCAATAACAAATTTTCTCAAGCAAAATATTTCAGTAACAATTGAGTCTAGAGCAGTGATTCTCAACCTTCCCTTCCCACCCATATACTACCTTAAGCAATCCCTTACTAATCACAGAGCACCAATGGCATAGGGATTACTTAAAGTAGTATGTGAGTGGAAAGAAAAAGGTTGAGAACCATTGATTTATACCCAGATGCGAGTTAAATTCTTCCTTTCTTTGGCTATCTTACCCAAAGATAAAATGAGACTGGCAGTAATGAATATCACAATCCACTAACGTGTTTCAATGGCTAACGATCTATTTCCATGTTAATATGGGGACAACTGAACTTGCAACAAGATTAAAAGCAGTCATGTCTCATCGTAAGACATAGGATTACAAGACCTTGTGATAGTGGAAGTGCAAGACCAAGAATAAAATGTCATTTTAACGTTAGACTTTCTGTATGAATAAAAGGCAGACAACCATTTGGGAAGTATCAAAACAAGATAAATATTTTAAGATATTTTCAGTGGCTCATCAGAATCTTTGAGCACCCATTTCAAGGGGAAATTGCTCTGGCACTTTCACTAGTACACTGGCCATCAGCTGGAGTTTTTGTTTTCCTCCCCACACATCTCCAAGAGACATCCCTCCTTCCTTTTGCACAGACAGAGGTACAATATTCATTGCAGCCTATTTGCTCACAAAGAGGATAAGCATCTGACATTTTGGGATGCTCAATTATTTCCTGCTGCCAGGTTCAGTAAAGTTAGCCCAAAATTGATGCAGCCAGCAATTTTCAGCCCAAGTGAGGAGATGACTCTCTCCGGTTGCCTGCTTTCTGCAAATTACTCAGCTGAGGAACCCACTGTGTAAGGAGGCAGAGCAACAAACCTGCCATCTATTGCTCCATGGTACAAATCTTTTCTGCAGTAATGCACAGCAACAACAGGTTACTGATCATCAGCTGACATGCATTTACCGTTGTGTTCATTCAACCATTGGTAATTGTCTAAGCAGCAGTCATTTTTGAGAGTTCAGAATTTATTGTCTCATACACCAAAATATAGTGAAAATCATAAATATTGTACTCTCCAGGTATTGTAAAAATGTCACTTCTTTCCAGTGATAATTTGAATTTAAAAGTTCACAAAAAAATCCCACGGTAAAAGAAAAGCAACGAAATTAATCATGAAAATGGCCAAATTGGGCTTTTCACATTTTAACATAATAGGTAATTATAGCGGCCTGCTAACTGGGAAGTGACCCAGTACACAAGATGGCGGAAAAACACGGACCCCACAGGTGACATCCTGAATGGCAGGAAACAATGAGCAACGGCAGGAATGCTGACAAATCCGAGGCTGGCGCTGCTGTGATGTCATTCCTGCTGTCAGCAGCGGGGAAAAAATATAAGCAGAGCTGGAAGTGCAATAAATCAGTCTTCAACTTTGTCTTCTTGGGTGTGTGCCATTCTTTCCACACTTTGCGGAAGTGTGCATGCCACATTGGATCTTCCATTTGTATTCATCTATTTGGATGATATTCTCATTGCCAGCCACAATCACACAGAGCACGCAGCCCATCTAAGGTGACTGTGCGCTCAGCAGCAGGGATTCAGACTAACTGTAAACCCTGCTAAGTGTCTGTTCAGGTTGGAAATAATCGACTTCCTGCCTCAGGAACAAATCAACAGGCACAAAGCAAAACCCCTGGCCAAAAGAGTAGAGGCGGTTTGGCGTTTTGCCAAGCCCTCCACAGTGAAAAGGTTGCAAGAATTCACCGGTATGATTAATTCTTATCACCAATTCATACCAGCAGCAGCTCACATTAAGTGCCCCCATTTTGCTCTCATGGTGAAAAAAAGGTAAAGACATTACCTGGGACAATGAGGCCTCAGCTGCGATCCAAAGGGCCAAGAACACAATGGCTAATAACACCCTTCTGGTACACCCCAGGCAGAGGCATCAACTGCCTCATAGTAGACGATTCCAGCACAGCAGTAGGTGGCATCCTGGAGCAATTCATCGAAAGGATATGGCAGCTCCTGGCCTTATTTAGCAAACACCTCTGGCCACCCAAACTCAAATACAGTGTGTTTGACTGGGAGCTATTAACACTGTACCTGGCAGTCCAGTACTTCAGTATTCTTTTGGAAGTTAGACAATTCAAGGTCTCATGGACCATAAACCATTAACTTTTGCCTTCCATAAAGTGTCAGACCTGTAGTCGGCTAGGTGTCAAATATGGCACCTCTCATATGTGTCTGAATTCACCACAGACATCCAACAAGGTGGGTAATGCACTGTCCTTGCCCTTGATCGAGTCCGTCCAGGCCCTGTCCCAAGGAATAGACTATTCTGCCCTAGCCAGTGCACAGCAGGAAGACCCTGAGATCCCAGAATACAGGACAGCAATTTCTGGGCTCAGGTTGGAGGATGTCGCCATCAGGCCTGGTAACCAGATGCTCCTCTGAGATGTCTCCACCGGCAAACCCCACCCCATTGTGCCAGCAGCATGGAGATGGCAGGTTTTCAATGCATTGCACAACCCGGCAGACCCAGCCATCAGAACTTCTGTCAAAATGGTACAGAGGTAGTGTTAGATCTCAATCATTGAACAATGACAGCCAATGGCTCCTATGGCGATCATCAGTAAATGGGATGTTAATAAGCCTTCAATGTAACAGCAGAATGACAGCAACATATAGGTGATCAAAGTGTGTTGTAGACTACCAAAGGCTTAACTCCTTTCACAGTTTTTATGTGGCATGCGCAGAAAATGTACAAAATTCTTAGAGAACGCACCAGATTCGTACCCTGGTTGCTGGCGTGCTAACCACTGAGCTAAACGTGCTGCCCAAGGGGATTGAAAGGAGGAGACATTTCAATGATTCCAGTACAGGGAGCAGGAAGAGTGAATGAAATAAAAAGGTAAATGGTAGAAATAGAGAATAAAAATGGAAAATCTGGCAACCCTCAACAGGTCAGGCAGCATGTGTGGAAAGAGAAACAGTAAATGATTCAAACCTGAACATTTCATCGGAACAGTTAAATTTCTTTGGTTCAGAGATACATTGGGGGCTGTCGGGCAAAAGCCCGCCCTCTGCTAGACATCATGATGCCCACATCATGTTGTCACCCTTCCATATGTGTCTATATATATATCTATAAAACCCTGTCTTTCAGTAGCTTTGTTAGCCTAATAGAAGTAAAGGATGAGAAAGCATCACCTCTCTGAGTCTTAACTGAGTGAGTGCATACACAACAGCGGTGATGAGGAACAATATGAATCTGACACATACTCCATGCACCAACCGTGAGAAGGAAAACAACAGAAGAAAAGTAGAAAATTACTACCTAACAACCCCAACAAATTCCCACCAAAAGATCAGGGCGAAAGCATCCCGAGATGCCGGAGGGAAAGTTCAGGGAATTCAACGAAGCAGAAGAAAGTTGGGATAACTATGTAGAATGGTTTAAATACTACTGTATAGCTCACAATATTGTGGAAGGTCCAGTAAACCGCAAATGTGCCCTCCTCATCCGTATAATGGGCAGCAAAACATTTGACCTCCTTAAGACTTTGCTGACCTAGGAGGGACGAAGACATTCAACAAATTATGCACAGCTCTAAAGAATAATTTAAGCCCCAAACCACCAGTTATGGCAGAAAGGCAAAAATTCTATGAAAGGAGACAAAGACCAGGAGAAGCAGTATCTGAATATCTGGCATTCTTGCACACACTGGTGGAGGTCAAGCAGTTTATAAATCAGGCACTGTGAGACAGATTAGTGATGAGGCTGGCAAATCGCCAAGCAAGGCAATGGATGAAGATGTTATGTTACAGATTGCATACAGGGCTGCCTGAAGCTCTGAAATGGCAGATAAAACCTAGGATGTGGGTATGGATCAGGAGGTCTTCCTACCAACCACCGAGCAGAAAACTGTTTCTTCAAAAATTCTAAATGCAACCATTGCAAAACATATCAAAGCTAAAAGTCCACTTCTAAAGTGCAGGTGTCTGCAAATAAGCAGGCAGCTAAGGTCAAAACAATTGCGGAGAGAGAGATGCAACCTTGCAACGATGACGATAACAGCCCAATGGCTGACCTTCAAGCTCCTGAAATTTCAGCTCCTGAGATATTACACATCCAAGGAATAAATGGAGGAAACACAGACATCTTTATACAGCTAAAAATAAATGGACATGCCCTGAAGATGGAGTTAGACACAGGGGCAGAGGTGTTCCTAATGCCGTTACATGTAAAGGAACACTTGCTACCATGCCTCCCAGTAAAAACAACTGAAATAACTACGATTTGTTACAGGAGACAGAATCAAAGTGTTTGGAAAAAGTACAGTCCAAGTACAATAGAAACAACAGCAACCAAAAACACTCTCTCTCTACATTGTAGATATCCAGGGACCAAGACTTTCAGAAGAAACTGGCTACAACACATTCCCCTAGATTGGCTAGAGATCGGTTCAATACTAAATGTAAACCACACAGACACCTCCCAGCCAGAACTTGACCAAATCCTCAATAACCACACAGTGGTTTTCCAACAAGAATTGAGGAAAATCAAAGGTGTTCAAGCCAAACCGCAATTAAAAGATAATGCAGAACCAAACTTCATCAAAGCCAGAACAGTCCCATTTGCTATGAAAGGGAAAATTGAGGCTGAATTAAACAGACTAAAAACATGAAGGCATATTAGAACCAATACAATACAGTGATTGGGCAGCGCCCATCGTACCCATACAAAAAGCAAATGGTGAGATTCACATTTATGGCGATTACAAAGTCACCATCAATCCATCACTCAAAATACCTGAACACCCCATGCCCAAGGCAGAAGAATTGTTCCAAACACTAAACTGGGAGCAAAACTTCACAAAACTAGATTTGTCACAAGCATACCAACAGATAGAATTGAAGAAAAAAATCAAGGGAATATGTGACAATCAATCCCCACCTGGGACTGTTCACCGATACACACGGGCCTTACGGAGTTTCAGCAACACCTGTGATTTTTCAGTCAACAATGGACAAATTACTACACGACTCCCAGTTGGATGTTACGTAGATTATATCATCATCACGGCCGAAATGACAGTGAAAAATACAAAACCTTGAAAAGGCTTTACCCAGACTACAACAGGCTAATATATGATTACGAAAGGACAAATGTGTCTTCATGTGCCCCTCGGTAACGTATCTTGGATTTACAATCGACAATGAGGGGGTGTGAATGAATCCAGCAGGAACAGAAGCTGTTTACAAAGCCCCACACCCAACCAACAAATCAGAATTACTGTCCTTCCTAGGGCTTGTTAATCACTACTGAAAACATATCCCTAATATGTCTACACTATGCAGCCCAATGAACCAATTACTCAAGAAAGATCAAACATGGTATTGGAACATAGAAACTAAAAACACAGTCCATCAACTAAAGGAAATGCTAATGTCAACAAATAAGGTGCTGATCCACTACGACACTAGTAAAGAAGTCACATTAGTCATGGATGCTTCACCAGTGGAACTAGGAGCGGTACTACCCCAAATCACAGAAAAAGGTGAGCAATCAATAGTATATGCTTTGCAAACATTAACCACAAGTGAACACAATCACACCCAACTAGAAAAAGAAGGAATGGCAATAATCTTTGGTGTAAAAAAAATTCCACCAATTTCTTTACAGAAGAAAATTCACCCTGATTACAAACAACAAGCCTCTTGGTTTAATCCTGGGGCCACACAATGTATACCAATATTAGCTGTGGCCAGAATTCAAAGATGGGCCATGCTACTAGCGGCATACAACTATGATATAAAACATAAACCAAGAACACTCAACAGCTATGTAGAAGCCTTATCACGCATGACACTACCCGAGACAGAACAACAAGAAGAAATTGTTAAATGGATAGCAGAGGCTGCACCCATCAACCAAGAACAACTTCAATAACTACCTATTACAGCCCAGATGATAGGAAAGGAACCCAAAAGAGGCAACATTAAGCAAGATCCAATACTTCACTCTTAATGGGTGGTCCAAATCTGAAGTCATTCCAGAAGATCTAAAACCTAACCACACACGCCGCCATGAACTATCAGACGAAGAAGAATGTTTACTATGGTGTACCTGTACAATTATTCCAGCCAAATGGCAAACTACCATGTTATCAGAGAATGGTACAAATGAAGTCATTGGTCTGGATGCATGTCTGGTGGCCCTCCATTGACAGAGACATTGAAACAACAGTAAGAGAATGCAAAGTATGTCAGACAATGCAGCTAAAAATGCCACAAGCTGAAGCTAACCCATGGAAATGGCTATCCAAACAATGGCATGGGATTCATGTAGACTTTGCTGAACCATTCATGGGTGAAACTTTCCTTACAGCTGTGGATGAACTTTCCAATTGGCCAGTAGTTTCACAGCTGAAAAACACCAAAGCAGATCCCACGATTGCCTGTCTATGAGCTATCTTTGCCACTTACGGATTGCCTCATGAACTAGTTTGGACAATGGGCCTCAATTTACATCAGAACACTTTATAAAATTTATACGTTACAACAATATCAGACATATTTTGTCCACAATCTATCACCAAAGTACTAATGGGGAGGCCGAATGTTTTGTACAAACATTCAAAAAAGCAATGAAAATGGTGAAACTTCTAAATGCTTCCTGAACACACAAAATCGCAGATTCCATATCGGGGTACAGAAACACACCAGACTGTACCACAAAATGCACCCCAGCAGAACTAATGTTTGGCCACAACCAGTCTGTCCACAGTTCATCCAGATCTGGGTCTCCGATTGCAAAAAAACAGAATTGCCACAAAACTCACCTAGAACATTGGAAGTGGGCGAGAGAGTTCTGGTACAAGATTATACACAATATAAAGATCCAAGGGTGGTAGGAGTAATCTTACAAAAATTGAACAACTGCCCATACTCTGTTCTCGTGGGGGACAGATTGTGGAAGCGACACATTGATCAATTACGAGCATTGACTGACACTAAGGTCCATGAACTGCCTCATGAACTGGAGGAGGTGGAGCCAGTCCTGCTGTGGCCTGCTGCGACCATCTCACCCCTCAAACCGAGTGAGTGAGGAGTCCAGTAACTGAGACATACAGTCAGGTGGGCAGTGAAGATGGGCAGTTGCCACCGACTTGATCGCTGACCTAACTATCTATGGGTCCCAAGAAAAGACTGGCACAGCAAACCACACCGAGACAGTCCAAAAGAGAAAGAAGATAACCCGAACACTTTAAGGACTATGTTCCCCGATTATTATTAAATACTTTCTCCTTTATAATTATAATTACTCATAAGATATATTTTAATTCTCACTGGAGGTCCTGAGCCCAATGTAATCTTATTAGTTCGAAAGGGCCCAGTCAGTATTTATCACATGGGGGTGGGGAAGAGTGTTGGGTATAAGCCCACCCTCTGCTGACATCAATGTGCCCACATAATGATGTCACCCTTCCATATATATAATCCTGTGTTTCAGTAGCTTTGTTAGTTTAATAGAAGTAAAGGATGAGAAAGCATCACATCTCGGGTCTTAATTGTGTGAGTGCATACACAACAGGGCTAATTGACCTCCTCCCATACTATTACCTTTCTTTAATATTGCTCATACTGAATGCTTCAAAGAAGCATTATCTAAAGGCCAACATTATCTGTTAGAAGAAAATCAGGTGAACTGATCCAAGCTGGGGTTCAGTGACCATTAGGTAAGAAATGAGTTGGAAGGTGTTTGACCAAAGTTGTCCCTCAATCTTCATGGGATCCAAACTATCACCAACAGTTCTGACAGGAACAAATCTTTCTGCAACACATGTCTCAATCAGATCCATGACTTCAGTAAACTATCAATGTATTGTTGCCTGCATTGTTCCCTTCAATAATGGGCTACCCTCACTCTCAAAAAGGTTGCCAAGGGACCCTAGCAGGCTGTTTCTGCTAAAATATTCAACTTTTATTAGCTTCCTGCTAATAAAATGCTCCAACCATCAGACTAAAAAATCTTTTGATGGATAGATCATGTTACCTTCAAATTATGCAATGGCAAGAACATTTGGCTGCATTACAAGTTTTGCCAATGAATAGGACTTCAGACAAGGCATGTTTTCCTTACAGACACCTCCCTAGTGATTATCCTGGGAGGTGTCTGGAAAATGCCTTTGCCAAAGGAAACTTCTTCCTGGGCTATTGGTCTTTAGCACATCTACATGTAATTCTACCCTCTGGGATGACTCATCCAACTTTTTCTTGTTGATGCATCATATGTTAATTCCTTCTCAACTCTCCCCGAGAATTGGAAGTGTGCTGCTTGCATTCTGGATTGAGTGTTTAAGGGGTACTGAGGTCAGAATAGCAGCAACATTGCTGGCAATACCTGTTCATGCCAATATAACTGACAACAGTTGAACGGCCAAGGGATTTGATTGTGAGGTAGAGTGAGGAGCTTTCAACATTCAGAAGGTGCTGTTGAATATAGCAGGTCAACTCCAAACAAGAGAAGTCAAGAATAAATCCTTGAAGGTCATCAAATATGCGATTAAAGGTTTCTCAGCAGAGCTGCAAGAGTTGGGGTCTGATTGTGGGATGTTTCAAGAATAGGATTGATTTCAAGGAATACTTGGATCATGAAATTGTGCTCATTAGAAATTTATGTTGAATATAAATTGTGTTGGGGACTGAGAACCAGACAAATGTGCTGAGGTGAGGGTAGGAACATTTTGGGATACTGGTGTGCAATTAATGGTGATTTACTTTTCAATTCAAGTTAGGAGAGATTCCTGAGTACTCTTGGCAGGTCATAAGTGCAACTCTTTGGGTCACCATCTTTTATTGGATTACTTTAGGGCCAGAAAGAGCAGGGGTGTTTCGCCAGGTATATCCCTGCTCTGCTGAATCAAGGGCAATGGAGAACTGATGCAGAAGAGGTAGAGTGATTATATTGAATGGAAGAACAGGCTGGAGGGTGGAATGGCCTTCACCTGCTCTTATTTTCTTGTGTGTTTTTTAATGTGTATCAGTTGTAAAATTCTGGCCTTGCATTTCTACATCTTTGATTTTGAACAAATGCTATTTTCACCCGAAAAGAGTTGGCTTACTATTTCAACAGCTTCTGTTGGTCACAATGCGTGTTTGTTTAGTGATTAAATTGCTTTAAACTCATGGAAAATTCTAAATTGTTCGCATTGTTTTTTTAAAATTCCCCTTTTGCTTATTTACATATACGCTGGGAGTTTAATACCTCGATGTCCTTAACCTAGGTACTCCTGGCAGGCATGGAAATCACCAGTGTGAATCATAACTTCAGGTGTATCCGGGGTTATAATAATGTTTAATTGAAATTGTTGTGGTATATATGCCATTTTCTAGATTCTGAGTCAGATAATATAATTTCAAAGAGCTGTACAGAATATTGTTTTTTGGCCTTTCTTACTACAAAGCCTTGTCTGATTTATGGTGAAGGTTACAGCCTTTACATTGAAAAGAAATGCAGACCCATCTGGCAAAATAATCTCAGAGAATATATATCCTGTGATATATATTCAGTTATCATGAACACCTTCATTTGCAAAATGCCAAGACAAAATAAATCTCTATAATTAACATAGTCTAATTGTAACAACAGATTATATTATAGAGTCATAAAGCTTATATAAATATTCAGTATTTTATAATTATATTTGTGTGGATGAGTCCATGTTTGGGCAGAAATACAAAAGATATCAGCTTCGTAATGTCAATTTTAATATCCAAGTCAATCTTTGCCAATATGTTTTTTTTAGACATACAGAACAGTAACAGACCATTTTGGCCCATGAGCCCATGCCACCCAATTACACCCAATTGACCTACAACCCCCTCCCCAGTACATTTTGAAGGGTGGGAGGAAATCGGAGCCCCTGGGGAAACCGTACAATGGGGAGAACGTACAATCGTACATGGGGAGATTGTACAAACTCCTTATAGACAGCATGGGATATGAACCCTGATCCCTGTTGCTAGCACTGCAAAGGCATTGGGCTAACCACTATGCCAACTGTATCGCCCTTGGTGAGATGATTGTCAAACAACAAACAATTTTGCTAGGTGGTTATCACCATGAGCAGCATAAATGAATCAAGTAAAAATGTTTCACTTAGGTTCTTTAATAATTGCCAAGAAAATAAATTATTTCCTTTTTCTATCTTGATTAAAATGCAAATCCCTAGCCTTGTCATTGTTAACTAGAAAGCCTGCAGATGATGGGTCTATGGCCAAACACAAACATGCTGGAGAAACTCAACAGGTCATGTAGCACTCACAGGGTCTAAAGGATAACCAATGCTTCTGGCCTCATCAGGAATAAGGAAAAACAGGTAGATATCTGAAAAAAGGGTGGGGGGTTGAGAGAGAGGAAAAGAAGAAGAAAAAGGGGAAGGAGCAGAGGATAGCTCATAAGAGGTCGCAGGTGGAAGGTTAGCAGGAAAAACCCGAGAACTGTTGGAGGAAAGGGCAGAGGATAGCTCTCTGATAGGAGGAGGAAGGGAAGAGGATGGACAGCTAGATAAAAGGAGATAGAAGGATAGGGAAAGAGAGATGGTCTCATCAGCTCTTGGGATCACAAAGGGAACACAAATCTTCCAGAAGAAGGAAGAAAACCAATGATGCTTAGAAGGGTACATCTGTTTTGAAAGTTATTTACAATCGCTTAAATCTAGTTAGAAGTAAAACACGAAAGTCTGCAGACACTAGGTGCTTTTAAATTGTCACACCTGGGTTGCCGTCCTGGGACCCAGGTGCGTTAAATGGGTGAAAGATACTCCCAGCACCTTTCAAGCTGGGGCTGGATCGCCCCAGTAAATCGCCAACCTGGTGATTTAAGGGGGATCCCACCCCCGCGATGACGTGGTAAGTGATGCACCATGCAAAGTCGTCTCTCCGTCCCCCCAGCTGTCCGTCTCTCTCCTACCATCAATCACACTCCCCCCCAACTGACTCCTCGCTCCTTCCCCACGGTAGCGACCCCTTTCCTTTTCCCTGCTTTAGCAACCCCTCCCCCTTTGATCGTGGCGACATCCCAGCCCCGCGGCAGAAATCTCCAGCACCCCCCACGCCACCTTGGGCACAGCGGCAATGACTTCTTTCTCCCCTCGCGATTGTGGCAGGCACTTCACCAGAAGTTTCCATGTGACGCAGCGCATAAGCGCTGACATCACTGGAACAACCGGGTTGGCCATTTTCGGTTTCAAGCTGCAGGAGGATATGACCCAAGTGAGTATTACTGGGTTCCCTGACTGCCTCCAAGGTAGGGTAGGAACCCAGTTAATTGCTCATGTTAACAACCATGTCAGACCCTTTCAAACTGCCCTGTGAATGGGGCATTAACCGGGCATTTTACAGGGTAGTATGAAAACACCTACTGTGGTCGAGGTATCTTGCTGAAGGGTTCAAGCTCAAAAAAATGGTTATGTACAGGCAAACCCCACTATACACTACTTTAATCAATGTGAAATTCAGTTACCTCAATTTGGAAAACAGCAACCAATTCCTGTTTTATTCAGTTACCGAGAGATCTTTCTGGAAATTTCTAGAAAACTTGAGTTACAAGTAGATCATGTGAATGGCCCTAAATAAAATATGTGCAATTGACAGTCAGACTTGGTGTGTGCCCCCTATTAAATATGGATAAATGAAAATGTGGAAAAGAATCTGACAATGATATAAAATGAAAAGAAAAGCATTTACTTTAGAAGAAAAACTTGAAGTTATTAAATGACATGAAGATGGTGCCAACAATGTGAAAATCATATATGGTCTGGGCTATAATGAGTCAACGGTACACACAAATTTAAGTAAGAAGCAAGAATATAAAGAACAAGTTGCATCAGTTTCTCTAAGCTTTCAAATTACCCAAAGCAGAAGTCCATTAATGATTGAAGTGGGACGGCTACCTCATCCTTCGATTGAAGATTGTAACCAAAAGCGAATACCACTTTGTACAAAAAAACATTCAAACCAATGCTTTAAGTGTCTTTTCGATGCTTAAAGAAAATAAATTTCAAGGGGATACGGAAACTTTTGTTGCAGGTTTAAGTTGGTTTGACTGCATTAAACATCGAACAGGATTACACAATGTAAAGGGAAGCTGCTGGGCTGATAAAAAAGCAGCTGCAAAATTTCCAGAAATGTTTCAAAAGGGATTTGAACTTGTTGAAGCCACCAAGCATTTTTATCTCAATGTCGATAAGAAAAGACATATAATTTCTACTTCTTGAATAATACCTAATTCTACATGGTATAAATTGTGTGAATCTTTCTCAATCAAACCCATTTTGTCAAAATATCTCAAAAGGAAAAAAAAGGAAAAAAAATATTATTAATTGAACCACTCCCTCAAAACAAGGTTAACTTGAACATCTAATGTATAGAGAAAACAAAAAATGGCATTCAGAAACCAGACAGCGCTGTTCAGGAACATCCAAACACCCTAATTCTTTAAATTATGGCAACACTCCATGAATGGGCCCCACGTCTTGTAAAAGTTAATCTTTACATCTTTAACATTATGTCTGATCTTTTTTTCTAAACTGAGGAAAGCCATGACCTCCTGTAACCATTGAGCATGAGTAGGTGGAGTACTGTCTTTCCATTTCATCAAGATTGCCTATCGAGCTATCAATGAGGTAAAAGCTAAAATTCTCTTCTGAGATGAAGTCAACAGTATTTTCTCTTCTTGAGTAAAACCAGATAGAGCAATTAAGGGGCCCTGTTCCAATTTGACCCTAAAAATAACTGATAGAGTTTGAAAATAATTTTTCCAAAACTTTTCTAAACTAGGGCAAGCCAAAAACATATGTATCAATGAGGCCTCAAAAATTTGACATTTATCATATATCGATATCAGAATAAAAGTGAGATAGTTTCACTTTTGAAATATTTACTTTATGCACCACTTTGAACTGCAACAATGTCGAGCACAGAGGAGGATTCATTAATCATATTTAGAAGTTTTCCAGTCCTCATCAAGTGAAAAATCCAAGTCATGCTCTTAATCTTAACTAGCGAAGCTATTCTTGTCCATCAGATCACTATAAATAATTGATTTTGAGCCTCTATGAGAAAATTAAAAGTCAAAAAGTAAATTTAAAAAAATGAAACATGGGAAAAATTATGTTCTGGAACAATGAAGAATATAATAAACACGAGTTTACGCATGATACAGTGTAATTGGTTACACAGGTTATATGTCACGGCCCAAAAGTTAAAAAAATAGGATCCAACATTATCAGATAGATGTTTTCGCTGTAAGAAGGAAATGGGAACAACAGTATATGCAATTTGGGCATGTGAGAAAGTGAAATAATTTTGGGAAGATCTAAATCAGATATTAAATAAAATCACAAAAAACAACATACCAAAAAATCCAGAGATGTTTCTTCTAAGTAATGTAAGAAGTAAAGAATTAGGCCTCAAACTGGATGAAGCACAAAAAAAGATTTATTATGATAGCCTTAGCTGTAACAAAAAAATGTATAATGTCAACTTGGAAATCAGAAGAGAGCCTGATAGTACAGCAATGGTACATGGAAATGAATAAATGTATTCCATTGGAAAAAAAACATATAATTAAAAAAATAAAGTCACATTATTTGAACAAATTTGGGAACCATACATGGAACATAACAAGAGGGATTGCCTCAGACCTCGACCCCCTAAAATGATAAGATGACAAAATGACTTGATCCAGTGTGTAAAAGTAGATGACACATTTTTCTTGTTTATTTTTCATTGCGTGATGACATTGTTTAATGGTTTTATTGTACTGTATATGTTGAATGTTTATTGGTTTTGGAGGGGGGTGGGAAGTGGGAAGGGAAGGTAGGGGGGAAAAAATGGGGAGAAAATGCCACTGTGTATATTTAAGAGGGAAATGTTTGTATGTATTTTGGTTGATATGGTTCACAGTGTGAAAAATAAAAAAAATATTTAAAAAAAAAAGAATGTTTGTTTCAGAAATTCATGGAAAATCAGAAAGTTGGACTGAACAAAATGTATGACTTGCAGCTATCTGGAAAAAAAAGACTATTGGGTAATTTAAATTTTGTCCTCATTTGATCAAAAGAAGCAAAATTATCTTGAATAAAAAATCTTTAATATTTTTGAATACCCAGTCTACGCTGATCGTAACATGGAAATCTGCAGTAATTTAGAAAAAAATCAAATTGCTAGCTATGGGAAATTGTATACTTTGTGGACTTAGGAATTGTGGACTCAACAGCACAGGGACAGCTTTTCCCCACTGCCATCAAATTCCTGAATAATCAATGAACCAAAGATTCTGTCTTGCATTTCATGCTCTATTAATTTTACTTTTTATAATGTTGTAAGACGGTTATAATATGATGGTGCCTCAAAACATGAAAATAAACAAAAACATCAAAATCGGGGCAGTCAACTATGGTCAAATATTTTTTCTAAGAAATAATTTAGTTATGATGTAATTATGAAATAAATGAAAAATATAATTATTTTAGTAATCTTAGCAGTTTTAGCATTATATGCAGCTAAAAGTTGTTTTATAAACATTTTTATGTCTTGATGGATGATCTGAAAGGACTGGGATTCGTTGTAATTATTCCAATTGATTTTATTAATTGCTTTACATGGATTCATTTGTTATGAATCCAGAGGACCCCAAAACCCAACAGTAGTAGAAATTCACCAAGACAAATGGTTACTTAAACAAACTTATTACTATCAACTTAACTCTCTTCTAATTCTAAGCGCATGTGTATATAATGTGTTTAAGTTCAGAAAAGTTCTTTATTCACAATCCAATCTCACCTCTCTCTCTCTCCTCCAAGTCACTGGTATCAGGCATTTCTTATACAGTGCATAGAATTTAACATATATGAATTTTCACCAAGCTCCGGTGCTTAAAGGTAACTGGTTACCACTCAGGAAGGTTCTTGTTACTTTCAGAGAGAGATATTTGTTGCTTGTTGGACACACACACACAAACTGATTTCTTCCAACCAATAACTTCAGTGTCTTGCTGAAGAAACTTTCTCCATCATGGTTTTTTTAAAATGATAACCTCTTCTTCCAGGTCAGCGCAAAGTTCCTCTTGTTTTCCTTTTTCAGGAGCAACACTCTCACCAGCCATTTCCTCTTGTAAGGACGACAAGGGTTTTCAATAGACTGAACTTACAACCCATCTTCAAAATGGGGTTTTAACAAGCTGTCATCTTGCCATGTTGCAGCCTCCAAAAGCCACTGTGCTAACTCAGTTCTCTCTCTCTTTTTAAAAGAGAAATCCTGTTTAGTATTTCCTCTCTCTCTGCTCGCAAAGCCACACGACCCCTCTTAGAACAGCAAACTGCAACCAGATAGATTGATGGCACTTCAATCAGCTTGGACCTGGCCATCTGTTGCTTTCAAAACAGTAGTCCATTCACTCCACAACATCTGTCCAATTAACATCTACTTGTGAAGTCTCCATCAGGATTCTTCAAAGTTTCTGTAAGGACACTGTGGATAGCTCTTGCATTTCAAATGAGATGTGTTTTGTGAAATGTCTGTTTGTGAAGTGACCTACACTAAACCCCACAATCTATCTCTTTTAAAAACATATTTATATATAAATATAAAATACAATATAACCCATCACACATCTTAAATTGGGATGAATTAATCACGTAAAGCAGAGTTTGCCTGTATTTTTATCTTTGCTATATAAAGTACATTGTTTGACCTGCTGAGTTTCTCCAGCATTGTATTTTTTTACTGCAAAATTTAGGGCATGATCGACTTATATCTGTCATTTCCTGGAAAATATTAAAATATATGTGTAGTTCTGGCATGTTGTTGTTCAAGAAATCTTGCCCAGAGTAAATTAAACAAGAAGGGCCAACCTTTTGTGTCCTCACTAGATTGCAGACTATATTGCCCAGTAAAAACATTCAGAACCTACATGATGTGCAGGTTGCTAACAGCAGCTACTTACAAAAGGCATTGAAGATGCAAAAAAACAGGGGCAGAATTTGTATGACTGCCTCCCACATCCTTGGGAGAATGACTTTGAGTTCTGCTTCATTGGCATGCTCTAGCACATCCTATTGTGTGATTATAGTTTAATTCAGCTGGATATCCTTCAAAATTGAAAACTCAACAAAAACACCCAGTTAATAACATAATTCCATCTAACATGCATTTCTCAGACTACGTCGTGAAGGTGGAACTATCAACATTTTTGTTTGGCCAGAATTCAAATATCAAATGGTAACTGTGTATTATTTTTGACTTTGCATGGTTTAGATTCATTTCTTGGGTGGGTAGCACAGAAACACAGGCAGTAGAACCACTGCCTCAGAGCGCCACTAACCTGGATTAAATTCTGACCTCAGCTGCTATCGGTGTTGAATTTGCATGCTCACCCTTCGACTGTATGGGCTTTCCCCAGCTGCTCCAGTTTCTGCCAATATCCCAAAGAGTGTTGGTTGCTTAAATGACCATCTTAAATTGTCCTATGAGTGTTGGTACATGATAATATTGGGGATATGTTACTGGAAATGTGGGAGGAATAAAATGCGATGAAGTAAAATTAGTATAAGTAGGTTGATGGCCAGTCCAGATCTGATGCAAAGTCAGACCCGTTTCCATGCTATATCTTTATCTGACTTGAAGTTCATCTGCTACAATGAGCAGCAGCAATCATCAAAGACCCACACCACCCAGCACACACTCTGATCTCATTGCTGCCATCAGGAAAGAGGTGTAGGTGCCACAAGACTCACACACCAGGTTCAGGAACAGCTGTATCACCTCCACCATCAGACTCCTCAACAACAAATTCAATCAGGGAATAATTTAAGGTCATGTTATTGATTATTTTATTCTCCCTATATTGCACAGTCAGATTGGTTACATTCATTATCTCTTTACAGTTCTTTATTTGTTTACATGTGTATGCTGTGTAGTTATTTTTTTCACTACCCTAAGTGGTAATTTTGCCACACCTGCAGAAAAGAAGAATCTTCACAGTTGTACGTGATGTCATGTATGTACTCTGACAATAAATCTGAAATCTAATAAGCATACTGAGCATTCTTGAATCCCTGTATGAATCTCATGGAGACATTTTTTTCACATTACCTTGTATGTCAGGTTCACACAATGGTGCAATCTCAAACACTCCCGAAGAATCTATTCTTGTGTCCTCATTGGCCAATTCAACAGTACTCACTTGGTGAACTCAGATATTTCTGTACATCATTGACCTGAAAACAAAATTTCAGCATTTAACCTAAACAACCATACATTCACAACAGGAGTAATGTATGCATATAGTCCTTCAATTACACTGGTGACTGACAGTACCTAACCTACTTGCCATCAGAGACTAATATTTGACACCTATGATCTGTTGTTTATCTTTGAATCTTACTTTGGAGTTCATGACCTGTTCATAGAGCTACTGAGACAACAGCCTTCAATCCCAGGCAACTTGTCACCTTTATGTGTGTCTCATGCCCAAAATTTAATCTTAGTTAACATTACATATTCTGCAGATGTAAATTTTGGACCATTCTCATGATCACTAGGATGTCTTGTTTTTGTTCAAAACATTGCTAGGCATAATTGATGTCTACCCATTTCAGTAAAGTTACTTAAATGACTGCACACACACAGTGGATCAGGTGTATATAGGACGATTCAGATTCTAAAAAAATACTTCAAAGGAAATGAGTTGAACAAGCAACACAGCTGGTACCACAACTTTGAGCAAAGAATAAAATACTGGGAGAACACAGCGGGTCAAACAATGTCTCTGGAGATAAAGGAATGTCTGATGTTTTGCGAGTGGGAAATGGAGGAAATGCATGACAGCTCCATCAATTATAGCAGGGTGGGTGGTGGTGGTGGGGAGGGGGGGGAGTAGCTACCACGCAGTAGTTGATGGAGCCCTCACATGCACTTCTCCCATTTTCTGCCGCCTAAAATATTGACCCATGCGTCTTCTGAAATGTCACCCATTCCTTCACATTCATTAATACTGCCTTACCCGATCGCCTCTTCCAACTCTACCTTCTGCTCGAGAATCCAACGTTTGTGGTCTCTAGTGTCTCCATCGTATCATAACTTCTTGTCTTTTCAATCTCCCAGCACAGTTTATCCATCAAAGTAAGGATGGAAACATTCAGATGCCTCTGCCCTTGTTCCTAATCCATTCTTGCTGAATAATGAAATGTAATTATTTCTGAACTGGATCACCTAAAGGAACTTTTCCTGATATACATCATCAATGCAGTGTCTCATTATGATCTGTTTATTCCTATTCATCTGCAAAATCACATGCATGAACCTCTTTTATTTGATTCCTCATTAATAATAAATATACATAGGATTAAAAGAAAGAGGCATCACCTTTTATTTAAAGTAAAACAAGTTACTATCTAAAACTCAGGAAGATAAGTATATTGCAATAGAGGTATTTCTGGAAGAGAATTACTGCTGTAGAGTTGTTGACATCAAATATTGTGGTAGAACATGAAAACCTGCAGACTATCATTGTACTAAAAACACAAAAATGCTGGAGTAACTTTGCAAGTTTTGTAGTCTACATAGGAAGTTAAGACATATAACCAACATTTTCGGCTGAAGAAGGGCTCAGGCCCGAAACGTTGCTTATGTGTCTCTACTTGCCAGAGATGCTGCTAAGTTCCTCCAGTATTTCTGTAACTTGAGATATTGTAACTGCTTCTTTACTCAAGGTGCTACCTGGTTAGTTCATGGTTTTGGCATTTTCTGTTTTTGATTCAGATCTCCAGCATCCATTGACATTTTATAGATTGATGTACATAGAACATGGAAAATACAACATGGGAACAGCCATCACTAAACATGATGCCAAATTAAACGAAATCTCTGCCTCTTGCGCATGATATGTATCCCTCTATTCCCTGCATGTGTTTATGTGTTTATTTTGAAGCCTCTCCAAAGCTACTGTTGTTTCTGCCTTCACCACTACCCCCAGCGACCTGTACCAAGCACCTTCAACTCTCCTCCCTGCATATCTCCTTTAAAATGTGCCCCTCTTACCTTAAATGCATGTCCTTTAGTATTTGACATATCCTTATCTGCTAAAAGATTCTGACTGTCTATCCAACCTAAACCTCTCAAAATTTTATAAACTTCTATCAGGTCACCCCACAGCCGGTGCTCCAGAGAAAACAAACCAAGTTTGTCCAGCCTTGCCTTATGACTCATACCCTCTAAGGCAGCAACCTTATAAACCTCCTCTGTCCCATTTTCAAAGCCTCCAAAATTTATTTCGCTGGACTAACTTAATAAACCCACATTGACCATTTCAAAACCATTGCTGGCTTCATTTATTTCTTTACACCTGCAGCTAGATATTCGTTGTCCAAGCAATGTGTGCTCAGCAGTTTGTAGGTTTCATGGCTTTTTTTTAAGGAATTTGGGTTCAACACAGTCTATGCCTGCCATGTTCAGTACTCTTGAAGAAATCCACAGACCCAATGTATTTACTGCCTATTGCTTCCCATGGATATAGCATTTTTAGGTTTCTCCAGCATTTTTGTACACTGGTGAGATAGGTGGTGTCTCGGAGCGTGGGAGATGAGAAGCATCTAATGAAAATAAGTTACAGTGAAGTTAGTGAGACAATGTGCATGACTGGACTGGCAGAGGCACAATGGGCTGAATAGCCTCTTGTTACATGAAAATATGGAATCGACAGCCAAGTGGCACAGTGGTGCAGCTGGTCGAACTGCTGTCTCACAACACCAGGGACCCAGGTTTAATCCTGACCAGCAGCGCAGAAAGTGTGAATTTTGCACATTTTCCCTATGATTGTATTGTGTTCCTTCCACATCCCAAAACATTCAGGTCAATTGGTCACTGTAAATTTGCCCTAGAGTGTTGTTATGTGGTAGAATCTGAGAGGAATTCACAAAAACATGGTGAGAATTAAAAAATGGGTAAATGTAGGATTAATGTGAATGAGATGGTCAGCATGGATGCAATGGGGCATGGGATCTGTTTCTCTGTTGTATCTCTCTGTGACTTCAGCAAGGCACTGACCTCCATGCTATCAAATTTTGTTTGATACCTTGTGTCATCCTTTTCTAATCATATCTTTATTCAAAGGATTGACAATGAGTCCTGGAGTGGATGTGTACTTGGTTTCAGAGCTGAACTAGTAGTTTTATTTAATATTTTAGATGGAATAACAATGCAAACAATTGTAAAAGGTCAAGTGTCCGATGAGTTTAACCACTTTGGTTGCTAGGAGCACAGACAGACAGGCAGTAATTACATCTGCACACAAACCAAAGATCATAGGTTCCTCAAACACAATTGCATGCTCCAGTAACCCCATTTAATCAAGCATTCGATTCACTTTATAAAGAGAGATAAAGCTCAGGTTAATAAAATTGTTGACCAAGGGAAGCTATGTTGCTATATAGCTTTATAGGACAGAGGTGACACCAGCAGACACACCTACAGGAATGAAAGTAATATTGGCCTGAATCTGGATTTCAGCTTGATTTAGTGTATTAGACAAGATGCTGATGGTCTGTTAAAAGGACCTTGCCAAGAAAATAACATTTAGAAAATCTACCTTCTAAAAGGTGGGAAGATGGTTCTCAATTTGCATGGTTTTTTATCAGCACCCTGAGGACATTGGAAATGGCATAGCATTTGTATTAGGAATCATGGGAAGTAGTCTGCTGCCACAGGAATTCTTTCCATAGTAGTCAGAAAGCATTAGCAAAGCAAGGAGCCAGGACCTGATGGAAAACACAAGGGCTTGGAACACAAGTCTCCGGTGTGCATAGTTAAAGACCTTCATCAATGAAGCATCCTTCAAAATTGAGTTTATTGTTATGGTTGACCTTAGGCCACTGTGAGGCAAGGACTCATTATAACACCTGAAATAAGCTGTTCATTATTTCAATAGTCTGCAAATCATGCAATTTGATCCAGCAAGGCAATGTGACATGTATTCTCAACAAAGAAATGGCATATGGCAGTACATTAATCACCTGGTTAGCACCATAAATTCACATCTGCTAATGCACCTCCTGTGGTGTTTGCTCTTTGTTTGACTAATGGTTTGCACTTTATTCTCCTGGTATCTGTGGGTAAGGCAAAGATGGCATTACATCGGTGTCATTATGTCGATAATTGAAACATCAACTTTTCTAAGCTGAATCACACTCAGGAATACACAGTCCAATTTCACAATGTGTGAGACAACAACAGGAATGATACAGATACTGGAATCTGAAGCTAAAGATGATCTGCTGGAGGAGTGGGTCAAGCTGCATCAGAGGGAGCAAAAGAAAGGTCAGCATTTGGGGCCAGAATCCTTCAAAGACTAACCAGATGAAATATTCTGGCCAGCGTCAATTCATCTCTTGCTGATGCTGCTTGATCTGCTCAGTTCCTCCAGCAGGTTGTGCTTTGAAACAAACAAACAAATGACTCATCAGACAGTGTTGCAGTGCTACCATAAGACTCCTTTGTCACTTCATAAGATCACAGGTGTTTTGACTGTAACATCAACTCCATGTTTCTATCTACCATCAATAACCTTCCATAAGATTCTATCAAGAACCTATCCACCTCTTCCTTAGAATCAAATAATTCGACTTCCACCTCCCCTTGTGGTTCCACGGTCATACCACCCCCTGAAAGGAGGAATTTTTCCTCACTTCTGTCTTCACTGGGTGACACTTTTTATGAAAAGTGATTTCCCTCTCCTCCAACCCTCTAATTCAAGAGTCCCCAATCTCCCCACATCCACCCTGTCAAAACTCTCAAGATCTTATATATTTGAATCAAATCACCTCTCATTATTTTGAATTCAATTGTATTTAGGCCTACTCAGTCCAATCTTTTTATCATAGACAGTCTATCCATTGCACCTATCAATTCAGTAAATTTTTTGAACTGCTTCCACTACACTGGCATTCTTCCTTCAATGAGAAGACCAATACTATACATAGTACTACAGATACATACCATGGAAGTAGACCATTTGGCCCAATTGTTCATAATTATCAAAGTTAATCCAATTTTCTGTGTTTTTCCCATATCCCTCAAAACCTTTCCTATCTATGTACCTGTCCAATTTTTTAAAAAGAATTTAAACATTGCCATGTCCTCCACCATTTCCTCTGGCAGTTAAATTCATATAACCACTACCCTGTGTTCACTATCATTTGAAGGTCACTAACATATTAAAAAAGTAGTAAAATTTAGGTAGTTTCCATGCTTACATTTTAGTGTCTTTCCTGACCCCAATACACCCCAAGGCAATTCACAGCCACGGAATAACTTTGAAGTGTTGTTGTAGTTTTATTATAGAAAACTACATTGGACAATGTGTACAAAGCAAGGCTACACAAATATCACAGTAATGTTTAAGATATTTTCTTTTGGTTGTCTGAATTTTCAATGTTTGTAGAACGAGTGAAATACTTTAACATTAGAGCTTTTTTAAAAAAGATAACCTTGGTCTTATAATGTGTGGTGCTCTGTTAGCCAGAATCAGACACACACAAAGATAAAGACTGTACAACAGGCTTTAATCCACAAAAACTTCCACAGAGCCAGGCTGGCTGTGGCTGCAGCAACTCTGAGTGAGGCCTCAGGAGGCCGACACAGGCTTATATCCCAGAGGATGATTGACACCCGACTGGGTGGGGCTTGATCCATACAAGCCGACTGATTGACAGCCGGCCAGGTGTTGTCCTGTCCCCTTACACCCTTGCAGGTACAGAGGTTGCCACCTGCAGTAGTACCACCACATAATGACCACTTCATCAAGAAGATGTTGCATCACTTCAATGACTGAAAACTTATGTAGCCACCTCCAGTCTCAGAGAGATTGATAAATGTTGGTATTTTAGCTTTCAACTATAATATTAAAGCAATACTGACACCTTCTGGCAATTTATTAAAGTTGAATTCAACATATGATTATGGGAGGTGGGGAGGTGGCTCTTAATGAAGGATGAGATCAGGACAATTTTGAAAGGTTACATGTGTTCCAAGCTGAACCCATCTCGGTAGAAGTTAGGGATAGTAAAAGGGGAATAAAAATCATTGGTGGGAGTTTGACACATTTTGATAGTGTCATTCTCAGGGTTTGCTAAATCTTGGTCAGTAGTGCTATTCACTTCTTTATTTTAGCGGCAGCCTTGGTATTTCTTAAAGTACCTTAGTAACTGCTTTGTCTATAGGCCATTGAATAATAACACAACAATGGCACAAGCAATCAACTATCTAAGAATGAAACAGAAGTTGTTAAGGGGACCAACTTCTCCGTAGGTTGGACGAATCAAGTTGGTCAAGGCAGTCTCATAGAATGTATCTACCGCATGATAACTTTCTTGAACACCATGTTACTGAACGTTCAAGGGATTATGTTCAATATATATCTGGCCCTAATGCAATGAGACAGGTAACATTAATAATCTTTTGGATAGGGATTGTCTTGGAAAGAGCAATCTTATTTTCTCAAACAAATGGAGAGTGCAATAGTTCAATCTAAAACTAACCTATTATGCCAGACAAGGGAGGCTCCAATGGGATGAGAGAGGAGATGGCTAGCTAGAAGACTGGGAACACAGGCTAAATGGTGGGGTGGAATGGGTTTTCGTTTTTATGAAAATAGCCTTCAATAGTAGTGAATGGGTCTTCGCTTTACACTATTTCGGCTTACGAAAGGTTTCACAGCAATGCTCTAGTTTCGTAAAGCAGGGTATGCCTGTACTCCACAAAAGCATATTGCAGTTAAAAATGAGAACAGTAAGAGTGGGAAGAGCCTTGAAAAATTGAAGAAACAAGGAAAGCACTAAACCTATCGCTCATGCACACAAAGTTTGCAAGAACAGTAGGAAACAGAAATACTGGAAAAGTTTTAAAAAGTAACAAAGAACCATTAAGCAAGCAATAAAGAAAGAATATAGGTTATGAAACTAGCACAAAATATAAAACAGATTGTAAAAGTTTTTTTATTATTATGTAAAGCAGAAAGGCTGGCTAAAGTAAATGCAAATCCCTTGGAAGCTGAAAAGGGGGAGTTAATATTAGGTAATGTGGAAATGGCTGAGGCTTTGAATGACTTTTTAGTGATAGTCTTCATGGTGGTGAACGCAACTGATATGCCAAAGAGAGATTCCTGTCACTAAAGAGTTAGCTGAGGAAACTAATGAGTGTAAAGGTAGATGGCAACTCCATGGTTGGGAAGTACTGATGCTGATGGAATGCATCCCTGGGTATTGAAAGAAATGGTGGAAGTTATAGTAGAGGCATTTATGATAATTTATCAACATTCTCTGGACAGGTCCTGGCAGATTGGGAGGTTGCAAATTTTTCATCATTAAAAAAAGTGATGTAGAGAAAACCATAGGCCAGTTAGGCAAACATCTGTAGTAAAGAACTACTGGAGACTATCATTAAGGAAGAAGTAGATCACAAGATAAAGGAACAGAAGCAGGCCATTCAGCCTATTGAGTTTGCTCTGCAAATCCACACTGAGCTAAACTGTTCTCACATCTGGTTCCAAATTCTGGCCTTTGCCCCCATACCCCTTGATACCCTGACTAATTAGATATCTATCAATCTCTCCCTTAAATTCCCCCAATGATCAGGTCTCCATAGCTATATGTGGCATCAAAATTTCGCCTCTCTGTTTTAAGTGGGTACCTTCTAACTCTAAGTTTGTGCCCTTTTGTCCTGGATTCACCCACCAAGGGAAACATCTGATTCACATCTGCTCTGTCCAATCCTTTCAGCATTCAAAATGTTTCTATGAGATCCCCTCTCATTCTTCTATACTCCAATGAATTTAGCCTGACATCTGATAGAAATTGTTCAATCAGACAGCTGCAGCATTGATTCTGAAAGAAAAGGTAATATTTCATAAATCTCCTGGAATTATTTATTTTATGGGGGCAATAGATAGAGGAAACATATGGATGTTCTATATGTATTTCAAGAAGGCACTTGATAAAGTGCCACATATATGATTTATCCATAAAAATACATGGAGTTGAGGTAATGTTTTAGAATGGATAGAGGATTGATTGACCAATAGAATGCAGAGAGTGGGAATTGTATGTTTCTCTGGTTGGCAAACTGCATGAGTTTTTCATGCTCTGCTGGGACCAAGGAAAGCTGCTTCAGGACCTTCGTGATGCCATCATTATCACCCTGTACAAAAACAAAGGCGAGAAATCAGACTGCTCAAACAACAGGGGAATCACTCTGCTCTCCAATGCAGGCAAAATCTTCGCTAGGATTCTCCTTAATAGACTAATACCTAATGTCGCCGAAAATGTCCTCCCAGAATCACAGTGTGGCTTTCGCGCAAACAGAGGAACTACTGACATGGTCTTTGCCCTCAGACAGCTCCAAGAAAAGTGCAAAGAACAAAACAAAGGACTCTACATCACCTTTGTTGACCTCACCAAAGCCTTTGACAATGTGAGCAGGAAAAGGCTTTGACAAATACTAGAGCGCCTTGGATGCCACCCCACCCCCCCCCCCCAAGTTCCTCAACATGGTTATCCAACTGCACAAAAACCAACAAGGTCGGGTCAGATACAGCAATGAGCTCTCCGAACCCTTCTCCATTGACAACGGCATGAAGCAAGGCTACATCCTCGCACCAACCCTCTTTACTATCTTCTTCAGCATGATGCTGAAACAAGCCATGAAAGACCTCAACAATGAAGACAATGTTTACATCCGGTACCGCACGGATGGCAGTCTCTTCAGTCTGAGGCGCCTGCAAGCTCACTCTAAGACACAAGAGCAACTTGTCCGTGAACTACTCTTTGCAGACGATGCCACTTTAGTTGTCCATTCAGAGCCAGCTCTCTAGCGCATGACGTCCTGTATTGCGGAAACTGCCAAAATGTTTGGCCTGGAAGTCAGCCTGAAGAAAACTGAGGTCCTCCATCAGCCAGCTCCCCACCATGACTACCAGCCCCCCCACATCTCCATCGGGCACACACAACTCAAAATGGTCAACCAGTTTACCTACCTCGGCTGCACCATTTCATCTGATGCAAGGATCGACAAAGAGATAGACAGCAGACTCGTCAAGGCAAATAGCGCCTTTGGAAGACTACACAAAAGAGTCTGGAAAAACAATCACCTGAAGAAACACACAAAGATCAGCGTGTACAGAGCCGTTGTCATACCCACGCTCCTGTTCGGCTCTGAATCATGGGTCCTCTACCGGCATCACCTACGGCTCCTAGAACATTTCCATCAGCGCTGTCTCCGCTCCATCCTCAACATTCATTGGAATGACTTCATCACCAACATCGAAGTATTCAAGCTGGCAGAATCCGCAAGCATCGAATCAACGCTGCTGAAGACCCAACTGTGCTGGCTGGGTCATGTCTCCAGAATTGAGGACCATCGCCTTCCCAAGATCTTGTTCTATGGCAAGCTCTCCACTGGCCACTGAGACAGAGGTGCACCAAAGAAGAGGTACAAGGACTGCTTAAAGAAATCTCTTGGTGCCTGCCACATTGACCACCGCCAGTGGGCTGATATCGCCTCCAACCGTGCATCTTGGCGCCTCACAGTTCGGCGGGCTGCAACCTCCTTTGAAGAAGACCGCAGAGCCCACCTCACTGACAAAAGACAAAGGAGGAAAAACCCAACACCCAACCCCAACCAACCAATTTTCCCTTGCAATCGCTGCAACCGTGCCTGCCTGTCCCGCATCGGACTTGTCAGTCACCAACGAGCCTGCAGCAACCGTGGACATACCCCTCCATCAATATTCTTCCGTGAAGCCAAGCCAAAAAAAGAAAGAAAGAAGAAGTTAGTGGGATACCACAGGGATCATTACTGGGAACACAACAGTACACAATATACTGTAATTGATTTGTGTTAACCTTTAATTTAATGCTAAACTATATTTATTTTGTAAAAATGTTTTAAAGTAAATTATAGGGTTAAAATATTGCATCTGTATTCTTAGTAAGTTAGCTGTGGGTTGGTACAGTGTTTCACACAGGTCACAACACATTTATAGAGAACCATTGTTTTCAGTAAAGAGAGTTCATTCTTGGAATTGATGTTTCTTGGACAGACAGAGCTAATGGATTTCAAGTGAATCTTAATTATTCAAGAACTGCTGAGGAAGCCATCTGATTTTTTTAAAATCAAAACCATTTATGCCTCTTGAACAGAGATGAGGTCTGAGGCTGTTATGGGTATGGAATGGTTTTGAAAAAGGAACAGAATTTTGTTATAAATAAAACTGATGGTCATGTGGTTTCCAACAATTGGAACTCACCTCAATGATGATGTAACAGTCACATGATTTGGAGAAATATATTACCAAATTGAGGCATTATGTTTTAGTTTCAGCCTGGAGTTCACAGAATTTAAAACCCCGTGACATACAGGGGATATAAACCTTCTGAAATACAGGGTTGAGTTACAGTAACCAGAATTGGTGCTGTTTTTTGTGTGTTACTCCTGGAAGAAGGTGAACACAGAATCAGTGGCTATTGAATGAATGAAGACCACTTTTCTGTCTCTTTGGAAAAGAGGAAATAATTCTACTGCATCTATTTTCATGTTTGGCCACTTCATTTAACCCTTGTCTGGGTTTGTGAATTCATTGTGAAAGAAAAATGTTACATTCACTGTCATTGAGAAGAGGGTAGATACTTTTTGTGTAAAACTACATTGTGAGTAAAAGAGGTCTGAAGATATAACGTTTAAAAATGCTTTATAATTATTTCTGAACTGAGAATTTAAGACCTTCAAGCAAGACTAAAATAATGTGAACTTCTAAAGATCAATGTTTGAGAAAGGGAATTTAAATGATCTCACACACATTTTACATTTGAGCATAGTGGGCTTAAGTTTAGATTTAAGTAAGTTTAGAGATAAGAAAGAAATGCTATGTTATTAATAGTTTAATAAAGATGATTATTTTGAATTTACCACATGTCTGGTGAATTTTCCATTGCTGTTCCCATGTTAGTGCCGACAAAAACCCTCAAGTCCCAAACATAATTAAAAGGGTTGTTAGTGCAAAACATAATATTGAAAATTTGGAATAAGGAATTATGGTTATATTTCTTAAGTTTGATGATGACATGAAATTGAATGGAAAATCAAAATATGCAGAGGATTTGGAGAGTCTGCAGAGAGATGTATAAAAGTAAAGTGAGCAGGCAAAGATCTTGCAGATGGAATAAAATGCTGATAAATATGAGGTCATCCACTTTGAAAAGAAAATTAGATTTATTTAAATTGTGAACGATTATAGAATGCTGGTGCAAAGGGACATGAGAGGACGTGCATGAATTACGAGAGGTTGGTTTACAAGTGCAACAGGTAATCAAGAACATAAATTGAACATTGGCTGTCATTGTCAGAGGGCTAGAATTTAAGAGCAGGGAGCCTCTGTTGCAACTGTACAGGGTAGTGGCGAGATTGCACAAGAAACATTGCATGCAGTTCTGGACTCCTTACTTGAGAAGATATTCTAGCTTTAGAGGCAGTGCAAAAGAGGTTCACCAAGTTGATTCCAGAGATGAGGTGGTTAGCCTATGAGAAGGGATAGAGTGGTCTAGGACTGTGGTCACTGGTACTTGGACGAATTAGAGGGTATTTTATAGAAAAATAAAATTGTAAAGGAGATGGACAAGATAGAGGTAAGAAAGTTGTTTACAGTGGAAGGTGAGATTAGAATTTGGGGACATAGCCTCAAGATCTGAGGGAATAGATTTAGGACAGAGATAAGGAGGATTTTTTTTTCTCCAAAGAGTAGTGAATCTGTGGCATTCCCTGCCCAGGGAAGCAGTAGAAGTTGCCTCATTAAATAAGTTTATGAACGTTTGATCAATTTTTGCATCATGGAGAAATTAAGAGTTGTGGAGAAAAATCAGATAGGGGGAGATTAATCCACAGTCATGATCTTGTTGAATGGCAAATCAGGCTTGATGACCCAATGGCAAACTCCTGCTCCTATTTCTTATACCTTATCTAATGGAAGGCAAAGAGCTACAAATTCCTTAATTCTTCTTTGGCTTGGCTTCGCGGATGAAGATTTATGGAGGTGTAATGTCCACGTCAGCTGCAGGCTCGTTTGTGGCTGACAAGTCTGATGCGGGACAAGCAGACACGATTGCAGCGGTTGCAAGGGAAAATTGGTTGGTTGGGGTTGGGTGTTGGGTTTTTCCTCCTTTGTCTTTTGTCTGTGAGGTGGGCTCTGCGGTCTTCTTCAAAGGAGGTTGCTGCCCGCCGAACTGTGAGGCGCCAAGATGCACGGTTTGAGGCGATATCAGTCCACTGGCAGTGGTCAATGTGACAGGCACCAAGTGATTTCTTTAGGCAGTCCTTGTACCTCTTCTTTGGTGCATCTCTGTAACGGTGGCCAGTGGAGAGCTCGCCTTATAACACGACTTTGGGAAGGCGATGGTCCTCCATTCTGGAGACGTGACCTACCCAGCGCAGTTGGAACTTCAGCAGCGTGGATTCGATGCTGTCGGCCTCTGCTATCTTGAGTACTTCTATGTTAGGGATGAAGACGCTCCAATGAATGTTAAGGATGGAGCGGAGACAACGCTGGTGGAAGCGTTCTAGGAGCCGTAGGTGATGCCGGTAGAGGACCCATGATTCAGAGCCGAACAGGAGCGTGGGTATGACAACGACTCTGTATACGCTAATCTTTGTGAGGTTTTTCAGTTGGATGTTTTTCCAGACTCTTTTGTGTAGTCTTCCAAAGGCGCTATTTGCCTTGACGAGGCTGTTGTCTATCTCGTTGTCGATCCTTGCATCTGATGAAATGGTGCAGCCGAGATAGGTAAACTGGTTGACCGTTTTGGGTTTTGTGTGCCCGATGGAGATGTGGGGGGGCTGGTAGTCATGGGTGGGGAGCTGGCTGATGGAGGACCTCAGTTTTCTTCAGGCTGACTTCCAGGCCAAATATTTTGGCAGTTTCCGCAAAACAGAACGTCAAGCGCTGAAGAGCTGGCTCTGAATGGGCAACTAAAGCAGCATCGTCTGCAAAGAGTAGTTCATGGACAAGTTGCTCTTGTGTCTTGGTGTGAGCTTGCAGGCGCCTCAGATTGAAGAGACTGCCATCCGTGCGGTACCGGATGTAAACAGCATCTTCATTGTTGAGGTCTTTCATGGCTTGTTTCAGCATCATGCTGAAGAAGATTGAAAAGAGGGTTGGTGCGAGGACGCAGCCTTGCTTCATGCCATTGTTAATGGAGAAGGGTTCAGAGAGCTCATTGCTGTATCTGACCCGACCTTGTTGGTTTTCGTGCAGTTGGATAACCATGTTGAGGAACTTTGGGGGGCATCCGGGGCGCTCTAGTATTGGCCAAAGCCCTTTCCTGCTCACGGTGTCGAAGGCTTTGGTGAGGTCATAAAGGTGATGTAGAGTCCTTTGTTCTGTTCTCTGCACATTTTTTGGAGCTGTCTGAAGGCAAAGAGCATGTCAGTAGTTCCTCTGTTTGCGCAAAAGCCGCACTGTGGTTCTGGGAGAACATTCTCGGCGATACTTGTATTATTCTATTTAGGAGAATCCTAGCGAAGATTTTGCTTGCAATGGAGAGCAACGTGATTCCCCTGTAGTTTGAGCAGTCTGATTTCTCGCCTTTGTTTTTGTACAGGGTGATGATGATGGCATCACGAAGGTCCTGAGGCAGCTTTCCTTGGTCCAGCAGAGCTTGAAAAACTCATGCAGTTTGGCATACAGAGTTTTGCCGCCAGCCTTCCAGACCTCTGGGGGGAATTCCATCCATATCTGCTGCTTTACCACTTTTCAGTTGTTCAGTTGCCTTATATGTCTCTTCCCGGGTGAAGTCCTCATCCAGCTCTAGCCTTAGGGGCTGTTGAGGGAGCTGGAGCAGGGCGGATTCTTGGACTGAGCGGTTGGCACTGAAAAGAGATTGGAAGTGTTCTGACCATTGTTTGAGGATGGAGATCTTGTCACTGAGGAGGACTTTGTCATCTGAGCTGCGCAGCGGGCTTTGGACGGGGTGAGGGGCCGTACACAGCCTTTAGATCCTTGTAAAAACCCCTGAAGTCGCCAATGTCCACGCTGAGTTGGGTTCGTTTGGCGAGGCTAGTCCACCACTCATTTTGGATCTCCCAGGGTTTACACTGAAGATGGCTGCATGCGCGACGGAAGGCTTGTTTCTTCTCTGGCCAGGACGGCTTTGCAAGGTGAGCCTGGTGGGCAGCTCGCTTCCTTAATATTGGCTATTCAAGTAACAATTTGCTTTCAATTTGACTCATGCACCCAGTGTCCAATTTTTTGAGCAAATGTGCTGTGGGACAAATTGGTTGTGAGGGAGTAAAGTGGACAGTGATAGTTAAGAATCAGTTGACTTGGTGATCAATGATCCCACACATCGGTTTGATGCCAGTATGGCTGCATTTAACTCTAACAAAGCAACTGATCACACATGAGGAATTTGGATTTCAGCTGCCTTGAATTCTCAGATATCTGGACAAGAATCAGATTTATGGAAGATTACATGGAATGAGAGTTGGTTGAAAGTCACTGAAGACCACTGAAGTTTGAAAAGTCACCAAAGATGGCTGGAGATGTGTGTCTATCACTTCTGTCAGTGTGTGGCAGGGAGAAGAAGGAAGAATAATAGGAATGCAGAACAGGATGATGTGCCAAAGAGGTGGGAGAGCAGGAGGAAGAGGAACTGGAGGATAGTTTTGTTTAGCAGGAGACTCCATTCTCAAAGAAATCTGTCATGGTTCCACAATAAAATGACAAAGGGAACAATTCCTTTTTCCAACCAGATCCTGCTGGAGGTCTGATGGATTCTGCAAGCATTCCTGAAGATGCACACTGCACCCAACTGCCCTGTCATTGAGTCCCATTGCATGGGCATGCACGCAAGGGGAATGAACTTTCAAAGTTCAAAGTTCAAATGCATTGTCAGATTACATACTGACAAGGGAGAGCAGGGAGTGAAGACACAACACTCCTCTACAGAGTTTAACTGCCTGTTCCCAATGGCTCCACAGAGGCTTTAAATGGCCTATTAAAGGAGCTGATGGTGTCTTATTTTAAATCCTATAACCATAGGTTCGCTGCCCAAGATGGCCAGTGCCTGTTCCGGCAGCAGCCTCGAGGAATTGTAGTCTCAGAGCATTAGACTGGTGCAGGGCATCAGAAATGGGGAGAAACACCACACGTTCCCCTCCTCTATTGAGAAGGAGAAGCATAGGAGATGACCCTACAGGATGCCGAACATGGCAGTAGACTAGCAAAGTGCTTAGCAGCTGTACGATTCACACAGGCTGCTAGTTGTTGGTGACTTATGGTCAGAGGACTCACAGGTGGCAGGTTGCTGGAGACTGCCTCATGGGAACCAGGATTTGAGAGAGTGCTGAAGGCAAGAATAACTCTTAAAGAGCCTTGGACCTTGAAGGCTCCCTGATTGTATCAGAAGTTTGGATCTGATTTCATTTATTGTTCGAGCACATACAGGACATCACATAAAACCCTGAGATTCTTTTTTCCCTCCTGTGGGCCAGATAGAATTACCACTAATTGTAGTGAAAAAAAACTGTACACATGTAAGCAAATGCAAACAACTGACTGTGCAATACCGAAAGGGAAAAAAAAAACTGTAAAGTGCACAAGAGTCCTTAAATGAATCCCTGATTGAGTTTGTTGTTGAGGAGTCTGAAGGTGGGGGGGGGGGGGTGGGTAGCAGCTGTTCCTAAACTAGGTGGTGTGAGTCTTGTGCACCTATACCTCTTCCCTGATTAAAATAGTGAGAAAAGAGTGTGTGCTGGGTGGTGTGGATCCTTGATAATGGCTGCTACTCTCTGGTGGCAACGTTTCCCATAGATATTCTCAATGGTGGGAAGGGGTTTTGGCTGTGTCCACTAGCTTTTGCAGAGCTTTACACTTGGGGTGGTATTGGTGACCCACACCAAACCATGAAGCAGCCAGTCGGCACACTTTCCACCACACATTGTAGAAATTTGCCAGTGTTTCCAATGGAGAGAAAAGGGATTAGTGTGGCTGCAGAACTGGGGGTGAATCCATGGATACTCAGTGACTCGGAAGGGTCTCTCTTTTGCTTTTCTTTCTCTTACTGCAAGGGTCGCTGCACAATGCTAATGGCAATATTTATCTGTCTTATGGCAGACCAAATGGATTTTTGTATTATATTACATTTTCTGTTTTATTACATCAATAAAACGATCTTGATGCATGACCACACATAAAACCCTGAGATTCTTTTTCCAGTGGGCCAGGCTGAATTTCTAAATTCCCCTATCTGTAAACTGTATTCAAAAAGAAAGAAGTGTATACAAAAGAATGAAATGTAAAGAAAAGTAAGAAATGTAAACAACTGTGCAAAAACAAATTATGAATATTCCGTAATAAATAATGAGCAAAGTGTGAATCCTTAAATGAACCTCTGCATAAGTTTGCTGTTCAGGTTAAGGGGTAGCAACTATCCCTGAACCTGGTGGTAAGAGTCCTGTGACACCTGTAGCAGCAGTGATAACATAGTGTGTCCTAAGTGGTGTGGATCCTTAATGATTGCTGATACTGAGCAATGGCGATGTTCCATGTAGCTGTTCTCGATGGAGGGAAGGGTTTTGCCTATAATGCACTGGGCTGGGTCCTCTACCTTTGACAGCACTTTCCACTCACAGGTAATGGTGCCCCCATATAGATTTCAGATATATTAACTAGTTAGATACATGTCATCACGTACAACCCTTAGATTCCTTTTTCCTGCAGGCGTGGCAGAATTACCACTAATTGGCAGTGCAAAAAATAAACTCTATACAGCGTAAAACATGTAAACAAAGTGTAAACATAATGAATGTAAACAAACCAAATGCAATACAGAGAGAACAAAAAGAAAATCAATAAAGTGCTCAAAAGTCCTTAAAAAAGTCCCTGAGTCTGATGGTGGTGGAGTAATAGCTGTTCCTGAATCTGGTGGTGAGTCTTGTGGCACATATACCGTTTCCAAGATGGCAGCAGCGAGAACAGAGTGTGTTCTGGGTAGTGTTAATCTTTGATAATTGCTGCCGCTCTCCAACAGCAGCATTCCCCACAGATGTACTCAATAGTGGGGAGATTTTGCCTGTAATCTCCTGGGCTTGTCCACTACCTTTCGGAGGGCTTTACACTCAGGGGTATGGGATTTTCCAAACCAGACTGTAATGCAGTCAGTCAGTACACATTCCACCACATATTGTAGAAATTTGCCAATGTTCCTGATATTATACCAAATCTCCACAAACTTTTGAGGAAGTAGAGAAAGTGATGTGCTTTCTTCACGATTCCATTGATGTGCTAGATCCAGGAAAGATCCTCAAAGATAGTGACTCTCAATAACCTAAATTTTCTCACCCTCTCTACCTCTGATCCCCCAATGATCACTGGATCGTATACCTCTGTGTGGTGGTACACCACTGGCCTACTGCAGGGGGCAACACCTGAACCTACAGGAGTGTACCGCCAGCCTACTGCAGGCAGCAACCTCTGTACCTGCAGGAGTGTAAGGGGACAGGACAATACCTGGCTGGCTGTCAATCAGTCAGTCTGAACGGATCAAGCTCCACCCAGTTGGGTGTCAATCACCCTCTGGGATATAAGCCTGCATCGGCCTCCCGAAGCTGCACTCAGAGTTACTGCAGCTACAGCCAGCCTTGGTCTGTGGAAGTCTTTGTCGATTAAAGCCTGTTGTAGTCTTTATCTTTGTGTGCGTCTGATTCTAGCTAACAGCACACCACACTCTGCCTTTCTTTTCCTGGTCAACAATCAGCTCCTTAATTTTGGTGACATTGAATGCAAGGTTGTTGTTGGTGCACCATTCAGCTAAGTTTTCAATCTCTATCTTGTACGCTGACTCATCCCCTTCCTTTATACAACCCACTACCATGGTATAGTCAGCAAATAAGTATATGGTGTTATTGTCGTACCAAGCCACACAGTCATAGGTGTAAAATGAGTAGACCAGGGGGCTAAGAACACAGACCTGTGGTGCTCTGGTATTGATAATGATTGTGGAAGAAAAGTTGTTACCAGTCTTAACTGATTGTGGTCTGTTGGTGACGAAATCCATGATCTAATTACATAGTGGGGTGTTAACTCCCAAGTCTTGAAGTTTGCTGATCTGTTTTGAGGGAATGATGGTGTTAAATGCTGAACTGTAGTTGACACAGAGCATCCTGATGTATGCATCTTTACCATTTAGGTGCTTCAGGGCTTTGTGTAGAGTCAATGAGATGGCATCCACCATAGACGTGTTACAATAGGCGAATTGGGATATATCCATGTCATCACTCAGAGATGAGCTGATATGCTTCATTACCAGCCTTTCAAAACACTTCACCACTGTTGATGTAAATGCTACTAGTTGATAGTCATTAAGGCAGGTTATTACACTCTGTTTGAAACAGATCAGTACCATGCCCTGTTGGAGTGAACTATTGAAGATGTATGTGAACACCTTGGTAAGTTGGTCAGCACAGATTTTTAATACTCAGCCAGGTATTCCATCTGGGCCAGATGCTTTCCTCAGATTCACTCTCCTGAAGGCATCATGCACGTCATTCCCAGATATGGATGGGATCATCAGGGGACGTAGGGCTGTAGAGGGGTGGCTCTTACTGTTGTCAAATAGGGCATAGAATGTGTTGAGTTCTTCTGGGAGAGCATTTTTGCTATCTGCTAGTTTATTGGGTTTGATTTTGCAACAGGTTATGACATTTAGGTCCTGCCACAGCTGGTCAGTTGTTCCTTGTTATTTCCATATTCATCCGGAATCTCCGCTTCACCTGGGAGATAGCTTCCCGCAGGTCAAATCTGCTCCTGCTGTACTGATCTTGATTTCTGAACATACATGCCTGTGATCTGGTTCTCAGCAGGTCATGATGCAGTCAGTATGCACACTTTCCATGACACATCTGCGGAAGTTTACCAGGCTTTCTGGCGACATACGGAACCTCTGCGAATGTCTGAACAAGTAGTGGCGCTGACATGCCACCTTTATGGGAGCATTAATATGATGGGTCCAGGAAAGATTTCAACATTCAACTTTCTACATTATCCTTGCAATGAAATCAATAACAAGAACTAAATAATGAAATGATGGCTTTATAAAACTGTCTTAAAAATACAATCGAGAGGAGTCACATGATGGAGTAGTGGCCGGTAGGAGAATACCAGGCCTCTCCAGAAATTAAGAAAATAAGTGAAAGAAACGCAAAGCTCAAGAAACACAAAACACAACAAATAAAAGATAAAGGTGTGGAGAAAAGAAAGAAAATGGCATCTAAGAAAGGAAAACCAAAAATAATGGGAAAAAAGAAGAAAGAAAGACGCCGGAAGAGAAAGGAGAAAGCCTTACCTGTGTGAAGAAGCAGGGACCCGCTGTGGACAGAGGATCTTGCTCCCCGAGGTTAGTGGAGACCTCGCAGTGGGACTGCAAAAATGGCTCACTGAGCCAAACAGAGGTGTGCAATGCTCACAACAAGGAAAAGGAGAACACTGATGGGAGGGGGCCCAACTGTGGAGTGAACCTACACAGCACGACCAGCTGAGAGATGCCCGACAGCAGGGCTCTTGGCTGGAAGAAGAGGAAACCAATGGGAAAGGAAGTGATAAGAAAGAAAAACAGCAACAGGAAGCCCAACAGATAACTAACCCAGAAGAAGAGAACCAACATCAAGAAGCCATGAAAAAAAAACACCCAACAAACTGAGGCAAGCAGCGCAACATGAAAGTCAGAAGAGACACAAATACCAGGAAGAGAAGGAGGACAGAAACCAGAGAGCAGATGATGATGAAGAAGAAGAAGAAGATGAAGATGAAGAAAAAGAAGATGAAGAAGAAGAAGAAGAAGAAGAAGATGATGATGAAGAAGAAGAAGAAGATGAAGAAGAGGATGAAGAAGAAGAAGAAGAAGATGAAGAAGAAGATAAAGAAGAAGAAGATGATGATGAAGAAGAAGAAGATGAAGATGAAGAAAAAGAAGAAGATGAAGAAGAAGAAGAAGAAGATGATGAAGAAGAAGAAGAAGAAGATGAAGAAGAGGATGAAGAAGGAGAAGAAGAAGAAGAAGAAGAAGAAGAAGATGGAGAAGAAGAAGAGGATAAAGAAGAAGAAGATGATGAAGAAGAAGAAGAAGATGAAGATGAAGAAGAAGAAGATGATGAAGAAGAAGATGAAGAAGATGAAGAAGATGATGAAGATGAAGAAGAAGATTATGAAGATGAAGAAGAAGAAGAAGAAGATGAAGAAGAAGATGAAGATGAAGAAGAAGAAGAAGAAGATGATGATGAAGAAGAAGAAGAAGATGATGATGATGATGATGAAGAAGAAGAAGAAGAAGAAGAAGAAGAAGAAGAAGAAGACGACGACCAAGCTCTGCACAGAGGAATAGAAGGTAAAATTAATGGACAGTACATAGATTTTAAAAAAATTCAAGAACAAATGAAAGCATTAAAAGAATGGTTGACACTGCAATTTAGTGAAATGAAAAGAAAAATGAAAAGTACAGAAGAAAAAGTGAGTAGAATAGAGCTGGTAATAACCGATGTCGGGAAAGGATTAGAAAATGTGGAAGAACGTGTAATGGTGATAGAAATGGAAGTGAACGACTTAAAAAGAAAATTGGAAGACAGTGACAAAAAAGTTAAAGGGTGACGAGAATTGTTAGCTCAGAAGATGGATATAATGGAAAACTATAGTAGGCGAAACAATATAAAGATAGTGGGCCTAAAGGAAGATGAAGAAGGCAAAGATATGAAATAATTAATAAAAGAATGGATCCCAAAAGTCCTGGAATGCCAGAAATTAAGGAAAGAATGGAAATAGAAAGGGCACACAGAACACTAGCCCCGAAACCACACAACAAAAACCAAGATCCGTTTTAGTAAAATTTCTGAGATAAATGACAAGAGAAAATATATTGGAGAAGGCGATGAATAAAATTAGAGAAGACAAAAAACCATTGGAGTACAAAGGTCATTTTTTTTTTACCCAGACACAAGTTTTGAATTCCTAAAGAAGAGGAAGGAGTTTAACACAGCAAAATCAATCCTATGGAAAAAAGGCTACAAATTTATGTTAAGATATCCAGCGGTGCTTAAAATAGTTATCCCGGGGGAGCAAAACAGACTGTTCTCGTATCCAGAGAAAGCACGAGAATTTGCAGAATGCCTGCAGGACAGAAAGAGAAATGAAGAGATGTAACAAGAATGAAGTACAATGACAAACTACATATAAAAATGTAAAATAATGTCTAAGTAAAAACTAAAGGAGGGAAGAAAAGGGAAGTAAGGGGGAAGGTGGGATAAAAAGAGGAGGGAGAAAGAAAAAAAGAGAAGAAAAGAGGGGTGAGTTTGTATTAATGTGAAGATAAAAGTCTTTTCTGGAGGGGGTTGGGTGGGAGAGAATAACAGTCACTGCGAAATCAGTTGACACTTGCAAACGGGTTTACAGTCCGAATGGAGAGGGGAGTTGTGGTAGCCCGGCAAGGAACAAGAGGTGACTCAGAGAGGGGGTGGGACACTTGGGGTTAAGGGAATTTTAGATGTGGGAGTGGTTGAAGTATTTTATGTTTTAGAAGTGTTGTCATACATTGAGTTCAGAAAAACAAAATAGAGATGAAAATGGGAAAAAGATGAAAGGTGATGGTGAGGAAGTGGAAATGAGGTGTAAACAGAGTATGAGATGGCCATGTTGAACAATATGACTATAAATATTAATGGAATACATAACCAAATCAAAAGGAAGAGGCTATTAAATTTACTGAAAAAAGAAAAAGTAGATATAGCATTTGTGCAGGAAACACATCTAACTGAAGTGGAACATAATAAATTAAGGGGGGACTGGGTAGAGCATATAATGGCAGCATCATATAATTCAAAAGCCAGAGGTATAGCAATATTAATCAATAATAATGTACCAATCAAAAGAGAGTAAAAATAATAGATCCATCAGGGAGATATGTAATGATAAAGTGTCAGATATATTCAGAATTCTGGAATTTGGTCTATATATATGCACCTAATGAAGAGGATCAAAAGTTTATGCAAGATTGTTTTTTTTAAGATTGTAGATATGCAGGGGAGTATATTGATTGGTGGGGAATTTAACCTAAATTTGGGCCAAAAGATGGATAATACGGGACAAAAGACTAGCAAAAAGAACAAAGTAGCCTAATTTATGGGTAAATCAATGCAGGAAATGCAACTTTTGGATATATGGAGGAGGCAACACCCAAAGGAGAAGGAATACTCATATTATTCGAGTAGACATAAACATACTCAAGGATTGACCTGTTCCTGTTGTCAGCCCATATCCAAGGGAGAGTTAGGGAAACAAAATATAAAGCTAGATTGCTATCTGATCACTCACCCCTGTTATTAGCAATAGAACTGGAGGACATCCCACCAAGAACATATAGATGGAGATTAAACTCCATGCTACTTAAAAAACAGGAATTTAGAGAATTTATTCAGCGCCAAATTAAAATGTACTTTGAAATCAATATGGAATCAGTTAAAGACAAATTTATATTATGGGATGCAATGAAAGCCTTCATCAGAGGACAAATAATTTATGTAACTAAGATGAAAAAGGACTACAATCGGGAAATAGAAAATCTGGAAAGGGAAATAGTACAGAAAAAGAACTAGCAACAAGAGAAGATACAACAAAAAGATGAGAATTGGTGGACAAAAAAATAAAATACGAAACATTAAAAATGTAAAAGGTAGAGAAGAACATAATGAAAATAAAGCAGAAGTATTACGAGCTAGGAGAAAAAACACATAAAATACTGGCTTGGCAGCTTAAAGCAGAACAAGCTAAAAGAACTGTATTGGCATCAAGGAAAAAGGACAAACAAATTACATGTAACCCAACAGAGATCAATGAAAACTTCAAGGAATTCTATGAAAAATTATATCAAAATGAGAATGAAGGGAAAGAAAACAAAATAGATGAGTTTTTAGCTAAAATTGAACTATCAAAATTGCAAGAAGAGGAGCAAAACAAATTGATAAAACCATTTGAAATAGAGGAAATACAGGATATATTAAAAAAGCTGCCGAACAATAAAACGCCTGGAGAGGATGGACTCCCAATAGAATTCTATAAAACCTTTAAAGAGATATTAGTCCCTCCTCTCCTGGAAGTAATGAACCAGATAGAAGAAACACAAAACATGCCAGATTCATGTAAAACAGCAATAATTACAGTAATACCAAAGATGGGGAAAGATCCACTAACACCAGCATCATATAGACCAATATCACTACTTAATTCAGATTATAAGATAATAGCAAAACTATTAGCAAACAGATTGGCCGACTGTGTACCAAAAATAGTAAAACTAGATCAAACTGAATTTATTAAGAAAAGACAAACAACAGACAATATCTGTAATTTCATTAATTAATCCATGCAGTATAAGGAAATAAGATACCAACAGTGGCTGTTGCTTTAGACACAGAGAAAGCCTTTGAAAGGGTAGAATGGAATTATTTATTCAAAGTATTATAGAGATTCAACCTACCAGAAAAATATATTAATTGGATTAAAGCATTATATAAGGGACCAATGGCGAAGGTGACAGTAAATGGATATATATTGAACCAATTTAAATTAAGCAGGTCAACTAGGCAGGAATGTCCACTATCTCCCTTACTGTTCGCTTTAGCTATAGAACCATTGGCAGAACTGATAAGAATAGAAAATAAAATAAAAGGGATAAAAATAAAAGAGAATGAATATAAAATCAATTTATTTGCAGATTACATCATGGTATACTTAACAGAACCAGAATTATCAATAAAAGAATTAAATAAGAAATTGAAGGAATTTGGACAAATGTCGGGATACAAGATCAATGCAAATAAAAGTGAAGCGATGCCAATGAATAATGCGGATCACACAGAGTTTAGAAAAGAATCACCATTTAAATGGCAAACACAAGTAATCTGATAACTAGGTATTAGATTAGATAATAATTTAGGCCACCCATACAAATTAAATTATCAGCCATTAATGAAGAAACTGCAGGATGACTTTGAACATTGGAAAGAATAACCACTAACACTGATAGGAAGGGTAAATTGCATTAAAATGAATATCTTCCCAAGGATACAATACCTATCTTCCCAAGGATACAATACCTATTTCAATTACCAATTCCCCTAACAGAGAAATTCTTCAATGAACTAAAGAGAATAATAAGGAAATTCTTATGGAAATGGGGGAAACCAAGGATAGCACTAGATAAATTAACAGAATGGCACAAACAAGGTGGTTTGCAGCTACCAAACTTTAAAAATTATTATAGAGCAGGACAATTAAGATATCTATCAGATTTTTATCAAACAAGGGAAAAACCAGATTGGACGAGGATAGAGCTAGATAAAATAGGGGAGAAGGTACCAGATCATATACTTTATTAGTGGGATGAAAAACTGGTGCAATATAGGAGTTCACCAGTACTGTACCATTTATGGAAGAAGATTCATGTAGAAAGGAAAAAAAAAACAAAATACCAACTACCAAAATTATTATTGACGCAAAATCAACTAATCCCTTTCACAATAGATAACCTTTCATTTAGAGAATGGGAGAGAAAATGGATTAAAAGAATAGAAAATTGTTTTTTGGAAAATAATTTATTATCTTTTGAACAAATGAAGTACAAATATGGAATAACTCATGGTACAATGTTTGCATACCACCAACTGAAAACCTACTTAAAGGACAAATTGAGAAGCAGGCTGAGGTTACCAGAAAGAAGCAGCTTTGAATATGTGATTACCGACACAATGATAATTAAGATTTATAACAAACATGTACATCAAGCTGCAAGAGAAAGAGAACGATGAAATAAGCTGTAAACCCAAAAGTGGGAACAAGATCTAAACATAAAGATAAAAAATGAAAATTGGGAAAAGCTATGCTCCAGAACTATGAGAAATATAATGAACATGAGGTTATGCATGATACAATATGATTGGTTACATAGGCTATATATCACACCCCAAAAGTTAAATAAATGGGACCCAACAATATAAGATAGATGTTTTTGCTGTAAGAAGGAAATGGGACAACAGTACATGCAATTTAGTAATTTGAGAAAGTGAAAAGGTTTTGGGAAGATCTAAATCAGGTATTAAATAAAATCACAAAAATCAACATACCAAAAAATCTTGAGATCTTTCTTCTAAGTAATACAAGAAGTAAAGAATTTGGCCACAAACTGGATGAAGTGCAAAAAGGATTTATTATGATAGCCTTAGCTATAGCAAAAAAATGCACAATGTCAACTTGGAAATCAGAAGAGAGCCATGGTACATGGAAATGAATAAATATATTCCATTGGAAAAAATAACATATAATTAAAAAAATAAAGTCACATTATTTGAACAAATTTCGGAACCGTACATGGAACAGTACAGAGAGGGCCTACCGCAGACCTTCACCCCCTAAAATGATAGAATGAGAAGACAAAATGAACTGACCCAGTGTGTAAAAGTAGATGACACAATTTTCTTGTTTATTTGCATTGTGTGATGACATTGTTTAATGGGTTTATTGTATTGTATATGTTGAATGTTTTAATGGGTTTGGAGGGGGGTGGGAAGGAGGGAGAGAAGGGAGGGGGGAAAAGGGGAGAAAATGACACTGTATATTCAAGAGGAAATGTTTGTGTGTATTTTGATTAATATGGTTCATAGCGTGAAAAATTTAAAAAAAATTAAAAGAAAACAAAAATCAATACAATCGGAACTAAATAAGTTATAGAGGAAAACATTATGTAAAACAGCACATTAAAGCAGCTAGTGAGTTTTATGGTTTATTTGATTGCAAAAATTGTGTCTGACGCAACGAAAACTAACATCAGAATTCACACAAACGACCGTAAGGTTCTGGAATCTGAAGAAGTCATGCTAAAAGGTTTTAGCTTGAAACATCGATCATCATTTTCCTCCCACTGATGCTACTCGAATTGTTGAGTTCCACCAGAGGTGTACAGCACAGTCCTTCCAGCCCACATTACCAAATACATCCATGTGCAACCTGGTATGTTTTTTTTTGTAGCATCCGGGAGGAAATTGAAGCACCTGGAGGAAACCCACTGAGACATGGAGAGAACTTACAAACTCCATATAGATGGTGTTGGATTTGAACATTGTCACTGGCACTGTAATAGCATTGTGCTGGCCACTACACTAACCGTGCCACCCCTTCAGTATCACTGCCTTGAGTGAATGGACAAGATTAAAGCTAATGTATCAGAATAGGTTTCAAAAGATTATTTTTAACCAGATGAAGGTTAGTGGATTACTCAAAATCCTAAATGTTCAAACCAAACTCTAGATTTTTTAATTATTTCAACTCATGCATGCCCTTCCTACCTGTACTGTATTGCCAACTTGTTAAGTTTTCTTTATCATAAATGCAGCACCATTTAGATCTGGGACACCAACAAATCCTCAGAGATAAACTTGGAAAAATAGTAAACCAGAGTGTCCATGATTTCTAAATAAAATATTATTATTATTATAATATTAAAATGTATTAAATTTCCATTTTGAAAACATCCACAAGCTCATATTTATATATCAGGAATTTAATGTTTTATTTTGTTTGCATTACGATAATCTTTATCTTTGATCCCAATGGCTTTATCTTAATGGTGGAGTAATTCAAAACAGTGAGAATAAGCACAAAATCAGTAATAAAGGACCAAATGCTTTAATCCTCATCTCTATTCAGAATTTGTTGAATGGGATACATCTGTTGACACCAAAATTAAATTTTGAAGATATGATGAAAGTCAAAAAGAACAGATCCAATTAATCCACAGTTTTGAGTTTGCAACAATATTGAAATATGTGACCACAATGTATTAAATTTATGAATTCCAGTGATAATGAACAAATAGCTGTAGAATCCAATGACCTCAGTCATCAAATGTCTTTTTTCATTTCATGGCTTCCCAATTTCACGTGTCTGAGTTAACTTTCAGTAAATGTGGTATTAAATCAATGAGTCTCCATTTTTTTTGCCCAATAGCTGGACAGGCAGAAACTTATTGAATGCACTGGAAAATTCAAATGAGCAATGCCACATTGACAGGGCCGCCAGGTCATTTTGGAAGGGAATTTTGAAACTTTTTCTTCAGCCAAGTGATGGAAGAAATTTGGAATCCTTTGCCCAAAAATACCCAAGAGTGTCAGTGCAATTTGACAAATTAAGACTGACAACAATTTTTGTCAAGGTATATAGAGCCACTGTAAGTGGATGGAGTTTAGCTACAAATCAACTGAATTCTTGCAGAAATTAATGGATTTCTTCTTGATCAATGTTCTTTGTGTCATTTGCATACCACATTCGATTTAAAAAAAGCAAATATTTCAGAAGCTCTGGGCATGCAGGAGACTGCAGGTGCTGGGACCAGGAGCAACAATTTGCCAGAGTAACTCAAGTGGATTGAGCAGCATCAGTAAGGAATAAAAGAAAGGCTAACGTATTGGGCCAAAACCCTTTAATCGAGACCTTTGCAGTCCTGATGAAGAGTTCTGACCCAAACTTTTTTCCCTCCCACTGATGCTGCGTAACCCACTGATTCCTCCAGCAGAAGGCCTTTGTTTTGCATCAGAAACAGTGGCTAATTTTCCAGTTCATATTTATGCTCCAGTAACATAGTAGGATAGAAAAAGGATGAGCAAACATATGAATCTACAAAATAGATTGTTCCTAAATTCAAGGTTATCCCCTGCAGCCTGAAGTTGGTTTGGGATTGCAATCTTGATAAAAATGTACGGACATTGCTATGCCCAACATTCCAATATACTTCATTTTGTGAAGATCCAAGTTATTAGAGACTATTTTTGTCCCATTTTCTCACTTACAACCCTCCACTTATTCTCATTGCCCTCCCTTAATAGCTTCCATTCTATCACTCTTGTCGCCGTCTCAACTTGTAAGCTGTCACCACTGGTAGACCTCATCACCCCCTCCAGCCATTTTCAGTGCCACCCTGTATGACTTATCTTATGCCTGATTTTATTTGTCTCTTGCCTCTCTCTCCCTTTGTCTGGCTAAACAACTGCACCTGCCTTCCTATCCATCACTCACACTTCACCCCACCTTGGTTAACCAATCCCTTGCTGGCCTGGGTCTAGTCCATCCCATTCTGTCCTCATTATACTGATTATCTCCCCTCTGCCCTCCATCTCGATGAAGGGTTCCTGCCAAAAGAGTGAGCATTCTTTTTCCCTGCAAATACTACTCAATGTGTTGATTCCTGCGCAGATTGTTTTCTGCTCTAAATTACTGATTGAACACATTGCCCATCCTAGCACTTTCAAACAGTAAATCGCATTGGAGTGATGGTGACTGAACTTAAGGAACTACTGCAGGTGTCGAGCCTTGCAGCTGAATCTAAGAAAATGGCAAGGGAGCAACATGCCATTGAGGGAGAGAAAGAGGAAACTCAAAGACAGTTATGAGGCTTTTGATCACAAGACAGTTGTTCATACACTGGTGCTTCAGGTGCTGATGAAACCAATCTGCAGTCAATTCAAAGAAAGCAAGACCACCAGTTTAGAGCATTCAGTAGAGGACTGTGAACATGGAATACACTTGAGAAGACTGTTCGAGATGACAAGATATAGAGGAGGAGGGCTCCATCTCAAATCCATTGTTACTGTTCTTGCTGAGCAAGGAATCCATAATTTCCACTCCTGTGACAGCTGTTGTTGGCACTTCTACATGATCTCAGAGAATGTACATGACATCATATGCAACCTGAGATTCTTTTCCATGCAGGCAAGGCAGAATTATCATTTATTGATAATGCTAAAGAAAAAAATACTGTACAGGCAGTCCCCAGGTTAAAAAACATCTGATTTAAAACCAACTCATACTGACAACCCGACAAGCCTGCCGGAATTAGAATGCCGTCAACTTCCGGTTTGAACGTGGCTGAGTGAGCATTGTGAGAAAGAGTGCTGTACAATAGACTCGCGCGACGCTGCCATTGCCCAGGATTGCAAGAGAGTAGTAGGCTGCAGAAGGCAAGCGTGGGAACAGATTTGAAACTGAAAAGTACAGATTCAAACATTGTACCTGTACAATACTGTTTACAAGTGACTCATGAACCAACAGTCTGGTGACTCTTTACTGCCTCCTTGGGTTAAAGGCAGCTAGTAATGAACAGATGCTTCTACCTCCAAATTTCATGAGGCAAAAATCCTAATACACCTGTACTGTTTTTGCACTGTAGCAAATCTATCAGGGGATTTAAGGCCATTTATGATGATAAAAAGTCAAGATCTGTACAAACCTCCCTTGATGCCTACTTCAAGAAATTGACTCCAGTAGCATCCCCCTCCCCCAGTAGCAGAATCAAACCAGGTCCATCCTCTCCAGCAGTAGCCATCTCTCCATCATCTAATTATGTACGGTATTATTATGTTTAAGATGTTGCAGCATATTTGGAAGTTTTTCTTAAGTGTTTTACATGCATAGAAAGGTAAAATATATATTATACATATATACGTACATTTGACTAACTGACACCAAATCAGGACTATATATACTTGTTCCGACTTAAAACAAATTTGAGTTAAAGACATACCTAGGTGACAGAACTGATTTTTAACTAGAGAACAGCCTGTACACAATGTACACATGTAAACAAATAAAGAACTGTAAAGAAGCTGACTGTGCAATACAGAGAGAATAAAAAAGTAAAGTGCAAAAGTAAAAGTCCATAAGTGAGTCCCTGATTGAGTTTGTTGTTGAGTCTGATGGTGCTCGTCCTGAATCTCATGGTGTGAGTCTTGTAGTGCCTATACCTCTTTCCTGACGGCAGCAGTGAGAATGGAGTGTGTGCTGGGTGGGGTGGGTCTTTAATGATTGCTGCTGCTCTCCATGACATCATTCCCTGCACATATTCTCAATAGTGGGGAGGGGTTTGCTGTCCTAGGCTGTGTCCACTACCTTTGGAGGGTTTTAAACTCAGGGTTATTGGTATCCCCATACCAGACCGTGATACAGTCAGTCAGCACACTTTCCACCATCCACCTCTAAAAATTTTCCAGGGTTTCTGATGTCAAATCATACACTGAGTTATAAAACCACAATGACTAAATATATTGGGATTATGAGCAAACAATGCACTGCTGGAGGATCTCAGCAGGTCATAGGCTGTCAATATTTTGGGTCAGAACCCTTTATTGAGTCTCAATAAAGGGTCCTGACCTAAAACGTAAATGAAACATTTCTACCCATAGACGTTGCCTGACCGTTGAGTTCCTCCAGCATCTTATTATTTGCAGAGAAATTAAGTTGTTTGGATCCTCTTTATACCTGTTATGGTCTTCCTGTGGAAATTCTCTTCATGCATTGTTCGTACTTATTGTTCTTCTGCGGTAGGATACAACCCCATTCTAGATCAGGATGTGCTCACAGAATCACAGCTTAGGACCATGTAAAATCAGTATACTGTGTTGGGTCCTCTATCTTTGGTAGGGTCTTTCATTTCAACAAAAGTTTTTCAAGGGGGTTACAAAAAAAGGTTGATGAAGGGAAAGCTGTGGATGTTGTCTATTTAGACTTTATTAAAGCTTTTGACAAAGTTCCCCACAGGAGGTTAGGAAAAAAGGTGGAGGCATTAGGTATAAATGAGGAGGTATTGAAATGGATTCAGCAATGGTTGGATGGGAGGTGTCAGAGAGTAGTGGTAGAAAATTGTTTGTCCAATTTGAGGCCGGTGACTAGTGGAGTTCCTCAGGGATCGGTCCTCGGTCCACTATTGTTTGTTATATATATTAACGATCTGGAAGTAGATCTGGAGAATTAGATAAGCAAGTTTGCGGATGATACAAAGATCGGTGGTGTTGTGGACAGTGAGGAAGATTACCATAGATTAAAAGGTGATTTAGGAAGGCTGGAGGTGTGGGCTGAGAAATTGCTGATGGAATTTAATACAGATAAGTGTGAGGTGTTACATTTTGGAAAGGCAAATCTAAATAGTCATATGCATTAAATGGTAGGGTATTGAGATGTCCAGAGCAACAAAGGGATTTAGAAGTGATGGTAAATAGTACCCTCAAGGCTGATACTCAGGTAGATGGTGTGGTGAAGAAGGCATTTGGAATGTTGGCCTTCATAAGTCGGAGTAATGAATTCAAGAGTAGGGAGGTTATGATGAAATTGTACAAGGCATTGGTGAGGCCAAATTTGGAGTACTGTGTACAGTTTTGGTCACCAAATTATAGGAAAGATATAAACAAAATAGTGAGAGTGCAGAGAAGGTTCACAAGAATGTTGACAGGATTTCAAGGTTTGAGTTACAGGGAAAGGTTGTGCAGACTGGGGCTTTTTTCTCTGGAGCGTAGAAGATTGAGAGGGGACTTGATAGAGGTGTTTAAGATTTTAAAAGGGACAGACAGAGTAAACGTGGATAGGCTTTTTCAATTAAGAGTGGGGAAGATTCAAACTAGAGGGCATGGTTTAAGATTGAAGGGGGAAAATTATAAGGGGAACATGAGGGGAAATTTCTTTACGCAAAGGGTGGTAGGGATGTGGAATGAGCTTCCGACAGACGTGGTCGAGGAGGGATCATTGGTTACATTTAAGGAAAGACTGGATAGTTACATGGATGGGAGCAGACTTGAGGGTTATGGACCAGGTGCTGGTCAGTGGGACTATAAGGGTGGGGATTTGTTACGGCATGGACTAGTAGGGCTGAACTGGCCTGTTCCGTGCTGTAAGTTGTTATATGGTTATATGGTTAAAAGAGTCAGTCCATTTACAACAGAGGTTAATGATTCCATATAAATTATTGGCATTTGATCTGAGTGGCAAACATATATTGGACAAATAAATTGTGGTAATGTACAGATTATAATGAAGAATATATATGCATGGAAGGTTACAGAACTGCAACTATAATGGACAGAGCAGATGTATGTGTTTTCTAATGCCAAGCACTGGTGAAGTATGAGGATATCTACCCATTAGTCCACAAACTATGGCTGATTAAGCCTATTTTCAATCCTGACCTGTACAACTCACAATATTTTTTTGCAGCAATAAATGTAAAAAGATTATGAGAATGTGCCCATAAAAATGAGTACAGAAATCTGTGAATACATCACATAAGCTGGTCCTGATCGAAGTCTTATACCTTGAATTTGCTTTGGCTGGTGGCTTGGAATGTATTAGGCAATAATCATTTTAATTTGTAACCCACTGTGGGCCTGTGTGAAACATTGAGTCATTAGTAAATCTGCTGAAATTATAAAGAAAAAATTGTACTCTCAGATTTAAGTGAATTCTTATTTCCATTTATAAGTAATCATTAAAAAAAAACAAATCTATATGAAAGCTGTCACAGTTTTGAATTTGACTTGTTTTGTCTGCTTTGGTTCCAAGGAAAAGATGCCAAAAGAGTGAATAGCAAATACAAAGGGATCAGAGTTATGACTGAAGAGCATTTGTACAGGTTATGGGTGAGGCCACACCTGGAGCACGACACACATTTCTGATCCTCTTAGACAGGAAAGAATAAAGGTTTGGAAACAGTCCAAAAGAGACAGGCTAATTCCTGGGATGAGAACATTATCATCTGAGGAGCATTTGATGGCTCTGGGTCTGTATTCACTTGAGTTTAGAAGAATGAGAGGGGATCTCATTGAAACCTATTGAATACTGAAAGGCCTGAAGAGAGTGGATGTGGAGAGAATACTTCTATAATGGGGAGACTGGGACCAGAGGGTGCATAATATAAATGTCTCTTTAAGGGGAATTTTTTTGCCTACAAGCTGGTGATCTATGGAATTCAATGTTATGGATGGTCATCAAGACCATTAAGAAATACTCCCACATTCACTCTCTCCCACATTCACTCTCTCCCACATTCACTCTCTCCCACATTCACTCTCTCCCACATTCACTCTTTCCCACATTCACTCTCTCCCACATTCAGTTTCTTCAGTGCCAACAGTCTTGGGAGAATGCCCATGATGCTGCTCCATTTCAAAAGTTTCTTCCTTTATCTAAAAGAACAAAAACTCTAGAATTGGTAAATTTCATTTACAAAAGTTGAAAAAAGATGGAGGTATGGTCCTACTTAATTTTAGATTTTATCATTGGGCTATTAATATCTGATGCCCTGTGGGAAGAGCCTCTTTAGACAAAGGCTAGGAGAAGGCAACTCTGACTTCAAATCCCCGGGCTCGGCTCGCCCAGACGTCAATACCTGGAAAGGGCCTCAGCTATGGGCAAAAAGCATGTCAGTCTGGCAGCAGAGGCTAGCACCTGTGACAGAGTGCAGGAAATAGTTTCCATAGCGGTCTGCAGCAGCAAAGTCAGTGGATGAAGGATCCGTAAGGACAACGGCCAGCGAGCATGGTCTTGAAACAGACCACAGCGGGGCAATCCCACGTCACTCTGGCTGTCGTGCCTCACACTCTGCAGGGCTCAGTGGCAAGGGACCCAGAGGGAGGCATTTGTCCTGGAAGTCCTTGCCCCGGCACATGGTGCCGAAAGCTGAAAAGCTACAAAGCACCGTGTTCATCTTCGCTTGTGAAAGAATGGGCCATGGACAGATGGATGAATATTCAATATCTAACTTTTTGGATTTTTTATTTGACAAATTTGATCGTCCATTATGGATAGGTTTAAAATTGAAACATATGCAGCAGTATTCAGTGGCCTCTTCCATTTTGATTTTCCAAGATCAATAAAGATATATCTAATCCAGTACTCAAACATATATTGCAAATCTGGTTCCAATTTAGGATTTTTTTTTTAATTAAGAAACATTGCTTGTCTAGTGCTATCTCTCAATTATTTTTTTCAACCATCAATAATTGATCAATCTTTCTCTATATGGAAAATAAATGGTATTAATTCTTTTGCAAATTTATTTAAGGAAGGCTGCTTAATGTCTTTTGAACAGCTGGCAAGTAAATACAACTTACCAAATATTCATTTTTTAAAGATATTTACAGATTAGAAATTTCTTAAATATCATATTTATATACCAACAAGATTTAGTTGATAATATTTTTCAGTTGAATACTTCTCAGAAAGGATTAATTGGAATTATATATGACAGATTATTGAAGTTATATCCACGATTAGATTTAAAAAGCTTGGGAATTGGAACTAGCAAGACCCTTATCTGAAGATCAATGGGACAAGATTCTTAAACTGGTGAATATATCTTCAATATGTGCCTGAAATTCATTTAGCCAATTCTAAGTTGTACAGTGTGTTCACATGTCCAAAGATAAGATGGCTGGTATCTTTTTTAATATTAACCCTACTTGTGACAGGTGCAAATCTGATATTGCTACTTTGACACATATGTTGTGGTATTGTGCATCTTGAGAAATCTATTGGAAATAATTTTTTTTTAATATCTTTTCAACTGCTTTTCAGATAGAGTTAAGACCCAATCCAATAACTGTTCTTTTTGGGGTTATTGACCCGGACATGGGGAGTTTTTCTGAACCTGCTTAATGGGTTGTGGCCTTCTCTACATTCTTGGCTAGGAGCCATCTTATTCAAATGGAAAGACTCCAGACCTCCAACAATGTTTCAATGGTTCTCTCATATTATGTCAAGTTTAAGTTTAGAAAAATATAGATATAATGTAGTTGATTCATTGGTGAAATTTGAAGATACCTGTACATGGTGACATTTTATTTTTTTACTTATTTTCATTTGATGTAGATGTTTTTAATATGATTAGATGTACTCATTCTTCCAGGTGAGATATAGTTTTAACTTCGTTTTTTGAATCATGATACAAATCAAAAGCTACAAAATATATTTAGCCCTCAGGATAAGCTGCCCAGATGTTTTTTTTTGGTTCGTTTCATTTTTTAATTTTTTATCTAGTGCAGTGAGTTTATACTGTTTGAAGTTTTATCTTGATATACATACATGATATTGTATTTTCAATTGTGTTCCCTTATCTTCATTGAACTGTATTTATTATAAAAATTAATAAAAAAGATTGAAAAAGAAAGATGTTGCTCCATGACTATACATTAAACATGATATTTTAGGTTTCCATACACTATATTGGACTGTTTAAATACTTTATTCTCACTTAACTACAGCAGAATGATAAACAGAATCAAAAAATATCAGAAGGAAGGACCAATAATACGATTAGATATTTTTGTTCATTTACCAGACATGGTACTTTCTGACAGGTCCACTATTAGTTGCCATTATTCTTCTTTGGCTTGGCTTCACGGTCGAAGTTTTATGGAGGGGGTAAATGTCCACGTCAGCTGCAGGCTCATTGGTGGCTGACAAGTCCAATGCGGGACAGGCAGACACGGTTGCAGCGGTTGCAGGGGAAAATTGGTTGGTTGGGGTTGGGTGTTGGGTTTTTCCTCCTTTGCCTTTTGTCAGTGAGGTGGGCTCTGCAGTCTTCTTCAAAGGAGGTTGCTGCCCGCCGAACTGTGAGGCGCCAAGATGCACGGTTTGAGGCGATAACAGCCCACTGGCAGTGGTCAATGTGGCAGGCACCAAGAGATTTCTTTAGGCAGTCCTTGTACCTTTTCTTTGGTGCACCTCTGTCATGGTGGCCAGTGGAGAGCTCGCCATATAACACGATCTTGGGAAGGCGATGGTCCTCCATTCTGGAGACGTGACCCACCCAGCGCAGCTGGATCTTCAGCAGTGTGGACTCGATGCTGTCGACCTCTGCCATCTCGAGTACTTCGACGTTAGGGATGAAAGCGCTCCAATGAATGTTGAGGATGGAGCGGAGACAACGCTGGTGGAAGCGTTCTAGGAGTGACCCACTTATCAAGGAAAATAAGGAAGGTGCAAGAAATTCCAGGGTCATACAGCATCAAAAGAGACCCTTCAGATGATCATGTCTCTACTGACCATGAATATAATAATCTTATTTCACATCTAAGTCCAGAACCTACTCTGCCTTGGCCATTTGCATGTTTGTCCACTGTTTCATAAACATCAGGAGAATACCAGCCTCCACCACTTTCTCAGGCAACACTATTCATATTGCATCCACCCACTGGACAAAAAAAAATTCTTCCTCAGATACATAAGTTTTTTGGTTCCAAATTTCTGCCCTCTGATCCCAGGGACCACTGTTTTCATTCTTCACAGTACTGTTAAGTCGTTCCTACAGCATATAAACCAGAGCTGCGCATAACATTCCAGGCATGGTATGAAGAAGTTGGATCATAACCTACCTGCTCCGATATACTCAGACTCAGCTTATACAGTAAACACCAGCATTTCAAATGTAACCAATGTTCTAGCAGTATTTTTTTGGTGAAATGTATGTGATAAGGTGCAAAATAAAGAAATAAACACAACAGATGATTATACACATGAAGCCCAGGAATAATTAAAAACAAAATTGCTTTGATTGAAGATTGCCAGCTTCAAGAGATCTGTTAATATAGGTGCAAATTCTAGCTGCAGAACATAGTAATTGCAATTCAACTGCCTCATAGTTGTCACACAAATCAAAAGGAAGTAAGACTCTTCACACAAGTGTAGGCACCTCATCACCCTGACCAATTTATAAGTCATGAAAGTGGTGCATTTAATTGAGATACAAGGCCAATTATATATAGATACGACCCATACCACCCAATGAAACCCATGTGAACAATTAACCTTTTAATCCCTTAATTCTTTAGAATGCAGGAGGTTAAGTGGAGCACCGGGGAAAAACAATGCAGTCACGGGAAGAAGGTAATAACTCCTTGCAGACAGCAATGAATCGAACCCAAGTCACTGGCACTGTAATGACATTGCACTAACTGCTGTGCTATCCACGCTGCCCCAGTTAAATTAACCAAGAGAAACAACTCTTCCCAAAATCTGTGTACCCAGATGTAAGCAAAGCAACACAGGCCTGAAACTAGTTTATCTCAGCAGGAAGAAATTTACAAATTTTCAGGGGATGGCAGAGATAGGTAGACAACAAGATCCAAATAATCTTCATAAAATGCAAGTTGCATGTGGTCAGAGTGGCTGAATGCAAGCAATAGATACTGGTCTTTAAAAATGTTTGACCTCTTGTTCTGATTAAATGCAAATATCTGAGGAAATACCATTTCTGAGAAGCTGCAATATTCAGGAAATTTTAGGTGTTGGCACTATTCTCTACAGTGCAACTCACTGGATCAGAAATCATCAGGTGAAACTTGAAAAGACAGAGCATGGTTTGGGTTTTGAAAGCAGTCGGGCAAATTTCTACAGATGTGCAACCCTGGCTGCATCACAGTCTGGTATGGGGACACCAATACCCCTGAGCATAAAGCCCTGCAAAAGGCAATGGACACAAACCAGGACATCACAGGCAAAACCCTCCTCACCATTGAGAACTTCTACAGGGAGCGCTGCTGTCGGAGCAGCAGCAGGAGCAATCATTAAGGATCCACACAACCCAGCACATGCTCTGTTCTCACTGCACCAACAAGGTCGGGTCAGATACAGCAATGAGCTCTCTGAACCCTTCTCCATTAACAATGGCGTGAAGCAAGGCTGTGTTCTCGCACCAACCCTCTTTTCAATCTTCTTCAGCATGATGCTGAACCAAGCCATGAAAGACCCCAACAATGAAGACGCTGTTTACATCCGGTACCGCACGGATGGCAGTCTCTTCAATCTGAGGCGCCTGCAAGCTCACACCAAGACACAAGAGAAACTTGTCCGTGAACTACTCTTTGCAGATGATGCCGCTTTAGTTGCCCATTCAGAGCCAGCTCTTCAGCGCTTGACGTCCTGCTTTGCGGAAACTGCCAAAATGTTTGGCCTGGAAGTCAGCCTGAAGAAAACTGAGGTCCTCCATCAGCCAGCTCCCCACCATGACTACCAGCCCCCCCACATCTCCATCGGGCACACAAAACTCAAAACGGTCAACCAGTTTACCTATCTCGGCTGCACCATTTCATCAGATGCAAGGATCGACAATGAGATAGACAACAGACTCGCCAAGGCAAATAGCGCCTTTGGAAGACTACACAAAAGAGTCTGGAAAAACAACCAACTGAAAAACCTCACAAAGATAAGCGTATACAGAGCCGTTGTCATACCCACACTCCTGTTCGGCTCCGAATCATGGGTCCTCTACCGGCACCACCTACGGCTCCTAGAACGCTTCCACCAGCGTTGTCTCCGCTCCATCCTCAACATCCATTGGAGCGCTCACACCCCTAACGTCGAGGTACTCGAGATGGCAGAGGTCGACAGCATCGAGTCCACGCTGCTGAAGATCCAGCTGCGCTGGATGGGTCACGTCTCCAGAATGGAGGACCATCGCCTTCCCAAGATCGTATTATATGGCGAGCTCTCCACTGGCCACCGTGACAGAGGTGCACCAAAGAAAAGGTACAAGGACTGCCTAAAGAAATCTCTTGGTGCCTGCCACATTGACCACCGCCAGTGGGCTGATAACGCCTCAAACCGTGCATCTTGGCGCCTCACAGTTTGGCGGGCAGCAGCCTCCTTTGAAGAAGACCGCAGAGCCCACCTCACTGACAAAAGGCAAAGGAGGAAAAACCCAACACCCAACCCCAACCAACCAATTTTCCCTTGCAACCGCTGCAATCGTGTCTGCCTGTCCCGCATCGGACTGGTCAGCCACAAACGAGCCTGCAGCTGACGTGGACTTTTTACCCCCTCCATAAATCTTCGTCCGCGAAGCCAAGCCAAAGATAGGTGCCATAAGACTCACACCAGCAGGTTCAGGAACAAATGCTACCCTTCCACTATCAGAATCCTCAATAACAAACTCAATCAGGGACTCATTTAAGGACTCTTATGCTCTACTGATTTTTTTCACCCTGTATTACAAAGAAATTTTTATTTGTTTACATGTGTACTTCATGTACAGTTCATTTTGCATTGCAAATAAATGGTAATTCTGCCTCGCCCATTGGAAAAAGAATCTCAGGGTTATATGTGATGTCATGTATGTATTCTGGCAATAATTGTGAAATCTGAATGTTGGATGTGTAATGGCCTTTGGAGAAATACATCCTGGGCTATTAGTACTACAGATACAATATAGTAGTGTGAATTGCAATGAGCTCCATCTCTGAATTTATTTCATTGAAGTCAATACAGTACAATCCAGAGGTGAACTTTTATCTTTGTAGTTTATTCAATTATTTTATGAGTGCTGTATCGAGGTTAAAAAAAACAGCACACTCTGCTCTGATGCATTTATTTTACTCCGACACTTCATTAGCAATGAATGGGTGACAAGGTTAGCACACTGCTGTTACGGTGTCAGCGCCTGGGGTTCAAATCGAGTGCTGTCTGTAAGGAGCTTGTACATTCTTCCCGTCTCTTTGAGGCTTCCTCCCACCCTTTAAAATGTACTAGGTTGTAGGTCAATTGGGCATAATTAAGGCAGCATGGACTCAAGGGCCTGTTACCATGCTGAATGTTTAAATTTTAAATTTAAATTTAATTTCCAACCACTTGGCTAAAGATGAACCATTTGAGTATTAGAAATAGGAATAGAATTGAATATTATAATCCTTAATATTGTTAATCTTCATGCACATAATTTCTTAATTGACACATTCAAACAACCATTATTCAGTAAATTGAGTTATCTTCTCTGACAGTATATTTTGTTGTCATTAGAAAATTAAAATTGATGTGATCTTTAAAATAAATTATTTCTATTATAATGGTGTCAGTGTTTTGTCCCTCTGGTATATGAATGACATATTGGACTCAGTAACTGGAAATGAACACCGGGCAACTATTTTGTTATCAGGAGGTGTAACAAGAACAAAAATATTTCCGTTACAGATCAAGAAAATGGTGATGAAATTAGGGCATCCTGTTTCTGGGCAGGATATCTGGCAAGTTGACCTTGCCAACTGTGACCACTCTGACCACACCCTGCAATATGTATTAAACTGATTAGCTTGGTGCTGTGAGCTCAGCATCACATAATATAACTAATCTATTTATGATTTCAGTCCTTTAACAGCACGGATTTGATACATTATCTGCAGAATCAAGTCACAACACGGCTAGTGCACAGAGTATCGGCAAGCAGTCGATATAAATCAAAAAAAATGCAGATGCTAGAAATTTGAAATTTAAAAAAAAACCCAGAAATACTGGAAAATCTCATCTGGTCTGGCAGGAGCTGCAGAAATTGAAGCTGTTAATATTTTGCCCGAGCTGGCTGCAGTACCCAACACTGCTCCAACTTTAAAACTTTGTTCTTTCTTTCTCCTTCCCTCAGGACTGGCCATTTTTGCCAGCTATCCTTCCCCTTCATTTTACATTCATTTGTAAAGTCTGGACTTTGAGGATTTCCTCTCTGAGCTTGCTGAAACATCTGGAGTGGCATGAGAATATTAAAGAGCTTGCTCTCTTTCATGTTCTGTCTTTGCATGCTATGGCATTCCCATAATTTAGAATGATTTCTAGCAGTTTTTTTCCCTTTTAAACATCTGACCTTCATGAGCATGGACATGACCTCAATCTGCATGAGATGGCTTCAGCTAATTCCAACAGTGAATGAGAAGAACACGAGATCAGGGCACAGATCTTTTATTTCACCAGCACTATATCAAACTGTCTCAAGCAAGTCCAGGACCAGGATTCCAGTCCATGCTTTCTACTGCAATCCACTTTCTTCACCAAGATCTAAAATGAATTAATTGCTCATAACTACAAGCAATTAAGCAACGATCTTGGTTGTGCATTATATTGTGTCTTTTTAATAATTGTGTGTCTTATCTACAATTCATGTCTAGGATAATGCAATCTAAAAGTGGCTTCTACTGAAACAGCTGTACAATGTGTCCCTTGTGTGTCATAGCATCTGTACCTCTCGAACACAAGTCATCTTCAGAAGACAAATGAGGCATAAGCTGTGAATATTTAAAAGAAACCATTACAAATGCATGCCAAATTTTCACTTCAATGTTTCTGCATGCCAAATATAATGAGGTGCCATGTTGATAGGAACCTCATTCAAGTTTGAAAAAGAATGTTTTGCAAAACAAGTGAATGTTTTTCAGGTTATCTCTTCGATTTTGAGTCATGGAGAGATACAGCATGGATACAGGCCTTTCAGCCCATTTTGAGCATGCTCTCTGTCAAGCACCAATATTAAAACCATAGAACACAACAGCACTGAAACAGGCCCTTTGGCCCTTCTAATTTGTGCTAAACTAATTATTCTGCTTTGTCCCACAACAGTTCACGACATACATACACAACCTGGAAGAGGGGACAGAAAGTGTAGTGTATCTAAATTTGCTAATGACACTAAATTGAGTGGAACAGCAAATTGTGCAGAGAATATGGAGTAACTGCAGAGAGATATAGAGAGAGATTTAGTGAGTGGGCAATGGTCTGGCAGATGGAGTACAATGCTGGCAAATATGAGGTTATCCACTTTGGAGGCAAAAATTGAAGATTAGAATACTATTTAAATGGCAAGTGATTGCAGCATTCTGCCATGTAGAAGGACTTGGGAGTGTGTGCATAAAGCACAAAAAGGTTGGTTTGCACGTGTAGCAGTCTATCAAGAAGGCAAATGGAATGTTGACCTTCATTGCTGGAGGGATAGAATTTAAGAGCAAGGATGTTATGCTGCAACTGTACAAAATCCTGGTGAGACCACATCTGGAGTACTGTGTGCTGTTCTGGTCTTCTTACTTGAGAAGAGATGTACTGGCTTTGGAGGTGGTGCAGAGGAGGTTCACCAGGTTGATTCCACAGATGAGGAGAAACTAAGTTGTCTGGGACTGTACTCACTGGAATTTAGAAGAATGAGAAGGAATCTCATACAAATGAATAAAATTATGAAAGGCATAAATAAGATAGAGGTATGCAAATTGTTTCCACTGGTAGGGGAAACCAAAACTAGGGTCTGAGGCTCAACATTGAAGGTAGTAGATTTAGGATGAAGATGAGGAGGAACAGCTTTTCCCAGATGGTGATGAATCTGTGGAATTTGCTGCCCATTGATACAGTGGAGGCTACCTCAGTAAATAGATTTAAGACAAGATTGGATAGATTTTTACATAGTAGGGGAATTAAGGGATAGAGGGAAAGGTAGATGGAAAGGTAATTTATTTTCAGATCAGCCATGATCTCATTGACCTCCTCATGCTTCTTATTTCTTATGTTCTCATGTCCCACTGACCTGCATGCAGACCGTATTACTCCATACCCCTCCCACCCATGTACATGTTGAAACTTTCCTTAAATGTCAAAATTGACCCTGCATTTACCAATGCAGCTAGCAGCTCATTCTATACTTCCACTCTCTATGTGGTTTCCCCTAATGTTCCCTCTCAACTTTTCCCCCTTTCACCCATGTTTACAATAATCCCATTTATCCTCTCACTGTACTCAGCAATCATTCCCAGTTGCTAGCACTCATTTAACCTCCAGAATCTCATTTGAGAAATGTTAAATAATTGTTAAAATTACTGTGCTGATTTGGAACCAAGAGATGGGCCTCTCATTTCCTTTATCCAGGACTTCCTCCAACTGGATGTTACAAAATCAAAGCCATTTCATTTTGCTTATGTGAAGCAAAATATTGTCCTAGTTTTCATCCTTGGAGGCTTTCCCAGACAGAGCTAAATTATTTGGAACTTCAATGAAAACTAACTATGTTCCTGTTGCACCAGATATAATGAGGTTTGCTTAGTTCTATCAAGTGGATAATTTTATTCTTATCCTGCTCTCAATGCCTGTAACCTATTTTAAAATTACTTATTTGGTTCAACATTTTTGCTTCAGTATTCCCCAGTACTCAAGTTTTTCTGTACTTTATCTAATTACTTTGACTCTCTGCTGCTAAAGTCCAGCCCAGAGGAGGACACCTTTCATCCATGAGGTTGTTCTTAGCAGTGAGAGTAATCTTGTGAGAATATTTTAAAAAAATGTATTTAAAAGCTTTTATAGGTAAGAAGAGAGAACAACACTGTCAATCTCAACCCAAACATTGACTGACCATTTCTATCCACAGATACTGCCTGACCTGTTGAGACCTTCCATCTTCCTTTGTTCATTCAATGTCAATGCATCCTCTCACAGCATAAGATACAGGTACGGGGAATACAGAAATATTCAATGGATTTTATTTTTGTGTGTATTCTTGGAAGAAGACACAAAAAATACGCTGGAGAAGGTAGAGGGCAAAAAAAAACCTAGAGCAAAGAGTAAGCTGAAAGAATTCAACATGAATAAACCACAGGATTGGAGAAATTCAATAAACTGAATGGCAATGAATCCCCAGGGCCTATTGAACTACAATCCAAGGTTTTGGAAGAGATGGGAATTGATAACCAATGCATCCACCACCAAAATTCCATTTGAGGCACTGAGAAAATAATAATGGGGTGGCTGAGCCCATAGGTTTGATAAATCTGTTGGAGTCTTTTGATGTGGTGACATGCAGGATAAATAAAGGAGACTCAGTGGATGTTTTGACTTTCCAGCATCCAAAAAGTTACCTTTTAGCAAAGGACTAAATGTAATCCAAGCAGATGGAGTAAAGTCAGTGTAACGTCAGTGTGGATTGGGGATTAGCTAGTGGATGGAAAACAAAGATCAAGAATAAATGGGAAATATTCAGATTGAGATGTTGTACCTAATGGGGTACCATAAGAATTGTGGATTGGGTCGGAAATATTTTGTAATGTATTGGAATTATTTGGATGACAGGATCAAGTGTAATATATCTAAGTTTGATGTTGATACAAAGCTGTATGGCAACATGAGTTTGTTAAGAGAATGCAGGAAAGCTTCAAGGCTAATTATATGGAAAGAGATGGAGAAAATGGCATATGATGTAGAAAAAAATGTGAAGTCATCCACTTGGTAGAGAGAAATAGAAAAACAGATTTTTTAATTGAAAGATAGTGATTTTCAAAGCATGCTGCTGTTTTAGTTCTATCAAGTGGATAATTTTATTCTTATCCTGCTCTCAATGCCTGTAACCTATTTTAAAATTACTTATTTGGTTCAACATTGGTAATTCACGTAATGATACAGCAAAAAATTAGGAAGGGAGACAGAGAGTTGGCCTTTATTGCAAGGAATATGATGTCTTATTGTGAAACTGCATCTGCAGTATTGTGCGCTGGCCAATCCTTCCTGCCTCAGGAAGGATATATGGTCACAGAATAAGTGCAATTAAATCTCACCAGATAGATTATTGGGATTATAGCAGTGCTAGATGAGGTGAAAGTAAGCAGAATGGGGCCATACATTCCAGAGTTTAGAGCCACAAGAGGTGATCTCATTGAAGCATGTGAAATTCTGACAGGGCTTGACAAAATATATCAAGGACCATGTTCCCAAGGCAGGAGAGTTTGGCAGAGTGGCAAAATATGGGGTCAGCTTTTGAGGGCAGAGATGAAAAGTAATTTCTTCACCCAGAGGGAAGTGAAGGTTTGGAATTCTCGTCTGATGAGAGACTGGTCAGTTGTTGAGTGTATTCAAGACAGAGGCTGATAGATTTTGGATATTGTAAGAATCAAGGGAGATGAAATAAGCACAGGGAAATAATAAAACTTGGGCAATAATATGGCTGCATGTTGGAAGGCAAAACATATTTTCCTGTTACTACTTGTGTCCCTATAGCCCAAGGATTGACCATAAAGTACAAACAATTGGCTATTCCACACAAGCACCTTCCCTTATCTCTGACTCTCTAACCCTGTGTAGGGCAGCTCCCTTTGATCTTATTTTCAAAACTCTCAGCTAAACTCCTTAATTATACTCTTTTGTTGTTAACAGCTTTCATGATTTTAACCTCCTCTTGCCCTTCATTTATGTCTTGGAATTCATATCTCTGCAAAAGACCTTAGGATATTTCACATCATTAAAAGATTGTTTAAATTCAAGTACTTTAGTAGAGTCAAATATTTCAAGTGGCTTGTAATCAGATATCAATGATTATTAGGTTGCTCTATGAAGGCATTTGGAATTTATCCTGAAATCCAAATAAAATTTCCCTAAATAATGAAGCCTTAGCTTAAGGAATGTCATTGAAGAAATCAAAATAATTTAGAGGTTATTGCTGCAACTTTTATTCATCAATTTGGTTCAAGTAAAAGGTGGGATCCATTTGCATACTTTTAACTGAGGAACTGGACAAACATTTTAGTTGATTGATCTCTACAAACATGACAGAGTTGTTTAACATTGTGCCTCTTCCAAAGGACCAAGCTACACTTTCTTCTATTGTGCACTTGAGGGCATTCCTCTGTGATCGTGCCATTGCGATGGTAACATTCAAAGTGGTTGATATAGGACTTTGTGCAGGTCTGTTCATCGATAGAATAGATAAATCTAAAGATTTATCAGGGGTCGATAACATCCACTGCAATTGCAATGGGGAGTTCCCAAATGATCCAGTCAGGGAATTATGTTTAGACTTAAGCAGTTTAGACTTAAGCATTATACAAGATCCCTTGGAAAAGTGCAGTGAATATTTAAGACAATGGTTTCAAGGCTTAGAGGTTAAATTATGAGCACAGGCCAAATTAACTTCGATGATTTAACTCTGAGTACAGGCGGAGAGAACCTGATGTGACAAGGGATTTAAAAGATTGAAATGATTTGATAAAGTAGGTTCAGAAGAAGTAATTTTTTTCAAGCAAAGAAATCCAGGATAAAAATCTGCTTTTATAACTACATTATTTTTTCCTCACAAGTTCAAATAAAAATCTGTCACTCTCCCACCCCAGGGGTGGTGGATATTGGAGCATTTGAGCCTTTCAACATTCAGATAGATTATTGAGGGATATTGACCCTATCCCTCAAGATAACCTGCCATAGATTAACAATTATATATTTTTTTCATTAATTCAATGACATATTCATTCTATTTAAATGGATTCTAATGGCTTTTTCCAGCAATTGTACAATACCATTGTGGCTGCGTAAAGTTAATCTCAGGTTGTCTAAACATTATTGCTTATCACAGCAGTAAAATTGGCTGTCTTACATCTGGACTATCATCCCATGGGGCTGCAAACCTTTCTTCATGTTTCACTATCCAGCTGTTAATATATATTACAGTTTATAATAATATGCAGAGATCCTGATTAAATCTCCAGCAGTTCAAATTCCAATGCAATAAAGTTCAGTCCACAATTTATTGCAGACAACCTACATTTAGAAATGCCCTTCAGAAAATGTTAGAAAGTCATCTTACTAAGAGAGTGCAATTGCCTGGTGAAGATTATTTGAAGTCATGATGATCCTTCAGTCCCTCGTGTCTGCATTGACCATCAATACTTATCTGACATTGTTTCATTCTCTTGGCATTCTCATCAATTACCCCAGATTCAATGACTTACCTAAACAATGGGGGACAACACAAAAGTAGCCAATTACTCTCCCATGTCTTTGGGATGTGGGAGGAAACCATAGGACACGGAAAATCCCACCAGATAGGGAGAACAGGAAAACTCCAGCCAAGGTCAGAACTGAACTCAGGTCATGAGGGCTGTGAGGCAGCAGTCCGTCTCACTGCTCCACTGAATTACTTGGTTTCTGTGGGTGGAGAGTTCCAACATTTTAACTTATCAAGTGACCATAAATGAATTTATGTCCAGGGCAGTAGGAGAGACCAAAGCTTCACTTCTAGATGACTTCAATGCCTTCTACACCTGATTTGACCTCCAGAACAAGGAAGAATGGCCATGCACCCTCATATCTCCATCTACAAATTGGATGCCAATACTACAATAGTGAGCTGTACTCAATGACCCCCAAACCAGGAGCTGATTGTAGACTTTAGGAAGGAAATGCCAGAGATATACTATCCAGTGATCACTGGGGGAATCAGAGGTGGAGAGGGTGAGCACATTTAAATTCCTAGGATTCTATCTCAGAGGATCTTTCTTGACCACAACATACAAATGGCATCATGAAGAAAGCACGTCAATGCCTCCACTTCCTCAAGACTATGAAACTTTAGGAAACTTCAACAGATATGTCATGAAAGGTATGCTGACCAGCTGCATCACAGCCTGGTATGGGGGCATCAATAACTTGGAGCAGAAGGCCCTGCAAAAGATAATGGGCACAGCCCAGGATATCAAAGTCAAAACTCTGCCCAGCATCAAGAAAAGCTACATGGAATGTGACTGTTGGAAAGCAGTAGCAAACATTAAGGATCACACCACCCAGGATATGCTCTGTTCTCATTACTGCCATCAGAAAAAGTGGTACAAGAGCCTCAAAACTCATACCACAAGGTTCAGGAAGAGCTACTACCCCTCCACCATTGGAGTCCTGAACAGAAGACTCAATCAGAGACTCATTTAAGAACTCTTTCTTTTCACATTTATTACGGAATATATTTTCTGCATTTGCAGTTTGTGTACATTTCTTTCTTTGTTCACATTTCTCTTTTGTAAACATAACTTTTTTTTTCACCTGAATGGAGTTTACACTACTAATAAATAGAAATTCTGGCTGGCCCACAGGAAAAAGAATCTCTGGGTTATAGGAGATGTACTTTGAGAATAAATTTGAATTTAAACAAGAAAGTAATACAGGCAGTGACATGCCACCATCTCGGTAATCCTTCTGCAGGTTTGGCAGGTAATTTTCTGAGTTAGCCTATCCTCGCTCATCCCAAAGGGTTAACTTGTAGATAGAATCATTGGTAAGGAAGGCAAATGTAAGGCTATCATCCATTTCAAAGATAGTATAAAAAAGCAAAGATGTAATGTTGAGGCTTTATAAGGCATTGGTCAGGCAGATTATATATAGTTCTGTGCTCCTTATAAAAGGAAAGATGTATTGGCATTGGAGATGGTTTCACAAGAATGATCCCATGAATTAAAGGGTTGGTTCTGGGACTGTACTCGCTGGACTGAATGAAATATCAAGTATCAAATACTGAAAGGCCTGGATTGAGTGGATGTGGATAAGTTGTTTTCAATGGTGGGGGAGTCTGCAACCAGAGGTCAGCCTCAGAACTCAAAAATATTCTTTTTGGACAGAGACGAGGAGGAATGTCTTTACCCAGAGGGTGATGAATCTATAGAATTCATTGCCAGAGACGGCTGTGGAATCATTGGTCATATTTAAGACAGAGGTAGGTAGCTTCTTGATTAGCAAAGGGAATCAAGGGTTATGGAGAAAAGGTTGCAGAATAAGGTAGAAAAGGATAGTAAAGCAGCCATGATGGAATGCATCAGACTCAATGGCCAAATTCTGCTCCTGTGTCTTGTGGTCTTAAAGAATTTTCCCAAAGCTGAACAATAACATCAGGCTATGAGTACCTTCCATTTACAATATGCATTGCTTCAAACTGCCCCAGTTGGTGTTGATCACATATGAAATTAAGCTCTGATGGAACTGACAGCATGATTGGTGCCTTCTGGGAACTGCATTGAGAAAGGAGCATGGATTGCAGGCTCTCCCTGCACTGGTTCTGAATGGGATAAGTATTTCATGTATCAGGATTCCAGCACAGGCTTCCCAGCATGATCCAAACTCACCTTCTCTTTCTCCCACATCCATGAGCAATAACAATAATCACAAAAAAAATCTCCTTCCCCGAATGTCTCAGAAATCCAACCTTGTTTATGCGTGCATTGACTTCCTAGATGGACGACCATAAAAGCATCTTTCTATCAAAATAGCTGTTCATTTTCTGTGGGTCAAGGTATATTAAACAAAAACCATCACAGTGGATTCAATGAGAGAGAAGCCACACTATGAAATGCCTTAAGAACACATTCAGACCAGAGGCTCTTAGACATAGCCACATTATAAAACATGACAAAGTACACTATTGTTTTGCTATCCTTCTATTATACACGTGAATTTAATCTCAAAAATTCCCCTGAAACACCTCTGCGAAAACATATTCCACAGCTGACCTTCGACTCTGCTTTGAACAGCATTCTTTTCTTTTTGCCACACAAGATGATATTAATTGACTGAACTTAAATGTTGATGAACCTATTGATATCTTAAACAGATAAAATTGTGGGTTTTTTTTCTTCTTCAGTCAGAATTGAAAATCATGAATAAACAGAGCAAATTATCTTGTGTTGCTATCTTTGTGTCACAGTGGATTTGCTCATCACACAAAGGAATCCTGTCAATAGCCATTTGAAATTAAATCAGAAATATTTTTAGCACCAGGCCCATGATCTTTCTAATTAATAGATTTAAGGATTTTTTCCCCTGGTTTATCATTTTGCACTGCAAAATGCAGAGATGTGTGAAAAATCAGACAAATATCAAATTAGATAATTCCTGCAGAATGCAATCCCTGGGTATTTGGTTTTGAGATTTGTTATTGCTTCCCATGGCATTGTCTCCACTCTTGCCAAGCCTAAAAAAAGCAGCAAGACTGAATTGGTTTTGTGTTTAAAAACAAAACCATGTTGTTTAACTTGTTCGATTTATATTTTATTTAATCATGAAAAGTTATTAGAAGATAACTTGATTTGTTTAAGTTAAAAATTATTAAACAACCTTAACACAAATTAATTAAGATCTAGCTGCACACAACAGACATTTTATATGAAGGATCTGAGAAAGCAGGAACTGCACCAAATTAATAGTGCAGTACTGCCCCCTTGTGCATATGGGTTGTATACCAGAATATGCCAAGGCCTGAATTTATTGCCATCACTCATTCTCTTTCTGAAGTACCTGTGAGGGGTAATTGGATGATTGAGTTGTCAGTCATGTTGACCAGACCAGGTAAAGAATGCATATTTCTTCCCCTTAATGACAACAGTGATGCGGTAAAAAGTTTGCATGCTTGGAGTTTCTTTTTAAATCCCAAATTGTTGAATAAATTCAAATTACACTGTTGTCATGGTGGAATTTGCAGATTGCTGCCTTTCCCCTGGATTGATCGACCTGGCGAATAATTTCTTAGTCTGCCATCTTAACCTCTGCATTACCAGATTATCTATCATGTTTTAATCTGTTTTCCATAGTTTCATTCTACAAAGGACTCCAAAAATGTAAAGGCTAGAGATCTGATGACAGAGCTTTGGTCTGATTAAGAAAGTTGACATGAAAAGATGCAAGAAAACTTGGCCTCACCAATGCATTTAGGCCACAGTGAGAATCTTATGAATTGCTCTGGTCACACCACTGCAGGAAGGATATAATTGCACTATAGTCGGTGCGGATGAGATTCGCTAGGACATTGCCCGAGAAGGGCTATTTCTGTTATCAGAAGAGATTGCCTAGGCTGTGTTTATTTTCTTTGGAGAAGAGGAGGCTGAGAGGGAATAAAGCAGAGTTAGGAAGGGAAATGGCACAGTAAATAGAATTTATTGTCACGAGGACGTTACAAAATTTGGTGTTTTGTGGCAGAATAACAGTGCAAATATTCATATTATAATCCATCTTACAACAATATATAAAAAAATAAACTATGCATTAAAAATAAGGCAGTGTATTTGGTTCATTAATTAATCAGGAATCTGATGGCAGTGGGGAAGAAGCTGTCCTTGTGTCACTGTGTGGTTGTCTTTAGGCTCCTGTACCTTTTTCCTGATGGTAGCAGAGCGAGGAGGGCATGGCCTGGACAGTGAGGGATTTTGAGGACAGAGGCTGTTTTTTTAAAGACACCACCTTGTAGATGTCCTTGATGGAGTGAAGTCTGGTGACTTTGATGTCTCAGGCCAAGTTAACAACCCTCCAGAGTTTATTCTCCTGAGATTTGGTGCCTCCATACCAGATAGACAGACATCCATCTCCATAGCCAAGGTGCTCTAAACCAGAGAGCATTAGTTAAAGTTGGTGTCAGTAAGTCAGAGATGATCTGAGGAATAATTCTTTGCATTCAGATGAAGTCAGCAAAGATAGTAGAAGCAAATTCTTTCACAACACTCATCTGGAAAAACACAAGAATCATCGGGGCACAGCAGGCTAATCCCATTTATGGTAAGTGGGATTAATATGGATGGTTGGCATTGATATGGGAGGTGCAAGGAGCTATTCCTGAGCTACATAATTATTGGACTGAGTTCACGAGAAGTGAGTAAAGAAAAGCTTTGGTTCCTCCTGTGTTTTGGTAGTAAATGAATATCACATCTGTTTCAACAGTGGTAATGACATGGATAAGCTGGGAAATACACTCTGCTGGGGTGAATAGGGCACAGATTCTGTCTTGATTTGAATGTAGTTTAAAATAATTGGATAAGTCATAGACTACAGCACAAAGGTAGCCATTCAGCCCATCATTTTCATGTTGCCCATCTAGTACCCATCTATACCAATCACATTTACCTGCACTTGGTCAATCATCTGCAATGTCTTGGTGATACAGTACAGTTGAAGTTTATGGTCACATCTCTGGATATGGAGACTCAAGCTTCAACATAAAGTAGATGTGTTCAAAAACTTCAGTATGAGAAATAACATTACAATAGAGGGTCTTGAAGAAGTCTATTATTTTTTTTTCCAAAAGTGGATTCCTGAAATTTTGGAAGAAGAAAATTAACAAGATCTAGTAGACAAGGATGTCCTTTATCCCCAGCTTTATTCATATTAGCTGCAGAACCACTGAAAGAAGCAATTAGAAAAGATTTGGAAAATAAAGAGATTTAGGGTTGGTCAAGAAGAGCATAAAATCAGTTTATTTGCAGATGTATTAATTTATTTGACAGACTCTAAAAATTCTTAGTGAAAATTATATATTAAATTGGAAGAATATGGAAAGATTTTAGGCTATAAAGTAAATTGAGATAAAAATGAAATCATGCCCCTTACAGAAAGAGATTATAGTCAATGCCAAAAAGATATTCAATTGGCTAAAAAAATGAATTAGATATTTAGGAATTTATATAGACAATTTTTAAAAATTACACAAATTAAATTATCTGTTGTTACTTTAAGGTTGAATATTATTTAAATAAATGGGTGAATTTACCTATAACATTAAGTAGAATTAATTGTATTAAGATTAATACCTTTCCAAGAATACAATATTTATTTTCCAAACTTTGCCGATATTATTACCTCAAAAAATTTTAAGGATCTAAACATGTTAGGAAATTCCTCTAGAAAGATGAGATATCAACACAGATATAGAAAAATTAACATAGAATATGTATTAAGAGGATTACAACTTCCTAACTTTAGGAAGGATTATCAAGCTCTCAAATTAGATTTCTTATTTCATTTTTGAAGGAGAGAGAAAACCAGTACAAGTTAAAATAAAATTGGGAAAAAATAGGAGAGAGTGTAATAGAAGAGTTCATATATAAATGGCATTCAAAATTAATGGTTGGTAAAAGAAACACCATTGATGAAACAATTAATGTTTGGAATAAGATACATAGGAAATTGAAAATAAGGGAAGTGTTTTGCCTAAGACACCACTATTTCAAAATTATCTTGTGCCTTTTTTCAATAATCAGTTTTTTTTAAAATATTTGGTCCCATGAAGGGATCAAGAATATTGAATTGTTATAAACATTGATGTTGTTTCAACAATTAAGGAATAAATATGGGATAACTGGTAACTGATCACTCTCTTCAACTCTGTACTCGGGACTGTTTTATTGCTGTACTATGTATGGGTTGTCAAGCTGGATTGCACACACAATAGATTTCCTTGCTGTATCTCGTGACTCTAAACTTGAAAAGTGGCCCAAACTGTGGGGTTTGTACCCCAGACCACTGGAGAAATGTTGAAGCAAAGATTCCCATACCTTCTCAGAGATGATCAGGAGGCAGGAGACTGCCCAAGAGCTCCAGCAACCCAAGTTCAATCCTGACCATGGGTGTTCTCTGTGCAAAGTTTGCATGCTCTGTTAACCTGTGGGTTCCCTTTGGGTGCTCTGGTATCCTCCCACACCACAAACATATGGCAGAAGGTAAATTAATTGGCTGCTGTGAATTGCTCCCAGTGGCTTGTTATGTGATTGCTAAGAATACAACAAAAACAAATGGCATTAGTTTCAGATCAGTATGAATGATTGGGATAGAGTCAATGGGCAGAAAGGCCTATTTCTATTTACACCCCATGATCTCTCTGAAACAGGTGCCAGGGAATCAGAAGAGAAATGTTACAGGACATTTATTTTCAAAAAGTGGTTATGCTAATAAAGCTGACAATTCCACGTCACTCACCCTGACTGACATTGATGTTGGGTAGTGATCTGGGAACAAGAATCTGAATCAAAGCTTAATATCACATGCATCAGTAACTAGCAGTCAGCACAGTATTTTAAACAGAAATTTGTCTTTTAAACTGTAGGATTTTTTGATGAAGGAACAAAGGTTCCCAATGAAAGTTCAGTGGATGCTTACCTCGCTTCAAAAAATAATTTGTTAAAGAACAACTTTAACAAGCTTTTAGTGAAATAAAATTTCAAGATGTGATGGAACTATTGTCAACAGTGACTTAAGGACAGAAATACTTCTGATCAATTGTTATTTTTCAGTCTGAAGTTAGGCATTCAGTGGAGCTCCCAAAGAACTGCTGGATTGATGTAAATGACGTGGACAGCGATATATGGACCAAAATGGAATATGGGCATACTATGAACAATGAAGCAGATGCCTTCTAAATTCACAAACTGTTACAGCTTTTATACATTAAATTTGTACATTTACAAATTTGTACATTACATCAGAGAGTTTTGCTGGGTATATCAGTCATAAAGTGCATGAAAGATCACTCAGAGGAAATGGACTTGAAAAATTAAAGCTTGGAAGATTCTCAAGTGGTTTAAATGAATAAGAATATTTCTGAGTTGGACTTACAACAATCCCAATGTTTGACAGAATCTTTATGCTGTCATTTTCTTGATTCTGATGCTGAGATACGAATCCTCACTCACTTACTCACAGTGGAGAGGAAATAATTTAGTGTTGTAACACTAAATTGCAATTCCAATGTAAAAACTAATTGAGACAAATTGTATATTTAAATCTCCCGCCCCATTTTTTGTTATCTATTTCTAATTTTCCTTTACCCTCTGCTGGAAGCTAAGCAAGTATTTTGTTTCTTGCTTCATTATTTTCTGAAGCACAAGCTTGATTCAGTTCCATTAACACAACATATTAAAGAGGGACATGGAAAGTTCAATTAGGGAATCTTAGCAAATTAATAACTGGTTTGTACATGTCACATTGCATTAACCTCCTCAGCAGTCAGATGCAGTTTCCACCAGAACTTAATGGATCCTGTTTGTTCATTAGGATTCTAATGTTTTAAAATACTTTATTGCCTGAATTCAAATGAAACAGGCCCCTTGATCTGGCATGCAATCTCTCTCACAGTATGTCTGTAACAAAACCTGTATAATTCACATGGATGTAAAAATCATGCCTCAATTAACTTGAACATCAGAAAAGAACTGAAATTGAAAGGAAATCTGAAAAACTGAATTGCTATTTTGCAGAAACATTGCTTTGAAACTTGTTTCTAGATATAGGGGAGACATTTATATTTACTACATAGGATGTTCCTCAAGCCCATATTGGTTCTTTGGATTAATTAAAACAAAATATCTCATAACATAACTCATTAATGCATTGCTTATTGAGAAAGATCCATTACCAAATAGAAAGAGGTTAATCCTCAATGGAATACAGAAAGTATCAAACATAGCCAAGACCATCACAGCTCTGACATCTGATCCAATGCTGATGTCTATGTCATGCTCTGTCTCAAGAAGGCAGCCAAAATAAAAAAAAAACACTGGAATACAAAGGTCAAAAAGTTTTTTTCTACCCAGACAAAAGTGTTGAGCTCCTAAAGAAGGGGAAGGAGTTTAATTGAGCAAAATCAATCCTATGGAAGAAAGGCTATAAATTTATGTTAAGATTATGTTATGTATAATTATCCTGGAGCAGCAAAACAGACTGTTCTCGGATCTGGAGAAAGCGCGAGAATTTGCAGAATACCTGCAAGACGGAAAGAAGATGAAGAGATGTAACAAGAACAAAGAACAATGACTAACTACATTTAAAGAAGTAAAAATAATGTACAAGTAAGAACTAAAGGAGGGGAGAAAAGGGAAGTAAGGGAGAAGGGGGAAAAAAGAGGAGGGGTTAAAAAATTATAATAAACAAATAAATAAATAGATAAATAAAGGGAAAAATAAGAAATGAAGGGGATCTTTGTTGTAATGGGAAGATTAAAGTCTTCTGGAGGGGATCGGGTGGGAGAGAATAACAGTCACTGCGAAATCAGTTGACACTTGTGAACGGGTTCACGGTCCAAATGGAGAGGGGAGTTGTGGTTGCCCGGCAAGGGACAAGGGGTGACTCAGAGAGGGGGGGGACACTTGGGGTTAATGGAATTTTAGATGTGGGAATGGTTGAAATATTTTAGAAGTGTTGTCATACAATACGTTCAAAAAAAGAAAACTGAGGAATGGAAATGGGGAAAAGGGGAAAGGTGGCAGTGAGGAAGCGGAAATGAGGTGTAAACAAAGTATAAGATGGCCATGTTGAACTATATGACTATAAATATTAATGGAATACATAAACAAATCAAAAGGAAGAGGCTATTAAATTTACTGAAAAAGAAAAAAATAGATATAGCATTCATGCAGAAAATGCACCTAAATGAAGAGGAACACAAGAAATTAAGGAGAGACTGGGTAGGGCACGTAATGGCAGCATCATATAACTCAAAAGCCAGAGGTGTAGCTATATTAATCAATAAAAATGTACCAATCAAAATAGAGGAGGAAATAATAGATCCAGCAGGGAGATATGTAATGATAAAATGTCAGATATACTCAGAACTCTGGAATTTGGTCAATATATATGCACCTAATGAAGAGGATCAAAAGTTTATGCAAGAATTTTTTTTGAAGATTGTAGATACGCTGGGGAATATATTGATAGGAGGGGACTTTAACCTTAATTTGGATTCAAAGATGGATAAAACTGGACAAAAGATTAGCAGAAAGAATGAAGTGGCCAAATTGATGGTTAAATCAATGCAGGAAATGCAACTTTTGGATATATGGAGGAGACAACACCCAAAGGAGAAGGAATACTCATATTATTCGAGTAGACATAAAACATACTCAAGGATTGACCTGTTTCTGTTGTCAGCCCATATCCAAGGGAGAGTTAGGAAAACGGAATATAAAGCTAGATTGTTATCTGATCATTCACCCCTGTTATTAGCAATAGAACTGGAGGACATCCCACCAAGAATGTATAGATGGAGATTAAACTCCATGCTACTTAAAAGACAGGATTTTAGAGAATTTATTGAGCACCAAATTAAAATGTATTTTGAAATAAATATGGAATCACTGAAAGACAAATTTATATTATGGGATACAATGAAAGCCTTCATCAGAGGGCAGATAATAAGTTATGTAACTAAGATGAAAAAGGACTACAATTGGGAAATAGAACAGCTGGAAAGGGTAATAGTAAGTACAGTAAAATAACTATCAACAAGGGAAGATACAACTAAAAGAAGAGAATTGCCAGACAAAAAAAAATAAAGTACGAAACACTACAAACATACAAGGTGGAGAAGAACAATGAAAATAAAGCAGAAGTATTACGAGCTAGGAGAAAAAATGCACAAAATACTGGCTTGGCAGCTTAAAACAGAACAAGCTAAAAGATCTGTATTGGCATCAAGGAAAAAGGACAAACAAATTACATATAACCCAACAGACATCAATGAAAACTTCAAGGAATTGTACAAACAATTATATTGAACTGAGAACGAAGGGAAAAAAGACAAAAGAGATGAGGTTCTAGCTAAAATTGAACTACCAAAATTGCAAGAAGAGGAGCAAAACAAATTGATAAAACCATTTGGAATAGAGGAAATGCAAGATATATTAAAAAAGCTACCAAACAATAAAACGCTTGGGGAGGACAGACTCCCAATAGAATTCTATAAAACATTTAAAGAGTTACTAATTCCTCCTCTCCTGGATTGAAGATTGAAGAAACACAAAACATGCCAGATTCATGTAAAACAGCAATTATTAGAGTCATACCAAAGATGGGGAAAGATCCACTAACACCAGCATCATATAGACCAATATCACTACTTAACTCAGAATATAAGATAATAGCAAAACTATTAGCAAACAGATTGACCAACTGTGTACCAAAAATAGTAAAACTAGATCAAACTGGATTTATTAAGAAAAGACAAATAACGGACAATGATTGTAAGTTCATTAATTAAATCCATGCAGTACAAGGAAATAAGACGCCAACATTGGCTGTTGCTTTAGACACAGAGAAAGCCTTTGACAGTGTAGAATGGAATTATTTATTCAAAGTATTACAGAGGTTCAACCTACCAGAGAAATATATTAATTAGATTAAAGCATTATATAAGGGATCATTGGCGAAGGTGACAGTAAATGGATATATATTGAACCAATTTAAATTAAGCAGGTCAACTAGGCAGGGATGTCCACTATCTCCCTCACTGTTCGCATTACCTATAGAACCCTTGCAGAACTGATAAGAAGAGAAAATAAAATAAGAGGGATAAAAATAAAAGAGAAGGAATATAAAATCAGTTTATTTGCAGATGAGGAGTTAACAGAACCAGAATTATCAATAAAAAATTGCATAAGAATTTGAAGGAATATGGAGAAATATCAGGGTACAAGATCAAAGTGAATAAAAGTGAAGTGATGCCAATGAATAATGCGGATTTCACAAAGTTTAAGAAAGAATCACTGTTTAAATGGCAAACACAAGAAATCCAATACCTAGGTATTAGACTGGATAATAATTTAGGCCACCTATACAAATTAAATTATCAGCCATTAATGAAGAAATTACAAGATGACTTGGAACATTGGAAAGATTTACCACTAACACGGATAGGAAGGGTAAATTGCATTAAAATGAATATCTTCCCAAGGATACAATACCTATTTCAATTGCTACCAGTTCCCTTAACAGAGAAATTCTTCAATGAGCTAAAGAAAATAATAAGGAAATTCTTATGGAAAGGGGGGGGGGAAATGAGGACAGCATAGATAAATTAACGGAATGGCACAAACAAAGGGGCTTGCAGCTACCAAACTTTAAGAATTATTATAGAGCAGCACAATTAAGATATCTATCAGATTTTTACCAAACAAGGGAAAAACCAGATTGGACGAGGATAGAGCTAGATAAAATAGGGGAGAAGGTACCAGAACATGTACTTTATAAGTGGGATGAAAAACTGGTGCAATATAGAAGTCCACCAGTGTTGCACCATCTGTTCAACATTTGGAAGAAGATTCACGTAGAAAGGAAAAAAACAAAATACCAACTACCAAAATTATTATTGATGCAAAATCAACTAATCCCTTTCACAATAGATAACCTTTCCTTTAGAGAATGGGAGAGAAAATGGATTAAAAGAATAGAAAATTGTTTTTTGGGAAATAATTTATTATCTTTTGAACAAATGAAGTACAAATATGGAATAACTCACAGTACAATGTTTGCATACCACCAACTGAAAACCTACTTAAAGGACAAATTGGAAACCAGGCTGAGGTTACCAGAAGGAAGCAGCTTTGAATATGTGATTACAAACACAATGATAATTAAAAGATTTATAACAAACATGTACATCAAGCTGCAAGAGAAAGAGAATGAGGAAACAAGCTGTAAACCCAAACTAAAGTGGGAACAAGATCTAAACATAAAGATAAAAAATGAAATATGGGAAAAGCTATGCTCTGGAACTATGAGAAATACAATAAACACGAGGTTACGCATGATACAATATAATTGGTTACACAGGCTATATATCACGCCCCAAAATTTAAATAAATTGTACTCAACAGTATCAGATAGATGTTTTCGCTGCAAGAAGGAAACGGGAACAACAGTACATGCAATTTGGGCATGTGAGAAAGTGGAAACGTTTTGGGAAGAGTTAAATCAGGTATTAAATAAAATCACAAAAAGCAATATACCAAAAAATCCAGAGATCTTTCTTCTAAGTAATATAAGAAGTAAAGAATTAGGCCTCAAACTGGATGAAGCACAAAAAAGATTTATTATGATAGGCTTAGCTGTAGCAAAAAAAATGTATAATGTCAACCTGGAAAATCAGAAGAGAACCTGAGAGTACAGCAATAGTACATAGAAATGAATAAATGTATTCCATTGGAAAAATAACACATAATTTAAAAAAATAAAGTCACAGTATTCGAACAAATTTGGGAACCGTACATGGAACACAACAGAAAGGGCCTACCGCAGACCTCCACTCCCTAAAATGATAGAATGAGAAGACAAAATTAACTGAGCCAGTGTGTAAAAGTAGATGACACAATTTCCTTGTTTATTTTCATTGTGTGATGACATTGTTTAATGGGTTTATTGCATTGTATATGTTGAACGTTTTAATGGGTTTGGAGGGGGGTGGGAAGGAGGGAGAGAAGGGAGGGGGAAAAAGGGGAGAAAATGACTGTGTATATTCAAGAGTGAAATATTTGTGTGTATTTTGGTTAATATGGTTCATAGTGTGAAAAATAAAAATTTAGATATATATAAACAAAAGAAGGCAGCCAAAATCAAAGGATCCCCATCACCATGGTCACCATCTCATCTCAGTACAGAACCCTAAAGTCCAGCACTCTAGGATCAAGAACTTATTTTTCCAACAGCTATCAGATTCCTGGACCTCCTTGAACTCCCCGAAGCAAATGAATATTCATTTAACTATCCTTTTATATTTATATTTTTTTCTGTCTCATATTGTAGAAATTTTATTTATACAATTGTAGCTGGTGTATGTTACCCTCCTAAGTGGCTGTAGCAAGAATTTTGTTTCATCTGGTTTTGGTTACATTAAAAATGAAATATACATGATACATTTTAGCTTCTGTCTGCCATAAGGCAAACAGGGAGTTGCCATGAGCATTGTCTGGCACCCCAAACAATAGGAGAAAGAGAAGCAAAAGAAACTGCCTTGTAATATGTATATAACAATATACTCTTACACTCATTCATTCTATGTAATAACAACAGAAGTCCTTAAAGTTGAAATACACTAGCAGTAAGCAATTGGGGATGTTGGATAATGAGAACTAATGTGGAAGCTCCAGGGGCTCCCTCTTCCCTGGTACCACTTCAAAATTTACACTTGGCACTGACTCTATGCACCAGATTACAGGGAGATGCCAAAGTGATGCCATATGTTAGCTATCAGAGAGAGAGCAGAATGAGTTCATGGAAGGCATTCCATGGAATCAGGAATCTTGAAGAGAACTTGTACGAAAACTCTACTTCACCCAGAAGATGGCTTTCTATAAATCATACTGTTACGGAGTCCAGAGGACCCCAAAAACCAGCAGCAATAGATATGCCCCACAACACAGGGTTACTTCAACAAAAGTAGTTTTTAAATATAGTTGAACAAGAAAATAAAATAGAACTTTTAACTTATTACTTAACCTACGTAACTACTTAATCCCCCCCTCTAATACTAAGCCCAGGTGTGTGTAATGTATATTGAAGATTCGAAAAGTTATTTGCATCACAATCCAATCTCACTGGTTGCAGGCAATTCTTGTACTGTGCACAGAAGTTAGCATTAACAAAGTTCACCAGTCTTTGGTGCTTAACAGGCAAAAGGTTACCACTCAGGAGGGTTCTTGCTGGTTTTCAGAGAGAAATTCCTTTTCCAGGACATCCGCAACTGATTCCTTCTCAATCAGTCTTGCTGACGAAACTTATCCCCTTCACGGTTCTCCAGATGATCCTCTTTCTTTCAGGTCACTTTTCAGATTGCTAATCTTCTCCTTTGACCAGACAGCCTTCCAAAGTTTGCCAGCTTTGTCCTTCTGGAATGGATTTCTGTGACTCCTCTTTCTGTTTTACACTCTCTGAGAGCAAAACTCTTCTCCTCTACCTGCAAAGATCACATGTTCCCAGGCATGGGATATGTTGCTACTTTGTTGCTCCTCTGCAAAAAGCATTCTGCAAAAGTTCTGCAAATATTTTGTTTTAACATGTGTGTATGCAAGCTGCTCTAACAATTCCTCCCAAACCACCTCTCAATACTTTGTCACAATACCGACTCCTTTGTAGGAGGTTAATGGATTAAACCTGTGATGTATGATAAAAGGTTATTGCTCTTTCAAAACACCCAGTGGAGGCACCACCCACAGCACCTAATAGCTTGAATATACTGGCATTGCCTGATCTCAGAAGCTAAGCAGGCACAGGATTGGTCAATTCTTGGAGGGTAGATCACCTAGGAACACCAGAGGTTGTAGGTTTCTGTGAGGGGTGCTGGATAAAGTGGACAAAAGTTAGAATTTCATGCATGTTAAATTCTAAATGTAATATTACATGACAATAATGGAACTTTTACCATGGTTTGGCTAATCTCCTTCTGCACTCTTAGTTTGTGTAACTCCATCATGACATGAAGCAGAGAAAGACTAAGGCTCAGCTAATGTCTGAGGTGTGAGTAATTTCAGTCAGTCAGTGAATTAGAATATTGACGTTCAAGTTTGATGTGAGAAATTATGCAATTTAATTTTGCAGATGAACAATATTTATCACTATTTCTTCAGGACCAGATCAAACCAATCAACTCCAAAGAGAAGTGAAAGCTGCCCAGATGTTTCACTGAGTTTATAAATCTGGTCAACATGGAATGCACAGATAGTTCCTGATGATGTAATTACATTTCCCTTCTGGGAATGAACAGAATTTAATCACTTTAAATTTTCAGTCTTTTTTACTTATGAAAAATACATAACTTGATTCACTGACTATCCTTTTCTATTTTAACCACTTTATAAAAGGATCAGTGATACTTAAAGCATGTAATTGACCACAAACATCACTCCAAAATCCTGTCATTGCAAAATTCCAACTATCTTTTTCAGCCCTGATCCTGTGCTACTGATACTGTACAGCATTAACATGTGCGTGGTTGGGGACACAGGAGAAACTGCAGATGCTGGAACCCAGAGCAAATAACAACCTGCTAGACTCACTGTGTTCCTCCAGCAAATTTTTCTTTGCATGTAATTGTGCTTGGCATCCATTCAGTTATTGAGAGGGAAGAATTGGTTACATGGGTGTATTTGAGTGGCACAGGCTCATGGAATGGAAGGGCCTGTTATCATGCTGTGCCTCGAAATTATTATAAATTAAACCATCTCCTTAGTAGGGAAAACAATTTCTTTTTTTTTTAAATTAGTGATACAGAACTGTAATAGACTTCTGGCCCATGAGCCCATGCCACCCAAATACACCAATTAAACTAAAACCTCTCTACGTTTTTGGAGGGTGAAAGGAAACCAAAGCATCTCGAGGAAACCCAGGTAGGTCTTGGGGAGAATGTACAAACTCCTTACAGATATTGGTGGATTTGAACTTGACTTGCTGGTGCTGTAATAGCGCTGTGTTAACCACTAAACTAACCGTACCATCCTTTTTTCTAATGAAAAGTAATTCTTAATTTTGGAAGCAAATGTTTCAGATGGGAGGTAAGAATAATTTCGCTCTGGATTAATAATACTTTACAAAGTAAGCTAATGAGTTAAACGGAGGCAAATGATTCACAGTCTATTTTTTTCCCGACCATTTACTCAGAAGAGGAATTCCATGTAAAGCATAGAGGAACCAGAAACAACTGTATCTTGTCCCATTAAATGCAGGGTTATGTCTGAAAAAACTGCAGTGGATGGAGTGGAGTGACATTGAGGTTATTCACATGAAATCAATCTTTGTTACAGTCGTCTTCTTCCAAGCTTGATGGACAAGGTTATGATCCAATCACCTCCACTCAGCCTGGTCATAATTTTGGCAGAATATGCAGCTCAGTAATTTTTGAGTGAAGGAATTTCAAGATTGTAGGCAGACACAAGACAAAGGTGAATCTTCTTTCAAACATCCAATGTACCATGATCAGTCAAGATCATTCAGGAGAATGAATTCCAGGAAAGCATCCCATCAGGACAGAGTGCCAGCTGTGCTGACCAACTTGCCAATATATTCACAGATATCTTCAACATCTCACTCTGGCAGGGCATGGTACACACTTGTTTCAAATGGGTGTCAACTGTACCAGTGCCCAAGAAGAGTGTGGTAACCTGCTGAAATAACTGGAGGTGAAGCATATCAGCTCCTGTCTGAGTGGTGACCTGGATCTGTTCCAATTCACCCATGGTAGCAATAGGCCTACAGAGATGCCTTCCAATTGGCTCTACCCAAAGCCATGGAACACTTGGACAGCAAAGATGCACACATCAGGATGCTCTTTGTTCACTTCAGTTTGACATTTAACAGCATCATCCCCTAAAATTGATAGTGCACCAACAACAATTATGTCATCAAAACCAAATATATGATTGTTGACTTCTGCAAGGGAAAACCAGAGATGTATATTCCAGTGATTATTGGGAGATCAGAAGGGGAGAGGGTGAGAACATTTGAGTTCTTGGGAATCACCATCTCAGAGGATATTTCCTGGATGCCTCACACTAATGGCATCATAAAGAAAGCATGTCAGCATCTTTACAATTTAAGGAGTTTGCAGAGGTTTGATGTGAAATTAGAAACCCTTGCAAATTTCTACATTTGTATGGTGGAAATTGTGCTGACTAGCTGCATCACAGTCTGATATGTGGACACCAATTCCCTGGAGTGTAAAGCTCTGCAAAAGGTAGTGGACACATCTTGGGACATCACAGGAAACCCTCACAACCATTGAGAACAGGAAACACTGTTGTCAGAGAGCGGCATCATAAAGGATCCGCATCACCCAGAACATGCTCTGTTCTTGCTGCTGCTTCTATGAACTAAGAACTATAGGTGCCACAAGACTCACACCATCATGTTCAGGAACAGCTGCTACCCCTCCACCATCAGACTCCAACAACAAACTCAATTAAAGACTCTTACTTTTGCACGTTGATTTTTTTTATTTTCTCTCTATATAGCACAGTTTATATTTCTTTCTGTTTACATGTATTCGTTGAGAACCATCTTTTTTTATAATTGCACTACCAATAAATGGTAATTCTCCCTTGCCCAGAGGAAAAAGAATCTCAAGGTTGTGTGTGATGTCATGCATGTACTCTGACATCTGAAATCAAACCTTCACGTTTAAGATCCTGATGTAATAAACTAAAATCTCTTGTTTGATGCATTCTCCAGAGACAGGTTACATAGATTTAAATCTGACTCCTTTTGGAGGGGGCACGTTGAACACACATCAATTCAACGCTCATATATCTATTGACATCAGCATCTTTGACATGAGGTAAACTGACTTTCCTCCACTGAATGTATCACCCTGTTTCATTAAACTCTCATATCTTCTTGAAGACTTTTGCCAGGTTATCTCTTAAACATCTTTGTTCTGAGGATATCCCTTCTACTCTTTTAGCACCTCAGTTCACAACTAATGTACCTCATTGAAATGCCCAATGAACCTTCTCTGAAGTCATTTTATTTTTTCCTGCAGTATGGTGCCCTGAATGGTTCTCATTGCTCCAGTTGATATACACAATGGAATGTTCCACTTTCCTCTAGCAGCTTGTTCCACACAGCCACCACAAAATTTACCTCTCAGGTCCATTTTAAATCTTCCTCCCACCATCTTAAATCTCTGCCCTCTAGTATTAGGCACTCAGACTCCAGGAAAAAGATTGTGACTGTTCACCATGTCTCTCTCACTAATTATTATGTGATGTCCATATGGTGTAAAATATGTTTAATGTTCATCATTAGTTCTTATCCCATTCAGAATTGGATCCATGTGACTAAATACTTTGTGGTTTGCAGTCTTTTTTTAGTGAGAGATGTTCAGAGTCTTCCTTTCTCTACAGAAGAAAGTTCATCAGAATTATCTCAGACATCATGAGTTTTCTTATTTACCAAGAGACTTCATTACTAGCTTGAATAATCAGCTAATTTGGTGCATCTTGTAGAGTGAAGGACAACGATAAATATGTGAGGTGGCTGGTCGAAAATAATTCCATTCTTCTTCCAGCTACAACTAGTAAACAAGAGTTACCTGTGAGATGAGAGAAAATGGGATGTGTGAAATGAGATGAGCAGTGTCTGGCCTGATGGGGGTTCACTTTCTCAAATGGACATCCAATTACTGCCTTTGATCACATCCATGCAATGGTTGTATCCTTGCAGATCCAAGACTTGGCTCTGGTATTGATCACTGAGGCTGGCTGTTCCGATCGTCTTAAGAGTATTTGTATGCTTTCCTGCCCACAGATATTTGTTCCCTACTCTACACTGAGACTGTGTATAATGTTAGCATGCCACGGTACTTCTACATCTTCACACCATTTGCCAACTTTGTGCCATTCATGTACCCCATCAATCACTCCAAGCATTTTATATCCTCTTCATGGCTTGTGTTTTCCCCCTTACCTTTATAACATCTGCAAATTACAGTATATTGTTTCCTCTCTGTATGTCATGAATGAATATTGTAAGTAACTATGTTCCCAACATTGAGCCCTGTGGGATTCCACTGGTTATGTGGACAAACTGAAAATGGCACCCTTACCCTGAATCACTACCTCCCTCAAATTCCTTATCCATATACCTGCATTATCTCCACACCACATCTTACGTTGTGTATGGATTATCAAACATCAGTACTAAAAAAAATAGATATATTGCAGCTCCTGGTTGCCTGCATCCACTTTAGTTGATACTTCTTCAAAGAACAAATCAATTTGCAGAGTAGTAAATCTATTCATCATCTCTGAATCTATAGTAAAATTTTTAGTTTTGGTCTTCAGTAATAAATCTAAACTTTTAACTAAACAGTATTTACATCATCAAACAAGAAAATTGGAAGTGGAAAATGTCCATTCATCAAAGTAAATCCAATAAAATGAGTTCCATGTGACAACCTTTCCTCCAGGTAAATAACATTGCCTTTTTACATTACTTCTGATCATCTGTATGAGCTAATTTAACTGAGAAAGATCACATCACCACATCAAACTATTAATTTCTGACAAATCCTTGTTAAGAAAAAAATTCTCAGCTTAAATGGATTTCTGCATATTTGAAAACACAATGAGAGTCCAATGTATCATAATGTTGAGATTGGAACACAGATCACATGTCAATTCAGGTCATTTACCAGGTCATTTCAAATGCAATTAGAGTCACAGAGCTATCCCTTTAAAAACATAAGGGGTTTGTAGGTTAATTGGTGTATTTGGGTGGCATGGATTCATGTGCCGGAAGCGCCTCTTGGCTGCATTTCTAAATTTAAATTTATACTACACTGAAACAGGCCTTTTGGCCTAACACATCAATACTAAGATGCCATTCTATGCTGAACCCATGTCCCTGCTTTTGGCCCATATTCCTCCAAACCTTTCCTATCCACATACCTGTCCAAATGTCTTTTAGATGTAATTGTACCTGCCTCGATCACTTCCTCTGACAGCTCCATGTACTCACCACCCTCAGCTGACCACATAAATGCCAACTGCAGCACCACAGATTGGAAGAGGTGAAAACAATGCTTCAGCTGCAAAGAGTGCTTAGGTCCCTGGATAGTGAGGAAGGAAGAGGTGGAAGGATGAACACTGCTTCTACTGTGGTTGGTTGGGTAAGTGCTGTGAGATGAGAAGAGGGGGATAAGGATGGACTGGTGGACCAAGGAGTTGTGAAGGAGGCAATCCATCAAAAATGCTGAAGGGGGAAGGAAATATTGCCTAGTGGTGGAATCCTGTCAGTTTGCAGAAATGGGAAGGGTTGGTCCACTTATAGCAGAGTTGATGTGGTGGAAGGTGAGGACTCTGCAAACTCCTGATCCTGCTCTGCCCAGGTGGAGGAGAGAGAGCAGAGGTGAGTGAATTAATTGAGGTGCAGACATGGGCTCTGTCCCCTATGGTGGAGGTGAAGCCATGGCTCAGAAAGAAAGAAAATATTTCAGTCAGCGGTCCAGTATGTGTCATCACTGGAAAAACTGAGAAGGAGGATCTGAAAGAATAGAATCAAGTCCTTATAGAAAGCAGGGTGGATGGATGGATGTGGGTTTGAGACAGCTATGGAAGTCTGTGGTTTAATTGTGGATGTAGGTGGCTCGCTTGTCCACTTTTGCAGCTGTCAAAAAAGGGAAAATAAGAGTCACAGACTGATCATGTATAGGTGAGAGCAGGATGAGAAGAGACAGGAAAAGTGAAGCAATCTTTATCCATGCGAGTGCAAGGAGCAGCTCCAATGTATTGTCAGTGTTCCAGCTGAAGAGACAGGCAGCAGCCTTGAGAGAGACACAAACAAAAATTGTCCCACATGTCCCAGAATGTGACCTAACAGCAATAGATCAGAAAGGTAAATGCCATAATAAAGTTTGAGGAAGACCCAGGTATTGGTTGTGTGAGATTAGCCTTCTTGCCTTCACATATAAGCATTGATCTGGATTATTACCCGAGTTTCTCAGGTTTGGAGTATAGCAAAAAAAATGGGGTAATTTACCTTCCAATTTCTTTACAAATGTCGGCAAAATTAAAGCAAGAGACAAGTCTGGCATTAAAGCTCTGACCATTAAGAGCATTACCATTAAATGCCCTAAAGCTGGAAGATAACTTAAACCCCCCAGAGGCCACTCCAAGTTATGTACATAAAGTGATATTATTAAACTGTATAGTTCAGCCTCAATATCTCAACTCCTGGAAGCTGAGTGCACCAAATAACTAGTCAAACTATTGCATTTGGAAGAGTATCTGGTTCAGTGGATTCATGGAGAGACGAGTCTGGACACAAATGTTATATTCATAGGTAAATGTAATGAACCTTCAGGAGACAAACAGGGAGAATGTCAAAAGATACTCAATTACTACATTACTGAACAACCATGCAGACATTCACATCGGACCCAGGTTGGACACTGATACCAGTGGCTGCCTATAATCTACACACTCACATGTGCGCACATTTGACAGGGATTTTCTCACACACTCCTGGTTCCCTGTACCAATAAGGGATGTGGCTCTCTGCAAGTACTGATGTATCGCAGTACTGTGGCTCAGTTTAAGTGCACACCTTAACCATGACACTTCCAGCGACATTCACAGTAGCAACTTGGCATTGAATGATATCTGGAGCTTGACCACGAGACAGAGAGAAACAAACATGTTATGCATTGATTTTTATACAGTCGTGATCTGGGTACCTAGCCAATAATAACCGTAATTAATTTAAATGAACCAACAGCAAGGTGTGCACTGATTGGTGGCCAGAGTCCAACCTTGATTGACAGGTTATGTGACTTACAAATAAATTTCAGACAGGGAGGACACGTGACCATCTGTAATCCACAATATTTCAGACAGGGAAGCTAAGTGTTTCTCCACAATCCACGTAAACCTTTCTACCTTCAGAAGTCATGTCACTGCAATCGCTACAAAGACAATCAATAGTTGACTTCTACACAGTAAACTCTATGTGCACATTCTAACTATATGTATGTATTGATCCCGCCTTGAGCCGCTGGTACCGAAGAGCAGCCCCGAAGGCCTAAGTGGCCTGATGAGATGCCAGAAGCTGGAGCGGCCAATAGGATGAGCTGTCCCTGCCTGCCCCAGCCACCCATTGATAGCTTCGCTGGCCACACCGTGACTGTCCAACCCACAGCCTCCCCCGGATGCTCACTGACAGCCCACTGCCCGCTAACTTCCCTGCCAACAGCCCGCCACAGTAATCCGCTGACTGCCCCGTTAGCCACCCCTGCACCTTCCAGCTGGAAACAGAATGGCAGGTAAGAAACAGACTTCTAATAAATTACCACATTGTGTGTTACTTACAGAGATATGTCTGGCGACAATGGCACAGCTAGTGTGTGGTGGATTTTTGACAGGGGATGCGATGTCAATGGCAACCCTAGGGTGCCATTTGATCTAGATATGCCACTGCATATGTCTGCTTGAAAATTTTGTGCATTATAATTGACAACAGCTCCTTGCCAGTTAAACAGAATGATAAGACGGCAGGAAGACTGTGAAGACCAGTGTCAGGAATCACAGATGTCTGTTTTGATGAACATTTTGTAGATGCTCACATTGAGAAGAGGAAGAGCTTGAAGGGTCGCCTTCCCCTGTGGGGGGGAGGGGAGCAAGGTAAGGTGGTGGGGTGTTTGGGAGAGCTCAAGATAGATTAATCAGGGGCCACCTCCGGTGGGAAAGGACCAGAGTGGAGGATGGTCCAGGACAGAGTGAGCAGTACACAGGAACATCCACTTCCATGGGGCTTCCCCCTGTAATCATCTCTCCAGAGAAAATTTGTTTCTGTTAGTCACCGACATGGTGATATGACTGAATTTCACCTTTACAGGGTGGGTGTCCCCCACTCATGTATTCCGGTCCCTACAGGAGGCTATGGCTTCCTGGATGGTTTTCCTGGTTGCCATTCCCATGAGAGGCAAGACCACCCTCTTAGGTCGAGGCATGTGGTGATGACTAAATAGCCCACCAAGGCAACAGGCACCTTTGTGCTCTCTGGGGAGTGTTGTTCATGGGGGCCCCCTAGATACCCACAATCAATACCCACATCCTACCAACCCTTGTCCACTCCCCATCAATTTGCCACTGTAACCAGTTGTGCAGGCCCCATTCAAGGAGAGCAGGGAATCTGGCCCGGACACAGTCACTACCTGTACCCAATGGGTGGTGCCATCATAAATCATCTTCTCTTCAAATTCTGTTGTTCAGACAGAATGCCCAGGGTGCTCACTTCCCAATGAGAGGGGAAGACATTGGGGGGCCCCCTCACCCCCACAGCTGTGGCAGTGGCATGGCTAAGTGTTCACCTTGCCACTGGTTTTATTGGTCCCTTCACCCAGTTATCTCCTTAGCTGAGTACTCCTGGGACTCCGTAATTTCATAGTGACCACATACATCCCCACCTGAGGTCCCTCCATTTTCAGCTACCTTCCTATTTTGGAGGGCCAGCTGGGTGCTCTCATGGCAGACTTGGGACCATGTGGACATTAATCGGGCATGCAAAGTCTCAGGCATGCAGAGGGAGGGATGTGCATCATAGGACTCTGTTTCCTCAGGGTCATTACCATCCATCCACACATACCCACTCCTCAACCATGTGATATGTCAGCTCCACTCATATAGCCTCAATAGACAGCCCTCCGGTCAGTCCTGCCTGACCAAGGCTGTGATATTTTCCCTGACAAGAAATACCACTCCTCCCCATTCTATCGCACCTAAAGCAATGGAAGACTGGAACATAAAGCTGCCAGTCTTGGCTGTCCTTCAACTAAGTTTCACTAATGGCCACAATGTCATAATTCCATGTGCCAATCCATGTTCTGTTTGTCTGCCTTTCCTACAATACTTCTTGCATTGAAATAGATACACCTGAGAACATTTCCACAAAGTTTAACCTGTTGACTTCTAACATTGCATTCAATTTTAAGAATCTTTTCCCTCCTCCACTCCTCTATCCGCTCTGGCATTCTGATTCCCATCTCCTGCAAATCTAGTTTAAACTCACCAGAGAAGCACTAGCAAACTTTCCCGCAAGGATATTATTCCCCTTCCAGTTCTAATGCAAACTGTTCCAATGGAACAGGTCCCATCTTCTCTAGAGGAGAGCTCCATGATCCATAAACCTGAAGCCCTCCCTCCTGCACCATGTCTTTAGCCAAATGGTAAGCTGCATTATCCTCATACTTCTAACTTCACTAGCATGTGGCACTATCTTTGAGGTCCTGTACTTCAACCAAGTGCATATTCCCTGAATTCTCCTTTCAGAATCACCTAAGTCATTGGACCCAGCACAGACCACAACATTCGGCTGCCCAACCTCCCTACTGAGAGTTCTATCAACTTGATCTAAAATATCTCTGACACTGGGACCAAGAAGGCAAGATGCCATCTGGGATCCTTGATCTCTTCAACAGAACCTCTTACCTTTCTCTGAACTGTGGAATCCTCTTTCACTGCTGTTATGGGCCTGGAGGAGCCCAAAACCCAGCAGCAATAGAAATTCACCAAGATAAATGATTACTTAAACAAAAGTTGCTTTTAATTATCTTTAAACATAAAAACAGGATCAAACTTTAATTTATTACTATTAACTTAACCTAACATCCCCTTCTAATTCTAAGTGCACATGTATTAAATGTGTGTGCAAGTTCAGAAAAGTTATTTGATTCACAGTCCAATCTCACTTCTCACTCCTCCAAGTTCACTGGTATTAGACAATTATTAAACTGTGCACAGAATTTAACATTTATGAAGTTCACCAGGCTTTGGTGCTTGTAAGATAAATGGTTACCACTCAGGAAGTTTCTTGACAGTTTTTGGAGAGAGATTTGTTGCTCGTTGGACACCCACATCCTGATTCCTTTAGATCAGCCACTTCACTGTCTTGCCGAAGAAACTTTCCCCATCAAGGTTTTCCAGATGATAACTTCTCTTTCAGGTCACTACAAAGTTCTTTTTTGTTTTATGCATCCAGCCATCTCCTCTAATATGAACCACAAGGGCTTTGACTTGGATGAACTAAGAACTCACAACCCGTCTTAATTTTTTTTTTCCACAAGTTTGCCAGCTTGTCCTGTTCCAGTCCCATCTGCTGCTGCTGAACTGTAGAACTGAATTATTTCTCTCTCACACTCAGAGAAAACCACATGACCATCTTAGAACAGCCAACTGCATTCAGACAGACTACGGTTCCAGACCTAATCTGCTGACTTTGTTCATCTGTTGCTTTCCAAAACAATAATCCATTACTCCACAGCATGCCCAATTAACACCTACTTGTGAAGTCTCTATAGGCATTCTTCAAAGTTTTTGCAAAGGCACTCCGAGCCTGGACTGTCTGGCTTGAGCAGTGCTCTGGCATTTTAAGTGAGATCTGTGTTTTGAAGTGTTTATTTGTGACCTACACTAAAAAATAACCTACCACAATTTATCTCCTTTAAAACATATTTATATACAATATAACATATGACAATCTGTCACACTTCAGCTCACCTGTTTTCCTCTTCTTAGCCACAGGACCAGACTCCATGCCAGAGACCTGATGGCCGTGGCTTGTAATAAATGGTTAACTCATTTTTGATGGCCTGCTAGATGACAGAATTGAATGTGTTTATAATTCTAATTACTGGCTATTATACTCCAATTTGGGAGAACATTTTCAACTGCTGGTAGCCATCATCTAGCTGAGGAAAACAGTTTTATGTCTTGTTTAGAGTTTGGGAACAATGTTTATACACCAGCTTTCAGACAAGTCTACATATTTTTTATTTTTCAAGCTTTTATAATGTGTAGACGTACAGCACCATAACAGGCCCTTGTGGCTCACAAGCCCATGCCACCCAATTACACCCAATTAACCTACAATCCCTGAACATTTTTGAAGGGTGGAAGGAAACCAGGGCACTTGGAGGTAACCCACACAGACACAAGGAGAATGCACAAAATCCTTAGAGAAAGCACTGGATTCAAACCGAGGGATGCTGGCACTGTAATAACTGGCACTAACCATGCCACCTCTGAAGCCGTGCTGTCCCAAAAAAAATAGGTGCACAGGATTCCCATCACCAGTCCTTATTTCAAACTAATGGTGAATTTCAGTCCTAATTCCAAAGTACTAAGTTTCTCAACCTATTCTGTTGCCTCAGGAGATGTGAGAGTGGTGATTACAAAGATTTTCCAGCCCATTCTCCTGCATCTTCCCTCCCTCTCTTCAACCCATCTTTTCCCTACCCAAGTTTATCCTCAACTATTCCCTCCCTTATCATCACTGATCTCACAGCATGCTGTCTACATTTCACAATCAGGAGATATTCCTGCTAGGAAATTTGGGGGAATGGCTGACAGATGGCTGTTTAACCTCTGCAGCTTTCTGAAAAAAAAATATTGGTAGAATATGGTTTGTTCCCTGTTATTTGTTTCAGGTTGAGCCAGCTTGCTCGGCACTTCAAAGGTAAGTTAAATGTGACAGATTATGTAATATTTTATATCATATATAGATAAGTTTTAAAGGAGATAAATTGTGGCAGTTTTTTTCAGTGTAGGTCTCATACATTACCCTTCCATAAATCTTCGTCTGTGAAGCCAAGCCAAAGAAAAGAAGGTCTCATACAAACACTTCAAAACAGATCTCACTTAAAATGCCAAAGCTCTGCTCAAGCCAGACAGTCTAGGCTCCAGGTGCCTTTGCAAAAACTTTGAAGGATGGCTACAAGGACTTCACAAGTAGGTGGTAATTGGACATGCTATGGAGTAATGAATTATTGTTTTGGAAAGCAACAGATGAACAAACTCAGATTAGGTCTGGAGCCACAGTCTGTCTGAGTGCAGTTGGCTGTTCTAAGAGGGTCATGTGGTTTTCTCTGAGAGGGGGAGAGGGGGAAAATTCAGTTCTACAGTTCAGCAGCAGCAGCTGGGACTGGAACAGGACAAGCTGGCAAATTTGTGGGAAGAACCCCATTTTTAAGATGGGTTGTGAGTTCATAGTTCTGCCTGGTGAAAACCCTTATCATCCATACAAGAGGAGAGGACTGGCTGCATAATGTTTCAGTTGAAATAAGGGAAACAAAAAGGAGCTCTATGGTGACCTGAAAGAAAGAGGTTATCATCTGGAAAACCCTGATGGGGCAAGTTTCTTTGGCAAGACACTGAAGTGGCTGATCTAACGGAATCAGTTGTGGGAATCCAACGAGAAACAAATCTCTCTCTGAAAGCCAACAAGAACCTTCCTGAGGGGTAACTATTTACCTTTCAAGCACCAAAGTCTGGTGACATGTGTAAATGTTAAATTCTGTGCACAGTATAAGAATTGTCTGATACCAGTGAACTTGGAGGAATGAGAAGTGAGATTGGACTGTGAATCAAAGAACTTTTCTGAACATACACATTGCATATACATGCACTTAGTATTAGAAGGGGGTTAAGTTAGATTAAGTTAATAATAAGAAGTTTGATGCGGTTTTCATTTTTAAAGATAATTAAAAGGAACTTTTGTTTAAGTAACCATTTGTCTCGGTGAATATATATTGCTGCTGCATTTGGGGACCCCTGGCCTCATAACATAAGAATCAACTTAATTTTTATCAATATGGATTCTCACAAGGCATTTCCTTCCCAACTAACTGGGTCCTTGAGACAACTTTTATCAATTATGGTGTCATCATCAATATTCCATCTTCCAGTTATATTTAACTGAATTTGGACTCACAGATTGGCTTGCAGAGTTTCAAATCATAATTACTAGTGATAATAGTGTAGTAATACCCGCGCAGGAGAGAGTTTTATGTACAACTCGCATTGAACTACGCACAGCTCAAAACTTCCCACATCTTTCAATACAGAATTGATCGTCTGCTTTCAAAAGGACATTTCATCCAATTTAGTGATTTATTCATGGATCCCAAACCGTTGGCACTCTGCATGCAGTGAGCTCTGGATAATTATATTTTGAAATATTTATACAAGGGAATTACAGTCCATGCATACATAAAATTTGTTTATTTTAGGCTGGGAATATTCTCAAGCAGTATAATGGCTTGGTGCAGCATAAACATATAAAAACAACAATATGCTTTGTTTGCAGTGGTACACAAAGATATTTTCAATTACTTGCACTCATCAATTCACTGATCTCTTGTGAAAGTGTGAAGAAGACTGCAAAACCATAGCCCACTCCACTACTCATTATACAGGCACAACTGTGTGGCTAGGCACAATTCCAAGGCCATCTACAAGTTTGCCAGTGACACCACAGCTGTTGGTAGAAACAAAAAACAGCAATGAGGAGGTGTAAGGGAGGGAGATAGAACAGGTTTTTGAATGGTGTAATGACAACAACCTTATGCTCAATGTCAGCAAAACCAAGAAGATGATTGTGGACTTCATGAGGAAGTCGGGGGAAAATGACCTCGTCCTCATCGAGGCCTAAGTAGTGGAGAGGGTAAAGAACTTAAAATTCCTGGGTGCTGACATCTTCAAGGATCTGTCCTGGAGCCTCCACATTGAAGCATTGATGCAATTACAAAGAAGGCTTGTCAGCAGCTATACTTTGCGAAGTGTCTGAGGAGATTTGGTATGTCACCAAAAACTCTCATAAACTTCTACACATGGAAAGCATTCTGGCAGGTTGAATCAATGCCTGACATGGAGGCACCAACTCTCAGGACAAAAATATGCTCCAGAGGATTGTTAACTCAGCCTGCGACATCAGAGGCACCAGACTTCACTCCATCGAGGACATCTAAGTGAGGCGGTGTCTTAAAAAAAAAACAGCCTGTTATAGAGATGTCTGCTCAGACTATGTGAGGCAGAGCCTACTCGAATAGAGACAATTAAGCCTATCTTAGACCATCGAACCGGTGAACACTCGAGGTAGCCATCTACAATGCTGAATCATTCTCCAATGAACACATGGCCACCTCATGGGGAACATTGGGGCTGCCATCTTGGGAGGTGGCATCGCAAGCTTCCTCCCACTCTGAACTGACGACTGCTGCTGTTAGCAACCACCCAAAGAGCTACTTCTGTGGGCAGGCTAAGCACTCAAGGAAACACTACCCTGCTAGGGATTCAGTCTGCTCCAACTGAGGGCAAAAAGGGCACTTCAAAGGTGTGCGTCTAAACCAATCCTGTTACAGCTGCACTGTGTGTGAGTGGGGCAGCCATATTTGATGCTGTCACTTCCGGGTACCTGGAGCAGCTAAGCACATGCACCATGGAGACTGTTACCTGTGATGACATCACGTCTGCCTTCCCCTTCTCTTCTGGTGAACTACGACGGAGCTGCGTGCATGCTATGGGGACTGCCATCTTACCAGACCTCCAGCAGGCAATGGAACTCCTCAGACGATGAGCCAACAATGGTATCAGTAACCCTCAATCAGTACAGACCCCATCAACACTCTAGGTCCATGATGGACATCCAGGTAAATGGTTGCCCTACCGCTTGGCAGGAGTGGTGAGTGTTGGGAAGGTGGGCCCTAGAGAGCTAAGGTGGGACATACCTTTCAGCTGATTGGAGGGCTCCAGATGATCCTGCATGTGCCAGGACCCGGATAGATACAGTGTTCTCACGCTGATCTTGGAATTCCACATTGGGGTACTGTTGGTTTACATGGAGCAGCTGGACCTTCTCCAGGGGATCAGACTTATGGGTCCTCATGTGCCTACGGAGTAGGACTAGCCTGGAGATCATCATCCAGATAGGTAAGGTGGCTCCCGACACCAATCTTCTGAGGAATGCAAACATTCTCTCACGAGGTGTCTTGTTAGTGGCTATACATAGGAGGGACTGGGTAGAGTGGAGCACCTCTGGGAGAACCTCTTTCCAGTGGGGGACGGGGAGGCCCTTGGACTTGAAGGCCAGAAGTACTGCCTTCCAGGCTTTGCTGTTCTCCCACTCCACCTGGGAATTCCCTTTGGAGTTATAGCTGGTGGTCTGGCTCGAGGCGATGCCCTTAGACAGGAAAAACAGATGCAGCTCATCATTCATGAAAGATGAACCCCTGTTGCTGTGGGTGTAGCAGGGGTATCCAAAAATAATGAACAGATTGTTCAGAGCCTTTATGACAGTAGCTGCAGTTATGTCCGGGCAGGGGATGGCGAAGGGGAACCTCGAGTACTCATCAATGATGTTCATGGAGGGTAGGGGTTCTTTGAAGTCCATACTCGGACAATCCAAGGGGTGAGCGGCTTTGATCAGGTGTGACCTGTTGGTAGAAGTGCAGTTTGCATTTTGCACAGATTCAGCAATTTTTGGTCAGTGTCCTGATGTCCTCAATGGAATAGGGGAGATTACGGGCCTTGAAATGAAAAAAAAAGTGATCCCTGGGTGGCAGAGGTTGTCGTGCAGTGCCTGCGATTGATCCATCTGTACACTTGTGCAAGTCTCCCGAACCAGGACATCCAAGGGCTCATTTAGCTTTCGAGGCCAGTACAGTATGTCATAATTGTAAATGGAGAGCTCGATTCTCCATCTCAGAATTTAAGCTACTGTAGACGCTGGTTTACATGTTGTCGAGTCGATGTATACACAGGGAAGTCGATTACATGCTGTGGAGTCTAGGGCAAGATTGACACCTCCAGGCTTGCATGCTGGGCTTGTTATCATCACTGCTTCTGTCACATGGACAGAAAGTGGCATCATCAGTGATTTCATCAGCTCAGATAAAAACCTGAGTTCGATGCAGGTCAATTTCAATTTATGGTCCTGTGGATTGACCTCCAATGTTAAGCTCTTCATAGAGCTCAGTCTTCTCAGGAAGTAAAGTCGCTGTTGCACCTTCCTGATAAGTGAGGAGATGTTGTGTGTCAGTATAGTTCACTACTTATGATGTGTGGAGGAGGGTGGCTATACTTAGTCCTCCTGAAATCCATAATCATCTAATTTGTCTCATCCACATTGAGACTCGGGTTGTTACCCTTGCACTATAACACAAGATTTTCCACCTCTTCTCTGTAGTGTAACGCATCTTTGTGGCTGATGAGGCCAACTACTGTTGAATCATCTGCAATCTTGATGACCCTGTTGGAGCTGGATCTGCTGTTGCAGTTGTGGGTCAGTGGAGTGAACAGCGGCAGGCTGAGCACACGGCCCTGAGGTACGCCAGTGCTCAAATTCTGCTACCAACCTTGACACACTGTGATCTTTCTGTTTGGAAGTTACAGAGAGGTGTATTGTGTCCCAGTGAGGATATCTTCTCCACCAGCCTATAGAGAATGATTGTATTAAATGCTGAGCTGCTCAATGAACTGGTGTCTGAGGTGTCATTCTCCAGGTGGGTCAGAATAGAGTGGATGGACAAGGCTGTAGCACCATCAGTGGAACATAGTCTCTTGTTTGTAATTTGTGCCATGATTGGATTAGATTCACATGGACTTGAAGTGATTTACTTATCTGAAAATATTAAGAAATAATGAAAGATTCCAAACCATGCAAATTTGTTATCAGTACTAGGGCAAAAATAAACTAGAATGGATTGTCTGAATTTGTCATGTATATTAGCCTGAAGGATAAATAAACAAAGCTGGAAAGTACTGGTTATAAAACAGAAGAATAAAATAACCATTAAAAATAATGCAATGGAAACTGTCATTAAGGAGAGGTTAATGGGTTTTTGGAACAATGTGCATGACAGCCAAATTGTAACTGACTATTTGATACAAGTATTCACAATTCTGAAGGATATAGATTGAATAAATGAAAGCAGGGGTTTTTTTTGTTACCACTGAGGTTAGGTGAGACAACAGCTAGAGAACATGGGTTAAGGGTGAAAGATGAAGTATTTAAGGGAAACATTAGGGGAACTTCTTCATACAGAGAGTGGTGAGTGAAGATCAAGGTTCCAACTGAAATGGTGAATGCAGGGTCAATTTCGATGTTTAGGAACATTTGGATAGGTACATGAATTGGAGGGGTATGGTCGGGTGCAGGTCATTGGGACCAGGAAGAATAATAGTTCAGCACAGACTAGAAGGACTGAAGGGCCCAATTTTGTGTTCTGGTGTTCTCTAGGTCTCTGGTTCTTTGATTCTATTAGAAGCAATAATCAGCACAGCAGAACAGAGTTTGCACGAAAACTGAAACAAAGCTACAAAAGTAAAGGATGATTAAATGAATGGAGCAGATCAAAAAAGGAGACTAGGATAAGTCTAGCAATTCCAGACCAGCTTTAGGTCGTTATGTTTTCAAAAGAGTGAATGAGGAAAGAAAGAACAACTAATGTTCAAGAATGTCCAACTAAGTTTTAGTAAGTGTGAATCATCTTTGGCTAGGTTAAGGATTCATATTTAAAGCTCAGTAAGTTATTCCCACCTGAAATGTTGACTGATCACTTTTCCCCATGGATGCTGCCTGACCTGCTGAGTCTCTCCAGCAGTTCATTGTTTCTGCATGCTGATTGCACAGCTGAGTTAATGCTGAATTTTGAATAAGGGGGTGTGGCAGCGGAAGGACCATTTTCCATCAAACTCATAATCCAAAAGGGTTCACAACTTTCCACAGGGTGGGCTAAATGCCTGACCTTTTCAGCTAGGCAATGGCCTGCATTTATGCAGTAACCAGGTATCTACTGAAACAGAGGGTTCAGACCATAATTTGTTTGACCAAATTATTCTCAGTAACATCATCACATTACTTTGGTGAAGGGAAAAGCTTCTGAAATGAAAGCTTTTGGACAGCTCAGACCAGCTGTAACATAATGAAAAATAAATTGTTAATGTGAAATTTCTCAGTCCAGTCTCTCAGAAAGAAAGGTATTAACCAGCTAAAAATAAAGAAGTCTATGCCATTGGTGAACAGATAAATATTATGCAAACATATTAACGTATTTGCTATTAAAATCAGACTGGCCAGTTGCAGCCTCCAGGTGGTATGAGACTGGCTGTAAAGCAATAAATGCCTGCAATTAGCATATTTATGTCAAATGTCCAACTGCTGGCAAGGTCACAAGATGAGCTCCAACAAATCATTGTTAATTGGAACAAAACATCATATGAGCTGCTCAACTGCTTCGGAACTCATTTTTTCCTCAAGGCACAGTTATTCCAAAATTATTCTGCATAGCTAACCATTTTAGAGTCCTTATAATCTGATTGAGTAAATCTGCATTTAACTCTCAGCTATTCCTTTTTTTTTTAATTTTTTATTTTTTCACACCATAAATCACATTAGCCATGATATACACTTGTTCTTTTTCACACATATACAGTCTCGAGATGGCAGAGGTCGACAGCATCGAGTCCACGCTGCTGAAGATCCAGCTGCGCTGGATGGGTCACGTCTCCAGAATGGAGGACCATCGCCTTCCCAAGATCGTATTATATGGCGAGCTCTCCACTGGCCACCGTGACAGAGGTGCACCAAAGAAAAGGTACAAGGACTGCCTAAAGAAATCTCTTGGTGCCTGCCACATTGACCACCGCCAGTGGGCTGATAACGCCTCAAACCGTGCATCTTGGCGCCTCACAGTTTGGCGGGCAGCAGCCTCCCTTGAAGAAGACCGCAGAGCCCACCTCACTGACAAAAGGCAAAGGAGGAAAAACCCAACACCCAACCCCAACCAACCAATTTTCCCTTGCAACCGCTGCAATCGTGTCTGCCTGTCCCGCATCGGACTGGTCAGCCACAAACGAGCCTGCAGCTGACGTGGACTTTTTACCCCCTCCATAAATCTTCGTCCACGAAGCCAAGCCAAAGAAAAGACAGTGACTTTTTCTCCCCCCCCCCTCCCTCCTCCCAAGCCACCCCCCCACCCCACCCCTCTCATCCATTTTAGGTATACAATCTAGGTTGCATTAAACCAGTCAGACAATGTTGTCATTCAACAAAAATACACCAGAAATTCTACTGAGTCCATTCTTTTCTTTCCTTCTCCTTCCATCAACTTAGGTAATGTTTGTCCCCGGTAGGTTTTCGCTATTGTATTTAATGTAAGGCTCCCATACTTGTTCGAATATTTCAATATTATTTCTTAAACTATATGTTATTTTTTCTAATGGAATACATTTATTCATTTCTATATACCATTGTTGTATTTTCAAATTATCTTCCAATTTCCAGGTTGACATAATACATTTTTTTGCTACGGCTATGGCTATCTTAACAAATCTTTTTTGTGCATCCTCCAAATCAATTCCAAATTCTTTGTTTTTTATGTTACTTAGGAGAAAGATCTCTGGATTCTTTGGTATATTGTTTTCTGTTATTTTATTTAATATCTGATTGAGATCATCCCAAAATTTTTCTACTCTCTCACATGTCCAGATTGCATGAATTGTTGTTCCCATTTCTTTTTTACATCGAAAACATCTATCAGATACTGTTGGGTCCCATTTATTTAACTTTTGCGGTGTAATGTATAGTCTGTGTAACCAATTATATTGTATCATACGTAGCCTCGTATTTATTGTATTTCTCATCGTTCCTTGAAGGATTCAAGCAGAAATGTTGGTTTTATATCTTTGCCTCCTATGGATGCTGCAGAACCTGCTGAATTTCTCCAGCGATATTCGGTATTTACTATACAAGATATTCTTGTTTCATTACATTGTAGCTGCACTCATTCATTAAGATTGGCTGCATCAGCTCAGTTTAAGAATTTCCACACCTGTTTTCAAGTTCCATCCATGATCTTGCTCTCCCTATCTTCATGGTATCCTCTCATCCAATATTCTTATAACATCATTCTTCTGCCTGACAATCCTTTAACAACTGTTATGGACCTCCCACTGAGTCGATGCACATTCTTGATTCTCATTGCTTTGCCATTTGTGGCAGTTCCTTTAGCTTTCTGGGCCAGGAAATTGGGAGGCCCTCCATGACACTTCACAATTACTCCTTATTTCTTCTTTCAAACACTTCTTAAAGCCAAATTCTTTGACCAAGTTCTTGGTATCTTCTCTAACATCCATTGATGTAAGGTAGGGCTGTGTTTTGCTTAATGTTCTTGTGACATGCCTTGGAACATCTAATTTTGCTTAAAAAAAATGGTACTGAAGTGAAGTATGTAGTTTTTGTTGTGGGTTAAATAAATAAAAATGCATGTCCAAAATTTTATCATGAGTTAATGTATTTACTCTCAGTTTGCCAAATATGGAATGCAAAATTCCAGGTACCATCTCTTATCCCTCTTGTTTGATTAGGATCAGAATACAATTGTTAAATCATGATTTAGCTGCTTCCTCACACCCCAACGCCCCAGTTGCTGAATGTATGGTGTCTGTATGTTCTCCTTGTGCCCCTTTGGGTTTCCACTGAGTTCTCACATCCCGGATGTGGGTGATAGAATAGGGGGAGGGGGAGGAAGTTGATGGGAATGTGAGCGAACAAGGTATAGGAAAACCCGGGGACAATGAGAGTTCTGTGTGCTCATATTTTCAATTGGCCGCTATATTTTTAACTTTGTAAGGAAATTCCAAAATACTTTAGCACACGATTAATACACTCAAAGTGTATTTGGTTTATGTCACAAAATACCTTGTACAATGAGAAGGGTTCTTCTGCTAACACACCAATAAAACACTAACATACATACAGGCTAGTATAAGCACAAGATTTATTTTTCAATATTCAATATTCTGTTATTGGCATGTAATAATGTAATATTATACAAGATTATCTTCTGCCTGTTGTAAGGCTGAATAAGAATCGTCATTATTATTGACTGATGCCCCTTGCAGTAAGAGTGAAAAAGTAGCAAAAAGAAAGTCCCCTCTGAGACATTGCGCATCTATGGATTTGCCTCCCGTGCTCTTGCAGCCTCTCCAGCCACACAGACTCCTGTTCGATTTATCAGCAGCCTAAGCTCTGGATGCAAAGCTCTAACACCATCAGGAATCCTTCAGGATCTGAGGCACTGGAGGAGCCTTTCTTGCCATCAGCACCCTCACAAATCCCTGTTCTGCGAGTCCCTCAACTGCAAGTCACTGACTGCCTGCAGTCTGTGAGGATCCTTCATCTACTGAGCCTTGCATTGGTCTGTTGGCGTGGTCACTGTCCTGTAGGGGACTTCAGCTGCTGAGCCCCTCTCTGGTCTACTGCCATGGGCACTGTCCTCTAAGGTTGTCTCTCTGCTTCTCCCTCTCACTGGGGGATATTCTCCCCATTTCTGGCCCCCATCATCAGTCCGCTGCTCCCCTGGAGTCTGAAAACCCTTGTGGCTGCTGCCTAGCATAGTCATCACCATTTTAGGCATAGACCAAGTAGTTGCAGGATTTTAATTGAAATCTCCTTAACAGGTTGAGAAATTACAGCAGCTCTAGCAGTGCTGCCATTTTAATTTGTAAACTCTAATGTACAGTTTACTGTATATAAGGTTACAATTAACAAGATCAATTAGTTTCAAAGAAAGGTGGCATGATAGGATAGTGGGGAAGAAATGGTGTTTAAGCCTATTGTTGTGTGGTTTCTTTCCAATGGGAGCAAAGAGCAGAAAGAGGGTCTGGGGTGTGAGGGGTCTTTCCCAGGCAGCAGGAGATGTAGATGGAGTCTATTGAGGGAAATTTACATTATGTTTTGAGTTGCATTCACCACCGTCTGCAGCTTCTCCCAATCTTGAGCAGAACAGCTCTTGTACCACACTGTGATACATCCAGTAAGTATGCTTTCGATGGTGCACCTATAGAAGTTGTTGAGAGACATCGAGGAACACGCCAAATGTCTTGGGTCATTTTAGAAAGCAGAGGCATTTGCTGTGATCTTGATTACTGCATCAACGTGCTTGTTCCAGGTCAGATCATTAGAAATATTTATTACAAAGGAGTTATGCTATCTACTCATTTAACTTCAGCACCAGTAATGGGACAGTGGTGTGGACTCTGCCACCTTCATCTCATTGCCATTGAGAGATTGTTATCTTGGCACCAAGCCATTAGATTTTCAATCTCTTTCTTGCATTCCATTTCATTGTTATTTGATACTTGGTCCACAACTGTGGTGTCATCGTCAATCTTGAAGATGGAGTGGGAACTGTATTTAACTGTACAATCATGAGTGTCGATGAAGTGTAGTAGGGAAGTGAGTACACATCGTTGGAAATGATGTTTGCACTTTATTCCTGTACATAAAGTCCAGGGGGAAATGTAAGTTCTGGGCTTTAAACTGGTACTGTTTATTTATCCTGCATGACATCAGTGCAAATGTGAGTAACTCTAAATTGAAAAGGACTATATTATCCACTGCTGGATTTTCCACAGTGCTCCCTGCAGACAGAATTTGTGTGTTAGTGACCACCAGGGAATAAGCTTGGTTATCACATCCCCATGTTTCAGCTGTCTGCAGATTTTCAATGTCCAGTTGTGTTTGTGTCCTGAGGAAAAGCACCAGAGACCTGCAAATAACTTTCTTCCGGTGATGATTTTCATTTGTTGTGACGACATTGGAGTAGAATAAATGAAAGAGCATCTTATCAAGGCAGTTCAAAATGCATGACATATCAAGGAGCAATATTTGACCCTAATCCTCCCATTTAAAGACAACAGTCAAAGCAAAGGAAACTGTTTTGGAATGATCCCTTCATTTACCCTTAATGCAATGCTGTAGCCTGTGATCAGTCAAAAGAAATATTTCTAGATTCAAGATCCATTCATTGTAATGCAATAATTCAGAACATGTAATATTACACGAAATTGTCTTCTTCCTATCATAAGACAAAGTCACCATTAGGGTTGCCCAGCGCCCCTTAGAGTAAGGAAAAAAGAGAGTCCTTTCAGAGACTCTGGTTGTCCAAGGATTAGCCCTCAGCACTCCTGCAACCTCTGCAGCTGCACAGATCCTTGTTCCATATCCAGATCCAAACCTCCAACACGATCAGGAAGTGTTCAGCACCCAAAGTCCTTGGGGAGCCCTTTCTTGCCCCGAGTGCCCTCTGGAAGGTTCCTGGTTTCCATGAGTCAGAACACCATCAGCCTGTGGGGGTCCTTTGACCATGTCGCCCACAGCCCATGTGGACCCATTTGTTTAGCAGAGGCCACATCCTTCTTCATTTGGCTGCACCTCTGATGTCAAAACTGCTAAATTTATTGAAAGCAATGTATCCCCATGGTTAAGCCTTTTCACCTTCTACTTCCCCCAATTACACAAGTTCAACTGTAGGGTGAGCAAAACTAGAACCAGAAAAAATTAGATAATTAGAAAATTACAACACAGAAACAGGCCCCTTTAGCTCTTCTAGTCTGTACTGAACCATTTTTCTGCATAGTTCCACTGACCTGCACTGTCCATAGCTCTCATACCTGTACCTGTCCAAAATTTTCTTGAATGTTAAAATTGAGTCTGCATTCACCACTTCAGCTGGCAGCTTGGTCCACACTCCCACCCACTCTCTGTGTGAAGAAATTCCCACTTATATTCCCACTATATCTTTCCCCTTTCACAATTAACCCATGTCCTCTGGTTTATATCTTACCTACCCTCAGTGGAAAAAGTCTACCTACGTTTACTCTGTCTATCCGCCTCATAATTCCAAATACCTTTTCAAATCTGCCCTCCTTCTTCTTCACTCCAGGGAGTAAAGTCTTAACCTGTTTAACCTTTCCCTATAACTCAGTTCCTGAAGTCTGGGCGACATCCTAGTAATGGGCATGTTTTTTGACAGTAAGGTCCAGGCAATGGAAAAAATTGCACTTTTTTTGTTTAAAAATACTTTCCTAGTAAATCTTCTCTGCACTCTTTCTATCTTATTGATATATTTCCTGTTAGATGGTACAGTCGGTGTAGTGGATAGCACAAAACCTTTACAGCTCCGGAACTGAGTTCAAATCCCGCATGTCTGCAAAGAATTTGTACATTCTCCTCATGTCTGCATGGGTTTTCACTGGGGGCTCTGATTTCCTCCTACCTTTCAAAAACGTACCAGGGTGTAGGCTAATGGGTGTAAATTGGGTAGCACATACCAGTAGGGCTGAATTGGCCTGTTACAGTGTTATATGTCTAAAAAATTAAATTTGTTAGGTGACCAAAGCTGCACATAATACTCCAAATTTGGCCTCATCAATGTCTTATGCAACTTCACTATAACACCCCCACTCCAATATTCAGTACTCTGATTTATGAAGGCCAATATGGCAAAAGCTCTCTTTTGAACCCTATCTTTGGCACCACTTTCAGGGAATTATGTGTCAATATTCTCAGATCCCTCTGTTCTGCCACACTCCTCAGTGTCTTACCATTTACCATGTATGTCCTTTCTTAGTTTGTCCTTCTTAAACGTAACACCTCACACGTGTCTGCATTAAATGCCATCTGCCATTTTTCAACCCATTTTTCCAGCTGGTCCAGATCCCTCTGCAACTTTCTAAAACCTTCTTCGCTGTCCATAATACCTCCAATCTTTGTGTCATCTGCAAACTTCCTAATCCAATTTACCACATTATCATTCAGATCATTGATATAGATGACGAACAACAATGATCCCTGAGGCACACACAGGCCTCCAGTTTGAGAAGCAAACATCCATCACAACTCTCTGGCTTCTCCAGTCCAGCCATGAACACCGAACGTCTGAACCTTCCTGATTAACTTCCCATGTGGGACCTTGTCAAAGGCCTTATTAAAGTCCATGTAGACAACATCCACCATCTTTCCTTAATCAACCTTCCTAGTAAAACTCTATAAGATTGTTTTAAACATGACTAATCATGCAAAAAGTCATGTTGACTATCCCTAACTCCTCATCATTGCATTTCGGTTGATTTAGCAGTTTTACAATAGCTGGAGGAATAAATATGGTTTGATGTGTTTTTCCATTGATCTTGCCGTAGTGAAGCAGACATTGAGGAGCGTATTTATGGAGGAGTGGTAAATTGTTAATTGTAGGGGAATACTAAGATTGGAATTTTTTTTATGGGCAGTTCTGTTGCGTTGGTTAATCCTGTGCTCCCAAAACAACATCTCCTCCCTCTTCTACTGCCTGGTTCTATAGGTGTGAGCAATGATTAAGCCTGTGCTATTATTCAGTTGTGGATCACATTCTTGAATGAGGTGACACATTCTGCAGTGGACAGCAAGGTTCATGCAATGGAAGGTTTGTGTGTATATATTGATACTGCTCAACCAGATCGTGGATACGTCATAGAACATTGTAATTTGTGGATGTGTGTTTCAGGTCACAGGTTAATGCTTATAGTCAAGTTACCACTCATTGACCTGGTGTCATGGTCTAGAAGTGCAGACATTGCTAAAATTCACAATGTAGAAGTGCTATGACAGATATGAATCTGAATCAGAATTTATTGTCATGAACATGTAACAAAGCTTTTTGCTTTGCGGCAGCAATCACAGGTGCAAATATGGCTATAAATTACATTTCAAAAATAAATAAATTGGTGCAAATTGGTGAGGCGGTGTATGTGGTTCATTGTCTGTTCAGAAATCTGATGGCCAAGGGAAAAAGGCTGTTTTTGTTCCGCTGGGTGTTTGTCTTCAGGGTTCTGTACCTCCTTCCTGATGGCACTGTGAAGAAGGTATGGCCTGGGTTGTGAGGGTCCTTGAGGAGAGAGATTGCTTTCATAAGATACTGCCTCTTGTAGATGTCCTCAATGGAGTAAAGACTGGTACCTGTGATGTTGCAAGCCATGCTCACAACTCTCTGTAGTCTTTTCCTCTCTCAATTCCAGACAGTGATACAACCAGTCAGAATGCTCAGTGCAGCTGGAGAAATTGGCAAGAGTCTTTGGGGACATGCCAAATCTCCTCAAACTGAGCACTGGCCACCATGATCTCTTGGCTGTGATCAAGAACTATTGCAAATTTAAACTGAACTTTGGAACATTCCAGTAGTCAGTCTGATTCTGAAGCTGAAATATAGAGCTTCAAGGCAACGTTAATGGAAAATAAGATGCCAGAAATTCTTCAAATAGATGTTAAATGCTTCTTGTTAACTTGTTAATTCCAACAGCTCAGTTTGCCTGAATAACTCATTTTGTGTTTTGTCATTGAAACACAGTAGACTGTAATGTCATGTTTCTACTGCTGTAGTTACAATCCAATAACCTTAGCTGCTGTTTCATCAGTTCATTTGGATTTTACACATTGGATTTAAGTTTCCTGTATTGAATACTCTGCTCACAATATGTGCCTACTTTGGACTCCACACTTCTATTTATGTAGTTGCTAATGTTTGCATTAATTAAGCACCTTTCAAGAAAAATGGTTCCCACTGGAAAAAAAAAGCCATAAACCATAACTTCCAGGAGTCCCAAGTGACTAATAAAAGCTAACAAGACATCAAGTATGCAGTGGCATTATATCTTATTTATTACAAGCAGTTGTATCAAGGTGATAACTATATTTAAATCATAGTGATACATCACTGCAAATACCAGCAAAAATTTGTTTTCATCATCAGTTTTGACCTAGACTATAACATTTTCATTGTATTACAGTATACAGAATTTTACACAGTTTTATACAAGGATGTTTTACCAGTCTGTGCATTAATTTAATAGTTTGACCAATCTTATTTTTCTCAGTCATTTTTATATCTTCAGGGGTCTCTCAAAGTTGTTACTGGCAGAAATGTTGAAGGTGTAAATTGAGAAAAATCCAAAACTACGACTGAATGGAACAGATGTGGCAGTTTAAAGTGCTGTGTCATCTGGAATGTAACAATACATATTTAGTGTATTCAGGCCTTTCAACACAAAGTTGCATCACAATATTTAATTGCAAAATTGGAGCCCCTGTCTATCCTTGCACAAAAGAAGTCCCTCACAGGTATGATCTGGGATGAGTGAAAGAGTCTAAGGTGCTACCTATAACCTGCAGCATCCCAGCATAATTACTCAACACAAGACAAAATTTACTGTTCTCACCAAGATTGCTGAAGGATCAGGAGGCCACAACACCTTGGAAACTAAATAGCACAAGTCTCTATCCCACTCAACTACATTAGTCTTTTCTACCATGGACATGTCTGACCATAATTGCAGAAGTTCCTTCAAGATTTCATGCTCACTACCTTCCCATCTGCTCATGAGTAAACATACAAATAAATAACATGATCTCCATTTGTCATTTCCTTTTGCATCTCAATAAGCTAAACTTCCTTGCATATGGTTTTATTCTGTTTGATGGAATGTTCCCCATTCTCCATATTTCTCCCTGTTGCATCTATAATATAAATCCTGTCCTGCTGGTAAACATCAAATGGATTCCTTCATAATTCCATTAATCTGAGGTATCTGGGCAAGATTGGAGGTCAGAGTTGAAATGACAAACAAGGAGAATCTCAGTAATATAAAAATATAGAAGGAATATATTTTTATTAAGATGTTGGAAGATTATGGAAGATGTTCAAAGAGGTTTTGAAAAATTAAGGATATATTTGAAAGAAGAGCCTTCCTTTCCCCTTCCCCCGAGTGCCATTCCTCTGTTTTCTCCTTGTCACTCTCATTCCCTTCACTTGGTTGTTTGAAGACATTTTCTCTGATCCTTCACTCTCTCTCTCCCATCATATTCCCCTGTTCCTCCTTCACCTCTTTCCCATGGTTTTCCTTTCCTTACCCCTTCCTCCTCTCATTCCATCAGTGCTTCTTTCTTGCCTTCTGATCTGCTACAACCACTCCCCTACATCCCACAAACTGTTTCACACAAGACCTCTGATGAAACAACCTCACCAAGTCCCCAGTTTCTCCTAATCCTCTCAGTATTCTCTCGTGTACATTGCAACAGATGGCAGCAACATGTTGTCCATCTCTACACTCAAATTGAAAGAAAATATATATATTTTTTAAAAAGCACAGCAGTTACTGAAAATAAGTAATAAAGACAGAAAATTGAAAAGGCTCAGAAGGTCAGGCCACATCTGTGGAGATTTCTGATGAAGAATTGTTGGCTTCAGCATTAACTTTCTTCTCTCTCTATAGATGCTGCTTTGGATCCATTACCTCCTGCAATTCTTTTTGTTTGGATTTCAGTTGAGTAATTAGAATCAGATCTATTGTCATGAATATGTCACAATATTTGTTGTTTGTGGCAGCATTACAACTATTGCAAGAAATTACAAGGCATTTCAAAGAGGGGGAAAATAGAAAGTGAGGTACTGTCTCTGGTTCTTTGTCCATTCAGAAATCTGATGGTAGAAGGAGAGAAGCTGTCCTTGTGTCATTGGGTAGGTCTTAAGGCTCCTGCACCTTCTTCCTGATGGTAGAGGGCATGGCCTGGGTGGTGTGGGTCCTTGAGGATAGAACCAGCTTTCTTAAGACGCTGCCTCTTGTATATGTCCTCAAAAGAGTGAAGACTGATGCCCATGATGTCATTGACTGAGTTAACAACTATCTGGAGATTTTTTTTTCCCTGTCCTCTGCATTGGCACCGCATTACCAGGCAGTGATAAAATCACTGTCTGAAAAGGTGAAGCTCAAGTGGAGCAGCCAGTATGTGAGTGGCTCAGGGTAGGAGTGGGACTTTGAGGATTTGGCTCGCTAGACTTTCATGAGCAGAGGCTAATGCTGAGCTTGTTTCTAGTAAGGTAAGGCCAGGTAAGATCTTTGCATCTAAACAAAGAATTGTTGAGGGAGACAGCAGCTAGGTCAGTGGAATTCTCTGAGTGCAAGAAATTGAAAATCTGGGTCAGAACAATTGTCCTCAATAACTACACCTCCAAGAGGTGCATCCAGCTGTAGCTCCTTGGATACTAAGTTAAAGAAATGGTTCTGGATGAACTCCAGAGGGAGAAGCAATGATAGACAAGAGTTTTAGGGAGGCAGTCACCCGCAAATGTCAGGAGACAGGAAGCTGAGTGACTGTTAGGAGAGGAATGTGGAGTAGGTAGACAGTGAACAACAATCCTGTGGCCATTCCCCTCAACAATAAGTGTACTGTTTTGGGTACTGTTGGGAGGGGACAATCTACAGGGACATATTGTAGTGGTCATGTCTCTGAACAGAGTTTGGTCCTTCAGCTTAGAAGGGAAATGGGAAGAAGAGAGCTATGGTGACTGGGGATTTGTTAGGTGAGCAGATAGGGGGTTTTGTGAATGAGATCGAGGCTCTCAGATGGTATGTGGCCTCTCAGGTGTGAGGGTCAGCGATATATTTGATCGAGTCCATAGCATTCTCAGGCGGGAGGGTGAGTGGCCAGATGTCATAGTCAATGTTGGGACTAATGACATAAGAATTGAGACAAGATTCTCAAGAGGGAATATAGCAAATTAGGAAAGAAGGTGAAAATAATTACCTCAAGGGTGGTAATCTCTGGATTGCTGCCTGTACCAAACACTGGATAGGGTGGGAATAGGAGGTTGTGGCAGATGAATTTGTGGTTGAAGAGTTGGTGCAGGGGACAGGGGTTCAGATTTGTGGATCATTGGGATCTCTTCTGGGGAAGGTCTGACCTGTACAAAAAGGACAGGCTGCACCTAAACTGGAAAGGCATCAATATCCTGCTAGAGCTAGGTTTGCTAGAGCTATTGGAGAGGGTTTAAACTAGTTTGGCAGGGGGTGAGAACCAGAATGTTATGGCCAATATTAGGGCAGAAGATCAAAAGCATGATGATATATGTTCAGAGTTTGTCAGGAAGGATAAATGGGAGGAAACATAAATGTAGTCAGTTAGAGGGTTTGAAATGTGTCTATTTAAATGCTAGGAATATTAGCAATAAAGGAGATAAACAGCATTAAACAGTAGATGGAACTATGATGTGCAGAGACTTGGCTGGAGGAAGGGCAGGTGTGGCTAATGTAGGTACTGGGGTTGAGGTGTTTTGAAAGGAATAGCATGGGATGTAAGAGAGGGAGGAATAGCATTGCTGGTCAAGAATAGTTTTACGGCTAAAGAAAGGGAGGTGGCTGGTGAAGGAGTGTCCACTGAGTCGGTTGGGTGGAAGTCAGAAATAGGAAGGGAACAATCACTGTGCTGGGAGTAGTCTACAGGCCTCCAAATAGCCCTGGTACATCAAGGAATAGGTAAGCAAGCAGATTTTAGAATGGTGCAGAAATTAAGAGGGTTGGTGTTATGGGAGACCTCAACTTCCCTCATATTGACTGGCACTTCTTGACTGCAAGAGGGATGGATGGAACTGAATTTGTCAGGTGTGTTCAAAAAGGATTCCTGACACTGTATGTGGACCAGCCAAAGAGAAGATAGGCCATACTGGATCTAATACTGGTAATAACCTGGTCAAGTGGTGGACCTCTCTGTGGGGTAGCATTTCGGTGAGAGTGACCACAACCCTCTAAGCTTTATCATAGCTATGGAGAAGGATAAAAGCAGATAAAATGGGAAAATGTTTAATTGGGGAAGGGCTAATTATGATGTGATGAGGCAGGAACTAGTGAGAATAAATTGGAAACAAATGTTCATGGGTGAAAGTATTGAACTAATGTGAAAGAAGTCTTTGGGATCACTTGCTCTGGGTTCAAGATAGGTTTGTCCCACTGGGACAGGGAATCGATGGTATGTGAACAACAGGAGGATAATGAGAATGAAGGTGGGGCCTCTAAAGGATAAAGGAGGCAACATGCACCTTGAGGCAGAAAAGGTTGGAGAGATCTTAACTGAATACTTTGCTTGAGTATTGACAAGAGAAAAGAACCTTAATCAGGGTGAGGTTGGATTAGAACAGGCTGGATGATGTTGAGGTTAAGGAAGAGGAAGTGTTGGATCTTCTTAAAAGTCATTAAGATTGATAAGTCCACAGGTGCGATATACCCCAAGTTCTTGCGGAAAGTGAGGGAAGAGACAGCTGGGGGAATAGCTAAAATCTTTGAGTCCTCTTTGGCCATAGGGGAAGTTCAGGATGATTGAAGAATGGAAAATGTGGTCCCTTGTTTTTAAAATTTAATATGGAGAATCCTGGGAATTACAGATCAGTGAGTCTTATGTCAGTGGTATATAAACAAATGGAAAGGATCCTTAATGATAGCATCTATGAGCATTTGTAGAAGTACAGTCTACTCAAGGAGTCAGCGTGGCTCTGGGAAGGGAAAGTTGTGCCTCACAAGTCTCATTGAGTATCTTAAGGAGATAACAAAGTAAATTGATGAGGGTAGAGCAGAAGATGTGGTCTATATGGATTTTAGTAAGGCATTTCACAACCCCCATGAGAGACTCATTCAGAAAGTCATGGGGCATGGGATCCATGGCATCTTGGCTGTGTTGATTAAAAATTGGCTTGCATGTTGAAAGAAGAGTGTAGCAGTGGATGAAAAATATTCTGCCTGGAATACCACATGGATCTATTCTGGGATCCCCTACCCTTTGTAATTTTTATAAATGACCTAGATGAAGGTGCAAAAGGATGGCTCAGTAAGATGATACAAAAGTTGGAGGAGTTGTGGATGCTGCTGAAGTTTGTCATAAGTTACAAAATGATATAGACATCCAGATGGCGTTCAATCTGGATAAGTGTGAGGCGATGCATTTTGAAAAGATAAACCAGAAAGATGAGTACAAGGTTACTTAAAGGTGTGAATGAACAGAGGGACCTAAGGGTTCAAATCCATATATCTCTGTAAGTTGCCACGCAGGTTGATAAGAGAATTAAGAAGGGCTGTGAGATATTGAGCTTCATTAATACTGTAGCGAGATTAGGTTCAAGAGTTTAGAGGCCGTATTGCAACTCTACAAATCTCTGGTGAGATTTTGAAATCTCTAGAGTATAAAGTTGAGAGACATAGACAGGGTGAATAGCTACCATTTTTCCCAGGACAGGAATAGCAAACATCAGAGGACATATGTACAAAGTGAATGGAGGAAACTTTAGGGCAGATATTAAGGGCAAGTTTTGTTACACAGAGAGTCGTTGGTGGCTGACAAATTGAGGGTTACGAGGTAGGAAGGGTTTAGTACTTTTTTGGTAGGAATATATGGGTTGGCACAACATCAAGGGCAGAAAAGCCTGCACTGTGCTGTAGTATTCTAGGTCCTATGATTCTATCTTCAGGATTCTGTTTATTGTCATGGACACTAAAAAATACAGATGCCTTCTTCTTTTGTTTTCCCTGAAAAGGCACATAAAGAGGTGATACTAGTCCAACCCCACTATCAAGTCAAGTAAGAGAAGCAAAAGAGTGTCTCTTCAGAAGCCCCTTTTTCACTGGCATCTTGTCCCAGGAATTGACGGCAAATTTACTGGTTAAGAGTCCAGTGAGAAAGCGAATCAATTAGCATGCCGGGGACAAATCACACAAAATTACGCCAGAGAATGACAGCCTCGACCCCTCCTCACATCCCTTTTTCTTTTAAACTTTATTTAAAATTTGATGACATGAATAAAATAAAAATTACATTTAAAGAAATAATAAAAAATAAGATAATAAAAATTAGAATACTACATCATTAAACTACACAAATTAACCCCCCCCCAATAATTATAACACAACAATAATCATCTAATTTAAAATTAGTCCAACCCTCCCCCCAAAGTAAAGAGTGAAGAATTAATTAACAATGTTGTAAATAAAATAGAAAAATCCCCACTTACAAAAAAAAGGATAAAACTTAAAAACAAAAAAAATTACTAACAACAAAAAAAATCAATACTAAAATAATACCCTTAAACATATATTTAAATCAAACATAATACATGTATTTAACAGCCCCTAAGGCTAGAGCTGGATGAGGTTCCCACCCTGGATGAGACATATAAGGCAATCGAACAACTGAAAAGTGGCAAAGCAGCAGGTATGGATGGAATCCCCCCAGAAGTCTGGAAGGCTGGCGGCAAAACTCTGCATGCCAAACTGCATGAGTTTTTCAAGCTTTGTTGGGACCAAGGTAAACTGCCTCAGGATCTTCGTGATGCCACCATCATCACCCTGTACAAAAACAAAGGCGAGAAATCAGACTGCTCAAACTACAGGGGAATCACGTTGCTCTCCATTGCAGGCAAAATCTTCGCTAGGATTCTACTAAATAGAATAATACCTAGTGTCGCCGAGAATATTCTCCCAGAATCACAGTGCGGCTTTCGCGCAAACAGAGGAACCACTGACATGGTCTTTGCCCTCAGACAGCTCCAAGAAAAGTGCAGAGAACAAAACAAAGGACTCTACATCACCTTTGTTGACCTCACCAAAGCCTTCGACACCGTGAGCAGGAAAGGGCTTTGGCAAATACTAGAGCGCATCGGATGTCCCCCAAAGTTCCTCAACATGATTATCCAACTGCACGAAAACCAACAAGGTCGGGTCAGATACAGCAATGAGCTCTCTGAACCCTTCTCCATTAACAATGGCGTGAAGCAAGGCTGTGTCCTCGCACCAACCCTCTTTTCAATCTTCTTCAGCATGATGCTGAACCAAGCCATGAAAGACCCCAACAATGAAGACGCTGTTTACATCCGGTACCGCACGGATGGCAGTCTCTTCAATCTGAGGCGCCTGCAAGCTCACACCAAGACACAAGAGAAACTTGTCCGTGAACTACTCTTTGCAGATGATGCCGCTTTAGTTGCCCATTCAGAGCCAGCTCTTCAGCGCTTGACGTCCTGCTTTGCGGAAACTGCCAAAATGTTTGGCCTGGAAGTCAGCCTGAAGAAAACTGAGGTCCTCCATCAGCCAGCTCCCCACCATGACTACCAGCCCCCCCACATCTCCATCGGGCACACAAAACTCAAAACGGTCAACCAGTTTACCTATCTCGGCTGCACCATTTCATCAGATGCAAGGATCGACAACGAGATAGACAACAGACTCGCCAAGGCAACTAGCGCCTTTGGAAGACTACACAAAAGAGTCTGGAAAAACAACCAACTGAAAAACCTCACAAAGATAAGCGTATACAGAGCCGTTGTCATACCCACACTCCTGTTTGGCTCCGAATCATGGGTCCTCTACCGGCACCACCTACGGCTCCTAGAACGCTTCCACCAGCGTTGTCTCCGCTCCATCCTCAACATCCATTGGAGCGCTTACACCCCTAACGTCGAAGTACTCGAGATGGCAGAGGTCGACAGCATCGAGTCCACGCTGCTGAAGATCCAGCTGCGCTGGATGGGTCACGTCTCCAGAATGGAGGACCATCGCCTTCCCAAGATCGTATTATATGGCAAGCTCTCCACTGGCCACCGTGACAGAGGTGCACCAAAGAAAAGGTACAAGGACTGCCTAAAGAAATCTCTTGGTGCCTGCCACATTGACCACCGCCAGTGGGCTTATAACGCCTCAAACCGTGCATCTTGGCGCCTCACAGTTTGGCGGGCAGCAACCTCCTTTGAAGAAGACCGCAGAGCCCACCTCACTGACAAAAGGCAAAGGAGGAAAAACCCAACACCCAACCCCAACCAACCAATTTTCCCTTGCAACCGCTGCAATCGTGTCTGCCTGTCCCGCATCGGACTTGTCAGCCACAAACGAGCCTGCAGCTGACGTGGACTTTTTACCCCCTCCATAAATCTTCGTCCGCGAAGCCAAGCCAAAGAAGAAAGAAAGAAGAATACATGTATTTAACAAATGAAATCCACTTTAAAACTAAGTTCAAATATTAAAATCATATATCAACCACATATCTGTTATACAAAAAATAATAATTAATAATACATAAATACAGAATTTCCATTAATAACAAGTTTCCTTTATAATTCATCGAGAGAACAAAAACATCCCTTAGAAAAACAATCAGATAAACTTTTTATTCCCTTCCCCTCCCCTTATATAAAAAAAGAGGGAAAAAAAAGTTCAAACTCATAAAATTCTCCATATTCTTCATTTATAACATCTTCAAAATTCTCTATTGAAATTAACTTCATTTTATTAAACTCTTCTCCCTCAATGTATTTGTACTTGATTTTCTTCTTTTTCTTCTTATCACCTTTCCCCTCATCTTCCTCTTCATCTAATTCAACATCCTCAATTTTTGACTTATTATCTTCTGTGACATCTTAAAAAAGAGAGAAAAAAGAGAAAAAAAACCACCCCCCAAAAAGAGAAAAAAAAGGAGAGAAAAAGAACCTCCTAATTCCCTCTCAATTATAATCAGAAAACAAAAAGAGTTAAAAAACATATATTTATTTTTTAAAAAATAATTTAAAAAAGCCTTCACTTCTTAACCCAAAAATTAAAAAGAAAAAAAAACAGGTCGGAGATCACGACTACCTCCTCCTGTTTAAACCGCCCAAAGCGGTAACTCCCCCAAAATATTGGGTGTGAGATAACTCACAGGTAGCTGATGACTTCTGGAAACTAGTGCCCACCCAGTTCCCTCTCCCAACTCCCATTTCATTAAACTATCATCATTATTTAAACTATTTAAACTCTTCTCAAAAAAAAAAGATAAAAGATGTATTTTTTTAAATCAACGTTACCACTTCGGTCACCATTGCTTCCATTTCTTTTAAAAATCTGGATCCCACCTTACATCTCTCGTCTCTTTGGAGACCTTAAAGGACTACATCGTTCCTGAAACTCCATGATTGGTAGAGACTGAGCAAAATCCATAACCTCTTTAGGATTGTCAAAGAACTTTGGATGATTTCCATCCTGAAAAATCTTCAGTAGCACAGAATACCTGAATGTTGCCTTATGTCTTTTTTTCCACAACCGTTCTTTCACAGAATTAAATTCGCGTCATTGAAACATAATTTCTTGACTCAAATCTTGATAGAAGAAAACAGGATTATTCTGAACCATCAAAGGAGATCTATTTTGCTGGGCATTTCTAATAGCCGTATGTAAAATTGTCTCTCTGTCACAATAGTTTAAACAACGGATCAAAACAGGTCTTGGATTCTGTCCTGAAAAAGATTTTCTTCTTAAAACTCCATGAGCACGTTCCAGTATTAAACCTTCAGGGAATTTATCCTGTCCTAACACTCGTGGAATCCATTCAGTAAAAAAATTTCTTGGATCTTGCCTTCTGGCAAACCAACAATTTTCACGTTGTTCCATCTAGATTGATTCTCCAAATAATCAACCTTTTTTGCTAAATTTTTATTTTGGATCTGCAATGTTTCAATTATTCTATTTTCATCTTGCAGTTGATCCTGTACATCGACTAAACCTTGATCACACATTTCAAATCTTTCAATGGTTTCAAGCTTAAAAGCTCCATTAATGGCTTCCGCCATCGCATTAATCTTGGAAATAAACGGGTTCACAAAATTAGCTAAGTGACTCAATACAGAATATATCTTATCTTCAAGATCCTTAACAAACATTTCAACAGAAGTAGATTCAGGCATAATGGGGTCTTGCTGTTCCTTAGAGACCACGGGATCTTCTGTCTCTTCCCTAATTTAGTATCTTTTCTAGCAGTTTGACTTTGTATAAAAATCCCTCTTAAAGTCCCCCCAGCAATGCCAGGAGACTGAAGATCAGGGTTATCTTTAAGCCAAATATCTTTAATCATCTTCACTGAATCGATGTCTGGAAAAACTGTTGTAATTGAAGATGCATTTTGCAGCCCCACCACTGTAGCAGTCGAATGACAGCTCTTTAACTCTCCAGCTGGTGGCGCCCCAGCTGATTCAACTGTCAAAGTCTCAGTAACAGCACTCACAGTGGCCGTTGTGTGAAATACTGGCACCCGGCCAGCTCTTTGTTCTGAAAGCTGCTGAGTGTGACCTTCAGAGAGTCTTACCGGTATAAAACGGAGTTTCAATGCCAAATTCTGTACGTCTTCTTCTGGATCCATTCTACGCTGAGTCCTGGCTTCTTGTAAACAAGTAGGCTCAGATAATTTCGGAAAATGTAGTTTTTTAATAGTCTGTTGATGTTTTCTTTTACCTTTTTTTTGCATATAAACCATTAGGTATTAATGCAGCACCTCTTATTATTTATAAACTTTTAAAAGAACTTTAACGGGCACTTAAAGACAAAACAATAAATCAGAGTCAGGAGAGGTGTGGAAGGCATGTCCGTTCCCTACGCCATCTTGCCACGCCCCCCCCCTACTCACATCCCTGACATAAGCTGACACCGGTGTGCTGATTTACCCAGTGTGAAAATCACAAGTCACACAGTGGAAGGTGAGGGAAGAGATAGCTAGTTTAAGGTTGACTCTCCTATGCCTGGGGTTGATTTGTGGTCAGTGTGAAAGCAGGTAGTGTCCCAGTTAAAAGTGGCCCAGTGGGAACTACGGAATGGCTACTTTAACTGGGACACTGAACGGCTAATGAACTGGGATGCCAGTGCAAAAAAGGGCTAAAGACATTGAGTGCTCATGGATCCTGCCACCACCTCTGATGCTGCTGCCTCCTGTGCACCCATAACCTCCAGAGCCTAGTCTTCTGCTATTCAGTGGTGAACCTGAGCTCAAATCATCCAAGTTACATCTCCCAGAAATCTGGTTCTGAACCTCTGATGCAATAAGAAGCCATCTGTACCCAAGGCCATTTGGGATCTCTGCTCACCACTACATCTTCACGAATGTTGGACACAATACCTGGTTCCCAGAAGTGTGAAGACGTCAGCTGCCAAGCCTTGCACTGAAGCCTGGTCTCCTGTTGGTTGCAATAGCCTGAACTAAATCCAGCCAAAATCGATCTCCAGGCCATTGTCACACATGCAGTTTGCATTAGGGAACTGGCTAGGTTCTACATTACCAGATAAATTATGGTGTAGTGTTCAGTATAATGGACAGTGAAGATTACAACAGGATCGGGATGAAATTGTAGAGTGGACCAGGGAATGGCCGATAGAACTTAACTTGAACAAGTGTGAGGTGTTGTACTTGGGTAGGACAAACCAAGACAGGACATACATGGTGAATAGACCTGAGGAGAGTTGTAAAACAAAGACTATTGGGAGTACAAGTAACATAAAGTTGTGATAATAGGAGATTTTAACTTTCCACATTTTGACTGGGACTCCTATATTGTAAAAGGGCTAGATGGCTTGGAGTTTGTCAAATGTGTTCAGGAAAGTTTTCTAAAACAAAATATAGAGGTACCAACAAGAGAGAGTGCAATACTGGATCTCATATTAGGGAATGAGAAGGGAAAGGTGACAGATGTATGTGTAGAGGAATATTTTGGGTCCAGTGATCATAATGCCATTAGTTTCAAGTTAATTATGGTACAGGATATGTCTGAGCCTCAGAATGAGATTCTAAATTGGAGAAAGGCCAATTTTAAAGAAATGATAAATTATTTAGAATGTGTGGATTGAGACAGGTTGTTTTCTGGCAAGGATGTGCTAGGTAAGTGGAGGACCTTCAAAAGGTAAAATTTTGAAAGTACAGAGTTTGCGTATTCCTGTCAGGATCAAAGGCAAGTTTAGAAGGTATAAGGAACCTTGGTTTTCGAAGGATATTTTGGATCTGGTTTGGAAGAAGAGAGAAAAGTGTAACAAGTATAGGCAACATGGGGCAAATGAGGTACATGAGTAGTATTAAAAAATTGTAAGAAAAACCTCAAGAAAGATATCAGAAAGGCTAAAAGAAGAAGTGAGGTGGCTTTGGCAAACAATGTGAACAGAAATCCTGAGGGTTTCTATAGGTATATCAAGAGCAAAAGGATAGTAAGGGACAAAATTTGTCCCCTTGAAGATCAGAGTGGTCAGCTATGTATGGAGCCAAAAGAGATGGGGGAGATCCTAATTTTTTTTTCATGATTATTTGCTCAGGAAACAGGCACAGAGTCATGGGAAGTAAATAAAACAAGCAGGGAGGTCATGGGACATATACAGATTAAAGAGGAGGAAGTGCTTACTGTCTAATAGCAAATGAGAGTGGATAAATCCCCAGGGCCTGGCAAGATATTCCCTCGGACCTTCAAGGAGGCTAGTGTAGAAATTACAGGGGCTCTGGCAGAAATATTTAAAAAGTCCTTACCCACAGGTGTGGTGCCAGAGGATTGGAGGGTAGCTCACTTTACTCTGTTGTTTAGAAAAGGCTCTAAAAGTAACCCTGGAAATTATAGACTGGTGAGCTCAATGTCAGTGGTAAGTAAATTATTGAAAGGTGTTCTAAAAGATCAGCTGAACATTATTTGGATAGCCAGGGACTGATTAGAAATAATCAACATGGCTTTGTGTGTGATAGGTCATGTTTAACCAATCTTATAGAATTTTTTAAGGAGGTTAGCAGGCAAGTTAACAAAGGGAAAATAGTGGATGTTGTCTACATTTGACTTTTGTAAGGCCTTTGATAAAGTCCCACATGAGAAATTAATCATACATTAGGTATTCATGGTGAAGTAATGAACTGGTTTTGACAACGGCTGTAAGGGAGAAGCCAGGGAATAGTGGTGGATGGATGCTTCTCACATTGGAGGCCTATGGCTAGAGGTGTGCCTCAGGGATTGGTGCTGGGTCTACTGTTGTTTGTCATTTATATCAATATTCTGGATGATAATGTGGTAAATTGGATCAACAAGTTTTCAGTGAAACTAAGATTGGAGGTGTTGTGGACAGCAAAGAAGGTTTCAAAGCTTGCAGAGGGATCTGGACCAGCTGGAAAAATTGTCTGAAAAATAACAGATTCAGTTTAAGGCAGACAATTGTGAGGTGGTTCATTTTGGAAGCACACTGAGGAGTGTGGAAGTACAGAGGGATTTGGGAATACAGAAACAGTTCAATTCCAATTATCCAAAATGGTCAGGTCCGGGACCATTTCAGGTCAAAGATTTTAAAGATAAGTGGTCATTTTTTTTAAAAAATAGCCCAGTAGCAACAGCAACTCACTTGTAACAGTATTTAAACAACAAGAAACAACAAGAGATGGCTTTTAAGCATTAAAATAATGTTTAATTCTCACCAAAAAAAAAAATGCTGGCCACTGCCGATCACCAACACTTCCCCTCTGAGGTCCCACTCCTGCCCAGGAACTTGAGGTCAAGAGCCCAAGGTCTGCTGCTGCCACTACCAGGAGCCTGATGTCCCCAATATCCTCATTTATCCAATTTTTTTTTTAAATTGAGGATTTTGGAGAATCTGATTTTGGATAATTGGAGTTGTACTGTACATAATTCCCTGAAAGTGATCTCAGAGGTGGATAGGGTTGTAAAAAGAGCTTTTGGCATATTGGCCTACATTAATCAAAGTATTGTGAACAGAAGTTGGGATTTTCTGTTAAAGTTACATAAGACATTGCTGGGGCCAAATCTGGGGTATTGTGTGTAGTTTTGGTCACCTAACTACAGGAAATATATCAATAAGACAAAAAGAGTGCAGGGAAGATTTACTAAGATGTTGCCCAGACTTCAAGAACTGAGTTACAGGGAAAAGTTAAACAGGTTAGGACATTATTTCCTCAGGTGTAGAAAATGAAAGGAGATTTGATAGAAGTATTTAAGATAATGAGAGGATAAACAGAGTAAATGTAGATAGGCTTTTTCCACTGATGGTAGGTGAGATACAAACTAGAGGTCATGGGTTAAGGGTAAAAGGGGAAAAGTTTGGGGGGAACATGAGGGGAAACTTCTTCACACAGAAACTGGTGGGAATGTGGAACAAGCTGCCAGCTGAAGTGGTGAATGCAGGCTCAATTTTAACATTCAAGAAAAATTTGGGCAGATACATGGATGGGAAAAGTATGAAGGGCTACAGGCTGGGTGCAAGTCAGTAGGACAAGGAAAAGAGAGTGTTGAGCACAGACTAGAAGACCCAAGGTGGTCGGTTTCTTTGCTGTTATTGTTCTCTGGTTCTAATTACCTGGCAACACGGAACAGGAGAATGAAGATGATGTTTGACATGGTTACCTTCATCAGTCAGCACATTGAGTACAAGTTCAGTCCCGGCACCAGGAGTTGATTTATGTTTGTGGCTTGTATTTGAACATTCAGGGCATGAGCAATATTTGCAGTTGACACAAAATCTTGAAAGGGAATAAATAATGTGGAAGAAACATATAGACTTTAGAAAAACATGGTGAAATAATGAAATGACCTTCAGAAAGCATAGAGATTTTGCATAAGCAACATTACATCCTCTTTGAAGTAGTACATGCCTGGAGTCCACTCACATACATAACTTAAAACTAACTTGAGGAAGCGAGTTGCATACACACAAAAGACTTGACTGCAGTTACATCAAATAGTCTATAAGATAGTATGTTTGACAAGAAAAACTCTGAGCTGGTATGTAATATTCACTGAAAATAAACAAGTCACAATGGGCCAGAATTTGCTGAAAAAAAGTCTATTGTTTTGACACAGTCTTCTGTCAATTCACAAATCCACCAGCATCTTATGGATTGGAAGAATAATCTGTGATTTACAAAAAGTTAATTGATATCAGCTTCATGAGAATGGCATCATTTGTTTATTATTTCCAATATTTTTATGAAGTGACCGCATCTGCATGTTAAATAAATTGCATAAGTTTGAGGATTGCAAGTAACTGTTTATATTTCTTTTAGTGATGTTTGCATTTGATTGTGAATCAACTTGTCTTATGCAAAAAATAAACAATTATCAAAATTGAATCTAATTTCTTCTGGAGTGAAAGTTTCCAAATATAATATTGTTAAACTTTTTGAACTTATGTTTCTCTCTCCCTCTCAATCCAGATGTTCAACATCTGGAACACTTGATTTTACAGATGGTAAATATACTAACATATGTAAATCTCTTTCATTGAGACAAAACACTTGACAAAATCATTTGCAAACAAACAATGATAGTGAACTGCAATAGAAATGATAAGGATCCTAACTAAAATCTTGGTCAATAAGGTGGTTAGTAAGGACTATTTTCAAGGCAATGAGGCTGAGAGCTAGGAAGGTGGAGAGGTTGAGGGAAGGAGATTCCACAGCAGAGGGTCTCAGCAGCTGACAGTGCAACTGCCAATGAAGAGCTGGTTAAATATGATTTAAAACACAAATGATCTCATCTGCTATTTTACTTTATGGGCAACAGGGTTAGCGCAGCAGTTGGAGCAAAGCTATTACTGCGCCAGTAACCTGGGTTAGAAACCGACACTGTTTGCAAGGAGTTTGCGTGGGTTTACTCCAGGTGCTCCAGTATCCTCCCATCCTTCAAACTGGTATGGGGATTGTAGGTTAATTGGTGTTTTGGGGGGGCATGGTCCAGTTGGACCTGTTATGGAGCTGCCTGTTTAAATTCTTGCTTTGCTAAGATCTACAGTAAAGGGGGTGTAGATGTACATTTTCACAGTTGAAAACTCATTACTTGTTGCTAGTCATGTAGACAGTTGACTGAAAATGTGAGAAGCTTCCAGAACAGTTCTGCTGTCATTTCGACTGACATTCATTGGATGATCTGGAAATGAGAAAAAAAAGATACTTCAATTTTCACCACTGAGTGGAAATTTCTGGGATATATCTAGATTGGGAATTATGTATTCAGCTTGATCCAAATAAGAGAAGGTAGTGACTCCCTATATCTGGATTTACTTTGTTGCCATTTTCTCTGAGGATGCAGTTTAAGTTCAAACACCTGCTGTCATTGAATGTACAGTCCTAGTTTCTAGCAAGGACAATTGTGTGTGTAATTTGCCTGTAATATATGCTTCTCCTAATATCAATGTCTTTCAGGTGTGACAAAATGCTGATAAATTGCTTTATATTTTACTGAAGGAATGTCATTGTAATTCATTTTCTGTAGCTGAACAACTATATCAATGAAATGCTTCTAAAGATCTCCTGAAGAAAATATATGTAAGAACAACCAGTTGAACAAATTTACTGTGCTCAATAGGCACACATAACCTTTTTCAAAATTATTCAGTGCCGTTATACCTGTGGCTGTAAATCAGTCTTTTTATTTTATTTAGGAGATACATCATGGTAACAGGCCCTTTCAGCACACAACCCTATGCCGCTCAAATACATAAATTAACCTATGAACCATGTACATTTTTGAAGGGTGGGAATAAACGAAAGGACCTAGAGAAAACCCATGCAGGTCATACAATGAACATGCAAACTCTTTACAGTCAAACCTGAGTTGTTGGCGCTCTAATAACATTGGGCTAAATACTGTCCTAATTGTACCACTGTAGTGACCTGTGCACAGAGACACAGACCGGCCCAGAAAATGGCCGACAACGTGGCAACCGCATGGACCTGGGGGTGACACTGGCCGTCGACGCGGGTGATCTCCGCATGGTGGGAAGATGGGGAACTCAGGCAGGAATGCTGGCCAACTCAGGCCGGTGCTCCGATGATGCGGGCCCCTGACATCAGAGCCAGGGGTCCATATAAACTACCAGTGCAATAAATCAGTCTTTGACTTTGATTCCTCATGTGTGTGTCTTCCTTCCACAATTGCTGCAGCACATTCACTACATTGGTGACCCCGACAGGTCCAACTGGCAGCTGGACCCGAAGATGACATATCAAGTGGAGCTAGCAACCATCCATATGGTCTCTCTCAGGCTTCTGACATTCTGGGTGTCGAAGCCACACATGTGGTTCAAGCAGGTTGAGGCTCAGTTCCAGCTTTGCTACATCACCAGTGGTGACACCTACTACTTTTACGTTGTCAGCGCCCTCGATGAAGGGTTATAGGTTTCCTACAGTTGGACTGGGGGACAGGGCCCCATCCACCCTAATGAGCAAGATGCTCACTCTAACTGAGGGCCACAGGCCTTGAACAGATCTTTCTGTAACAGCTGCCTGAGGATATACGGCTCTTGCTCACAGACAAGGACTTTAGCATCCCTTGGACGGTCACTGCCCAGGTGGACATACTCTGGAGAGCGAAGAAGGACACCAGCACCATCATAGAACACATCAGTAAGCCCCACGAAGAACCCCCGGCAAGATCAAGGCCAGCGGAGAAGCAATTTAATAACCTGAGATAGCTATGTTACTACCATCAGCGATGGGATGCGGATGCGGGTTTCTGGGAAACACCAACCGTCATTCATGGCTGCAGCGGTTGGCCCATGTCTGGGAATCCCCATCGTGCAGGCATTTCCAGGTCGACACTGGCAGACCTCGATACCCACAGCGGCAAGCAGGGCCCAACATTGAGGACAGCAATAGCTCCTGCATTCGAAATTTTGGGACCCACTCCATCTCCCTTCATAAAGCAACAGCTGCTTTACATGGACCTTTACCCTCATGGCAATGTGCAACCATTCCTTGGTGCTAACTTCCTTTGGGCCCACTGCTTGCTGGTTGACCTCAAGGGACAGCACTTAGTGCATGCCAGAACTTCTTAGACTCTGCCTCTGGGGAAATCCAAGCTACCCGCCCCCCACCTGGACTCTATAACATTCTCGGACAATAAATTTGATAGAGGCTCCACAGTTCTCCACGGCCGAGTAAGGCATCACATATTGACTGAGGGCACCCCGCTCTACATCAGGGCACGATGACTCCCTCCCAAAAAGCTCAGCCTGGTGAAGGAGGTGTTTAAAAAAATTGAGGAGCTGGGAATTGTGTGGTGCTCCAACAATCCCTGGGCCTCTCCCCTCCACATAGTTCCAAAATCAGCAGGGGGTTGGAGACCATGTGGTGACTACCGCTGCCTCCACAAGCCCACCATGCCCGACAGATACCCTGTGCCCTACATCCAAGACTTTGATGCCAACCTGCATGGGCCATGGATGTTCTCCAAGATGGACCTCATTCGGGGGTACCACCAAATCACAGTCCACCCCCAGTACATCCCCATGACTACATTAATAACCCCCTTTGGTTTATTTGAATTTCTCCGCATGACCTTCAGTCTAAAGAATGTGGCACAAACTTTTCAGCAGCTGATGGATGCAGTGGGCCGGGACCACCCATTTGTATTCATCTATTTGAACAATATCCCATCACCAGCCACAGCCACAAAGACCACGCCACCCACCTGAGGCAACCGTGCACCCACTTGAATGAGTTTGGGCTGACTATCAACTCCACAAAGTGCCATTTCAGTCTGGACACCATCAATTTCCTGGGGCACAGGATTAACAGGTACAGGGCTACACCCCTCCCCGAGAAGGTTGAGGTGGTCAAGCACTTCACTAAGTTACTCACAGTGAAAGGGCTGCAAGAATTTGCAGTATGATAAACATTTACCACAGGTTCGCACACATCATCCCTCCGCCCCTCTTTGTGCTGATCACAGGCAAGGCAAAAGACACTGCTTGAGATGATGAGTCTTCCAGGGCATCCCAAAATGTTGAAGATGTGCTGGCCAATACCACCCTCCGTGTCCACCCCAGACCAGAGGTGCCTACCGCTCTAACTGTCGACGCCTCCAGCACAGCAATAGGGGACATGCTAGAACAACTCATGGAGGGCCTGTGGCAACCCCTGGCCTTTTCAGCAGGCATCTCTGCACCCCACCTCAGAACTCAAATACAGCGCATTCAACCGGGAGCTGTTGGCACTGTACCTGGTGGTAAGACATTCATGTTACTTTTTGGAAGACCAGCAATTCAGTGTGTTCGCTGACCATGCCGCTCACTTTCACCTTTCATAAGGTATTGGACCTGTGGTTGGCCTGACAATAGAGGCATTTGTCCTACATGTCCAGATTTACCAGAGACATTCAGTATATTGTGGGGGAAAACAACGAGGTAGTCGACGCTCTGTCAAGCCCCGTAATTGAATCGATACACACCCTGTCCCAAGGGGTTGATTACGTGGCCCTCACCAAAGCACAGCAGCAGGATTCTGAGATCCCTGTTAATAGGACAGCTGTCTCTGATCTCAGGGTGGACATCCCTGCTGGCCCAGGTAACCTGATACTGCTGTGTGATATTTCTACCGGCAGCCCCTGCTCCATCGTCCCAGCTGCCTGGAGGCGCCAGTATTTCAAGGCCATCCACACCACAGTCAAGATGGTGGCCAACAGGTTTGTCTGGCATAGCCTCTGTAAACAGGTCAGCCCGTGTGCCAAACCTGCATGAACTATCAGTCCTCCAAAGTGCAGGTTCACACCAGAGCGCACGCACAGACTTTTGAACCAGCGCAGCGCAGGTTCACCCATGTACACATTGACTTAGTGGAGCCGTTACTGGTTTCCCGAGGGGTGAGATATCTTTTGACCATGGTGGACTGCTCCACGAGGTGCCCAGAGGTGGTTCCACTGGCTGATACCATGACAGAAACCTATGCCAGGACATTCATTGATACAAGGGTGTCCCGATTTGACTGCCTGAACCCAGCATATCTGGACTGTAACAAGCCAGTCTCCACTCTGCCCCCAAGACGCAGGAGCAGGTCACCGAAGGCTATACACAATGTCCTGGTCACTGGTTCTGGAGGGGGGTGTGTGGTCATTTAGCGGCCAGCACACAGAGACACAGACTGGCCTACAAAATGGCTGGCAAATGCAGTAGCCACATGGACCTCGGGTTGACACTGGCTGTCATCCCAGGTGACGTCCACATGGCAGGAAGACGGGGAACTCTGGTGGGAACACCAGCAAAGCCGAGGCCGGCGCTCCGATAATGCAGGCACCTGGGGCCCATATAAGCAGAGCTGCCAGTGCAATAAACCAGTCTTCAACTTTGACTCCTTGAGTAGGTGTCTTCCTCCCACACTGGCTACACCACCTTCCTTTTGATATCTTGAGCTAAGGTCAATAAGGATGCCCATTTTCAATCTCCCAATTGAAATTAGCTCCCTAAAAAATATATCTGTTTATTGAAAACCAGATTTGTAAAATAATATTCACTACTCTAATTTTCCTAACAATTATCCCTTAATTCATAACCAACAAGACTTCATTATGACATTCATAGATCCAAGAATATTTCAGCCGATTGGAGTGAAACAAGAAAGTCTGCAGACACTGTGATTGTACTGTGGCGATATGTAATTACACCACTAGGTCAGCAGGGGTCATCGCGGTGACCTTGTCTATAAAGCAGTCCAGAGCTACAGTCTGGTGTGGTTATTGTCAGTACATGTACCTTATGCACTAACATTCTGGAGGGACTCAGCAGGTCTCACAATCTTCTGAAGAGGTAAAGATATACTGTGTTCCACCACAAAGATGTCATGAAATTCAGTGTTTTGCAGCAACATCATAGTGAAAACATTCATATTGTAACCATCTTAGAACATTACTATAAAAAAGATAAAAATAATAGTGCACAAAAAGTAAGGCTAGTTCAATGATTATTCAGGAATCTGATGGCAGTAGGAAAGAAGCTGTCCTTGTGCTGTTGAGTGCTCATGTTTAGTTCCTGTACTTTTTTCACGATAGTAGCAGAGTGAAGGGGTCTTTGAGGATAGAGGCTGCTTTTTTAAGTCACAGCCTCATGTAGATGTTCTCGATAGAGTGAAGTCTGGTGCCTGTGGTGTCACAGGCCAAGTTAACCACCCTCTGGAGTTCATTCTTGTCCTGAGAGCTGGTGCCTCCATTACCCAGAATGTTCTCCACGGTATACTGGCAGAGGTTCACGAGAATCTTCGGTGACATACCAAATCTCCTCAGACATGTCACAAAGTATAACTGCTGGTGAGCTTTCTTTGTGATTGCATCAACATGCAGGCCCAAGGACGGATCCTTGAAGATGTTAACATCCAGGAATTTGAAGTTCTTGACCCTCTCCACTACTGAGCCCCAATGAGGACTGGGTCCACCCTCATCTCCTTGGTTTTGCTGATGTTGAGCGCAAGGTTGTTGTCAACCATTCAACAACCTGATCCATCTCCCTCCTGTGCACTTCCTCATTGCCACTTGTGATTCTGCCAACAACGGTGGTGTCATCGGCAAACTTGTAGATGGTATTTGAATTGTGCCTGGCCACATAGTCATGGGTGCATAATGAGCAGAGCAGTGGACTAAGCACACATCCTTGGGGTGCACCTGAGTTTATAATCAGTGAGGAGGAGACGTTGTTTCCAATTTGTACTGACTGTGGGCTTTTGATGACAAAGTCAAGGATTCAGTTGCAGAGGTGGGGGTACAGAGTCCAGTGTTTGTAACTTCTTGACCAGCACTGAATGAATAATGGTGTTAAAGGCTGATCTGTATTCAATGCAGCTGTATGTATGAGTTGCTGTTTTCGAGGTGATGCAGAACTGAGTGGAGAGCCATAAATATTGTATTTGCTGTGGAGCGATTGTGACGATAGGCGAATTGCAGTGGGTCCAGATCTTTACTTATGTGCTTTCTACAGGATCCCACCACCAGACACATATTTCCCATTCCTGTTCTCTTGGCCTTCCACAGGGACCACTCCCTCTGTGATTCTCTTGATCACTCATCCCTTCCCACCCCTCACATCTCTGGCATCTTCCCCTGTGGCCAGAAGAGGTGCAATGCTTGCGCCCACATCTCCTCCCTCACCACCGTCTTGGGCCCCAAATAGGCCTTCACCTGTACATCCAGAGGACTTATTTCCTGTATCCAGTCCGGTCTCAGACTGGGAGAGACCGGTCTCAGACTGGGAGATCACTTCACTCAGCACCTCCTCTCCTTTCGCAATCACAGCGACCTCCCAGTGGCCAACCAATTTAATTCCAGGTCACACTCCCACGCTCATATGTCTGTCCATGGCCTTATGGACTGTCCCACCCTGACCACCCGCAGATTGGAGGAGCAACACCTATTTTTCGTCTGGGCAACCTTCAGCCACATGATATGAACATTGACGACACTGGTTGCCTTTTCTGCCCCCTCCCCCATTTCCTGCCTTTCCAGTTCTTTCACCTATGTAGCCCTTCCTTCTCCCCCCCTTGCCCTCCTTTTTCCACCTATCATCTTATAGCGACTACTCCAGTAGAGCTACTAAATGAAAACAACAGACACCGTGCTAATCAGCAAAGATACTTTATTTGAATTTGCCTCCACTTTTAAAGACCTCCGAGCTTGGAACCGGAAGTGGCATCACCCTTAGCCTGCCACTCACCTGCGGAGCTCTTGTCTTTAAATAAAGACGATGGGAGCCCCGCGCCTTCTTGAAGGTGGGTTCCCCAGTCTCCAGTGTGCCGCGACCCAGCCTGCAGCATTGTGCATGGACCCCCAGCCAGGTAAGTGAGCACCGACCAGGCCTGCGGTGCTGCGCGGCCTGTCGGTGAGCCGCACAAGCAACGGTTCGGCCCACTGCGCTGCTCAGCCCACTAAAATCTCCTGCCCTGCCATTCCCCCTCCCACTCATTTATTCTGATGCTCACTGGCATTTACTCATACTTTGATGAAGGGCTCAAGCCCAAATCATTATTTATGCATCTCTGCCTTTGCTACATCCTTCCTTTGGCTTGGCTTCGCGGACGAAGATTTATGGAGGGGTAATGTCCACGTCAGCTGCAGGCTCGTTTGTGGCTGACAAGTCCAATGCGGGACAGGCAGACACGGTTGCAGCGGTTGCAAGGGAAAATTGGTTGGTTGGGGTTGGGTGTTGGGTTTTTCCTCCTTTGTCTTTTGTCAGTGAGGTGGGCTCTGCGGTCTTCTTCAAAGGAGGTTGCTGCCCGCCGAACTGTGAGGCGCCAAGATGCACGGTTTAAGGCGATATCAGCCCACTGGCGGTGGTCAATGTGGCAGGCACCAAAAGATTTCTTTAGGCAGTCCTTGTACCTCTTCTTTGGTGCACCTCTGTCACGGTGGCCAGTGGAGAACTCGCCATATAACATGATCTTGGGAAGGCGATGGTCCTCCATTCTGGAGACGTGACCTACCCAGCACAGTTGGATCTTCAGCAGCGTGGATTCGATGCTGTCGGTCTCTGCCATCTCGAGTACTTCGATGTTAGGGATGAAGTCGCTCCAATGAATGTTGAGGATGGAGCGGAGACAACGCTGGTGGAAGCGTTCTAAGAGCCGTAGGTGATGCCGGTAGAGGACCCATGATTCGGAGCCGAACAGGAGTGTGGGTATGACAACGGCTCTGTATACGCTAATCTTTGTGAGGTTTTTCAGTTGACACTGTTTGACCTGCGGAGATTCTCCAACATTTTGTGTTTTTACCTCAACCATGGTGTCCTCAGACAATTATTTTGGTATGTGTTAATTCTGGTCACGATCACCTCACAAAGCATTTCATCACAGTAAAAGTATCCTTTAAACAGCAAAGGTAAATATGCATGACTGATGTTTCAGACTTGAGCCTGTAATCAAGGTATGGAAAAATGTCAGGAGGCATCATAACAAAAAAGTGGGGGGGGAGATGTAGTTTCAAAGGCTGGAGATGATAGGTGGAGAAGGGAGAGAGGGGATGGCAGCAATCAAGGGGAGAAGGGATGGCTAGGGAATAGAAAGGGAAGTGGGAGAAGAACTGGAAGGGAGAAGGGGGAAGAGGAGAGCAGGTTAGCAGAAACCGGAAAAGTTTGTGTTAATGCTATCTGGATGGTGAGTGCTCAGAGGGAAAATCAGGTGTTGTTCCTCCGATTTGTGGATGGTCTTGGTGGGATAGTACATAAGGCCATGGATAGATATCAGATTATGGGTGTGTGACACCAAACGGTAATGATTGTCTATTGGGAGGTGTCTATCACTGGTGGAGATGGAGTGAAGGTGCTCAGTGAAGTGATCTCCCAATCACCACCCAGTCTCTTCAATATAGAGAAGGCCACAAAGGGATCACCAGATGCAATAAATCAATCCTGCAGATACAAAAGTGAAGTGTTCCTTCACTTGAAAGGCCTGTTTGGCTCCCAAACCGAGGTGAGGGAGGAGGTGTGAGCGCAAGAGTGGCACCTCCTGTGGCCACAGGGGAAGGTGCCGGGCTGGGGGGGGGGGGGGGGGGGAGCGGAGTTGGGGGCGATTGGTGGGGAGGGATGAGTTCAAGAAAGAATCACAGAGGGAGTAGTCCCTATAGAAGGCAGAGTGGAGGAGATGGGGAGATGTGTCTGGTAGTGGGATCCTGTTATAAAGGCCTAAATTCTGGAGGATAATGTGTTGGATGTAAAGGCTGAAGGGGTGGTAGGTGAGGATAAGGGGGATTCTATGTTTGCTGTGTCTGTGGGCAGAGGGAGCCGAGGCAGAGGAGCAGAAAATGGAGGAGATACCGATGAGGGCTGAATTGATGGTGGTGGAGGGGAAGCCACGTTTGTGGAAGAAGGCAGACATTTCGGAAGATCTAGACGGAAAGACCTCGTCTTGGGAACAGATGTGGAGGAGACAGAGAAATCGAGAGAATGGGGTAGAATCCTTGCAGGGAACAGGGTGTGAGGAAGCACAGTCAAGGAACTTCATGGCAATCAATGAGTCATGATGCCTTGTTTCCAAACACCATTTGTTCTTTATGTCCTGAATTTTCTGCAGGATCTTCAGCTTCAGCTCCATGTCGACCTGTTTCCTTTCCTTTGATGAATGGTGAAGGTTCCAATTCAGGAAAGGCTGAAATTTGTTGTCAGTTTGCTCCTCAATCTCCTGATACTTCTCATCAAACAATTCTTTGTTCTTGGTCAAGGAGCCAGCAATCAATATTTTTTTTATTTTTTTTAAATTTAGACATACAACACGGTAACCGGCCATTTTGGCCCACAAGTCTGCACCGTCCAATTAACCTACACCCCCAGTATGTTTTGAACTGTGGAAGGAAACTGGAGCTCCCAAGAAAAATCCACGCAGACATGGGGAAAACGTACAAACGTACATAGACCGACATCTATGTCAACACGGGCCATGACCAGGCCACCCGACCGATGCTCCCCATGCCTCTGGATGCCAGTTAGCGCAGGATTTTCATCCCAGTCCCAATCATTGGTGCTGTAAAGGCATTACACTTAGCACAACACCAACTGTGCTGCCCAAATCTCAGTAGTAAACCTGTGGTGTGCAGACAATGGTCGTGAGTGTGCTTGGAGACCGAGCATCAACTGAAGGTCAACTCCCTTATTGAAATGTATATGAAAATAGACCTTATTTACAAGACATCAGCAAGACATTTCTCCAACAAGTGTCATTGTACAGAATTGCCCTCTGACAAACCACCTCATTAATTGTCGACTCAACTGAGGTGCACATTCTGTAGGTCTCTGGACAATACCAGCAGTGGCTCCAGTTTCTCCTCTGTACAGCACTCAGTGGATGCTGGCTCTAAATTAATTTTGCGATGTGATATTTTAAAACCACTAAGAATGTTGAAGCCAGCTTGGAAAGATAGAAAGCTGTGGGTTACAAAGAAAAGGTAGAAAGCTAAGAGGTTATAAAGAAAGACCGAGGGAATTTCTGAGGCAGAAGGATTTATCAAAAGAGCTTACCACCAATGTAGAGTCTAAAGGGGAGGATGAAATGGTGAGGACAGGGATGGTGGAGCTATAGGGGGTGGTGGATGGATTAACAGCTTATTTAAATGCACACTCTTAACTGCCTGAAACCTTTTTGTTCCTTTCCTCCCACTGATGTTGCTCGACCTCAGTTCCTTCAGCAGATTGTGCTTAGTTATATTATCTTTCTGCTATTTTTCTGTTTCTGTCATTGAAGTTGATGAACTTTGAATTGATAAACTAAACCTGGCCTAAAAATGTGCATAGCATAGCATTTTATTGCAGACATGTTTTTTTTCTTATTTCTGTTGAATTGATGCCCATCATTTCACTGATTGATTATGGCATTGGATAAATTCGGATTCTTTTCCAGCTGACAGCTAATTCAATTTTAAGAAATAGGATTGAAAAGTGCAGATTTTTGTTGGAAACATTTTCATGCTTGACATTGTTCATCAAAGCTCTCTTAAAAACAATTAAGCCTGGAACTGGTCAATGCAATGAGGATGAAACTAATTGCATTAAGTTGCAAAGGTGAGTGGACAGGTTTTGACATCTGTAATTGCATGTTAAAAATAAAAATCCAGAAATGATTGTTTCTTATAATTTGGACCTCCATGTTTCCTTATTTGACTAAATGCAGTGAAAACTAGATCAAAAATTTCATCTGCACTTTTTCACTTCATTGACTACTAGCTGGAAAGAAAGTTGATAAGTATTCAGCCTTGTTAAATGAGATGCATCCAACTGTACTGCCACAAAATTAACACTGAGCAAACCTCTTAGCCCTGAAATCCAATTATATATACACACACTCAGAATAACAATCCATCTCTCATTTTTTGATGAGATATATGGTAAGTTTTTTTTTTAATTTCCCTTTGGATGGTTAGCTTTGACTTTATATTCCTTGTTATTTCCAAACTTCCATTTTGTTTTCTATTGAATGTTTTAAACGTTATTTTAAAAAAGTGTTTTCTTTTCACTTGCTTGTGTGAGCCATGAGAATTATTCAATCTGAATAGCTGTCAAGCAAGGTCAATGATATTAAAATTGCTGGATGTCACAGAGACCCTAAAGAAGGAGCAAATTCCACATACGTTTGTGTGGTGGTACAACACCGGCCTACTGCAGGGGGCAACCTCTGTACCTGCAGGAGTGTAAGGGGACAGGACAACACCTGGCTGGCTGTCAATCAGTCAGCTTGAATGGATCAAGCCCCATCCGGTCGGGTGTCAATCACCCTATGGGATATAAGCCTGCCTCACTCGGAGATGCTGCAGCTACGGTCAACCTGGCTCTGTGGGAGTCTTTGTGGATTAAAGCCTGTTGTACAGTCTTTACCTTGTGTGTATCTAATTCTGGCTAACAACGCACCACAATTTAATCCACAAAATTTTTCCACGGCTGCCATGGAAAAACTCGTGAGCACAGGAAGCCTCAAAGTCGACCCACACCACCCAGAAGCCCAGATACGCTTCAAGATTTGGCAGCACGCGGTTGAGGCAATCATCGAGGCGCATGAAGGCGGCATCCTGGACTCAGACTGGAAGAGGCTTGTCCTACTCCAGTCAAAGCTGGGTCCCCACAGCTTCCAGGCAACAAAAGGCTGCTGGACATACAAGAGCGCAATGGACACTCTCGAGAACTTGTACAAGCCCCCCAAGAATGCGGTCTGTGCAAGGTACCTCCACAAAACCTGAGCCCAGCAACCCGGGGAGAAGGCTGATTCTTAACTGGGACACCTGCGAGAGTTGGCCCGACCGTGTCTGGCTGAAACCGGGGTCGGCGCAGAGGAGGTCAAGAGGCTGATCCGGGATGCCTTCGTCCGAGGGCCATCAGGCAGAAGCTGCTGGAAGACAATATCGATGCCATAACCAAGACTGTGGAGGTGGTCCAAACCCTGGAAGCGGCAGCCCTGCACATCAAAGCCTTCGATTCCAGGTTCCCCCAGGCTCCCTCATAGCCCTCTCACACTGCAGCTGCAGAGCCAGCGTGAGCTTGGGAAGAAAACGTCGCTGCAGCAGGCACATGGCACCCCTGTAAGTACTGTGGGTCCTGGTGTGGGTCAGACCGACGATCGAGCCAAAACTGCCCGGCTAGGAACCAGTACTGTTCCCGATGAGGCAAGAAAGGCCACTTCACTAAAGTGTGCCTCTCAAAACTAGCCGGCAGTTCAGCGGCCCTCTATGACCTCCCCACCTCCCCCGCGGACCCCTCCATGTAAGTCTGTCGGGCGGCACCATTGTTCCCACTACAACTTCTGACTTCCCTGACTTTGATGGTGTAGCATCCGGCCCTGCCAGCGATGGTCGCAGCATGTGCCCCGAGCACCTGGACCAGCCCCTGCCCTCGGCAGTGCCACTCACCGAGAACTACAGCAACGTTACCACCATCTCATTGCGTGACGTCATTTCCGGCTGATGTAATGACGTCACTGCCACCGGCAGCGAAAACGTCACTTCTCCTGGTGCAACGAACATGACTGGGGAAGGAGACCAGCCACGCACCAGGCCCCAACGTGCTGCCGCCATATTGGGCCAGGCAGCGGCCGACAATGAGAATGACGTGGTCAACACTGACGCTCCCCATGCCTCCGGCCACCATCGACTGCTGCACACAGCACCCCACGACTGACGTCTATGTGGTCAACACGGGCCATGACCAGGCCACCCTACCGATGCTCCCCATGCCTCTGGATGCCATAAATCACCATGCACAATCAGAGAGTGATGACTCTGACTGCAAGACGGTCCTGGCTGCCACCACGCTGTCCAGAGACATCCCTCACAACTTCTGGAGCTCTATGTTGGATGTGCAAGTCAACGGGCAGATAACAAAATGCCTATTCGACAGTGGCAGCACCGAGAGCTTCATTTACCTGAGCGTGACCCACTCCCTGAGATTAAAAGTCCACCCCACTACCCGCTTGAACGCCCTTGCCGCCAAATATAAGACTGTTGGTACCCTCGGGCGCTGCTCGGCCGATATAAATGTGGGAGGGGAGACTTACACAGGGTTCAGGCTCCTCGTCATACCCAAACTCTGTGCCTCAATCCTCCAAGGCCTAGACTTCCAGTGCCACCTGCAGAGTGTCACCCTTGCCTTCAGGGGGCTCCAACCTCCACTCACGTTACATAGCACGCCAACCTACCAGCCCCGGCCAACCTGAGGCCTCTCCACACTATGCATCACCCCACCGGCGCTCTTCCCACATCTTACACTAGGCTGCAAGCTAATCCCTGCCAGAAGTAGGTGCTATTGCGCCACAGACAGAGACTTCATCAAGGCGGAAGTGTGGCAACTCCTGGTGGAAGGTGTCATAGAGCCTAGTAATAACCCTTGGAGAGCTCAAGTCCTGGTGGTCAAAGGAGGAAGTAAGCCAAAGATGGTTGTAGATTACAGCCAGACCGTTAACTGGTACAACTGGATGCCTACCCCCTGCCAAGGATCGTCGACATGGTCAACGAGATAGCCTGCTACCTCGGTTTTCTCCACGATTGACTTGATGTCAGCGTATCACCAAATCCCCATCCACTTGAAGGACAAGCCCTACACAGCCTTTGAGGCAGACGGGCACCTGTACCAGTTCCGCCGAGTTCCCTTTGGGTTCATAAATGGGGTCTCTGTCTTCCAGCGGGAGATGGAGCGCATGGTAGACCAGCACAGGCTAAAAGCGATGTTCCTGTATCTGGATAACGTCACTATCTGCGGCCGTGACCAGCAGGACCACGATGCTAACCTGGAAAAAATCTTCCAGACGGCTGGGGAGCTGAACCTCATGTACAACAAGGAAAAGTGTGTGTTTAGCACCACCCGCCTCGCCATCCTGGAGTACATGGTCGTCGGCCCAGATCCAGAAAGGATGCGCCAATTAATGGAGCTACCTCTCCCCCCATACTAAAGGCCCACCGCAGGTGCCTTGGCCTATTTTATTACCCGCAGTGAGTCCCTCACTTCTCGGACAAGGTCGGCCCATTGGCCCAAGCTACAACCTTTCCCCTCTCACCCGAGGTGCAGGCTGCTTTCATCTGCATCAGGCAGGACATTGCAGATGCCATGATGCAGGCCATGAATGAGGACTCCCCCTTCCAGGTGGAGAGCAATCCCTCTGATGTACCCCTTCCCGCTACCCACAACCAAGGGGTGTGTCCCATCGCTTTCTTCTCTAGGACCCTCCACGGTTCCAAGCTAGGGCATTCAACCATTGAAAAGAAGGCCCAGGCGATTGTTGAAGAGGTCTGCCATTGGCTCCACTACCTGGACAGCAGGAGATTCACCCTCCTCACTGACCAGTGGGCTGTGGCGTTCATGTTTAACACTACCCACAAGAGCAAGATCAAGAACGACAAGATCTTGCAAAGGAGAGTCAAACTGGCAACCTACAGCTATGACATACAGTATCGCCCTGGGAAGTTTAATGACTCCCCTGATGCCCTCTCTCGGACCTGCACATCTATGTATGATGACAGGCTGCAGGCATTGCATGAGTCCCTCTGCCATCCGGGTGTCACCAGGTTGTACCACTTCATTAAGTCCAGGAACCTGCCGTATGCCATCAGGGCCGTCAGGGACATGACCGAGGCCTGCCGAGTCTGCACGGAGTGTAAACCCCATTTCTTCCGCCCACCCCAGCCCCATGTCATAAAGGCCACTTGGCCCTTCGAGCGTCTCGGCATGGACTTCAAAGGGCCCCTGCCTTCCATGAACCAAAACATCTACTTCCTCATGGTAGTGGACGAGTATTCATGCTTCCTTTTTGCTATCCCTTGCCTGGGCACCTCCACGGCCACTGTCATCAGGATCTTGGGGCAGATCTTCACCATGTTTGGCTACCCCACTTTCATCCACAGCGACTGGAGGTCTAGTTTCATGAGTTACGAGCTGTGCCAGTACCTGATGGCGAGGGGCATTGTGACTAGTCACACGACGAGTTATAAGCCGAGAGGCAATGGGCAAGTGGAATGCAAAAACGGGGTGGTCAGGGAGGCAGTCCTCCTGGCTCTCAATTCAAAAGGGTGGCCCATTGAGTGCTGGCAGGACACCCTGCCCAAGGTGCTCCATACCATTGGGTCACTGATATGTACGGCTACCACCCCTCATGAACGTCTGTTCACATTCCCCAGGAAGTCAGCGACTGGAATGTCCCTCCCAGTATGGCTCACATCCCTGGACTGCTGCTCCTGTGTAAGCATGTACAGACACACAAGGCTGAAGCTCTGGTCGAGCAGGTCTTCCTCCTACACGCGAACCACAACTACGCCTATGTTAGGTTCGGCAGTGGCAGGAAGGACACCGTCTCATCCGTGGACCTGGCACCAGCAGGAGCATCCACCACTCAACGGCATCCTTCAGCCCAGGATGAATCTGACTGGGCATACATCCCCATCCCCAGGCAGCTATGGGGTGCGCAGGACCTCCTTGAGCACCAGAGGCCCGCTTCAGCCCTGGGGGACGAACCTGACCCCCACCCATTCAATACAACTCTCACACATCGATCCTGGCCCCTTTGGCCACCCCTCTGCGTGGCACCACACCAGTCACAGCTGCCGCCAGCCCCGCCCCCCCCCCCCCCAGTTCCCCTCTGACCAGTGACCAGGAGCCAGTCCTACGACGGTCACAGAGACCCCAGTGGCCAGCGGATTGTCTCAATCTGTAAATATTGTATTTTTGTATAGTCGGTACGATTCCTTGTTACTGACCCCACCCCGGGACAATTTTAAAGAAGGGGGTGAATGTGGTGGTACACGACCGGCCTACTGCAGGGGGAAAACTCTGTACCTGCAAGAGTGTAAGGGGACAGGACAACACCTGGCCAGCTCTCAATCAGTCGGCCTCAATGGATCAAGCCTCACCCAGACGGGTGTCAATCACCCTCCGGGATATAAGCCTGCGCCTCACTCAGAGTTGCTGCAGCCACAGCCAGCCTGGCTCTGTGGAAGTCTTTGTGGATTAAAGCCTATTGTACAGTCTTTATCTTTGTGTGTGTCTGATTCTGGCTATTACAATTTGAAAACTGAAAAAGCATCCTAACATCTAGGCTTCATCATAATAGGGAGACTTCCATGGGGCCCACAGCAGCATGGGTCCCTTTGTCACTGATTGGAAATCCAAATGCTAATATCTGAAGAACTAATTCACATTGTAAGCCAGCATTTTGTAAAAACCTGCATTGTTCAGGATTATTGTCATGTTATACCTGGTTCAATGAGCAGGGGTCTTCCATGAGGACTTTCCCTTCAGCTCTAATATTTTTACTGCTTTGCAAAATTGAAGGGTATGTGCACAATGATAGCAAGGGCTTCATTCAGGAGCCAGGGGGGTGGGGGAGGGAGTGTGAAGAAACTGTCTTTAAGGTCATTGGTGTGTGCCTTCACACCCACACCCTTGAACCTTCACCCTGTCGGGTGGAAGGAGAGAACAGAGTGTCCAGGCTATGCTGGATCCTTCTGCATTTTGGCTACCTTTCCGAGGCAGCAGGAGGTGTAGATCTATCGTCTTCTTCTCCAAGCATCAGCATTCCAAGTAAATAGTGAGATTATGTAGAAAATTGTGTGTGAAATAGGGCACCACATCCAGCTGATGGAGGCCAGAAGTCAAAGTTCTGTCATGTCCAGTTCCATGGCAAGGGAGATTGTTTGAAGTGAAGCAGAATGCTTGTCTTTTAACATTTTGAATTATTGCCCAATATAAACTCAGCTTCAAATAACTTCTCCTGCCCTTGGGTTGAATATGATGGACCACATTTTTTTTAGCATTGCTACAGTTGTCATGGGATTAAAGAGCAAAAGAAACTTGAAAGCTACCTACAGCCGTGAGTCATATGAAAACTGACAAAACCATTGCAAAAGAATTTCTTAAAATTATTCAAGCAAATATTAACTGGATATTATTCAGTTTTTTTTTTTTCTTTTTAATGAGATTGAGTTAAACAAAAAGAGCACTTAGTTTTTTTTTTGTAAAGCATGTTTTATTCTTTATTTGACATTATAGCCTGGAATTTCCTGACAAGTCAGTTCAGATATTGCAATGGGGTTAACCATAAGATTCCATTTGATGTCATGTACCAAAATAGACAAAAGTCTTACCCGTATCTCGACGAAAGGCTCAGGCCCAAATATTGGTTACCCTTTACTTTTTGTAGATGCTGAGTGACTTGCTGATTTTCTCCAACACTTTTGTGTATTTCACTACCATCACAGTGTCTGCAGACATTCCTGTTTAACTCCAAACTTTTTTCTTTGTTGGCCTTGATAAAGGCACAGAAATATGTGCTACTAGTCCATCACCAATATCATGATGAGGTTGAAACCAAAGGAACAAATTAATTGCTTATAAATTGACTTTCTGTTTTAAAGCACAGATACATATGCATACAACAGATGTACAACATGGTAACAGGCCATTTTGGCCGATGAGCCTGTGCCGCCCAATTATACTCAATTGACCTAAGAGAATATACAAACTCCTTCGAGACAGCATGGGATTTGAACCCCGGTCCCGATTGCTGGTGATGTAACAGTATTGCACTAACCAGTACGCTAACCATGAGAACTCCACCAACAGTTATTTCAGTAAAAACAGCTGTTAATGGAATTGCAGGACACAATACTTCATCCTTAAAGAGGAAGTAGACCGGTGTGGGGATGTTCAGTAGATATTGATGAGCCTTGTGACAAAAGCAATATAGACTCGCTGCTCAGGTTAACAGTGGAGCCTCAGCTATATAATTCTGTGTTGGTGAGATTATATACCTGGGATAGTCTAATGGTGATAGGTATCTGGAATAGAACATTGTTGCTGGTCCACCAAGAGCTGCAACCAAAAATGTTTTACAATTCATCAAGTCATCTTTTCATCAGTTGGATTTGGGGGGAGGTGGTGGGGTGCAGTATTGCATAGAAAATTATAGCCATGATTATTTGTGTTGAACAAAGCAACTGGCCATGCTGTCAGGCATGTTGACATCATGGAGATCCTTGGAGCACCACTATTCAGGATCTATCTTCCGTCTACTCAGCAGTAAAGTGGAGGATTTAGTACCAAACTAAACACAGAACAAGTCAAGAATCTTCATTCCTCTGCTCCTTCATCATTCTCTGACTACTGGCTATGCATATTCAGGATCAGCTTCAGCTTAAATTCTTCCCAGCATCATGTGCAAAATATCAATCACACCTGATCTATTCCACTAAGTCCATTTGAATAATTCCTGAAAAAGTAACAACTCCTTCAGAAGTTGGAGTTTTTCCCCATCCTCAAATTTTGTTACGTCACTGCTTGAAATTAATTCCACTCTACTTTACAGAGTTTGTTTTTTTCAGTCTTGGTGGAAGCTTAGATATGGTAACAATGACCTGCAATAGTTTGGACAACATTTCTCTGCAATGCCCTTTCAAACTTCCCATATTAATGATGGCAGAAGGTCAATGATAACCAATTATTTCAAAAAGCATACTGTGATTTTAGAATATATTTCAAACATTGTATATCAAAATGTATGGTTTCTTCCATGACCAAAGACACAAATGACAAAGACAATTTAAAAGCTTTCAATATTAAGACTGATAGGTAGCATTCAGTGATCTTTGGGAGATCAGAGGTGGAGGGAGTGAGCAACTTTAAATTCCTGAGGGATCACTATCTCAGAGGAACTTACCTGGACCCATCATATTAATGCAATTGTGAAGAAAGCAGATCAGTGCCTCTACTTCCCCTGGAGCTTGTGGAGGTTCGGTATATCATCGAAAACTTTCACAAACTACAACAGATATGAGGCAGAAAGTGTGCTGACTAGCTTGTATCACAGCCTGGTATGGGAGCACCAATACCTCTGAGCAGAAAGACCTGCAAAAGGTAGTGGACATAGGAAGTACATCACAAGCAAAACTCTCCCCACCCTTGAGAACAACTGCATAGAACATTGCCATCAGAGAGCAGCAGAAATCATCAAAGATCCACATCACATACCTCCTGCTCTGTTCTCATTGCTGCCATCTGGAAGGAGGTACAGTAGTCACGGGATTCACACAACTTCAGGAATAGTTGCTGCACTCAACATTTATCAATTACCTAATAAGCAGTCTCATTCCGTGACTTATTTAAGGATTATTACTTTATTATTTATTACTGAATATTTATATTTCTGTATTTGCACATTTAGTTTGTTTAGATTTCTTTATTTTGTATATATTTTGTTCTTCTTGAGTAGACTTTACAGTTACTGGTAATTTAGAAATTCTGCTTGGCCTGAAGGAAAAAAAATTACAGTTGACTGTGATGTCATGTATGTACTGTGTATATAGAAATATTTTTTGGAGATAAATTGGGAAAGGTTTGTTAGTGTAGGTCACATACAAACACTTTAAAACAGATCTTATTTAAAATACTGGAGCTCTGCCCCATGTTAGACATATTGGCTCCACAGCTTTTGCAAGAGCTTTGAAGAGTTGAGACTTCACTAATGGATTATTGTTTACAAAAGGCAACAGATAAAAGATCTTGTTGGAGCCACAGATTGTCTGGAAGATAACTTGTTGTTCTCAGAAGGTCATGTGGTTCTGGAAGCAGAGAGAGTCAAACAGGCTTTCTCTCAGAGAGAGAGAGAGAGAGAGAGAGAGGACAGCGATCACTTCTACAGTGTTACAGCCAGCAGAAGTAGCTGGAACTGGAACAGGACAAGCTGGCAAGCTTGTGGAAAGCCCCATTTTTGAAGATGGCCTGGTCAAAGCCCTTGTGGTCCATTCTAGAGGAGAGGACTTAGCTGTCTAATGTTTCACTTGGAATAAGAGAAAGAGAAAGGAATTCTGTGGTGACCTGAAAGAAAGAGGTTGTCATCTGGAGAACCCTGAAGGCACAAGTTTCGTCAGCAAGACACTGAAGTAGCTGATTAAAAAGGAACAACAAATCTCTCTCTGAAAACTGACAAGAACCTTCCTGAGCAGTAACCATTTATCTTTCAAGCACCAAACCTAGTGAACTTTATAAATGTTAAATTCTGTGCACAGTATAAGAATTGCCTGCAACCAGTGAACTTGGAGAAAAGAGAAGTGAGACTGGATTGTGAACCAAAGAACTTTTCTGAACTTACAGGTTAAGTAAGTAAGTTAAGAGTGATAAGTTAACGTTTGATTCTATTTTCATATTTTAATATAATTAAAAGCATCTTTTGTTTAAGTAACCATTTGTCTTGGTGAATATCTATTGCTGCTGTGTTTATGGGTCCTCTGGGCTTGTAACAGTACTCAGACAGTAACTTTGAACTTGGTATAGATATATAACATGTGACACAACCTACGCAGAACAGTATGTTGCAACACAATTTTCCTTGTTCACTATCTTGAAACATAAATCATTCTATCTCATTCATGTGAGAAAGTCCATAAATAAGCTGGCAGCAGCATTGCTGAGTCCCCTCAATCGTTGAGTACCTGCAGATTGACCTAAGCTCTATAGATGCAATCAAGTCTCATTCTGATAAATCATAACACTATAGACCAAGTGACTGTACTTGCAGATAGTGTAGATAGCTATGCGATGATTGACCTGGGAGATGGACTGAAGTGGCCATATAGCTTGATTAAATTTGAGCCTGAGACATCTTGTTCTTAATGAATTCTTAACTTACAAGCCTCTGGTTAAGACAGTGATTTTGTTTTATTTTTGCCACAGTGGAAATTTCTGTGAATATCAAAACAAAACTGCAATTGTTGGAAACCTGAAAATACTCAGCAGGTCAGGCAACATGTGCGGAAAGAGAAACAGAGTTAATGTTTCATTTCAAAAAAACCTTTGCCAGCACTTGAGTTTATTGTTTTGATTAAAGGCCCTTTGTTAGTCTTTTCCAAAATGAGAGGGTGGTGAATTGAGATCCAGAGGAGAATGACATGGTGAATGTCAAGATATGTCCACTGGTGAGAGAATTTTGAATCTGGGGTCATATTTACATGATTAATGGTTATTGGTTAAAACTGAAATTCATTGGAGCCTATTCACAGGGGGAGGGTAAAATGCTGTGATTTTCTACCCTATGCATGTGGAGGCAAGATAATTTGGGAGTATTATAAAAGGAATTAGATAAATAAATCTAAAATATTGTGTAACTGAGGTCCATGGGGATCTGGTACAGAAGACAAGAAGCTAGGGCAGGTAGGCCATTATACAGTCGTCTTGAGGGACCAAGTGGGCCACTTCTTTTCCCATTCTCATATGTGCTCATGGTGAAGGCATCTATGTGCATTTTGCATTTCTGACCAATTTTAACTTAACTTCAAATAACAGAGCTTCGCTTCTTCTGCTCTTGGGCTGAAAATGATGGATTTTTTTTAGAATGATTTCAGTTGTCATGTGAAAGAAACTTGGAAGCTGGTCAGTCTTAAATTGTAACCTTTGGTCTTTTGTTGCACATGTTAACTTCCATGCTAATTGAGTCATGGAGGATTTTAGGCACTTAATAGATCATTTTAATCATACTCACGTCAAATTAGCAACCTCTTAAATTTCTCATGTAATAATGAGATATTATGAAGATGACATGGCCCAAAGATTCAACATTGTTACATCCATTTCAGATTCATTCAACAGCAATGTTAAATTAAGCATTGAGGTGATGCATTCCCCGATGCCTCTTCTGTCAGTAGACCAATTCACTAATATAATTTTAGTATTGAAGGAAGGATGTTATATTTGTTTCAGGGTTAGTTACATTATTACACACATATTTTGAGGACTGACAATTATTAGAAGAAAGCTACATTGGAGATTATGGATACTGTAAGGTGGTGCAACAAACAAAATGCTGAAGGATTTCAGTGGGTCAGGCAGCATCTGTGGAGGTAGAGGGATGGTCAACATTTTGTGTTGAGACCTGCATCAGGACTGAGTCAGTGTGAGAGTCCTGATGCGATGCTTATAATATCCTATTATAATCAATCATTCACATTACAATGGACTTCGTTAGGTTTTGGATCTAACATTGGTATTATTCTGAGATTTTTCACTCAGACCTACCCTTCAAACTAGAAGTGATTCCTTTTTGTTTCAAATGCCCAAATGAACCAGTATTTTATAAAAATCCATTTCTATTTATATTCTTTCTACTTCCAATAAGGCATTTTAAATGCTTCAATTTACAAGGTGCAAAATTTATACAATCGTTTAAAATGCTGTCTTCTAAATCAATTCTAACCTTTTGGAATCTGTTTGAACGATGCAAAGGATCTGAGTGGTTATGTTACATGTCAACCATCTCACAGTTGACTGCAAGCAACCAAATTCCAGAATGATAAAGGTCTCAGCTATTTTGAAACAATATGTGACATGCACGTTGTAAAACTAAAGCTAATATTGGAGAAGAGTCAGAATACATTGATGTCCAGCTACTAAAACCTGTTGAGCAATACCCCATCGTGGCAGGAGTTTCCATAAGTTCATGTTGCACGCGTGTATAACAACCTCACAGAATCAGATTTCTTTTCAAACAGGCCTCAGAAACTTGTCATGAAAACAATTTTAAGCAGAATGACAGACATTGCTTTGCCAATTGGATTACTGGTGGCTTTTGTGTTAACATTCTGTGGATCTCAAGGTAAGTTTATTTTTAATTCATTCCCTCTTTGGGGTTAGAGCTATTTAATTGCATATAACAACAATGTATGAATCATAGGTAGTATATGAACAAAGACTCCTTGGGGTTGGGAAGCTTTTTTTTTAAATGCTGCTCAGTTCTGAGTTGCTGTGTTATGGGAGTCAGTTTCAAATCATCCATAGATAATATGTTTTTTTTTAATCTCATAATAAGTGTCAGAACTTGTAGAACATCTGCTCAAAGTATAAGTATTGGTCTAGCAACTTAATGATTCACTCAATTCCTGCTCCATAAAACCATTATTTTCTCACCACTTACAAGCTACCATGCTAAACATTATTAGATTTTATGATGAACATTTTAAAAAACCTCAATTGCTTTATATTACTTACATTGATCAATAGATCCTTTGTAATTTGTAAGTGCAATATGTTTGCTGGAAAACTGTAACAATTCTGCATGAAAATCTGAGAGAAAACAGTACAGGCAGTGTGAGTGAAAAATGGGTCACTGTAATCACATGCTGAAACAGATCATTGCTTTAGCTATGAGTTTCCTTTGTGAAAAATCCATTGCCAAATACTGAATAGAATAACCAGTTTCATTTCAGAGCATTTAGTTTTAAGTCATTCTAATCAATGTGACCAACTGTAACTCATTGTTGAGTTCAACACCAGGCCAATGTCAGCTGATATTCACGCTTTGCGAAGACCTGACAGCAACCTTCGAGTCTGATCTTTTAATCATAGTGTATTTTAAAACACTATGTTGATTCACAATGCTCTTATGCATCTTTCACGGTTTAAAGTGTCGCATCCACTGCTGTTAAATTTCCGAATGGATCGGTGTCTTCACCAAAGTCCATGGTGTTACCTAAAATGGTGTTAGCTAAATTTCTCTTGGAAACCACAAGGTCCCAGGCCGGCTTTGATCTCATCCGTCAGACGACACTCACAACTAGAGGACCAGTTGGAATCAGACTTGATCAACAGAAATACCATACCTACACTGTTGGAGTACCATTTTTAAAGTGGGAACTCAACAACAGTAGGGGTTTTCTGCTCCCAGATCTCCAACCGGTGTGGCCCTCAATAACTCCGATTCCCTGCCACCAAGAGACGGAGATGCCAACACTGTTGGGGTACCAAAAATGTAATATGGACTCACAACAGTGGGAGGTTTTGCTCTCCATCTGGAGCTCCAACTGGGTTATGGCCCTTTGTAACTCTGAGTTACTGCCACCGAGAAACAGGAGTAATTCTCCCTGAACTCCTCTGGGGCTGCTGCACCTCAATGCCTCCATGCCCAGTTGTACAGACCAGAAGAACAGACAACCTAGGTCATCGTGCCTGCATACGTAGCTGGGTGTGATACGCCAAACCAATTATCGAGCCGTCCTCAGCCCTAGGCCTGACCTACATCACCTGCAGCCTTCTGGGGTTTCTTCGAGCGATCGGTTTTGCTGCCCTTCATCTTCACATGCTAGATGTTTCCAGCAGGAATTTGTGGAAATATGGTACAGAACCCATAAGAGTACCATGGATTTTGTGGTGGGGTGGCACAAGCCTCAGCACCGCAGTAACCTCCCTCTTCCTGAAAGACAACTAGACTTGGCACCATTGACTCCGGAACGGCAGTTCGTCTCAGCCCATCATAGTCATAATTACTCCCATGAGGCAAGCAGTAATTGATGCTGGAGGCAGGAGTGATAAAATAAGTTTCAAGGTTCCTTTTATTGCCGCATAATAATACATTAAAAATGTAACTTACATGATATACTTTAACAGCTTTTACTTGTTTAATAAATAAGCTGTAGACACCGGAAATTGCAGATGCTGGAATCTTGAGCGAGAAATTAAACTGTTGGAGGAACTCAAGGATTGGGCAGCATTCATCGAGGGAAATGGATAGTCAATGTTTCAGATCGAAATCCTGCTTTAGTACAATAAGAACTCAAACTCATGCTGAAGTGGGTTTCAACCCGAAACCCTTATGATTTTTAAACAGCTGTTGCGATCATTTCCCGTCGATAATTTTCACACTTACCCTCTGTAGTGGCTGTTCAAACAGAAAAGACCTTTACACTAAAATACCTGAGTCACGGTGAGGTACAGTGTCACAGCATCAATATCGTCCTATTAATTTAGACCATTTTTGTGGACCACCTGTAGTTCAGTTTAGACTGTATACAGTCCGCAAAACTGTCTAGGACTGATGCTGGAAAAATTTTGGAATGGAAATGATTTGCTCATTCCCATTCTAAACTTTTTACACAGCTGGTGGCATGGGAAATTTTTGAAAAACCATTACTGACTACTCATTTTCTGGCTTGCATACTGTCTGAGTTTCTGAGTTTTTCTGGCAGTTGGGTTTTTTTTGCAAAAAAAAAGCTGTAATTGTGCTTGCCATTAGCTGAATTCTGTTTTACTAAAAAACTGAAATTATGGAACATATGTGGTGGCCCACTGCTGCGGCGATTGAGCTGGTTCTCTGAGTGGCGAGCGCAACCAAAGGCCAGCAGCCCGCGCAGCGGCACTGGCCCCAACAAGCAAACCAGCAGGTGAATGGCAAGGGCAGCTTCAAGGGCAGAGACCCCAAAATGGCGCTGGCCTTGCTGCGCAGCCAACAGACAGGGACAGCGCGCGTGAAAGAAGGGCATTGTTATGCAGGAAAGTACCTGCCGGTGGGAAACCCGCTTTTGTTATGCATGTTGTGATGTCAGCCAAGGGGGGCCACGGCGGGAACAGAGCAAGTATAAAAGTCGGGCCTGAGCCCAAATAGAACTCAGAGCTTTAACTGACTACACTACTTTTGTGTGTCTTCTTTTGAGTAGTGTGTGGCTACACTTATTCTATTAACATTGTCATAATTCAGTTACTGTACATTTCCATTAACAAATTATTGTTTTACTGTCATTAGATGTCTCAGCTTTGCTTCTTTTGAAAGCCTTTGGGTCAAAGGATGGCTTGTGCTCTAATACAGTGAGCTGTTAACCTGCTTAATACTTCAACATCAAGCATTCTTTCCACTTCTCTCCAGATTCACAATTTTGATTCTTCCTACACTCTTCATCGCTTTGTTTGTTTATTTCCCCTAACCACCTTTGGAAGTCCAGGACTCTTTATTTACATTGCCTACTGTGATGGCACGAGACCCCTTCATTTCATCCCTCAGCAATGACCCAACCAGTCCTCACAGTCAGAACTTTTTCTTATGTTGAACAATCACTTTAGCATCCATCATCTCCTTCCAACAGAAGATAATTGTATGTTTACAGACCATGTCTCTCATTTGTCAGACACTTTGTCTTAGATTCCTCAGTCTCCTCTGTTACCTTGTTCTCCAGAACATTACTGATGTTTGAATGCTACTATTTGCTCTGTCCTGAGATTAGAGATGTTTAAATTCTTGCCCTTCCTTTAGGGGTGAAAATTAAATAAATTTCTGAGTGATGTGGTTCATATCAATAGCACATTCTTACCTGTTGGCCATACAGACCTACTTTTATCTCTAGCCCACTGAATTTCCACATTCCATCCGAGTTCACATTCCTTCCTTGCTTCTCTATCATTTCTGGGATTAGGTTGTCAGCCAACGTCCATCATAAGGCCTTGACACAATGACAACAAATCCTATCATCAGCCCTCTTCACTTTGCTCATTAATTCCTCTTCTCATTTTATCTCCACTGCCTTCTAACTCATTAGCCATTCATCCTTTCTACCTCTGTCCTTACCTGCTTTCACATTTGATAATACATCTGTAACAGCTTGAATTTTTGATGAAATATCATGATTTAAGCATAAGCTCAGTTTTCCCTTTCATATCTGCTCGCTGACCCATTGAGTGTTTCAAATATTTTTGCATCTAAGGATATGGTTTTTAGCTTTTTGAATCCAACCCGTCAAGCATTATAATTATCCATCTGCTTCACATTTAATCTGAAGTAAGCCTATTTGTTATCCCATAAAAATAAAAAAGCTGCCTTTTAATTAGTCTTTTAAATTTACTCAAAATGTTTGTTTCAGAGATTCTTTAACAGTAATTTTGAGAAATATCTTTGATAGCAAACTCTTGCAAGTTGTAGTTTTGTCCAAGTAATCACGACAGAAGGTTTTATTAGTATAAATTTACGCAAGGGATTTTCAAACAAATATAGGCATTGAGTAATGTGAGGAGGCATAGGGCAAAGGTCAGCAAGTATGTGTTGGGCCAAAGGGCCAGATCCAATGTTTTCAGGTTAAGGAATGTTATCAGATTATTGGAATGGGTGGAAAGACAGAAGGAAAAAAAAAACAAACAGCAAAAGGAATTTAGTGGGTTGGGCAACATTTTCAGGTCAAAACCCTGCCTCAAGGTGTTGTTTGCAGATGTCTTCTCCAGGGGCTTCAGTTTCCAGCCACATATCCCAGCACATGAGGGTGGGTGAGTTAATTGGCTTCTCTAAATTGCCTCTTGCGTGAAGGTGAGTAGTAGAATCTTTCCAAATTTGAAGGGAATGTGGGAAAATTAAATAGGATTGGTGAAAATGACAAATTGAAAGCCAATAGGCTCAGTGGACTGAAAAGTCTGTTTCTGCATTGTGTGACTGTAAGATACTTAGTTGGAATGAATTTCCAATAATTCCAGTGTTTCTGTTGAACCCAAAATTGCTAGTTAATGAGATTTAAAGTGTTGTTTGCTAAAAAGTGCTGTTAATTATTTTCTTAATAGACAATGCAACATTTCAAACAGAGAAGATTGAAGAAGCATATGTTCTCTCATCAGTAAACACTACATTGGAACAAAACCATTCTGAATATTCATATGCAAACACCATCTTCAACCATTCAGAAAGAGTTAGAACATTTTTCAATAAAACACAAGAAGGTAAATATTACAGTGAAATAAAAACTATAAACAAGCTTTGTTCTGGAAAACTACATTTCATTTTAACTTCTCTCCCATCTGCCATTATGGCCTTCCACATTATTATCTTGAAAGGAAAACAGCCTTTACCTTTACAAATCCATGCTCACATAATTGCTCACCACTCCTTCCTCATCTCCCATGTGAGGCATGTTGGAAACTGCTCTCCCCCAGCTAATTCTATTTCTGGCTGCAGTTGTCCCCATCAATCCTTGGGGATCACGATTCCAATCATCTCCAAACACTCTTTATGGGTTCCTTAAACACATTGTTACTTCTCGAATCTGTGTCCATGCATTTGTAATTCTACGCTTGAAGCTCTCCAATTAGCATTCTGTCTCCATCCACAGGGTTAAAAATGATCCGTGTGACAGTCAGAATCCGAATTGGAGAGATTCAATGCAGAATTGCATAGAACTGGACACAGATTTGGGAAGTAGCAATTCTTGTCCTAAGAATCAGGAAGGAGCAGTTAGACATGGTTAGGACTGATTCAAAATTTTCAGCCTGAAATAGCGACCATGCTTTTTATCTCCAACTGATGCTGCTTGTCCCGTTGACTTCCTCCAGCAGATTCATAGTTGCTCCGGGTTCCAGCATCTGTTGTCTCTCATGTGTGTCCAAAAAATTAGAACCAAAAACCTACTGAACATTATGTATTAACCCAACTCATCCTTCTTCCCATGGCCATAATTATTGGCACAAGTCATCATACGAATAACTTACATATTCCAGCCAAGCAACATATCCTTGCCTGGCTCCACACTAACCTATCTAGTTTTGATTGGGCAATAACCTAATTTGGCTTCTCCTCAAGCCAATTCACTGTTACCCTTTGGTCAGCCTGAACACCATGCTATTCTTGGTAACTTCATTCAAAAGACCAGTATCATAATCCACAAGTGTACTGACAGTATATTGTATATGTGAGATATTTTACAGGATTTGTGGCCCTTCTTGTCCACTCTGTCCCATATTTTATCCTGTTCCCAAAGCCTACCATGTACATTTGATCCAGATTTGCCTACCACAAGGGCAGGTATATTAGACAGGTATATGGAGAGGAAATTTTCAGACAAATAAGGGCCAAACATGGGCAATTAGTACTGGGTTAGGTAGACAACTTGGTTAGCTTGGACAAATTGGACCGAGATGCCTGTTTCTGTGCAGTAAAACCCAATGATTCCATGACACATTTAGAATGCTGCAGGCTGCGTCCTCGGGTTTGCCTCCGCTGCCCAATCTCTACAGTTCTGTCAAGTGGTCAAGAAAATGGTCTGATTAATGTCATGTACTCAGACTGTCATAAGGGCTTACAGATCAGAAACAGGCCCAGCTGATTAATGCCAAACAACGTGGCCTCCTGATTGAGGCCCATTTCCCCACATTAGGCCCATACACCATCCAAGCTTCCCCCATCCATGTAGCTATCCAAGTGTTTCTGGCAGCTTGTTACATATGGTCACTACTCTCTGAGAAAAGAACTAAAGAATGTATTAGCAGATACTGTAGAAACTTTGTGGAAATAGGGCTTGATTATTAAGTTAATTTTGACCCAAATTGCACAAGTTTGTCATCTGGTTTGACGGTCCCAACAGCACCAACACGAACAATGTCTGACTACCTCCTCCACTCCCATCCTGCTACCACTCTCATCATCATCTAGTAAAATTAATACTTACTATCAGAGAATTTCTTTCTATCACAACGCCAGCATATTTTCTGAGATATTGTTTGTGTTTGTCAATGAGGAAACAATAATGTTCTGAAACTCACCCCTGTACTCTCATGGTCAAATACTAACAAAAACGGAAAAGTTCTTTAATTTCAGTTCACAATCTTGTGTTGTGAAGAAAATAATAACTCGATCTATATGTTTATATTTGCTCTTACTCTTTGCATTTTGTATCCAGTTTGTGATTGTCATTGTCATTCAAAGTATGTTGAAACCTTTTTGAGAACACAACTTTAATTTTCATTCAGTTGTTGAACTTCTCTCTCTTCTCTCAGCAATCACCAAGTCTCCTTTTCACACTTACTTGTCATCGCAGTCAAATGTCCCTGAGCCTCTGAGGTCATCTGAAGGAACAGAAACAGCATCAGATGAAGCCAACAAAGAATCTAGCAACCCAAAAGAAAATTCTGCACCAAGTGATGAAGTCTTAGTTTTCCAACTAGTGACTGAAGATCCAACTCTTGTTAATTCTTTAGAAGATGTAGCCAGAACAATACCAACTTTGACGACTCATATCTATGTTACCTGTACTGGGAATGCATGTATGTAAACAAGATTTATGTTCCTTCTAATGTATCACAGGTATTATTCCAAGAATCTAGTAACCAAGGTACCACCAGAACAAAAACGTTCAAAGTCAAAGTCACGTTTAGACTTTGAGACTCTAGTGATAGGAATGAAAAAGAAACTATGTGAATCACACCTCTGACAATATTCCCTCATATTTCAGATGCATTGTAAAATTCCCATCATATGTGGAATCTCCAACTTCATCCTCAGATCAAGGAGATTTTGGAGTTCTTCAAAAACTCCTCTATACATGGCCCATAAGGAATTCACTGGAAGTCATAATCTCTATAGTACAGCTCCTTGAAAGCCCAACAAATAAAATCCATATCAAATAATCTGATAGATCCATCTTAGATTTATCCATAATATGAATAGTAATTATGATTAGGAAGCCATACTTCATTTGGATATTTTTTTTTCAATTTTTCCAAAATGTTAAACTCATGTTCATCACAGAATAGATATTTAATTGTGCGTGAGAGAAAGATAATTCTACAAGTTCTCAGACATAAATTGGAAGATCGATCATCACTAGAAATAGATTTTACTTGTCTGTATCACTGCATCCCTTCATTAATTCAGTTGATACATTTTGAGATATTTCAGGTTACCATTTATTATTCTAGATTGAAATTTGTTTAGCTATGAAAGTGGGTAAAAAATATAACAAACACATCCTGCAGAAATGTCCTGAAGTGAATCACAGTCATTCTTTTGAGGTGGAATTACAACGGTGAATTACACCGGCAATTTTAATGCCACTAAGTGTACAGAAATATACCAGTAAACAAAAATCAAACTGATTTGTATGTGCTCTTTTCTTTTGGTGATATGATGGAGGGCGACGTATTTGTGAAAATATACAAAGGATGCCTTCAATCACTGGAGTGGAAAAATATTAGACAGGTCACCTGATAATCTCTCAGTGTCTAATATATTGTCTGTATTGTGGCTTTGAAGAAAATCTTCTCTATCAACAAAACATGATAACATCAAATTATATTTTCAGTGTAAATCAGATTTGATGCATTCAAGGAGTGTTGGCAGAATTTGACTATGTGGGCCAATGGACGTAAAAATAAGAGGGACATAAATCCAAGAGCTAAACACTGTCAATAGTTGAAATTGAGAATTAAAAGCTGAAATGCTCAGTAGGTCAGGCAAAATCAGGGAGAAAGAAAGAGCTCAATTTGTTTTGGTCATCCTTAAAACTGTTAAATGATTAGCCGTAGTCTTAAAATGTTATCTGGCATACACTGAGCAGTTCTCTAGTGGGAGTTTCAGATTTCTGCTAGTCCATTGGTGAAGATTTTTACCTTGCATCACACTTGCGTGGACACAGCTCCAAATTTGAGTGTTGCGAGCTTGTTCAGTATTCCCTCCCCAAACCTCTGTACACTTTGTACACTTTAACCATCTCTATGGGCCATCCTTGTGACATGATCCTGCATGTCAATCTTTTCAAGGCCAATATGACCTTCATAAGACACATTTGATAGAATTACATGTTACATCCTAAAAGGATTCATACCAGAGGTCTGTGCAACTAACCATATCCCTCTAATTACAGCCCTCTTGAAATTAAGATCACCCATGCATTATCATAGAGTGACAGGAAACAGTCCATGTAATCCACTGAATCCAAATCATTTATACATATCCAATTTTATCCTCCCCACAGTCCAGAGAATGTAGGGCGAGTTCTGGAAAGAAGGTGGGAGGGCAAGTTCTAGCAAAAGAATCGAGTTCCATTGAGAGGCCGAGGGGCTCGGACATGGCAAGGCCCAGTGGCGAGAGGTCCAGACACAACAAGGCCCGACAGGAACAGCAGTGAAGGGAAGCTAAATCTTGACCTTGTGTCTGAAATTTGATGTTAGTTATTTGAATAAGTCTTGCTGGTAATGTATCACAAATTTAAGTGATCTCCTGGAGCTCTGCTTGATTACCTTTAGGGAGTCGGGGAGGAATTTTCCCAAAGTTTTTTCCTGAAATTGGCCACAGGTTTTTCCTTTGGTTTTTTGCCTTCTACAGGAGCTTCAATATCAGCTATTAGGGCAGAGTATTAGTAGTAAATCTAAAAGGAGCAGTGGCAATAGATAGAGAAAGATAGAGATACAGAGAGATAGATAGAGATAGAAATAAAGAGAAAAAGAGATAAGATAAAGGCAATATCTTTGATTTTAAATTGAGAAGAATTAATGGAGTCAACAGTTATGCCAGTTGAGTGTTCCAATTGCAAGATGTGGGAAATCTGGGTCAGCACAATTGTCCCTGATGACTACACCTGCATGAAGTGCATCCAGCTCCAGCTCCTGGGAGACCATGTTAGGAAGCTAGACCTGGAGCTGGAGGAACTCAGGATCATTCAAGAAGCTGAGGTAGTGACAGAGAGGAGCTTCAGGGATAGAGTCACCCCTCAAAGTCAGGAGACATGTAACTGGGTGTCTGTAGATAGAGGAAAGGGGAATAGGCAGAGAGTCCAGAGCACCCCGGGGCCATCCCCTCAACAATAAGTATAGTGTTTTGGATACTGTTGATTGGGGGGGGGGGGAATGATCTATCAGGGACCAATCGTGGTGGTCACATCTCCAGCACAGAGGCTAGCCCCTCGACTCAGAGGGGAAAGGGGGAGAAGATGAGAGCTATAGTAATTGGAGGCTCATTGGTTAGGAGATCAGTTAGGAGGTTTGGTGGTCAAGATCATGACTCCTAGATGGTATGTTGCCTTCCAGGAGACAGGGTCAGCAATATCTCTTATAGAATTCATAGCATCCTGGAGGGGGAAGGTGAACAGCCAAATGTTGTGGTCAACATGGGGGCCAATGAGATAGATAGGATTAGGGATGAGCTCCTGAAGAAGGAATATAGGGAATTAGGAAAGAAATTAAAAAGCAGGACATCAAGGGTGATAAACTCTGGATTGCTGCCTGTGCCATGCACTAGAGAGGGTAGGAACAGGAAGTTGTGACCGATGAATGTGTGGCTAAAGAGTTGGTGCAGGGGTCAAGGGTTCAGATTTCTTGATCAATGGGATCTCTTCTAGGGAAGGTCTAACCTGTACAAAAAGGACCAGCTGCACCTGAACTGGAGGGGGATCAATATCCTAGTTGGCAGGTTTGATAGAGCAGTTGGGAGAGAATCAGAATGTGAGTGTAGATATAATCACTTACTACAAAATATCGTTCCCCTAATAAATAAAAAAATAAAATGTGAAGGAAAAAAAAAGAATGTGAGTGCAGAGATTAGATTAGAAGGTCAAAAGCATGAAGCTATGGGTTCAGAGTCTGTATGGAAGGACAGGCAAGGGACTAAACATAAATGTAGCCAGTAAAAAAGGTTTGAAATGTGTCTATTTCAATGCTAGGACAATTAAGAATAAAGGGGATGAACTTAGAGTATGAACCAGTACATGGAATTATGATATTGTGTGTTTACAGAGACTTGGCTGGAGGATGGGCAGGATTGGCCGATGTAGGTACCGGGGTTTAAAAGGAATAAGATGGGAGGTAGAAAAGGGGGAGGAATGGAATTACTGGTCAGGGATAGCATCACAGCTATAGAAAGCAAGGAGGCTCTAGAGTGAGTTCCCACTGAGTCGGTGTGTATGGAAGTAATAAAGAGAAAGGGAGCTATCACTGTGCTGGGAGTAGCCTATAGATTTCCAAATAGCCCTCAGTACACCGAGGAGCAGATAAACAGGCAGATTTTGGAATGGGGCAGGAAATACAGGGTTGAAGTAATGGGCGATTTCAACTTCCCTAATATTGACTGGTACCTCCTGACTGCAAGAGGAGTAGATAGGGCTGAATTTGTCATGTGTGTTCAAGAAGGATTCCTGACACAGTATGTAGAGCGGCCAGCGAGAGGAGAAGCCAGACTAGATCTAGTTGTGGGTAATGAACTTGGTCAGGACCTCTCGATGGGGGAACATTTTGGTGAGAGTGACCACAACTCCCTTAGTTTCAGCATAGCAATGGAAAAGGATAAGAACAGACAAAATAGGAAAGTGCTAATGGGGAAGAGATAATTATGAAGGGATGAGGCAGTAACTAGCGAGATTAAATTGGAAACAGATGTTCAAGGGTGAAAGCACGGAAGTAACGCGGAGCAAGTTTAGGGACCACTTGTGCTGGGTTCAGGGTAGGTTTTTCCCTCTGGGACAAGGAAAGGAGGGTAGGATAAGAAAACCATAGCTGACAGAACAGGTGAGGCAATTAGCCAAGAGGAAGAAGGAAGCATATATTAGATGTAGAAAGCAGGAAACTGGAAGAGCGCATGAGAATTGTATGGTAGCCAGGAAGGAGCTTAAGAAAGGACTTAGGAGAGCTTGAAGGGGGCATGAGAAGGCCTTGGCGTGTAGGACCATAAGGTGTTCTATGCGTATGTGAAGAGCAGAAGGATGACAGGAATGAGGGTGTGTCCGCTAAAGGATAAAGGAGGCAAAATGTGCCTGGAGGTAGAGGAGGTTGGGAAGGCCCTAAATGAATAGTTTGTTTCAGTATTCACAAAAGAAAAGATCTTATTCAGAGTGAGGTTGGAAGAGAATAGGGCTGTGTTCTGGCCAATGTGGAGAATAAGAAAGTGGAAGTGTTGAATCGTCTTAGATACATCAAGATTGGTAAGTCCATGAGGCCGGATGTGATATACTCCAGGTTGCTCTAGGAAGTGAGAGAAGAGATAACTGGGGCAGTAGCAATTATCTTTGAATCCTCTTTGGTCACAGGGGATGTGCCAAAGGATTGGAGAATGACAAATATAATTCCCTGCTTAAAAAAAACATAATAGGGAAAATCCTGGGAATTATAGACCAGTGAGTCAGTCTTATGTCAGTGGTGTGCAAACTATTGGAAAGGATTCTTAAGGATAGGATCTATGAGTATTTGGAGAAGTACAGTCTACTCAAGGATAGACAGCATGGTTTTGTGAAGGGAAGGCTATGCCTCACGAGCCTAATTGATTTTTTTGAGGAGGTAACCAAAGAAATTAATTAGGTTAGGGTGGTAGATGTGGTCTATAGGGATTTTAGCAAGGCACTTGACAAGGTCTCCCATGAGAGACTCATCCAGAAGGTCATGAGGCATGGGATTTGTGGAACTTTGGCTGTGTAGATTTTTTTAAAATTAGCTTGCAGGAAGAAAGCAGAGTTGTAGTGGAAGGGAAGTATTCTGCCTGGAGGTCAGTGACTAGTGGAGTGCTGCAGGGATCTATTCTGGACCCCTGCTCTTTGTAATTTTTATAAATGACCTGGATAATGAGGCAGAAGGATGGGTCAGTAAGTTTGTGGATGGCATGAAGGTTGGAGAAGTTGTGGATGCAACTGAAGGTTGTCAAAGTTACAAGAGGACATGGACAGGATGCAGAAAAGTGACAGACAGATAGATAGATAAGTGTGAGGTGATGCAATTTGGAAAGTCAAACCAGAAAGCTGAGTACAGGGTTAATGGTTGGTTACTTAGAAGTGTGGATGAACAGAGGGACCTTTGGATTCAAATCTATACATCCTTCAAGGTCGTCACAAAGGTTGATAGGATAGTTAAGGCCTATAGGATGCTGTGCTTCATTAATAGAGGGATTGAATTCAGGAGTTGAGAGGTCATGCTGGAACCCTACAAATCTCTGGTGAGACCACACTTGTAATATTGTGTTCACTTCTGGTTGCTTCCTTATAGGAAGGATGTGGAAGCCATGGAGAGGGTGCAGAGGAGATTTACCAGGATGTTGCCTGGATTAGAAAACAAGTTTTATGAGGTAAGGTTATCAGAACCATAGAACCATGGAACAGTACAGCACAGAAACAGGTCATTTGTCCCTTCTTGTCTGTGTCAGACCTTTCTCCTTGGAGTGTAGAGCTGGGACTTTTCTCCTTGGAGCATAGCAGAAAGAGGAAACATAATAGACATCTACAAGATTATGAGAAGCATGGATAAGGTGCACCTTGGCACAGAAATCTTATCAGGTTCACAAAAGAATCAAATAGCTGGAATTACCAGGTTGAATTGCTTTGGCACATTGAGATCTAATTTCCAAGCATCTTTTCCCAAGTTAAAAACCAAAATTCCAATGCAAATGCTTGGTGGACAATACACACCGCTAATGTGAACCATATCAAGATTTAATATGTAATTTAGTATAATATCTCGGTTATCAGAGATATTAAGATGTACAGATGAGATCAAAGAATGAATGCTGCATTTCCCTGTAGTCTGGATGCAAGTTTCAGTTCTCAACCAACTTGGTCAATTAATTGTATTTTGTCCATGATTGTTATCATCTTGGTGTTGACTGGCAAGCCAAGAAAGCTATTACTTCAAAGCTTTTTGGCCATGACAGGCCCCACATGGCCAGAGACCACCCAGAATCTACCCAGCTAATCTGGCTGAAGGCCTGTGGTTTCACCTGCCTACATTCTGCTCCCACCCTTTCTCTGTCGTTGCCTCTCACTTGTTTCAGGGGACCACTGACCTCCAGCTAATAATATACAGAAGTTAAGGCAGTATATTCCTGTTCCCAGCATAGTAGCATAGGTCCTTGTGCACCTCATATCTCCCTCAACTTAACATCAGAACTTATGCAACCCAAAATGCTTATTTGGATGTGAACTGTTTTTCCATGGATCATGAGGGATGCTGTATACGTAACAGTTTCCAGATATATTTTCAATTACTTTCAAATAAAACCCTGAAGTAAATTAAATACTTAATAAAACTACAATTATGAATCATTTTAAAAAATCTTAAAGTTAACCTCTAATTCTAAGAAGTCTCCCAGCCTTCAGATGAACCCCAGCCTATTGTATTTTACAGTATAAAGATGAATTGTGTTGAAAAGCTCAGTAGGTCAGGCAACATCATGGAGAGAGAAAAAAATTGTATTGTGAAGGTACAATGTTCTGATAGATGGAATGTCACATCCACGTATCATAAAGACTACACTGTAATCAAGTCGGATGCCCAACTAATTCCACAGATGCTGCAGGGTGAAAAAGTATGACCTAAGTAAATGTGAAATTTTCCATTTACACTTGTTTAGTTAATGTATCTTAGCATTTGACTATGCCTAATTGATATTGGTCATGATGAATTTTCCTTCATAGTGTAACAGGTGAGAAGCATTTAACTGGCATTCGTTCTGCTTGCATTCACTGTTCAGCTCACATCTGATGCCAGGTGAAACTGTTAAAGTAAATATTTGCACTTTCCCAGGTATAATTTTTGATACAACAGCGAAAGAGACAATGGATAGAACATATCACAGAAATATGACCATAATTTAATTGGGCTAGTTTTAAGATAGAACATTTCAAGGTGAGGAGTTCATCAACCATGACATAAATCACAGAACAACTCAATAAATAAGAGCAGGAGCAAGAGTTCAGCTCATGCCCCTTCATCTAGATCATTGCTGATCTTTAAACTCAGCATCACCTTCCTGCACAAGCCCAATATCGCTTAATTCTTCAATATTTAAAAATCTCTTCAGCCCACGTATCTATACCAAACACAATGCCTAAATCAAACTTATGGTCTTCTGTTCACACTTGATAGATTTTTACATGATAGAGGAATTGGGGATATGGGGAGAAGGCAGGTAGGTGGAGTTAGGTCATTAATTAGATCAGCCATGATTGTGTTGAATGGCGGAGCAGGCTCGATGGGCCATTTTTGGCCTACTCCTGTTCCTACTTCCTATGTTCCTATGTTCCCACTGCTCTACTCATTATACATCCACGATTGTGTGGGCAGGCACAATTCCAATGCTATTAACAAGTTTGCCGATGACACCAGTTGTCCGCAGAATCACAAACAGCAATGAGGAAGTGAACAGAAGGGAGAGAGATCAGCTTGCTGAATGGTGTAATGACAACAACCTTGTGCTCAACACCAGCAAAACCAAGGAGATGACTGTGAACTTCAGAAGGAAGACAGGAAAAATTAGCGCTTAGTAATGGATAGGGTCAGGAACTTCAAATTCCTGGGTGTCAACATCTCCAAGAACCTGTCCTGGAGCCTCCATGTTGATGCAATCACAAAGAAGGCTGATCAGCAGCTAGACTTTGTGAGGTGTCTGAGAAGATTCAGAAATTCTAAAAACCTCTTGAAAACTTCTACAAGTGGATCGTGCAGAGCATTCTGGCCTGGTTGCATTACTGCTGATATGGTGGCGCCAACTCTCAGGATAAGAATAAACCTCATAGGGTTGCTAACTATGCCTGCAACATCACAGGCACCAGACTTCACTCCATCGAGGATATCTACATGAGGCGGGTCTTAAAAAGGTAGGCTCTTTCCTCAAAGACCCCCCCGCCACCAAGGCCACGGCCTCTTCACTCTACTACCATCGGGAAAAAGGTACAGAAGCCGAAAGGCGAGCATTCAACGGCACAAGGACGGATTCTTCCTCACTGGGATTATTATTTTTCATTTATAGTAATGTTGTAAGATGGTTATATTATGAAGGTTTGCTCTATGACGTTGCTGCACAACAATGAATTTCATGACTTGTTCATGACAATAAATTCTGATTCTGTTAGTGCCATGTATTCAGAAGGGTAACATTGTTAGAATGATTTTGGAATGGTGTATCCCATTTCTTCATAAGATCCAAAGGAATGTCAGTGTTGGGGGAGATCTGAGAGTGAGCGGCATGGTTAGAAAGCAACAACTCATGCCATTACCACTTTTTGGGATTGTCACCATTTTGTGTTCAATTAATGTTAGAGTCCTGGGTTTGTCTGTTGGTCCTATCATTTGGTATATTTCTTCTTCTAGGACACAGGGTCTCAAGGGAGCCTGTTTGCAAGCTCATTGGCAGCACAGAGTTATTCAATGTACTGGCCAATACTTCTGACAGATTGGCTTTGATTTTCATTGAGGGGTCTCCAACAGGTTTACGAACAAAGGTACTCAATTAACTGAATGGTTGTGACATTCATGAACCTTTAACCCTATACCTGCTAAAAATGTTGTCAAACTATATATATTTTCATATGTATTTTTGTACATATCAAAATATATATTTAAAAAATCTGAGAAGGGTTGGAAGAAATCAATGATTAATATCATTGGACCTCATGGTGACAGGGAATGATGCAATGAATATGTCATGGTGACAGGTAGCTGGTACGATGAAAGCCTCAGTGACACGGAGCTGGTGCAATGAATACCCCATTATCCTGTGGATACAGGAAGTTAATCCAATAAAGACCCCAGGGTGACAAGGAGCTGTGTAATTAAGATGTCATGATGACAGGAAGTTGATGTGATGAAGACCCTGTGGTGACTGGGAGCTGGTACGATAAAGACCTTTTGGTGTCAGGATGCTGATGCGATGAAGACCTCGTGATTACATGAAACTGATGAGATGAAAACCTCGTGGTGACAGGAAGCTGATATGATGAAGACCTCATAGTGACAGGAGGTGGTTGCTTAATATATACAAAAATAACTAATGTCGACAGCAATATATAAAATTTTAAGGAACAGAAGGAGCAGAATCTTTTTCTCCTATTGTAGCAGCATTCTCCAGTCCTCTGTATAAAAACATGCAAACACACATCCAGACATAGCACACATTCAGAAAAACAATACACACACACACTCACACAAATATATATAAATAAATATTGTCTTGTGGGAACCCTTCACAGCTCCCCCAGAGGGCCTCACAAAATGAAGGACGAATGCAATGATCCAGCAGGCTGCACAAGGCCCACAGTATTGCCCTCCAATTGGCCACAACCAAAAGAGTTTAACTGTCCTAACAGGGAAAGGAGATCACAAACACAACAATCAGTGCTGAGAGAGTTTTGACCACGCCCCTCAGCTTGAGAATAAAAGCAGGACTGTGAGCCCAATAAAGCTGAGTGTGTTAACTACACCCAACTGGGGTTTGTGTCATTCTTTCTGGGAACAGTGTGTTCTTTCTAAGCTATCCTGCATACAGCTATAACCTCTCCTGTGCTATAGGCTCCGTAGAGCCATAGCTTGTAGCAGCTAGCTACAGTCTAATAAATAGTAAAGTCTTGGAGGGTTTGTAAGAGCAGTTAATTCAGTTGTTTATCCTTCTCTGATCTTTCATGTTCTGCTTGAGATAAATAAGGATCCATCCTTTTTCAATAGAGATAAGGTGACTGTTTTGACGGAGACATTCTGGAACTCCTCAGTTGTTTAGAAGCAGAGCCTTTTAATATTTTTATAGTAAAAGATGGATAAATTGTTGATAATCAAGGAGATGCAAAGTTACTGGGAACAATTGGGAAATGTAGAGTTGATGTGACAATCACATCAGCCACAGTGGAGTAGAGATGTAAATTCAACTGGCTTACTCTGCTCATAATTTATATGCATAAATAAAAATTGAGAGTTGGCTGCCATAATTTAGATTGATACAATTCCAAATGTAAATGAGGACATTTTGTGATCATCAATACCAGTTTCTATTGCCCCATGGTTGGCTGTCACCAGTTTACTGAGATGTTGTTCATTAGGAAACAGAGTTCCATTTCTTAACATACTAGGTACTGCTGGCAGGTGTAGGCTTCATGGTCAAGAACTCCATTGCCTCCAAACTCGAAAACCTCCCGACAGGCCACTTGGACCGGATCGTGTCCATGCGACTCCGCCATCAAAACAAGCATCGCATCACCCTCATCAGAGTCTATGCTCCAACCCTCCAGGCAGAACCAGCAGAAAAGGACAAGTTCTACACTGACCTGTGCAACCTCATTCAACGCACCCCTACAGCCGACAAGGTTGTCATCCTTGGCGACTTCAACGCTCGCGTCGGCAAAGACTCACAAACCTGGCCAGGAATCCTGGGCAAGCATGGTGTCAGCAAGTGCAATGACAATGGGCGCCTCCTGTTGGAGCTCTGCGCAGAACAGTGGCTTGTCATTACAAACACCCTTTTTCAGCAGAGGGACAGCCTGAAGACTACCTGGATGCATCCCTGATCCAAACACTGGCACCTCCTGGACTACGTCCTGGTGCGAGAAAGAGACAAACGAGATGTGCTCCACACCAGGGTCATGCCCAGCGCGGAATGTCACACTGACCACCGGCTGGTTCGGTGCAAGCTCAACCTTCACTTCAAGCCAAACCCCAGGAACAGTAAAGCCCCCAGAAAGAGGTTCAATGTTGGAAACCTGCAGTCAGACGAAGTGAGAGGAAACTTCCAGGCAAACCTTAAAGCAAAGCTCGAGGATGCAATCCGCCTCACAGACTGGTCCCCTGAAACCCTCCGGGATCAGCTGAAGACTACCATACTGCAATCCACTGAAGAGGTACTGAGCTTCTCCTCCAGGAAAAACAAGGACTGGTTTGACGATAACAGCCAGGAAATCCAGGAGCTGCTGGCAAAGAAGCGAGCTGCCCACCAGGCTCACCTTACAAAGCCGTCCTGTCCAGAGAAGAAACAAGCCTTCCATCGTGCATGCAGCCATCTTCAGCGCAAACTCCGGGAGATCCAAAATGAGTGGTGGACTAGCCTCGCCAAGTGAACCCAGCTCAGCGCGGACATTGGCGACTTCAGGGGTTTCTACGAGGCTCTAAAGGCTGTGTACGGCCCCTCACCCCAAGTCCAAAGCCCGCTGTGCAGCTCAGACGGCAAAGTCCTCCTCAGCGACAAGATCTCCATCCTTAACCAATGGTCAGAACACTTCCAATCTCTTTTCAGTGCCAACCGCTCAGTCCAAGATTCTGCCCTGCTCCAGCTCCCTCAACAGCCCCTAAGGCTAGAGCTGGATGAGATCCTCACCCAGGATGAGACATATAAGGCAATTGAACAACTGAAAAGTGGCAAAGCAGCAGGTATGGATGGAATCCCCCCAGAGGTCTGGAAGGCTGGCGGAAAAACTCTGCATATCAAACTGTATGAGTTTTTCAAGCTTTGTTGGGACCAAGGAAAACTGCCTCAGGACCTTTGTGATGCCATCATCATCACCCTGTACAAAAACAAAGGCGAGAAATCAGACTGCTCAAACTACAGGGGAATCACGCTGCAATCTCCATTGCAGGCAAAATCTTTGCTAGGATTCTCCTAAATAGAATAAGCTTTGTTTGGACCTAGGAAAACCTAAATAGAATAAGCTTTGTTGGGACCAAGGAAAACTGCCTCAGGACCTTCGTGATGCCATCATCATCACCCTGTACAAAAACAAAGGCGAGAAATCAGACTGCTCAAACTACAGGGGAATCACGCTGCAATCTCCATTGCAGGCAAAATCTTCGCTAGGATTCTCCTAAATAGAATAATACCTAGTATCAGCGAGAATATTCTCCCAGAATCACAGTGCAGCTTTCGCGCAAACAGAGGAACTACTGACATGGTCTTTGCCCTCAGACAGCTCCAAGAAAAGTGCAGAGAACAAAACAAAGGACTCTACATCACCTTTGTTGACCTCACCAAAGCCTTCGACACCGTGAGCAGGAAAGGGCTTTGGCAAATACTAGAGCACATCGGATGCCCCCCAAAGTTCCTCAACATGGTTATCCAATTGCACGAAAACCAACAAGGTCGGGTCAGATACAGCAATGAGCTTTCTGAACCCTTCTCCATTAACAATGGCATGAAGCAAGGCTGTGTTCTCGCACCAACCCTCTTTTCAATCTTCTTCAGCATGATGCTGAACCAAGCCATGAAAGACCTCAACAATGAAGACGCAGTTTACATCCGGTACTGCACGGATGGCAGTCTCTTCAATCTGAGGCGCCTGCAAGCTCTCACCAAGACACAAGAGAAACTTGTCCGTGAACTACTCTTTGCAGACGATGCCGCTTTAGTTGCCCATTCAGAGCCAGATCTTCAGCGCTTGACGTCCTGTTTTGCGGAAACTGCCAAAATGTTTGGCCTGGAAGTCAGCCTGAAGAAAACTGAGGTCCTCCATCAGCCAGCTCCCCACCATGACTACCAGCCCCCCCACATCTCCATCGGGCACACAAAACTCAAAACGGTCAACCAGTTTACCTATCTCGGCTGCACCATTTCATCAGATGCAAGGATCGACAACGAGATAGACAACAGACTCGCCAAGGCAAATAGCGCCTTTGGAAGACTACACAAAAGAGTCTGGAAAAACAACCAACTGAAAAACCTCACAAAGATAAGCGTATACAGAGCCGTTGTCATACCCACACTCCTGTTCGGCTCCGAATCATGGGTCCTCTACCGGCACCACCTACGGCTCCTAGAACGCTTCCACCAGCGTTGTCTCCACTCCATCCTCAACATTCATTGGAGCGACTTCATCCCTAACATCAAAGTACTCGAGATGGCAGAGGCCGACAGCATCGAGTCCACGCTGCTGAAGATCCAGCTGCGCTGAGTGGGTCACGTCTCTAGAATGGAGGACCATCGCCTTCCCAAGATCGTGTTATATGGTGAGGTCTCCACTGGCCACCATGACAGAGGTGCACCAAAGAAGAGGTACAAGGACTGCCTAAAGAAATCTCTTGGTGCCTGCCACATTGACCACCGCCAGTGGGCTGATATCGCCTCAAACCGTGCATCTTGGCTCCTCACAGTTCGGCGGGCAGCAACCTCCTTTGAAGAAGACCGCAGAGCCCACCTCACTGACAAAAGACAAGGGAGGAAAAACCCAACACCCAATCCCAACCAACCAATTTTCCCCTGCAAATGTCTGCCTGTCCCGCATCGGACTTGTCAGCCACAAACGAGCCTGCAACTGACATGGACATTTACCCCTCCATAAATCTTCATCCGCGAAGCCAAGCCAAAGAAGAGGTACTGCAGGTATTAAAGTATCTCTAATGCAGCATTTAAGGCATATACTTGTGTTTGACTCAATGCTTATGCTGAATGCAGTCCTACAGCGGTGACTGTGAGGAAAGGAGGGAGAGCACCAGTGCAGAATACCCCTGTGGAAGTGCCCCTCAGCAACGTGTATTTGGCTTTGGATACTGTTGGGGGGAACAGCCTATCAGGGACGAGTCGTGGGGGTCAGGTATCTGGCACAGGTGCTGCCCCTGAGGTTCAGAAGGGAAAGAAGGATAAGAATAGGATTCTTGTAGTTGGGGACTCATTAGTCAGAGGGACAGATAGAAGGTTTGTGGGATGAGATCGGGGATCCAGGTTGGTATGTTGCCTCCCTGGTGCCAGGGTCAGGGATATCTCTGGTCGAGTACGTAGCATTCTGCAAGGGGAAGGAGAACAGCCAGAAGTCGTGGTCCATGTGGGGACCAATGACTTAGTTAGAAGTGGGGATGAGGTCCTGAAACAGGATTATGTAGAATTAGGTAGGAAGTTAAAAAACAGGACCTCCAAGGTAGTAATCTCTGGATTGATGCCCGTCCCACGAACTAGTGAGGGTAGAAATAGGAGGATGTGGAGGATGAATGCATGGCTAAAGAGATGGTGCAGGGGGCAAGGGATAAGTTTTCTGGATCATTGGGATCTCTTCTGGGGAAGGTCGGACCTGTACAAGAGGGGGACCAATGTGCTGGCAAGCAGATTTGCTATAGCTGTGGGGGAAGGTTTAAACTAGTTTGGCAGGGGGGTGGGGAACAGAGTGTGAGAGCAGTGTCCAGGGAGTATGGCCACCTAGATACGAATAAAAAAGATAACAAAGGTAGGATGGAGATTAGGGTAGAAGGTAAAAAAGAGAATATATGTGAGGGTCATTCTCTGAGATGCATATATTTTAATGCAAGAAGCATAGTGAACAAGGTAGATGAGCTGAGAGCATGGATAGATACTTGGGGTCACGATATTGTGGCAATTAGTGAGACCTGGCTACAGGAGGGGCAGGACTGGCAACTTAATATTCCAGGATACATTTGTTTTAGATGTGATAGATCAGGGGGTAAAAAAGGAGGAGGAGTTGCTCTGCTTGTTAAGGAGGACATTACTGCCGTGAGGTGGCAGGATGGTATGGAAGGATCGACCAGTGATACTGTTTGGGTGGAACTGAGGGGTGGAGGAGGCAAGAGGGTGCTAATAGGGGTGTATTACAGACCACCAAATGGGCCAAGAAAATTAGAGGAACAAATTTATAGGGAGATAACGTATATGTGTGAAAATCATAAGGTAGTGATCATGGGAGATTTTAACTTCCCACACATTGATTGGGATAGCCATACGGTTAGAGGGCTGGATGGGCTGGAGTTCGTTAAATGTGCTCAGGATTGTTTTCTAAATCAGTTAGTAGAAGAACCGACTCGGGACGGTGTAATACTGGATCTCCTGTTAGGGAACGAGCTAGGTCAGGTAGCGGACATTAATGTTGGAGAAGCAATTGGGTCTAGATCATAATTCTGTTAGTTATAGGGTAGTTTTAGGGAAGAGCAAGGAGAGGCCTAAAGTTGAGGTTCTGGATTGGAAAAGAGCAAATTTCGAAGGAATAAGAAGGGATTTGGGGAGTATTGAGTGGGACAGGATATTTTCAGGTAAGGACGTTAATGAAAAATGGATGATATTCAAAAAAGAAATTTTGAGGGTACAGAGTAGTTATGTCCCAGTCTGGATGAAAGGAAAGGCTGGAAGTCATAGGGAGGCTTGGTTTTCGAGGAATATTGGAAATTTGGTTAGGAGAAAAGGGGAGGTGTACAAGAGGTATAAAGAGCAGGGAGCTGAGAAGTTGAAGGAGGACTACAAGGAGTGTAGAAGGAATCTTAAGAAAGAAATTAGAAAGGCCAAAAAAAGGCATGAAGAGGCTTTGGCTGACAGAGTAAAAATAAATCCAAAGGGTTTCTATAAGTACATTAAAAGTAAAAGATTAGTGAGAGATAACATTGGACCCCTTGTAGATAGCGAGGGTAGGCTGAGTTAGAAGTCTGAGGAAATGGGGGAAATTTTGAATGATTTCTTTGCCTCGGTATTCACTAGGGAAAAAAATGTTGAACCAGTTGAAGTAAAGAAAAATAGTGGGGAGGTCATGAAGCATAAAAGGATAACCGAGGAGGTATAGGCCTGTAAGTCTGACGTCTGTGGTGGGCAAGTTGATGGAAAGTGTTCTGAGGGATGCTATTTACAAATTTTTGGAGGTACAGGGATTGATAGGGAGTAATCAGCATGGTTTTGTCAGGGGTAGATCATGCTTGACAAACCTGATTGAGTTCTTCGAGGGGGTTACAAAAAAGGTTAATGAAGGGAAAGCTGTGGATGTTGTCTATTTAGACTTTAGTAAAGCTTTTGACAAAGTTCCCCACAGGAGGTTAGAAAAAAAGGTGGAGGCATTAGGTATAAATAAAGAGGTAGTGAAATGGATTCAGCAGTGGTTGGATGGGAGGTGTCAGAGAGTAGTGGTAGAAAATTGTTTGTCCAATTGGAGGCCGGTGACTAGTGGAGTTCCTCAGGGTTCGGTCCTGGGTCCACTATTATTTGTTATATATATTAACGATCTGGATGTAGGGGTGGAGAATTGGATAAGCAAGTTTGCGGATGACACAAAGATTGGTGGTGTTGTGGACAGTGAGGTAGATTACCGTAGATTAAAAGGTGATTTAGGAAGGCTGGAAGTGTGGGCTGAGAAATGGCTGATGGAATTTAATACAGATAAATGTGAGGTGCTACATTTTGGAAAGGCAAATTTAAATAGGTCATATACATTGAATGGTAGACAATTGAGGAGTGCAGAGTAACAAAGGGATTTAGGAGTTATGGTAAATAGTACCCTCAAGGCTGATACTCAGGTAGATGGCGTGGTGAAGAAGGCATTTGGAATGTTGGCCTTCATAAATCGGAGTATTGAATTCAAGAGTAGGGAGGTTATGATGAAATTGTACAAGGCATTGGTGAGGCCAAATTTGGAGTACTGTGTACAGTTTTGGTCACCAAATTATAGGAAAGATATAAACAAAATAGAGAGAGTGCAGAGAAGGTTCATGAGAATGTTGACAGGATTTCAGGGTCTGAGTTACAGGAAAAGGTTGTGCAGACTGGAGCTTTTTTCTCTGGAGCGTAGAAGATTGAGAGGGGACTTGATAGAGGTGTTTAAGATTTTAAAAGGGACAGACAGAGTAAATGTGGATAGGCTTTTTTAATTAAGAAAGGGGGAGATTCAAACTAGAGGACAAGGTTTAAGATTGAAGGGGGAAAATTATAAGGGGAACATGAGGGGAAATTTCTTTACGCAGAGGGTGGTAGGGATGTGGAATGAGCTTCCGGCAGACGTGGTTGAGGCAGGATCATTGGTTACATTTAAGGAAAGACTGGATCGTTACATGGATAGGAGGGGTCTAGAGGGGTATGGACCGTGTGCTGGTCAGTGGGACTAGGAGGGTGGGGATTTGCTACGGCATGGACTAGTAGGGCGGAACTGGCCTGTTCTGTGCTGTAAGTGGTTATATGGTTATATAGTCAAAGAAATCCAGGATTTTGGCACAATTATACCAAAATAATTTGCAACTTGCATAAATTTCAATATTGATCAACAGTGAGCTGCTTGTGTCCAAAGCATGGCCAAAATGTTGGTTGTAAAGGAGCTTCTTAAATTATGAGGAAAGAAAAGGTGGAGAGTCTTAAGTAGGAGAATACAAGAGTATTAGGATCCCGAAGACTGAAGACACAGTTGCCTATGATAGAAGGAAATGTAAGTCTGATTCACCAAAATGGTGCTTCTCCTCCAATGTACAAGAGGAAATGACATAGATACCCTGGGACTTACAAGTTCAAGGTGCTATATGATTGAAGTTTTTTTTTAAATTAGGGGAACTAATAGGATAGTGGGAAACAAACTGTTAGCACTGATTGGAGAGTCTAGAGTTAGTGGGAAAGTCCAAAAATTAGAACCAGACTTTCAAGAATGATGAAACACTCTGAGTCCAGAGGATGATAGATATTTTAAACTCTCTTCCACAAATGATATTGGATCATTAACTAATTGCAAATTTGAAAATGTTTATTCTGACAAAGGTCTTAACAGATAGAGAGCAAAGACTGATGTTTGGAATCTATTCATGGATCAAACATCAGACTCGAAGAATGAAATTTAAGGCTTAATGGTATAGTATAATTTAAGTGTTTATGAGATAGCACAATTTATATGGTATCCCATCAATGAATGACAATGGTAATAGTAGCACATGCTTTAAGCCACTGCTTTCAAGGTACTTGGCCAACAACTTGGGTATAGACACCAATGATGGCATGATGAAAAGTAGGGATTCACTATTCAATATCATCCCAATAAAAAGGCACGACTGTTGTTACATTTCCTTGTCATTTTGTCTACACAGGTATAAACCAAACAGAAGTTTCTGTTTTTGGTCTTAAAGCATGGAAATTTGGATTGATTTCAGCTGCATTGCCTCTACTTCTCTTTGTTGAAGCCCTTGCTCTTGCCATTTACTGCACCAAATTCAAAAAAAGAAGCAGGTAAGCTCTTGAATGTTTTAATAACTGATTATATTGATTGTTTATCATAGTTATATTAGTATATTTTTTTCTGGTAGGTATCACGTAACTATAGTTGTCTGTTTAAATGGCAAATTAACTCATTTACCTTATCTTTCAGTCATTTTATTTGCTTGCAGAAAGAGATATTGTTATATTTATGGTCATGGAAAATGCTCTTTATTCCAGCTTGTCCATGCTGATGAAGTTGCATTCTGGGCTTGTCCTATTTGCCTACATCTGGGCCTGATTCTTCTCACCCCCATTCTATCTGTCCAAATGTCTTTGAAAGTCAAAATTGTGCCTGCTTCTACAGTTTCCTCTGGCAGCTCATTCCAGATACAGACTACTGTCTGAGTGAAAACATTTCTCCCCAGGTCCCTCTTAAATCTTTCCCTTCTCACCTTAAACCTACTCCTACCCTGACCCAGATGTTGTTAGTGAAAATCAATTGCTCAAAAGACAATATTTGTCAAAGGAGAAATGTAAAAATTGGATTCTCCTGGATAATAAATGGGGTAAGGATGAGGAAGGCAGTATAGCCATACTTTTATTCTGCTTTGGAATGTGCATCAAGGGACTCCTCTTGCCAGGAGAGGACATCAGACTTGTGGCCTTGGTGTCTGCAAAATGCAAAATAGCTACTAGGACAATACAGAAGCAATGTTCAAACCTCCAGTTTGCAGCAGGTCATGATGTTGAATCAGTCAAAGGGACTATTACTAAATGCTAATGTGAATATACTCTGAAAACAAGAAATCTAAGGCAACCTAAGTTCACAAACACAGTGATTAGAATAATGTTTTTAGATTTATTTGATCAAAATGAGTTTGCACACCTAAAAGTCTCAAATTTCTCTTTGTTCTTCATACTATTTTCATGTATGTCTTGTATCTCTGATATGCAAAGCTTAACTTCCATTCTTTGAATCATCTAACATGATTTATTTTATTTCAGAGTGAAATTTTAACTCATACCATCATATACTGTATATGATTCACACTATCTTTCATTTTAACTGAGAACATGGGGAAATATGGAAACAAGAAGTATTTTGTTTCGCTCTTCACAGATACTGCCTAACCTGCTGAGTATTTTCCAGCATTTTTTTATTTTTTTTTTTGTTAAGTAACAGGACTAGGAATAAAACTAAATATCAGGCAAAAATAAAATAGCAGCCTGCCCAAAATCAAGTACAATGAAGCACAAGATTTAGCTGATGACTAATTTCATGCTTTCAGTTTGAAGAACTAAAGTTCTGGATCAGCTTTGTTTAGAATTAAATGATGTAGAAAACCAAGATTGTAGAATACAATGCAACACAAGAGTTGTTTTACATGAAAACATTGTTCCTTCTGTAAAATTCCTTAGTTAATTGACTTTAATTATCTCTAAGCAAATATTCTTAATGTTGGATGCAGACAATTTAATCACAGCTGACAGATACCTTTAGAGTTAAACAGGAAAGTCTGCAGATGCTGGGGTCATAATGCAATACACAGATGTTCTGGAGAAACTCAGCAGGTCATCCAGCATCTATAGGAAGGAAAGGGTATCCAAGATGTTGGTCCTGAGCGCTGCATCAAGGTACGGACAGTTAGCTTGAGTTTGATATTTGTACAATTAAATTGTTTGAATTGAGTGATTTATGTGAAGGAAAGCAGAGAACTGCAAAGTACAAACTATAACATAACAGGAATATAAAATGTGATGGTCATTTTGCTGCTGGATGCCAATGAGGCAGATCACAAAAACCCCAGCAATAAGAGTAGGGGTAAACACCTCCTCTAGTGTGTCTACTATCAAGTACACTACCAAATCTATCAGTCAATGAGGAAGAAAGTTAACCCATAGTTATGAAAATCTATCATAGATAAACCCAAAACTAATTGATAATCTCCAGAAGTTGTGGGAATGGATGTTCCTTTCTAATCATAGCACTAAGTTCACTGAATGACTTAACAATATCATGGCAGCACTGTCATCAACTCAACACTGCCTGTTGTGTATAATTCAACATGCAAAAGTATAGCAGGTGCTGTTATTCTTCAGAATACGGAATATAGTGCATTGTGTTCAGAAATGTGTCCTACAAATGGAAGCAAATCAGCACCTAAAGGCTAAACAGCAAGATTTCATATTGAATTATTCCTGTTACCATTTCTGCTCAGGAAATTCTTCCAAAAAATAATTTCTGTATGTCAGAGAAAAATACAGAAACCGATAGTTTATTTTTGACCCAGTACTAGTATACTGACTAATTCAGATCATTCGTCTGAGTGCTTCTGGAACCATGTAACCCAGTACTATCTGTCGCATGGTCAGATGGTCAGCAACTAAACCGGCTCTCCCACCTGGCCTGCCTGATGGGGAGAATGGCTAGACACCCTGCAGGCTGATAAACAAGACCTATCAAAGGGTGGACAAACCCTCTTGTAGAGTTGGTAAGGAGTCCAATGTGTGATCTGATATGATCGGATACCAAGGGATTGGCAGCAATAACAGTCTACTGCTTCTTTTGATGTGCACAGAATTCAAACTGTGCATTACTAACACAATGTTCAGATTGCCAAACAAGCTCAAATGCACATGAAGGCATCCACAATCTAAAAGCTGGCATTTCATTGACTATGAGACATCTCTGATATTCATATTACTAGAGATAAGCGTGGAACTGAGTGCTCAAATGATTTTCAAATGGTGTGGTGAGATCTATATTTATCAATCAAACTTCCACACAGAATGATTGCTACCAAACCACCCAAATTGAAACACCATGAGAGTGCCCTGAAATCCTCCATGGAAACTGCACTCAACTGACTGGTTGAGAATCAACCAGATGATATTACTGAGCACTGGAATCCTTTCAAAGAAATGGTCTACAGTGCTGCCCAGAACACTTTGGGGAAGTCAAGTGCAAGCATAAGGATTGGTTTGATGAGAACAACCAATCTGTGCAAGACCTTTTAAGAGCTAAGGCAGTTGCACAGCAAGCTCTTCTTTGACACCCAAACTCAAGTTCCGAAAAACATGCTTTTTTGAGTGCAAAATCAACTTTGTAGAGACAATTCAGACCTATGAAAGACCAATGGTGGATGACAAGGCCAAGGAGTTACAAACCTTCACTGACTTTAATGATTCAAGAAGCTTTTATGAAACAATCAGGGTTGTGTATGGTTCATCAAAGCAAGGCTCCTTACAACTCCTGAGTAGACAGTGCATCCATCTTCACTGAGAAGTCAGAGCACATGAAAAGATAGCAAGAACACTCTACGAGCTGTTGAATAGACCAGGAACCATCATCAATGAACCATTGGGCAGAGTTCACCCTCGACCCATATTATTCGAGCTAGATGCTCCCCTTACTCTTCACAAGTTCATCAAAGCCATCGAATAGCTAAAATCCAACAAAGCACCAGGGCTGACAGTATTGCAGCCAAGATCTACCAGTATGGTGGTAACACACTGACATCATGCTTGCACCAGCTGTTCACAAAATTATGGAGAGCTGCAAAACTACCACAAGACTTCAAAGATGCATCAGTCATGACCATTATAAAAACAATGGAGGCAAGAGAGATTGCAACAATTATCGTGGCATCTCTCTTTTGACAGTTGCAGAAAAATGCCTTGCAAAGATCGTCCTTAGACGTTTGGTGTCCAACATCAATGATAACATCCTTCCAGAAAGCCAGTGTAGTACGGTGGTTACGATCTTTTCACTGAGGCAGCTCCAAGAGAAATTTGTTGAGAAGCAGAGAAGTCTTGATGTCACATTAGTTAATCAAACCAAAGCATTTGATACTTTTGGTAGAGATGAGCTGTGGAAGCTCATACCAAAATTTGGTTGCCCACCCCCCCCCTCCCCACATCTACCCAACATCATCTGTCAGTCCCACAAGGTATGGAAGGCTGTATCAATATGGGTGGTGAGTTGTCAGATTCATTTCCCATCAGCAACGGCATAAAATAGGCTTGTGTTTTGGCTCCTACTCTTTTTGGACTCTTCTTCGCTGCTGTTCTTCAGGATGCCACATCAGATCTGAAGTTAGGGCCTTCCAACAAATGAGGGCTGATGGCGGGCTCCTCAACCTCACAAGACTGGGAGCAAAAGCAAAAGTCAAGGACACTGTGGCGAACGAGCTACAGTTTGCTGATGACTGTGAACTGGTTGCCCACTCTCTCAAAGACTTACAGGAGATCACCAGTCACTTTGTCAATGCTGCCAAGAGCTTCAGATTGACAATCAGCCTGAAAAAGACAGAAGTCCCTGGCTCAAGCTACAAAGAACCAATTGATGACACTTGTTTAAATGCTGCCAACAATTTTGCTACCCGGGTAGCACAAAAACATCCTCAGCTTCTCTAGATGTAGAGACTGAGACAAGAAGCAGAAAGGCCTGCTTTGCCTTTGGGCAGATGAAAGATCATGTTTGGTCACAGAATATCAGGTTGGCCACCAAGTGCCAGGTGTACAGGATTGATGTCAAATCTGCATTGCTATATGGATGTGAGACATGCCGATATTAGAGTCACTTACATCAGCTTGACCATCTACAACAGCAACACCTGCATTCTCTGATGTATTCTCACAATCTGGTGAGACACGGTCTCCAATATCAAGGTTCTTTCTTGAGCCGGAATGCCAGCAGTTGCAACCTTGGTGATGTCAGAAGATTGCCAAATGACATCTTGTACAGCCACCTGTCCAGTGGTACCTGAAAATTAGGAAAATGAGGATGTTCTGACCACATCTTACATCCTTATAGCAAGGCTGACATTGCCTGATCAACATGGGAGGATCTGTCTCAAGATCTCTCACAATGGAGGGACCCTATCAGAAAAGATGTGGACGCTGCTGAGGAAAAAGCTCAAAGTGGCAACAGAGGAAAGGCACAGGAAGCATCACAACAGAGCTTCTGCCCCTGTTGCCCCTCCAGGCCTCACCTGTCAAGTATGTGGCAAGCAGTGCCTGTCAAGGATCAGCCTGTACAGCCACTCCAGGATGCATATATCAAACCCCACAAACTGACTGAAAGGAACCATCATCATCTTATGGGATGGATAGCCAGAAGAAGAAGAGTATATTGACACATAGTTGGAGCCAGGGGATGAAATTTGAATTGTAGATAAAAGTCTTATTGGTTCAAATATCTCTTAGAGTTCTCTCCCATTTCCAGGCATATTTTCTATGCACAACATGCACGCTTCTTAAGAGTTACAAATTGAAAATCAAAATATCATGCAAAAAATGTCTTAGATGAAGACAGATTGATCAAAAAAAGTGAATCTTAATTATAATCTCAAATGAATGAAATTCATTTTAACAGGAAACAATATATATGTTATAAATGTTCTTTCTCCTGTTACTTTCTCAAATGTCAAAGCTTGTCCTGTTCCTTCTGTGCTATGGTTAAGCTTTCATCCAACTCGTGAGTTCTGGGATGCTACTTAACTTTCAAGTATATGAGGAAGGCAAGTTTAATCTCTTTCCTCTCATGGATCATATCTTTGGCTAATTACTTTAGTGCAAGTCCAAGCATTCCAAATGCAACTGTAGTTTGCCCTCCAAGCTACACAATGGGGATTGTAAACTTCAGAACTTCTTGTGTGTTGTTTTTCAATTTTCTATTTGAAATCAGGCACATAAAATTACAATTTTGATTATCTTGTAAAAGATAACATAACTTTGGCAATTATGACTTTTTTTTTGCAAAATAAAATCTTGTATTTAATTGCAAATTGTGATAGAGTAATCAAATATTAAACAGAAATGACAACTAACTTTCATATTTGATTCCTTATGTTTCAACAGGAAAGCAAATATCAGCCAAAAGCTTTGAGGAATAGTGAAGCTGCTGAAGCAATTAATGCTGAATCCAATGAGAACACAGTAACAATGAACAACATGGCACTTCCACAGTAGGTAGATCAGCAATACCTTACATTATCTTCATTATGACAAATTGAAGTAAAGCAAACAACGATTATTTCATCTTGTAGAAACTCTGTGGTTCATTATTCTGATGACAACGTCTTTCGCTTTTTAATCTTTTCTCAACAGCATTAATCGTGGAAAGAGAATTAATACTACTATATTGGATGCACAAAGGTTATACTCATGGCACTCAGAATGTGCACTTTGCATCCACAAAATTGTACTAGCGTATATTTTGGCATCTACATCGACCTTCAGATCAGTCTGGTCCCTATTTTCAGCCTCATTTTCATGGTTTTATCATATATCGGGCATACAAGTTGACCCCCACCCCCCCCCCTAAATATTGCATTGACTGAACTGTTGGGCGATGCCTGAAAGTGGTGGTTATCATGGGGCCTCCAGAAAAACGATGAAGGTATGAAGTGAGTTTTAAATGAGAAGTAATAGAAGTGGCCAAGAAATTCAGCAAATGTGCTGCTGCAAGAAAATTTGTTGTAGGTTGGTTTTTTTTTGGTGTTTCAGTCATCTTATACTCTGAATCTACATCGAGCGTTTTTCTGAGCTGAATTTAAGGACTCATTTCTGTATCTGACGTATAAGTCGACACCTGATTTTTGAGTGCTTTTTGAGAGTTTCAAGACTTGACTTAAAACATAAAAATTTACGGTAACTATTTTGCATAGGGGAATTATTTCAAATTTGTATTTTAAAACCTCATTTCCCAACTATCAATATACTTTAGAAGAATAGTCAGAAAAAGGAAACATAAGAAATAGGACCAGGAGGAGTTGTTTGACCCTACTCTGCCTTTCATTATGGTCCTGGCTGATATTTCACCCCTTATTTACCTTCTTGCATAAACCTATATTTCTAGATTCTCTTCATATTTTAAAAAAATCAACCAAGCCTCCACAGGCTCTAAGTTCAAGTTTATTGTTACATTAAAACTGGTAGAGTAAGAGAGTTTGTTTGCATTTGAATATGCATACAATGGTACACCGAGCCCCTAGACTTCAGCCTACTCAATTTATCATTTACTTACTGTACATATGAAGCCGGTGACTGTGGGCCAGAGTTGGTGTGGCGCCATTGCCGGGGTGACACGTGAGGTGATTTCTGGGAGCTGGCAGCGGCGGGCCGGCGGCATGAAGTTTTGCGGCATGTGCGATCCTCCACTGTCCCACCAAACTATTAGATATTTAACATCCGATTCAGTTGGAGAGACATTTAAAATCTAATAGTTTGGTGGGGCAGTGGAGGATTGAGGGGTGAAGTTGAATTAAAGCAGCTCACTGAGAACACCTCGAGGCACCGCTGGGCTGGGTGATTGACTGAGAGGTGTAAGGTAAAACATCATGAGATGGGAATGTGTAAGGAGTTACCCTGTACAGGGCTGTAACAAGATGTGAATGCATCCTTGTACTTACAAGATAAGAGAGACATTGATGGATTGAGAGGCAGGAAGCTAGCAGGGAAAGGATAGCAACAGTTTTAGTCATTGGACAAGTAATGATATGATGATGTTCTAAGCATGTATCCAAGGGTATAAAAAAATCACCATTTTGCTGATAACGGCAGAATGCATTCTCCGACTAACATGGTTAGTCGCAAGTGTTACAATCCGGTAATAAAGAACAAAGAACCCTGATTTCGACTCAGTCTGGTGTTTGTCTCACTCATTCATGAACAAAGCAGACCTAACAGAGGCCACCTCAGTGTGGCCTCTCAGTCAATCACCCAATGGCACCCACCAGCCCCACCAGAATGCCACTAACAGCCTCTGAGCACTCTGGGCAAGTTGCTTTAATTCAACCCCAATTCCCTAATCCTCCACCTTCTCACCACAAAACTTTTAGATTTTTAACATTTAATTTGGTTGGAGAGACATTAAAAATCTAATAATTTGGTGGGAAGGTGGAGGACTGGGGGGTGGGGGATGGGGTTGAATCCTAGCCGTAACCTGCAATATGCTGGATAAAATCATAACAAGGAAGAGTTTAGGAGCCCCCATTATGACCACATCAAGACCAAGGCCAGCACTCTGATTTAAGATAATTGGTGTTAGAATTGCAAAGGGCCATTAAAGATTTTATTTACCACACATGTCATTGTGATCCACCCTGCAATGCCTGAAAAAATGGGGTTCGTGAATAGGCTGAGTTTGAGTGTCCCAAGGGCCTGGCGGGGGGAGGGGGCAGGGGGGAGAGACCAGAGGAAAGGGGCCACCTACCTTTGTTCCCTGAACTTCACTGTTGTTTCAGCCTATATTTTGCCATGAAGACAGAGGTAAAGTCATCGCCTTTCAATGCAAACTGCAGTCACTTCGCCACTTCTTGAGAGCCTCTCACATCCTGGCAATGTTCCATGTTAATATGCTTCATGAAAATAACCTTGGTCTTGCATCACTCCCATCCAAACAGAAATATATCTGTGCATTTTTGATGTGATATTTATGATTTAATAAATCTGAATTGATTGACTGAGAAACTTTGAATTGTGTTGTCAAGGTACGAGCAAAAGTGAACCCTGGACAGAGTGTTCTCTTTTAATTGATGTAATTAGAGGAAAGGCAAGGGTGGGGAACCGTGCAGGAATAGAAATATACATTTAATAATAGACTTAATAGAATAATAGATTAATAATAGACTTACACTCCTACAGTTACTTGCTGCAAAAATATAGCATTTTACTGATTCAATAAAGTTTATTTGTGTAACATGAAAAATGGTCCATGTCTATTCTGCACGGAATGTCAAGAGTGAATTAATCACAATGAAACTTGAGGTTATCTGTCTGATATTCCTGCTCCTCCAGTCCTTGAAGACACTGGATGATGAGAATTTGGGATATATTACTCAAAAGGTCTTTTAAAGTTATCACAGTGCATTCCTCAGATAAAGCACACTGTAGCCATGGTGCACTGAAGGTGCAGCCTCAGTGTGAAGCATGGTGACTTGTCTTGAGTACTATGCAGCTGGACCAATACAAAATAATGGAGAGCATCTGATCAGACTGAAATAATATGTCCTATAGTAGTGGAAAGGTGATGGGAAGTCACAAGGTGAAATATACCAAGAGCAGTTTCAGCTATTGTCATGACAGCTGGGTTTTCGATGAATGGTTTCTGGTGAAGAGAAAGTATGGTGGTGATACTAATCTCAAGAGAAGGTGATAGATTTCTGCTGTTGAGGGTGTACCTCAAACAATTGTAATAACAAGCAAAATGTAACTGCTGTCTGTTTCATCTTGTATTCATATGTGTAAGTTCTTAAACAACACGTGGATGAAGGAAAAGGTTCTTTACTTTAAATTTGTTGTAAACAGCCCCAGGAGGCTGCAAGTCACCATTACACCCCTTGCATACTGTGTGTCCTGCTCTGTGTCAGCCCCTGCTGGCAGCCAAGTATAATCAAATGGTAAGGCATTGCTAGTTGCATTACAGCCATGATCACTATCATTGCATCTCCCCTTCTTAAAACAAAATTAGCTTATTTTTTAACTAACATGTTTTCTTTGCATAACTCTGCAATTTTAACTTTAACACCAAGAAGCTACATTTTCTTCATTATCAATATTGTTAACATTTTTTAAACTTGTTTTGTGGATTGACATTTACATGCACTAAAACTTGAAGAGCACTACTTCATTCTTTAAATTTGCTCAATGAGTCTCTTAGGAGGATTCACGTGTCTTGATGATCTCCTGAATGATTGTCCTCAGATGATGTCTTCTCAGATGTACATTCGGGTTGGGGCTGGTTCCACCTGAAGATCTTGACAATTTCTTCACAGAACAGCACATTCATCTGTCTGAATGCAGTATGATCTTGGTTGGACTTCACTAAGGACAGTTCCCTTCTGAGTCCATAAGTTCATTTTGTCTTTTAGCCTTACTTGGTCACTAGTGTTGAATTCTGGTAGGTTTTTTGTTCCTCCGTCAAACTAATACTTTTGCTTTTCTTTCTGTTATTCTTTGAATTTCCTCACTTTCTCCCCCTCTTTTGTTTTTAGGAGGTTCTCCTGAATGGGTAGGTTTGATCTCCCATAAGGAGATGTGCTGGTGACATATCACACTCGAGTGGCATTGTGAGAAATACTAGCATACTCTGGTAGAAGTCTGTTCCACAGTCTTTTGCATTGTTCATCAGTCTTTTCACTGTCTGTACCGATTATTCCACTAGACCATTGGACTATGGAAAATGAGGACTTGACATGGTGTGGACAGCGACCCATTCTTTGGCAAACTGGCAGAAATTTAAATTGCAAAACTGGGGTCCATTTTCTATGAAGACCTTACTTGTCATGCCATGTTTGGCATTTTACCTTTTAAAGTATTTCCTTTTAATTTCCTTCATCTCACTTCTGACACCATGTTTCATCTTGCATTCATATGAGTGAGTTCTCAGATAACACATGGATAAAGGAAAAGGTTCTTTATTTAAAGTTGTTGTAAACAGTTCATGAGGCATGCCATGAGGCTGCAAGTCTCCATTACAGTTATCGCATACTGTGTGTCCTGCTCTGTTTCCATCCCTGGTGGTAGCCAAGTTTAATCAAATGGTAAGGCCTTGCTAGTTGCATTGCAACCATGATCACTATCATTACACTGTCTATTTTCTTTCAAGAGTAGATATGCACACAAGTAATCTTTAGAATGCAGGTTCGTTCAGAGTCTTCCATAACTAGTGGGCATGGACTGTTTAATTTGAATAGATTTGTCAACAGTTTATATTATATTTCCTTTGAGATTTTGGTTAGGTCAGTCAGTCTCTCCTGATGAATGAAATATATTTGACTTTGACCAAAGGTATTTAAACTTAATGTTGGAAGTATAAAATACAAAACTGGAATGGCTGGTTATTGAATTCAGTGTTAAGTCCAGAAGGTTGTAATGTGATATGTCAGAAGAATAGCTGTTCAACCTCAAACTTTGTTTGAACAGTATAGATGACCAAACATGGAGAAGTAAGAGGGACAATGGGATAGAAATTAGGATGGTGTTCTGCAAAACAATCACCCAGTTTAGGTTAAGTGACCCCGGAGTAGAGGAGACCACATTATGATAATCAATTTCTGTATGGTAAAGCAAATTATAAAGAACCACAAGTAAATTACTACATTACCTGGATAAAGTCTTTGGAGGTCAAAGAGCAGGTGTTGCATCCTCAGGGTTTCCCAGGGAGCTGCCATTAAAAGAAAAGGATATTAATGGGATGCAGTTTAGCAGATTTTACACTTTAGCTTAATTCAAAGTTTCCTCAGAAGATGTGCATAGTTCAATGTGACAAACAGGACCAATACAGTGGATATGCAATATACTGGTGCATCTATAAGGCCTGTAGCTCAGTTACTGATATCCAAGCTGTAGAATTCTCTTTTTTTTTCCCTCTTTTGCCTTAAAATCCACCTATTTGACTTTGTGAGGTCTTCCAACTTGCTGTCAAATTTGGTTGGCCAACATGAATTCGTTGAAGTTACACAGGCTGAGAGATTACATGGCAAACATATGTATGATTATGAGAAGTACAGATAGACAGATAACCACTGCTTATTTCATGGGATAGGATGTTTAAAACTAGAAGGTTTAAGGAGAGAGAGAGAGGAGGTTTAAAATGGACCTGATGGGCAATTTTTTCAAACAAGACCTAGTTGATTTAAGATGCCAAAAGAGCTGGTGAATCTAGGAACTGGAACGTCATTTAAGGGACATATCGTCAGGTACTAGAATCAGCAGATTATAGAGGGGGAAATGGGATGCTGAAGGAAATCAGCAGGTCAGGCAATATCAATGGACAGGAACAATCAGTAAATGTTTCTGGTCAGGACCTTCATTGAGACTGGTAATTTGATGTTAGGTTGATTGATGATTGAATGCCACTGGCATTGTTGTTAAGTAAAGGGCTCCACTGTTCTGTTTATTAAGGAGTCCAAGAATTTTGACTTAAACAATTAAGTACTGGCAATATATTTATGATTTAAAAGGGAACTTAAAGTTATTGTGTTGGTCTTGACCTACAAGTGGTAGATTTTGTCTAAGACACTTTGGCAAGTGGCAGCAATGGATGTTTGAGATGGTGTGCACTGCCCTGATTTTGGAGGGAGTGAATGTGAACATGGAGAAATGAACTCTGCTTTGTCCCAGATGAGGTTGAACTTGACAGAGCCGTACACTTGCAGGCAAGAGAAAAGAACTTCTGGCTGGTGGAAAACTTTGGAAAATCTAGAGTTTAGTCAATCCTTGAAAAGTGCCCAGATTCTTAATTTATCTTTTTTTTTTAAAACTTTATTTATAAACTTAAGATATATAATATATATATATATATATATATATATATATACCTACATATCAATTAATTACATATGCTGTGATGTGTCAAATTTACAATACAAAAAAAAATTAGGATATTTCCAAGCCAATAAATTTCAAATAAGTTAACCACGTCTGGGCAAAAAAAGAATAATTATTATACAGATTATATATTATCTTCTCCATATAAATACAGGATCTTAACTCATTATGCCCAATGAGCCATATTCACTTCCACATTATCTTTCCATGTAATTGCAATACACTTCCATGCTACCACTAATGCCAGACGAACAAACACCATCTCAAACTTATCCAACTTTAAACCAGTAGTCAAAGATACAGCGTAACCCAACCAAAAAATTAATGGATCCAATCGTAATTTTATCTTTAACAAATCTTCCAAAAAGTTTTTAATTTTTATCCAAAATGGATGAACTTTGTAACAAGACCAAACTGCATTAAAAATGTTCCAGTATGAATCCCATATCTAAAACATAAAGCTGAATTACTAAAACCATATCTTTTTAACTTTTCACGAGTCAAATACAACTGATGTAAAAAATTATGATTGACTAAACTGTATCTTACATTAATCAACTTAGTTACACTCTCTTGATACATAACTTTCCATTCCTCCTGAGATATTTCAAAAGATAAATCTTCTTCCCATTTAATTCTAGATTTACTTAAATCTGGTTTTCTCATCTTATCTTGTAACAAGCCATACATTTCTGAAATAAATCCCTTTTTTGATATATCCAAAATTAGTCTCAAACTTAGTTAATTTAGGTAGCATCATTTTTCTTCCAAAGTTATCTATCACTAAAGCTCGTACCTGATAATATACAAATAAAGAATTAGCTGGTATTCCAAACTTCTCCCTAAGCCTGTTAAAATAAAGAAACTGTCTATCTTCAAAACAATCATCCACCACTTTAATAATTTTAGAATCCCAATTTTTTAAATATGGATTGTTCATTGAAAAAGGAATATCTTTATTCTGATATAAAAGGGTTTGAGTCATAATTTTACCCCTAGAACCTAATATAATTTATTTTAGTCCAAATCTCCAATAAATGATTTAAAACGGCATATTATATCCCTGCAACAAAGACTCCACTTAAATATAAATTGATGAACCTAAAACTCAAGTATACAAGCCAATTCAACTTTACCACACCCTGGAGGTTGAATAAAATCAAACATCCTATTAATACATTTTAATTGAGCAGCCTCATAATAATTCTGAAAATGAGGCAATTGAAGTCCACCTAAAGGATACTTCCAAGTCAATTTGTTCAATGCTACCTGAGCTAATTTGCCTTTCTACAAAAACATTCTCACAGCAGTATTCAATTCCCGAAAAAAATACCTTTGGAAGTACACATGGAATGGACTAAAAAAAAAGATATTGAATACATGGAAAAATGCTCATTTTAATACAATTCACACGACCTATTAACGTTATAGGGAGGTCTTTCCACATATTCAAATCTGCTTTAATTTTTTTAAATAGTGGTACATAATTTCATTTGTATAAAGATTGGTAATTTACATCAATGGTTACCCCTAAATATTTAATTTTATTAGACCATCTCAATCTTGTAATCTGTTTACAATTAATATAATCATCATTTGAAATTGATAATATTTCACTTTTATCCCAATTAACTTTGTACCCAGACATTACTCCATATTGCTCTAAACACTCTCGAAAATATCTCAAAGATTGTTCAGAATGTGTTACATCACCTGCAAATAAATTGATCTGATACTCAACTTCTGCAATTTTTATTCCTTTAATGTTATCATTTTATCTAATAGCTTGAGCTGATGGCTCTATGACCAATGCAAATAAGGCTAGTGACAATTGGCAACCCTACCATGTAGATCTCGATTGTTTAAATGATGAAGAAGTTTGACCATTTGTCACCACCCTCACAATTAGATTTTTATATAGTGCCTTAACCCAACCAGTAAAAAGTGGCCCAAACATATATTTTTCTAGTACTTTAAATTTTAAAAATGCCATTCCATTCGGTCAAACGCTTTTTCCTCATCAAGTGTGACTATCATTGTTTGGTTAGGTTGATGTCTCAAAGCTTTGACTAAATTGAAACTTTGTTATAATACATTACAAACATATCAATATGAAAGATTAATACAGGTATTAATAATGTTATTATGAATTAGGGGATAGAGCTCATAAGGTGTTGGCTTGGCAGTTAAAGCCTGAACAGGCTTTGAGGACAATTAATGCTGTAAAAATTAATTCCATGGTTACTTAAAAACCTCAGGAAATTAATGACCAATTTCATTTATTCTATCAAAAGTTATACACTTCTGAGGGGGTTTGTGAAAATGGTTCTATTGATTCTTTTTTTGTGCTTTAGATTTTCCAGTTTTAAGGGATGAGGATGTGAAGGAATTGGAGGTTCCATTTACAGATTTTGAAATTAAGGAGGCTATGCCAAATGGGAAATCTCCCGAAGATGATGGACTTACTGCAGAGTTTTATAAGGAATTTTATGAATTCTTATCTCCTGTATTTATGGATGTGCTTAAACAAGTAACAGAAGAGGAATCGTTGGCAGATTGCTTCTCAAGAGCAATAATTACAGTAATTCCGAAGAAAGAGAGTGACCCATTCTTACCTTATCTTAAGGATAGAGATGATCCAGTTGCATTACTGATGCACAGAAAGCAAGTGAGTGCCAAAAAAATGTGGTTAGCCAAACTTATGTTGGAGAGGCTTATGGTTCAGCATTTGTCCAGTACAGATTAAACACGCAACTTTGATATGCGTTGTCAAGTCAAGTTTATTGTTATCTAATTGTACAAGTACAACCCAACGAAACAGTGTTCTCCAGTCTTCGGTGCAAAACACACAGGCATAACACACATACAGGCAAATAATAACTTTGCAGAACAAGTATTTTTATAAACAAACAAATAAATAAATAAATAATGCTTCATGAATATGTGTGTCTTGGATGGTTAGTGTGAGCAGTTATCTAGGTCATTCAGCATTCTCACTGGCGCTGGGAAGAAACTGTTTCTCAGGCTAGTGGTGCTGGCTCTGATACATCTATATCTCTTTCATAACAGGAGCAGGTGAAAGATGCTGTTTTTCATGCCCTCTTTTGAATGGTAGATAACGTTGATGGGAAGGAGGGCGACTTCAATGATTCCCTCTGCCGCTCTTATGGTCATGTGGATTGATTTCTGTCTTTTTCTCTACAGTAAACCTGCCACACTGTGATGCAGCCAGCCAGCCAGGGTGCTCTTGATAGAGCTCCTATAGAAGGTTAACATCATAGTGGGCTGAGAACACAACCCTAAGGTGCACCAGTGCTCAACATGATGGTGCTCGATGTTCTGCTACTGACCCTGACAGTATATGATCTTCCCATTAGGAAATCCAGAATCCAGTTATAGAAAGGGTGTTGAATCCCAGCGAGGACAGCTTCTCCACAAGCCTTTTGGGAATTATTGTTTTAAATGATGAACGGAAGTTAATGAAGAGCAGCCTGGTGTATGAGGTGTCATTCTTCAGTTGGGTCAGGATGGAGTGAAGGGACAAGGCTATACCATCATCTCTGGAAAGATTTCTTCTATAGGCAAAGTGAAATGTGTTCAGCAGCTCTGGAAGGTGCACTTTGATGCATTCCATCAACATACACTCTAAGCATTTCATAAATGTGGAGGTCAGTGCCATAGAACGTTAGTCATTGAGGCCTGTTATTGTCACTCTCTTGTTAGATGAGACTTGTTGTCTGCCATTATATTTATTTATTTAAAACCACACAATAACCACATAATTAAAGATCATTCAAAACAATACAAATACATGTGGTATATAAAAAAGAAAGAAAAATATGAAAGTCCCCCTCACATACCACCCCTCCCCCCTCTATCCCCCTACAAAGAAGACAAAGAGAAAGAACGGGATAAGAGATCTCAACAGGGGTGCCTATTACTTTAATGTCTCTTGAAGCCTTAAGGAGAAGTGAATGTCAGTGTTTCTCTTAAATATTAACACCCATAGTTTATAAATAATATATATATATCTTTAAAATTAAGAGTAATTTTCTCAAGTGTTGTACAACTCCAAATTTCAGCATGCCATCTTTCTATACCCAAATCCATATCAAACTTCCAAGTTATGGCAATGTATTCTCTTGCTATTCCTAAAGTAATTTGAACAAACTTTTTTGATACATATTCAATTTCAACTTAGGTTCAATATTCTTAATATCACCCAGTAAAAATAACAGTGGATCCTGTGGGAATTTGATCCCCATTATTCGTTCCAATAATTTATCTATTTCTAACCAAAAAGGTTTCACTTTGGGACACTGCCAAATAGAATGCAAAAATGTACCAATTTTCTGTCCACATTTAAAGCATAAATTTAAGAGTCTGATTTATTGTTTTTTTTTTATTTATATGGTGTTAAATATAACTGATGAATAAAATTAAATTGCACCATTCTGTACCTCACATTTATTGTAATTTTCCTATTTTCTCTACATATCCCAATTCAATTTTGCCCATCTATTTACTCATTAATCTACTTCCCATCTTTGTCTTGAATTATGAAGACCTATGTTTCGGGCTTTCTTTTGTATTAACCTATACATCATTGAAATAAATTTCTTTATATTCAGGTAACAATAATTCTAATTCCGTCTCTACTAGTAATAATGGTTCTTGACCACAATTTTCATGTAAAAACTTCATGACTTGATAATAACAAAATCTAGTATTTTCAGGTATTTTGTACTTCTCCTATCTAAAACTAGTTTGACAATTGCAAAATTTATATATATTTTTTTATTTCTCAAAAATAGGTATATTCACAGCCAATCGTTTGTGTCTTTGTGTTTCCTGTCTACCTGAGGTTTTCTGTAATCAGTGGACATGAATAAGGTGGACTGTTTCATTGAACAGACTTGCCAACAGTTATTTTATATTTTCTTCAACATTTTAATTTGATCAACTTGTATTGCCTGACTCAATTTTAGTTCCAAAGTATACACTTTATTCATGAAATATGCAAACATCCAATAAATAGAACACTTTGGTGTCACCTATTCAGAGAAGAAGATGGAAATATTATATTATTCCACCCATATTTTCCATGCCAGGGTCGTGGCAGTCCAGTGCAGTGCAGTGACACCATGCTTCAGTCTGTCCATTTGCATACAGTTCTCCCCTTTTGAAAGTGTCAGTCATGGACAGCTCCTTAGATTTGAATATCATCAGGTTCTAGACCTGCTAAAGTGCATCTTCAAACCATCTTTCAGTAGGAGTCAGTGCACGTTTCAGAGTGTGTCCGCCAAGAATAGTGCATAAACCAAATGTCATGCAAATCTTGAGGATTAAGCACAGCAAAGATCACTACATTTCTTTTCACACCATCTTGGAAAATAAATGTACATTTTTGATAAAAAATGGCCTTATCCCCTACATTTTTCTTGAAGCCTGAGCAAAAATTGGTTTGAATTAATTTTTATTTCATTTCATTTTATTTTATTTTAATATTTTATTCATAAATGTGACATTACATGTCACATTACAAGTGATTTCATTACTTTTTAATATTTTTTTCATACATGTAGTTAATAACTGATTATATTACAATACCTTTTATAAAGTTGCAATCACTACATGATAGTTATAATCCCTCTACCCTCACATCCACCCTTCTAAATACCCCACCCCAAATTAATAAATATATATGAAAAATATATTATAGCAATATCAAGAAAAAGGAAAAAAAAATTAAGGATTGCTCAGAAAATCGTCATCTCAAGACACAGCCTATCAGCAGAATTTCTATATAATTAACTTAGAGAAGGTTAATACGGGTCTTGAGGAACAGGAAGAACCTTACTACATATTTATACCTAAAGTTTGCTTATACCAATGCCAAATTTGCAAAAATATATCATTTATTTTTTTCAAATTATATGTAATTTTCTCCAAGAGAATACAACTTTGAATTTCTGCATTCCATCTTCCCATACCCAAATGTGAACCTTGTGAAAGACAGTTTTGAATTACAGTAACCAGAATAAGTGATGTTGTGTGTTGCTCCTGGGAAAAGGGGAACACAGAATAAATAGCTTTTGAAATAAGGAGGACCACTTCACCGTCTCTTTGGAAAAGAGGACAGGATTCTACTGCATCCATTTTTGTATGGCCATTTCATTTAACCCTTGTCTGGGTTTGTGAATTCATCATAGAAGAAAATAGCCACATTCACTTTGTCTTTGAAAAGAGGACAGATTCTTCGTGGAAAAAAAATTACAAAATCTTCAGTATACAGAAGAAGATTTAATCCTGGGAAGACATGAATTGTATTCTTCTTTTCACAGGAGGTCACTTTTATTTAAAGACTATCTCTCAAGACATCTCATCAAAAGAATTGTGAGTAAAGAGGCCTGAAAATATAATGTTTAAAAGTGCTTTATAATTATTTCTGAACTGAGAATGTAAGACCTTCAAGCAAGACTAAAATGCCTCAGTTTGTCTTCTAATAAAAAAATAACAAAAATCCATTTTTTTTTAGTAATAATAGGCTCAGTCTCCAACTATAACCCAATTTATCTTTATCAGGCATTGCAATCGTCATTAATAAAGGGGAATGATCACACAAAATACTCGCTTTATATTCCACTTCAAGAATCCTAGATTGCATCTGTGCTGAAATTAGAAATAAATCAATTCTAGAATAAGAATTATGCCTACTTGAATAAAAAGAGTAACCAATTTCATTATCAGTACTAGTTATATCTGTCCATGTACATTCTGTCTGCATTATCCACCACGATAAACTTCTCGAGCAAACCATCCAAGGGACTGTCACACAATGGCAATGGAGTGGTAAACTGGCCTTTCCCCAGAAAGAATTTGCAACAACTACACCAAGCTTCAGTATATCGGTGAGGGCAAATGGGAAAGGGGGAGGGGTGAACATTAGAGAAATTTATAACATTATGAGAGGTATACATAAATAGTTAACAGTCTTTCTCCCAGGATAGTGGAGTCTAAAACTGAAGGGCAAATGTTTAAGGTTGGAGGGAAAAGATTTAAAAGGAGCTTGAGCATCAACTTTTCTGCACAGAGCTTGGTGGGTATATAGAATGAAGTGCCAGAGGAAATGGTAGAGCCAAGAATTGTACCAGATGCATGCATATCAGATTAGCTTGGAAGACAACTTGGCCATTCAGACAATTTGAGCTGAAGGGTCTCATTTCATGCTGTGAAACTCTATCATTTTCTCCTGGACCATACCTTTGAAGGACTCAGGTCAAAAAATCAACACTCTATTGCTTTCCATGGATGCTACATGTCCTGCTAAGTTCTTGACTTTTGGGTATTGCTACATTTCTCCAAAAGTCTGAAGGCTTCTTGTTTAACCTGGACTGTGAAATGGGCCAGTGGTATCTCATGGATAACTCTAAACTGGAAGAATGTTTCAGTTATATCAGAGGACATCTTTCACTGAGTTAATGACAAGTGCTGGGTTAGACATGCAGAGAACCTCACAGCTGCAGAAACCCTGGTTTAACGCTGACCTTGGAGTTGATTGGTTTCAGCCTACTTAACCTAATGGTCAATCTGCCACTGCTTGTAAGAGATAACTATCAGCAGGGATGGAGGGATATAGATTTTTGCATTGGAGACCATGAGAGGGAGGAGCAAGCAGCATGAGGCCAGTCTGTTCCCACCCCTATGACCCCATTCTCCTGCCTGCTCCCCGTAACCTTACTTATAAAGAATGTATCAAACCACTTTGAATACACCTAATGACATCTCCCACACTGCCTTTGGCAACAAATTCTACAGATTCATCACCTTCTGGCTAAAGATATTTCTCATCATCTTTAACTCTGTTCTAAAAGGATGTCCATTTATTCTGAGGGCATGCCTTCTGTTCCTAGACTCTCCCACTGCTGGAAACACAACAAGTTAGGTCAAGGCACCTTTATTTATTGCGTTGAGTTTCTATATTTTTTCTACGATGCATAAGTTTCTGCAGATCCTCTATTTCCTTTATATATCATCTTCCCTTTTCAGGGAATGGTCTGGTATTCACATATTATCTTTATTGGGGCAATAATCAAAGCAAATTTCATGTGGGGATGATGTGTGTTTGTCGTATGTTCAAATGCTATTCATCAAATTCAGTTTGACGTTCAACAAAATCATATCGCAGTTCCTGATACAAAAGTTGAGCCTGCTAATTACCACCCTCTGCAATTGGATTCTCAGCTTCCTGTCAGGAAGACCTCAAGCAGTCCGGATCGGTAACAGCACTTCCAAGACTATCATACTGAGCACGGGGCTCCCACAGGACCACATGTTTAGTCCACCGCTGTTCACTCTGCTGACCCATGACTGTGCAGCTAAATACAAATTGAACTACATCATCAGGTTTGTTAATGACATGACCGTAGTGGGCCTGATCAGTAAGAATGAAGAATCAGCGTACAGAGATGAGGTGCAGTCGCTAACGGACTGGTGCAGAGCCAACAACCTGTATCTGAATGTTAATAAAACAAAAGAGATGATTGTCAATTTCAGGATGGCCCGGGAGACCATTGAGGTCATCAAGAGTATCAAGTTCCTTGGAGTGCACTTGGCAGATAATCTCACCTGGTCCCTTAATACCAGCTCCATAGCCAAGAAAGCACGGCAGCGCCTCTACCTCCTGCAAAAGCTGAAGTAAGTTCATCTCCCACCCTTCATCCTCACTACATTCTACAGAGGATGTATCGAGGGCATCACTGCCTGGATTGGATGCTGTACTTCCTCAGACCACAAGATCCTGCAGAAGATAGTGAAGTTGGCAGAAAAAAAGACCATTGGGGGATCTCTTCCTCTCATGAAGGGCACCTACAACACTCGATGCAGGCAAAAGGCAATAAACATTGTGAAGGATTCCATACACCCCTCATATAAACTGTTCTCCTTCTGCCATCTGGTTGGAGGTGCTCTAGCACTCAGGGCCTTACATCGAGATAGGGCAAGTTTTTTTTTTCTCTCTCAGCCATCAGACTCCTGAATTCCCAGAACATTTGTGGATAGGGTACTATGGAGTGTTACTGTATACATCTGAATATTTTAATGTGTTGAACATCTATTTTAACTTTTATTTATGTAAATATATTCCATGTTCCTGGAGAAAAGCTATCTTGTCTTTACCATGCAATGATAAATAAAGGTGCCTTGACTTAACTTGTTGTGTTTCCAGCAGTGGGAGAGTCTAGGAACAGAAGGCATGCCCTCAGAATAAATGGACATCCTTTTAGAACAGAGATAAAGATGATGAGAAATATCTTTAGCCAGAAGGTGATGAATCTGTAGAATTTGTTGCCAAAGGCAGTGTGGGAGATGTCATTAGGTGTATTCAAAGTGGTTTGATACGTTCTTTATAAGTAAGGTTACGGGGAGCAGGCAGGAGAATGGGGTCATAGGGGTGGGAACAGACTGGCCTCATGCTGCTTGCTCCTCCCTCTCATGGTCTCCAATGCAAAAATCTATATCCCTCCATCCCTGCTGATAGTTATCTCTTACAAGCAGTGGCAGATTGACCATTAGGTTAAGTAGGCTGAAATCTAGGGGCCCAGAAGGTAAGGGGGCCTGATATCAAACAACAATAGAAATAAGAGATTTAACAATAGAAAAAAAGAGATACAACAATAGAAATGTTATTTTAACAATGCCAAAAGGAACTAAGCCATAGGATTTTAAAATTGCAAAAACTTGTAGCTTTCAATGCTCCTGTCAATTGGCCTTCACCTATTCACTGAAATCAAAACAATGGGCCCGCTCATTGGCAGCTCAATATGTGATCAATAGCCATCTTTGTTACCCATAATTCCCCCATCCAACTGGAACTGCTCTCCCTGTGCCAGCACCAGGGAAACGTGAATATCTGTCATCACCTACCTTGTATCTTGAACTATATACCCAATTGTCATTATAGTGTTGTGTGAATGTCTGCCAAGCTGCCTGTCTCCCCTCTGGCCAGCCTTGCTGTACTAACATTGGCTGTGCATTATCTCTACTGTTAAGGACACTCCCCTTGGGTATAATTGTGTATGCAACTATTGTCTTTCATTATTGTACCATGAGTTTCTGCAGGTAAATGCCATGATTATTTTTTGACCACGTCGTCTTTGTCGACTTCATCAACTGGCATTCCAAGTGTTCATCCCAACAATTGTAATCATAACGCAATTAAGTATAAATAACCCACCATACACTTCAGGAAATTTTATTTTCTATTCAAATACAGTTGCGCGCGGGTGGGACATGGGAGTACTGGAAAACTAATGTTAATAAAATTGTTTGATCTGATTTGGCCTTCAAGGACTTTCTGCGGATGCAAACGAAAACGCCATGTGAATGTATTCTCTGAAATGGGCAGTGGATTATCAATGTGGTGTTCCCTATTGGCCTCCTAAGAAATTAAGGGCAATGTGTCACAGGCTGAAAAAGACAAAGCCATCTTTGACAAAGCAACCACTAATCGAATTCAATGTCGAGACAAAAAAAAAATCTAAATTGGTACAAATTAGCATGAAGTCTATATCCAAAGGACTTTTCATAAAACATGCAATTTTCATCTGATGATTGGCACCTTTTTTAATGTGAAGTTCATAAATGATGTAATAATGGGGTGGAGAGTGCCTTTTATTGCTGGATACTTTCATAATTTTTGAGTGAACATTTAATCTAACCATCAGTGAGAACCTCCATGGAGATGCGTTGAAATAAAAGCACCTTTTTTTTTCCAAGTTGTAATTGCCAATTAGGTAAAATAAAATCCCTGTCCTTGAGCAAAATCGTCTCCTAAAATTAATGTTGAGCTGCATTATAGATTGAACATGAGGCTAAAAGTAATGTCTCAATTCCAATCAGTGCGTGGACAGAGGAACCTGTGTGGCTGATCAGATACGACTTGTCGATGCGCTGTCGCTGCTTACCAGCACGACCCTGTGCTACAGGTTACAATATTGTGTAACTGCAAAGTTACAAACATGACGTTTCTAAATTTCTTATCTGGTATTGCTTTCTGGTTGAATAACGATGTTTGAACTTCAAACATCATTTGCATTTGATGGAGACATTAAATATAAGGCAGGACTCGAAAACATAAAGTGTGCAGATGCTTCGGTGACGCTAGCGCAGCGGGAGGGGTGGGCATGTCCCCCCCCCCCCCATGACGCCGACCCTGGGGAGACCTGGCTGGTAGTTAATCGGCCACTGCTTACAGCCAATTAATCAAAGGTTTATGAAACTTATGTCATATGATCACAGCCCAGTTGGAAATTGAGGAAACTTTCTTGAAAGCATGGTTTTAAAGGAAAAACATTGGAAAGGATCAGCTTCATGATTGACCTGATAGAAACATCACGAGGCGAACACCAGACCAGCCCCTGACAAGGGCAAGTTGGGTTATTTAAGAGGGACCCCCCCCCCCCCCCCACTTCCACCGGGCTTGTCCAGGATGGGGCGTGGATGGCCGCTAGTGAGTTTGCTGGCCGCTGTCCTCACGGGCTCGACCCGCGCCCAGTTCCCCCGCGAGTGTGTGCGGCCGGAGGTGTTGCGGAGCGGGGAGTGTTGCCCGCCGCTGGTCGCCACGCCTGGGGACCGTTGCGGCTCCACTCTGGGCCGGGGCACCTGCGCCGAAGTCCGGGCGGACACGGCCCCTCACGGTGCCCAATACCCGCACGATGGCGCCGACGACCGCGAAGCTTGGCCGCTCAGCTTCTTCAACCGCAGCTGCCGCTGCGCCGCTAACTTCTCCGGCTACAACTGCGGTGGCTGTCGCCCGGGGTGGAGCGGCGGAGACTGTCGCCGGCCGGTGACGGTGCTCCGCCGGGACGTGCTGAGCCTCGGGCCGCTGGAGAGAGCCAGCCTGGTGTCGGCTCTGCACCGCGCCAAGCTCACCCTGCACCCCGATCTGGTGGTGGCCACTCGTCGCCGCCCCGATCTCCTGGGCGCCGACGGCCGCAGCCCGCAGTTCGACAACGTCTCCATTTACAATCTCTTCGTCTGGACCCATTACTACTCGGTGAGCAAGACTTACCTGGGCGCCGGCCGCACCTTCGGCGGCGTCGACTTCTCCCACGAAGGGCCCGCCTTCCTCACCTGGCACCGCTACCACCTGCTGCAGCTGGAGCGGGACATGCAGGTAACTGTACCACGCCAACTCCACCAATGACATTGTTTGTCCGCCCTTGTAGATTTATTAACTCGTTTTCTGTCTTGACAGATCCGTGGCCTTTTAATGTTCACATCCAATGGCGCCTTCCCTCAATGGACTTCATTTGTAACCCTCTCTGCCTTGGGAAGCAACCAAAGTTTTAGAAGACTTGCCACACCACTGCCACATTATTTTTATGTACCACCACCACCAATTCTCTAATGGGGAAGAATATCTGCTCATGTGAGATTAATCCTCACCAGAAAGGAGGACTTTTTTTTTCCCCTTGCTATTTTTAAACTCAAATGAATTCCACAATAGCAAGATTAGATTCCCTTTGTTCCATACCATCTGATCTCTTTGTAACTCACTCCTGTACTGCTTCATTGATGTGCTCTGTACATGTATCTCCTCGGACTGCTTGCAAACAATCATTTGCATCTCTGTCCACATGACAGACTTGTGCATCATGTGGACCAGAACCACTGCACAGGTGAAAAGTTTGGGGGCATCTGTACATTGTGCTTGCATGTGACAATAAGCTCTCCTACACCTACTCCACATTTTGGCCTCTCTCCCCACTATAAAACTTGTGCCCCCTCCAGTTCTGCACATTGTCTGCCCTTTGATTGGTTTGTCTGCACCATGAAACTAGTTGTTCTGGGGTTTGCTCTCTTAGTGGTCTCTTGCTGTGTTCTACATTGCATTTGTTGCTCTGTTGCAATGTTGTAAGCATTTTGATTCAATATTATTTTTAACTTGTCGCATCTAGATTTTTCCCACTTTTTTTCTCTACATTGCATTTGTTGCTCTGTTGCAATGTTGTAAGCATTTTGATTCAATATTATTTTTAACTTGTCGCATCTAGATTTTTCCCACTTTTTTTCACTTTGTTGACTTGTAAATTTGTTGTGAACTCTAATCCAATTTGAGACCTCTTTCTCCATTCCATCCACTTCAACCCACACAGTTCATCTGCTGATCTCCGTTCCCTCTCAGGTTCCGTCTGAACCTAAGGTGTGGAAAAAGTCACTTGAGGAACTTTGGGTTGAATAACATCTGTGACATCTGAGGAAAAATATTAACATTTTGGGTCAGAAAGCTTCATCAAGCTGCTTGCCCACTGATTTATTTCAGTAGAATATTTGTTGCAGATTCCAGCATTTGTTTCATCATCTGATCCTACCTGTCATTAATCTCTCCCCTGATGGGCCACAGTGTCACCTACTTATCAAATTCCAGCAATGGTCTCGACAACTTCCACTCCATGCTCCCTGGGCCATCTTGCTCTATCATACTGTTTGGCTCCTATCAGTCACCTGCTTGTCTCCCAAATCTACTTTTTTCCCTTCTGCACTGGCTTTATCTGTTTCTCATCCTTTACCCCTTTCTGGTTTATCAGTCGCCTAGCCCTACCAACCTGTCCTCATACATTTTTCTCCACAATCACTTACTGAAGAGTTTTGACTTGAACTGCCAACTATCCCTTATTTATCCTACTGATGCTGTTTCACCCATTGAGTTCCTTCAGCCTTTTTTTTTAATGTAGTTCCTAATAGACTATGACCAAATTGTACTCCTAACTTTGTGATAATGTATGAAATGTAAGAGGAAAATGGTTTCTGGTCCAAGATGAGATGCTCCATTTGAGGCTTCTGAAACTCAAATATTATGGATTGGTATATTACTGCAGTAAATTAATCTGAAATAATCAAGATAAATAGTTATGGCTTTGAATCTGTTTAGAAACTAATACCTTGTCACAAAGTAACTGGCAACTGGATGTATATTTTAAATAATTGCAAAAGTTATTACACTTCAGATGGTGGGAAAGTAACCTGCTCTGGGACACAGCGTGGATGAAAACAGACACAAATTATCTCAGAATGCTGTGCAGGTTTGATGAGCTTACACACAGGACAGTTAAATATTTTTAGAATGGTGGGAAATTTTAACAAAAGTACCAATTCAAGTTTTGTGCATCCTGTTTCCACTGGCTTCTGAGAGACTATGTTGGGGACGATTGCATCAGATTTTACAAGGTAGTGAAGATATGAAACTTCTTGTAGACTCTTTGCTGCCCTGTAAAGGCAAAACCAGGTTGAATGTTAAAAGGTGTTTCTTTCCCAACTCCACCCCCTGGGAATACTGATGTTCAGATTGTCAAAGGAGTTGATGAATATTTCAGTTGCTTGCGATGTCGTCATCATAAATTAAAATACTGCACATTTGTGGTCACCGGGCTATAGGAAAGATCTCATTTAACTGGAAACTACATGGAAGAGATTCACAGGAATGTTGTTGGGACCAGCAGCTTTGAATAAAAGGACAAGCTGGAGCTTTTTCCTCTGGATTGTGTAGGATGCAAATGAAGGACCTTGCAGAGGTTTATAAAGCGAAGGGGCAGATGAGAAATAACCAGAGCCTTTTTTGCAGGGTAGGGGAATCTAAAGCAAGTGACCAAAGATTTAAGGTGAGAGTCAACATATTTAAAAGGACCCAAGGGACACCTTGACACACAGTAGTAAGAATATGGAATGAGCTGCCAGGGAAAGTGGTCAAGTTGGTGACATTTTTTAACATTAAAATGATGTTTGGACAAGTACTTGTGTAGGAAAGGTTTTGAGGGACATGACCCTAAGGCAGGCAAATGATAGAAACTTGGTTTTCATGGACAAGTTTGGTTCAGAGATGCAACATGTTAAGAAGTCCTGGCACATGAGCTATGCTGCCCATTAAGCCTGTATGCCTTTGGAATGTTGCACGAAAGGGGTTGTTTCGATGCTAATGAAATCTGACACCAATCTGAATCAGGGCAATTATGACAGAAGTTGTGAAACAATTATTCAGAGTCTCGGGTAGGTATGTTCAACCCCTGCAGGTAAAACAGCTGCAATCATGTTAACATGGCTTTTTACTGATAGGATTTTAAAGGAAATAAAGCCGCAATAAATTAATGGGGTTAGGTTACATATCAGCCATTCAAGGGCAGAATTGTCAAGGGAATAAAGAATAGGTTTGAGAGGCTGAATGACATACCTCTGCTCCTATGATAATCCAGGACTTTATTGATGGTGGCAGCAGGGGAGAATTAGTTTGGGAAAATGTATCACCTTGCCTGGATGACTGAGATTAATTCAGCAAACTGATGTAGTTATCTGACTTGCATGAGAATTTTTATTCCAGTGAAGCTTGATGCTTGTTCTTGTCTTTGAAGGAATTCACTTAATTGGCAATTGTATGTTGGCACAATTGTACAGGATCGGTGTCCTCAAATTGACTGTTCCACTTCTGATGATCTCCTTGTTGTTCCCTTCACCCAAACCTGTTGTCCCCTGAGCCATGCACAGTATTTCAGATATTTTCCAAAAGGACACTGTTATGGCTGCAGTGAAGTGTTCCTTTCTTTCTTTCCCCCCCACCCCCCCCCCACCCCATTACAAGCTTGGATTCCAACTACTCTCTTAACTTATCCTAAATCTTCTTTGAGCTCTACAGTTTCTAATGTTTCCAAATTTTATAATTATTGTCAGATTTTTAACTTTTTAGTCCAAACTGGATAAGCTCTTCCTCGTGTGGACTGCTTCATCGATCAATGTCTGTGAAATTTAGTTCTTGTCTACACGGCTGATCGTGACAATTTGTAATTGACCATCTTTGATTACACAGGTAATGTTGGAGGACCCAACCTTTGCTCTTCCATATTGGAATTTTGCTACTGGAAGGAACACCTGTGACATCTGCACAGATGATCTGATGGGAGCCAGAAGCAGTTTCGACCCTACGCTCCTAAGTCCCAACTCTGTCTTCTCCCTGTGGCGCAATCTCTGTGAAAGTGTGGAAGACTATGATACACTGGGAACTATTTGCAATGGTAACTACTTAAATAATATATGAAAGGAATACTGCATTACGGATCATGTAACCAGAGTTTATTTTTGAATTGAAAACAGAAATTTGTTGCCCATCAGATGGAAACTCAAATAAATACACCTCGGTCATTTGCAGCATCACTTGACCCCTAAACTGATAACAAAACAAAACACTTTGTGGGCTCTGTGACATATTTCAATACTTGACATACAGAACTCAGAGCCTTGATTTTTTTGAAGCTGAGTTTATTGATGTTAAGAGAAGAATTTGTCACTAAAATAGGAAAGACGAGTAACTTAAATGTTTAAAACCTGATCCCAGCCAAACTTGAACTTCTTCATCAATGATGAAGATGGATAAATTATCTGCTTTTTTTAAAGAGACTTTTCAATTAAATGTGTTGATAATAGCTTGATGCCAGTTTTCCATTGAAGAATTGAGACAGTTGTGGGTGAACTGGATGTTGCATCCCCTTTGTTAATGATGCTGGGATCGCAGCTTGTTTCAGTCATGTGCGTATTGTCCTTCTGTGGTTCGCAGCCATGCATTTAATTATTTGCCTCTTAAATTCAGTGCACATTGTGATGGAGGCATATTGAGGAAAGGTAAATGATGTGCAATTACGACATAGCTTACAACTTGAGGTAGTTAAAGAAAATAGTTGGATGTAATTATTTTTAAAACAATGCTCAAGTTCAGACTGCACATCTAGAGAGTTAATGCTTTGGTTTGAAGACTTTCTTCTGAACTTTTTTTAAAAACAAAAGCTGATTTTTGGCTTGCAGTGGGTCAAAACTTCTATTATTTAAAGGGTGACCTCTATGTGGTAGAGGTAATCTGCTTGAATAAAGAGTGGGAGAGTTGTCAGGAAAAAATAGAGGGCATTTGGAGAGTGGGAACTTAAAAGAATCTAAACATTGTAATATAAGCAAGTTGTGCTGTGCAACTGGAGAGGGAATATAAATTTGAGTCAGGGACATAAATGGCTGATTTTTAGAAGGAATAACAAGTTCATATGTGGGTATGGAAAACAAGCTACCTTAACTCTGGAAGGGTTCTTCGTGCCTAGACAGAAGGCAGTGTTGTTCCCACAGCTTCTATTGAGTCTCATTTTAGCTGTGTGGGAGACTGCAGACTTTTGGGTTGGAGAGGGTGCCTACATTGGCCCTGCATACAGAATGTAGGAATTCTGCAAAATTGTCACCCAATTGCATTTGTTTTTATTTTACATGGAGTAGACAATTGTGAGTATTGAATGTAGCAGACATTTGGAAGAATTGTAGCATTCTTAATCAGGATGGACTGATGGGTTGCTTGTAGTTGGGCAGGGAAAAGGTGTTGCATCTTCTACGGTTGTGCAGAAATGCTCAGTGATGAGAGGAGTGGCTGTGAGAATAGAAGAGCAGATCAGGGAATTCTGAAATGAATGGTTGCTTTGAATGCCAAGAAAGGATATCTGATGGAATCTTGTGGAAGCCAGTGGAACTTGCAGTGCATAACCCTTGGAATGCAGAGGCTGATGGACTGGAAGGAAATATGAAAGGATGTTCTATCTTCAGTCTGTCCAAGAGGAGGAGACCAAAGATGAGAGAAATCAAGATTTTTGAGGGCTCTCTCAAATATGGTAGTGGGGAGCCATAATTCATTTGCAAGTTGGGGTGAAGAAAACAGGAGGCCCTCTTGGTTTGGGATGGAGGGACTGAGGGAATAATGTCCACAGTAAAGTGAACTGGCACAATGGAATTGGAAATTGTCAAAGTAGTAATAGGTATGTCATTGATGCAAGTAGAAAGGGACTGGACCAGGAGATGGGAAGGAATCCAGGTTGAACAAAATAAGTTTAAGGATGAGAACCGGCTGGGGAAAAAAAATGGATCTGCCAGAACAGTCCTGCTTGAGGAAATGAAAGCTGGTTTTGCAGGACTTGTAAGATCTTTTGAGGTCCATGATATTCCAGGATAGAGACATGGCCTAGGCTATGTTGGTGAATGTGTTTGGCTTCTGTCAGTTCTCTTGAGCCTAATGGAATCCATTGATCATAATCAGTGGTCCTTGTTCAGTGGAATGCTGCATATATGGATGGGGTAGGTTAGATTGAGATGTGAAGTGATCAAGAAGGTCAATGTTATTACCTGTAGTGAGCAATGAATGGATCTAGAGAGGTTCATGGACCATTGGGAAAGATCCAGGTGGGTTGATAATTCTGGAAATGGGATCCATACACTTCATGACCTTCCTTCCAGATTTGGTGATAAAGGATAAAAGCAAATCATATTTAATCCTATGCATTAACATGCAAGATCCTAGTTGGGATTTGGGGGAAAAAAAGTGTATATTTAGCATTGGTAATCTTGACCAGATGGTGAAATTGGGGATTAAACTGAAGATGTTAATGTTCATCACCTGGAACAGTTGATCTAGCTGTCTCTTTGAATAGGGTATAGATGTATATCTGATATTGAATTTACTGTAGAAGAGAGTACTTGCTGAATAAAGTGAATCACACAAATCTGTAGACACTGTGGTTGAAGTAAAAGCACAAAATGCTGGAGAAGCTCAGCAGGTCAAACAATGTCCTATGCAGCAAAGGTAAAAGTACATAAACTGACATTTTAGATTTCAGCCCTTCATCAAGGTGTGAGAGAATATCGGCAAGTGTCCAAACAAGGGAGGAGGGGTGTGGCAAGGGCGGGAGATGATAGATGATCAGGGTGGGATATTACACAATGTCATGGACAGGCATGTGAGTCTGGTAGGGTGACTCCGATTTGAAATGGTTGGCTACTGGGAGGTCGCTGTTATTGAGGATGAAGAGGAGATGGGAGGTTGCTTACTGAGCACCACTCCATTCGTAATAACTTATCAGTAGCCAACCATTTCAGTTCCCAATTCATTCCCTTGCTGACATATCTGTCCATGCCCTCATGCACTGCCAGATTGAGACCACCTGCAAATGCGAGGAACAACACCTCATCTTCTGACTGGGCACCCTCCAACCAGGTGGCATTAATATCAACCTATGTCTTTTGTTAACCCCCCCCCCCGTCCCCGCCACTTCTTTCCACAGCTCGGCCTCTCCCTTCTTGGCCTCCTTTTGCACAAACATGACAAATCTTACCTTGTCCCTCTTGTATAATTAATACCCTTTGTTGGTCTGGATTTCTCCCCCAGCCAGCAGGGCCTGAATTCTGAGATATCCTACTTTTGGCTTATTCCTTGAAGATTGGCTTGGGCCTGAAACATTGGCAATGTATCTTTGTCTTGTATAATGCTGACAGACCAGCTGAGTTCCTCCACTACTTTTTTGTTTTCCCCCCCACCCCCCCCCCCTTTCCCTGCCTTTAATCTTGACACCTGTTTTTCATGCATACCTTGAGGAAGGGCTCTGCCCCAAAACATAGGTAATGTATCTCAACCTTATGGATGATCTGAAGCAGCTGAGTTCCTCCAGCTTTTCTGTTTTAACTATTGTTTCACTCCACTTGGAAACGATGCTCAAGAATAAATAAAGGCTATTCTATTTGCATGAGGTCAACCAAAAATTAATAGAAGAAATATAAAGCTATTAAATCAAGCAATATAATACATTAGCAAGAATCTATTAAACATATTTAATTTTCAAAATAGCAGGATGGGAACTAAAATAAATTGATGATTTTCAAGAGGGGGAAGCAAATGACTGATGTCAGGTGATGCTGAGCTGCCAACCTTTTTCTACGCATCTTGCTCTTTGCCTAATAGAAATGACACCTGTTCTGCAGTGAAATGGGGATCAGTCCTAATGTCTTTATGCTATTATTCCTCCAGGCACTGAAGGTGGTCCTATTCGACGGAATCCAGGTGGGAATATTGCCAGACCAATGGTTCAGCGTCTTCCTACTTCCCAGGATGTAACACAATGTTTAGATATAACAGCATATGACACCCCACCTTTCTACTCCAATTCAACAGATAGCTTCCGAAACACGGTGGAAGGTAAGTGGATGAAAAATATTTGGATTGTGATTTGTGAGGTTAGTTTCGTTTTTGTTTTTGCCCTGTTTTTCCTTTGAAAGTTGGAATTGTTCAGGGCCATTTTATAGATATCCTGCTTTGCATCCTGGACAGCTACATGCTCCTGAGCTGCAACACAAGAATTCTCTACCTCAGCATCTGGAGTCACAGCAGGTCAGAGGTGAGGTTCAAAGTTTAATTGATTGTATGTTGTTGGAATGTGGTCACACATAGCTGTAGTTAGTTTAGGAATGGCAAGAGATGGCCATTTAACAGAAAGTGTTAATTCACCAACTTGCAATTTGGTTACTGGCAACTTTGTTTCAGTGATTGTGAAGGCACTGCAGGAGTTATCCAAATCGGTGCATCATGGGTTTGTGGTTGCACACAATGGCATATCAAACTGCAAAATGTAACATACAATCATATTAAAAAAATTGGTTCAGCAATAGGGAGGATGCAAATAGAATTAAATGCAAAACTTTACACTTTTAAATGGGTTTGGAATGAGCAGGATGATGGTGTGGTGGGATGAACTGAAGATTCATGATGGTGTGGTGGGATGAACTGAAGATTCATGATGGTGTGGTGGGATGAACTGAAGATTCATGAAGTTAAATAACAGATGGGAGTTGGAGAGTCTAATGTTCAAAGATGAAGAAGTCTGCAGAAAAAGTATCAGACCATTTTTTCTTTTCAGATGCAAGAGATACACTTGGGCACAGAATCTGTTTGATTAACAATATGCAATATGAGAGCCACATGGTCAATGATGTACATGGTGACAAATCTGGTAAAAGGATGACCAAGATTTAAGCACACTTCCAAAAGGTGGAAAAATTATGGAGTTGTAAAAAATGGGGGACATCAACAATAGTGTGGACAATGCAAACCAATACTGTGAAGAGCATAAAAGGGGAGTAATGCTTGGTGTATTCAGGAGAATTCTTAATAGTGATGTTTCCAATGTAACAAGGAAGACTGTGCTCAGCCCTGCATTTGGTCATGAACTGGAATCTGTTGCAATAGGTAATCATCTGGGTAACACTAATTGCAAGTGTGGAGTAGCTGTTTTTAAAAAAAAAAAAAAGAAGGAAAGAATGAAAGTGAAAACACTCTTCCTGAGCAGGACAGATTTATTGAATTTGAGGTTTGTTCCAAATACTTTGGAATTCAAATTTTCATGTTCAATAATAGAGTAAAATTGGCTTTCAAAGATAATGTTTGGATAAGAATCTGACACATTTCCAAAGAAAGAATTTCAAAGGTAATTTCCTTCTTTCATGAAAGATGTAAGGGAAGAATTCATCTTTAGTCTTGAAATGAGTATCAAATGCTGAAGGCTTCCTTATACTGTGGGAGGTCTGGATCTACAACTTGTGTTGCCAATAGGTATGTGCAGCTTCAGAGGCTATGGGAATGCTGGAGAAGAATCCATGGACTCTCGGTGACACTGAAAGGGCTCTCTTTTGCTTCTCTTTCTCCCTTAAAGTAAGGAGTACGGAGCAGTGCTAATGGTGACTCTTGCTTTACAGCAGACAGAAGGCAATTCTGTGTAACATTACATGACTTTGAATATATTCCTGATGAAATTACTTGAAAATTGAAGTATCCACTTTTGGGGACGAAAGAATGCAAAGAGAAACCCTTCCAGAGCATCTGTATACAGGCAGTCCCCAGGTTGAAAATGTTCAGTTTATGAATAACCTGTAGTTATGAATCAAAAAGCCTACAAGGAGAATGACATCTACTTCTGGTTTGAGTGGAGCTTGCTTTCCATTGGCTGGCTTTAAGATGTGTATTGAATTAAGTTTCAGCACAGCAGATTTCTAATTAGTATAGCTATTAGCCAAGCTTTGGTGAAGCAAGTTATTCTCTGAAGGGTATCCAGTATCTGACATGTGTACATCTGAAGTCATAGTATTGTGTGATCGATTACCTTGATCATCAGGCAGTTGGTGGCGTGTATCTGCTGTTAGGCTATTCTACACACAGTCTGGGCAAAGTGGGGGTCGGTGAAGTGATGAACAGCCTGGGGAGGGGGGGAAAGAGAAGAAGAAGCAGCAGCATGCGCCATTGCGAGACTGCTGTCAGGCTACATTTAAGCAGCCTGGGAAAGCGATGGGCGAGGGGGACAAGCAGCCCAGGAATGGGGGAGAGGAAAAGCAGTGGCATGTGCCATTTGAACACCACCAGAACTGTCATGGCTTGGTGTGGGGCCACTGTTTGGCCCCACAAAATGACAGCCTGGCCTTGGAGTGATTGCGCCACTGAGGGAGGAGCGAATGAAGGAGCTGGTCATGATCAGAAGAAGCGAAGATGCAGGAGGGTCATGGGGTACCTGTGCTGTAGCCATCTCTCCGTCTTCTGAAAGTGTTAACTTTTAATGATCTTGTGACTGTATGTAGTTCTATTGTGTTCACTATTATGTACTGTATTACGTTTAAGATGTTTTAGTGTATTGGGAAGTGTTTAGTAAACTATATTTTAAGATAAACATTTGACTAACTAATGCTAAATAAGGATTGTATGTACCTGTGCTGATTTTGCATAAAGATTTGAATGAAAGGCAGACCTAGGTAACAGAACTCGTTTTTAAATTCAGGGCTGTTTATCATCTGGTTACGTTAGCAATAGGAGCTTAAAAAATGCTTTGGGTTTCGCATTTATTTTCCTAACAAGTGTATAATTGGAAGTAGCATATTTTTGCTTTCTGCAGTGCAGATTGGAACCTGAGCCTTAATTTCACAACCATAAACTCTGGTTTTCAGTAAAGAACATGTGGTTTGCAGTGTTATTTCTGCAAACTTGACTGGATCATTTGAGATCCTGAAAGAAAATGATGAGCAGTCATCAGTTTAACTGTTACTAATTGCATCTCTTGATTATTCCATTATTGTTATATTATTTACAAGTTTTAACACCAAATAAAAGTTTAGGGGGGAGGGGGGTGTCTGTCCCACCCCTAAAGAAAGAATGAAGAAGATGCAAGATGCAAGAAGAAAGACCAGAGGTTGTCAAGAGTCCTTTTCCAGAAATAATTGCCATCTAATAAAGGTCACCAAGAATTGAGCTTTCCAGAGAAATGATTAAACATTGATTCCAACACTCTGCAAATATGGGTGTTATATTTTCCAAAATATACATCTATTCCTTAAGCTATATTCAATTTTCCTGTGGTATACAATTACAAATTTCTGCATTTGATTTTTCAAATTATAGCAATAATTATCCTAGATACTACTAGGGCAATTTTTTACAAACTCTATTTGATACATAAAGGTGTTGCACCTAAATTAAATATTACCTAAAAAGAAATAGCATTGGATCCTGCAGGAATTTGTTCCCTGTTATTCATTCTAATAAATTACTCACATCAAGCCAGAAAGGTTTTACTTTAGGACTCTGCCAAGTCGAATGCAAAAATGTACCAATCTCTTGTAACACTAATCTGGTAATGTATAGTTCAATCTATGCAAATTTTGTAGGCTAAGGTATAACATGTCAAACGTTGTACCAATCTTACATTAATTGTATTTGTCATACTGTCCCTACACAACTCCATCCAATTTTGTTCATCTATTTGCCTATTCAAATCAACTTCCCATCTCTCTTGACTTGTGCATCCCTTCTTTGGAAGATACCTTTCATAATAAAAAAAAACATAAATTGCAGAGATTTACTGATACAAATCAACAATTCAGCCTCACTATAATTTGGTAATGTCAAATGTGTACCCATTTTTTTTTTTTAAAATTCAGCAAGGCCTTTACTTGATGGTAACAGAAAGAGGTATTAGATATATTACATTTATTCTTCATTTGTTGAAAAGTCAAAAATTGATCTTTTAAAACAATCTTCAATATTTTTAATACCCTGACATGACCAAATCCTTAAAGATTGGTTATCTATTTAAAATGAAATGTCTACTGTGCTAAAGGTATCTTCCTTGACAATAAATGTCTTGAACATATTTCTTTTGCATTCTTACTCCAGATCTCAATCAAATGTTTCAAAATTGGGTTAACTCTAACCCCAGTCAAGATTTTGGAATTCCATTTATAAATAAAATCTTGTGAATGCATTTAGCCTATTTTATTGAATTCCATATGTACCCAAACATTTTTTTAAGAAGTAATAATAAATCTCAACTGGGCAGCCCTAAATTAATTTTTAAAATTAGAGTTGTAAGCCTCCAAAATCAAACTGCCAAGTTGATGAGTCCATTATTAACCTGCATCACCAATTGCAAATAAATCCTCTATTTATTCATTTCACTTTGCATCCTATTCTCAAAGTTTATTCCAATTATTGATTCTATCTGTATTGACCAATTGTGCTGGGAATCTGTTCCAAATATTTGAAAGCTGATCAAGGAGATGAGCATGGTATTTTTTTTCTGCTTTGTCTTCTTCATCTCAACACTTAAAGTTGGGTACGAGTCACACTCATTCACTGGGAACTTTAGTTTTGCATTGTCCACCATCTTTGGCCTGCTTCTGTATACAATCCAATAAACATGAATAAGTAAATTTATTAATAGAATCAAAGAAAACAGGAGTAGGAGAAAGCCATCCAGTACTTCAATCCTGCACTATCATTCTCCACACTTCTTAATTCCTTTAACCACGTGTGCCATTCAGAAGCAATTATGTCATCTGATGTTAACATTCTCCAATACCAGGTCCCTTGTGCTTTTTTTTTTAAGAATGATTTAAAATATACATTCTTCAATAAACTTTTAATTTGAGTGATTTGTATTGTTTTCTAGGTTATAGTGATCCTTCAGGAGCATACAGTCCAGCTGTTCGCAGTTTGCATAACCTGGCACATCTGTTTCTTAATGGAACTGGTGGACAAACCCACTTGTCCCCAAATGACCCAATCTTTGTGTTGTTGCATACATTTACTGATGCAATATTTGATGAATGGTTGAAGAGAAGTAAGGCAGGTAAATTATCAAATCTATTTTGATTGCTCTTGCTATGCCTGGACCTTGGATCTTAGGCATTATCTTAAGGATGTTTTTAACCTCTAATAATGCATGTGATTGTAATATTGCATTCTGTGTCAGCACACAGTTCATCTTCATGTACAGCTTGTTTGCAAAAACTCTCTTTTGGCTATAGCATCAGATTTAATTTCTATGGCTATGCTCTCGTATTTTACCTATCACTTCAGCCCCTCCCCCCCCACCCCACTCTTCCCCTGCCCCCACTGTAATGAATTGGAAATTTATAACTTAAAGTTGATGTGCATGTGTTTGAAATATCTTGGATATTAAATGAGCAGAGTTTATATACTCACTCTGTGACCACATTGATTTCCTCAGAGTTCTTGTTTTGTCTCACACACCAATAATGTGGGAGTAGGTTGCGTGGTGATGTGATTATGTGCACTGGCTGGCCCGCCCTCCGGGTATCTTCCTGCCTTGGCTCCTCCCTTAGTTCTGCCCATGTGACACACCCAGGCCAGAAAGGTTGAGTCCCCTTTCCTTCCTGCTCATTTCCTCGCCTGGACCTGGGTCAGCAGTCTCTAGTACAATAAAGCCTATTGTTCCCCTTAGCCTTTTGTCGGTGTCATTATTGGGTCTCCAGATAGCGCCCAACAATTTATTGTACTAGATTTTGGAGGTCTCCAGTAATGGAGAAATTACTGCGCGCAGAACGGCTGGAAGTTGACCCCCCCAAGTCCCGGGTGCATTGTTGTACTTCGAGCAGTGGATGAACTACTTCAACAACTTCCCCGATGCTGCTTCTGAGGTGGTCGACTCTGACGAAAAGGCTCAAGATCCTTCAGGCACGAGTTGGCCAGAGGGCTTTCGTGGCCATCCAAGGCAGCGCGACCTACAACGAGGCGATGCCTGAGCCGTGGGCACTGTATAAGCCGAAAGTGAACGTGGTCTACTCCCGTTACTTGCTGACGCCCTGAAAACAACAGCCTGGTGAGTCCAGTGAAGAGTTCATCTGGTCCTTAGTCACACTGGGAAAAGACTGTCTGGAGGATCCCGCGGCCACGATATCACTGACCCAGTGTGTGGAAGAACTGATTCGAGACGCCTGAGGTCGGACTATATCCAAGAACTACTCTTTGAGGAGGACCCGCTCCCACTTAAAGGCTATCAACTTGATCAGGACTTTGGACTCGGCCCACTGCCACGCAGTGTCGATCGCAGGCAGAAGTGGGCCATCTACTTATGCTCCTCCAGGAGGGCCTTCGGCTTGGGACTCTGCGTCAGGTGTTACTGACCCAACCAAGGCTGCAATCATGCCGTCTGCATCATAGAGATGCAACTTGTGTGGGCAGTCCAGGTACGAGAGGGGAGTTATGAGCTTGGGCTGCGGGAAGAAGGGCCATTACCAAATGGTCTGCAGGTCCCAACCGCAGTCTGGGAGCAGTGTGGCATGTGTTCCAGAGGAGCTTCCGGCACTGACCACATGCGCGGTAAGGGGAGCGCCATCTTGCTGGCCACCATTCCCAACCTCAGCAGCTCTGCCTACCGCCCCGATGATGTCACATTCGACTACCACGACTCCACTTCTGCCGCCTTCCTCATCGAACGCTGCGTGGTCAACGTGGAGGTTGCCATCTTGGGTGGTCCTCCCCACCAATGATAACGATGAAGAGATGCCAATCCTAGCTTCAATGATGCTGAACTAAGCCAACCCTCACCTGATCTCGAACTCCATGATGCAGATTGAGGTGAATGGGCATAACATGAACTCTTTTCGATAGCAGCAGTACAGCAAGTTTCGTACACCCCAATGTGGTCCAGAGACTCTCCCTCCCGATCTGACCAATGACCAGGAGGGTATCAATGGCAGCAAGGGACCAACACGCAAGTATCCAAGGGTATGGTGCAGCGTCGCTGACAGTTGGGGGAGGGGAGGAATGTTATAACGACTTTGTGTTGCTAATTATGCCTTGCCTCTGTGTGCTGATCCTCCTGGGCCTTGACTTTCTCAGTCAGTTCAGGTGCGTGACGATGACATTTGGAGGCCCTCAGCCACCACTGACCATTCTGTGGTCCCAGCACTCGATCTCCATCACTGTCCTGTGGTCTCACCACCTTACGGGTGCCCCTCTCCGTCACTGTTCGTGAACCTCACCCCAGATTACAAAATGTTTGCCACCAAGAGTAGGCGCTATAGTACAGAAGATATGCAATTTATCCGGGCTGAGGTTCAGCGACTCCTGGCAGAGGGGATCATAGCCCCTAGCACCCGTCTCTGGAGAGCGCAGGTCCTCCTGGTCAGAGGGGCGGGCATTCCCCGCATGGTCATTGATTACAGTCAGACCATTCACCTAGTTGAATGTGTACCCGCTTCCCCGTATAGCCGACTTGGTCAATAAAGTCACCAAGTACAGAATTTTTTCGACTATTGACCTTAAGTCAGCTTACCGCCAACTTCCCATCTGTTCAAGCGATCGAATCTATGCAGGATTTGAAGCTGACGGGAAAACTCTTCCACTTCATGTGGGTACCCTTCGGTGTTACGGTGCTTCTGCCTTTCAGAGAATAATGGACTGGATGGTGGAGGAACACGGGCTGACGGCAACATTCCCCTATCATCAATATCATCATCTGCGGCCACGACGCAAATCTCGCAAAGTTCTTGTGTACGGCCAAGTCCCTCAACTTGACATACAACAAGGACAAATGCATGTTCAACACTGAGCATCTGGCCCTTCTTGGATGTGTTGTGGTACATGATGTCATTGCCCTTGACCCTGATTGCATGCGTCCACTTATGGATCTCCCTGTCTCAAACACCCTGAAGGCACTTAAAAAGATGCCTGGGGTTGTTCTCATATTATGCACAATGGGTGCCCAACTATGCCGATAAGGCCCAGCCCCTAATTCACTCAACTGCCTTCCCGCTATCGGTGGAAGCCCGGGCTGCTTTTAATCAAATTCGAGGAGACATCGCTAAGGCCATGATGCAGGCCGTGGATGAGTCCATCCCCTTCCAGGTGGAAAGCGATGCCTCTGACTTTGCACTTGCTGCCACACTAAACCAGGCAGGCGGTCCGGTAGCATTTTTTTCCCGCACCCTTCACGGTCCCCAACTCTGGCACTCCTCTGTGGAGAAGGATGCACAAGCGATCGTTGAGGTGGTGTTCCACTGGCAGCACTACCTAGCCGGTAAGAGATTTATCCTGTTGACTGATCAGAGGGCAGTGGCCTTCATGTTCAGTGCCAAACAATGGGGTAAGATCAAGAATGACAAGATTCTGTGGTGGAGGATTAAACTACCCACCTATAACTAGGATATCTTGTAACAGGTGGGTAAGCTCAATGATCCCCCAGACACATTATCCCGAGGGACTTGTGCCAGATCCTGCACGATAATCTGTGCCATCCCGGAGTCACAAAGTTGTACCATTTTGTCAAGACAAGAAGCTTTCCATACTCCATAGAGGATGTCCGGTCCACGACCAGACGCTGCCAGATCTGCGATAAGTGTCATCCCCAGTTCTACCGGCCAGAAAATGCACACATCATAAAGGCCACCTGACCTTTCGAACGACTCAGTGTCAATTTCAAGGGCCCCCACCCGACCACAAATAGGAACGCCTACTTCCTGACGGTGGTGGAAGAATTCTCCAGGTTCCACCTTTGCAATTACCGACTATATTCATAGTGACCAGGGGATCTCGTTCGTGAGTGAGGAGCTGCGACAGTATTTTTTGGCCAGAGGCATAGCCACCAGCCATAACCCCAGAGGTAATGTCCAGATGGAAAGAGAGAACAGCACCATCTGGAAGGTGGTGCTTCTGGCCCTAAGGTCCAAAAATATGCCAGTGTCCCACTGGCAGGACGTCTTGCCCGAAGCTCTCCATGCCATCCGGTCATTACTGTGCACTGCCCTAACACCACTCCACATGAATGCCTCTTTGTTTTCCTTAGGAGGTCGGCGAATGGTTCCTCAATCCGTCCCTGGCTGACCACTTCAGGGCTGGTTCTCCTTCGGAAGCACATCAGAAGCCATAAGACGGACCCACTGGTTGAAGTGGTGCAACTCATACATGCAAACCCTCAATATGCATTTGTGAGGTACCTGGACAGCCATGAGGACACTGTGCCAATACGAGACCTGGCAAGGGCCGGAGACACTGAGACTGCCTTGCCACGGATCCGATCGTGCTGCATCAGAGCACAACCCTGGAGTCCAAGTTGCCTGCCTTGCCATCGGATGTCCAGCCATCTCTTTTCCCCCCCCCCCCCACCCCATGCAGCAGCGGAGGACTCCCAGCACTCCGGGATTCCAGCACCCCAACCCGAACAGTTCCTGCAGCGGACGCTCCCCCGTCGGCCCCCTCTCTGAAAAAGCGACGTGCTGGTTCCCTGGCAGTCCGGCAGACAGGAGGCTGCCGGTGCAGCTCAGCCTCTAGCCAGTGGGGGTGTCTGCTTCTCCCTCCACCCCCCCCCTTTGTAATCTGTGTTAATACTGCTGCTGTTGTTCTTGCTATTCTTGTTGATGTTATAGTTATTATTGTTATTAACCCCGGTTTTGCCGTCTCTTTGCTGGTTGGGTCAATTTTTTTTTAAAAGAATGGGTGAGTGTGGTGATTGTGAACTGGCTGGCCCACGCTCTGGGTGTCTTCCTGCCTTGGCTCCTCCCTTAGCCTTGTCCATGTGACCCTGGGCCATAAAGGTAGAGTCCCCTCTCCTTCCCACTCATTTCCTACCCTGGACCTGGACCAGCTGTCTCGAGTACAATAAAGCCTATCGTTCCCCTCAGTCTTTTGTCGGTGTCATTATTGGGACTACAGGTTGTTTAATTGTCGCCCAGTGTATTGGGAATTATAGACTCTGAGATGTTGGTGGGGTTATGGGAAGAATAAAGAAAACTGAGATTAATGTAGGATGATTGTAAAAGGGTGATTGATGGTCATGACAGGCAAATTAGCCAAAGGGCTGAATTTCTCAGTCTTTCACGGACTTTGAGGTTGAAGAGTGCCCCAGGCACTTCTTCATTTTCAGTGGACTCTGTTCACCATCTCCCTCTAGAGCCGGTACTGGTTTTCTGAGGAGGAGTCACTGCTCTAAAATGTTGACAGGTTTTGGTTCAGACTTTTCTTGACTGGCTGAGTTCTCCAAGACTTTATTGTTGTCCTTGATACACCAGCCATTTTGTCCCTGGCCCTGGCTGTAATCCACTCATGATGGATTATATTTTTCATCGATTTCATTTGTAGTAGCGCTTTATTTTGCGCAATGCTTGAATTATTTTTGAGAAATGATCAGAAACCGATCCTACTTCTGGATTGAGATCAGTACCTCAGTACAGTTTTTTTTGTCCATGTTTAGATTTTTAGAACTTTTGGTTTAAACTCCAGGAGAGTTTGCAGATCCTTGGATTGTAGTGGGATACTTAGTAGTGGAGAAGCATAGTAGGTTATGCAAAATGTATAGGAAGTAAATTTATTACTTTTTTTATAGATCCTGCTGAGTTCTTCCAGCATCTTTGTATTCCACTTTAACTCTATTTTAGAAACCTAAAACACTATGACACAGAAGCAGGCCATTTGGCCCATCTGGTCTGTGCTGAACTATTATTCTGCCTGGTCCCACAGACCTGCACCTGAACCATATCCCTCCAATCCACTTCCATCCCAGTAACTATCAACATTTTTCATCGTTCAAAACTGAACCCATGTTTCCCCAATTCAGCTGGCAGCTCGTTCCATACTCTCACCTCTGTGTGAAGAGTTTTCCACTAATATTCTCTTTAAACTTGCCCCTTTGCCCTGAACCCGTACCCTCTAGTTTTTATCACTCCTAATCTGTGAAAAAGCTTGCTTACATTTACTCTCTATACCCATCATAATTTTGTACGCCTCTATCAAATATTCCATCATTCTTCCAAGATCCAGTGAATACTGTTCCAACCTGTTTAACATTTCCCTGTAACTCAGTTGTTCATTGGGCATTTCCAATTTTTTTTAACATCAAAACACTAGGTTGGTGATGTTTGTTATTTAAGACTTTGTTGATGAAAATCTCTTTTTTTTTTTTTTTTTTGCAGATATATCCATCTTTCCCGTTGAAAATGCTCCCATTGGACACAACAGAGCATTCAATATGGTTCCATTTTGGCCTCCAGTTACTAATGTCGATATGTTTATGACAGCAGGTGAAAATCTTGGGTACAGCTATGAAATTGAATGGCCAAGTAAGTGGGTTATGAAAACATTAACCAATCTTTATTTAAAAAAAATATTAAGCTTCTAATTCACAAATATTCTCATAATCAAATTTATTAAGTAAATCAGGCCAATCTAAAATATCAGATGCTCAATCTCTGATTTACTTAATGTTTCTTGATTTTAAATCTTTTTTTTTCTACCCTAGATGACTTTGCAAAATCCAAGAAGCTACATGATTAATGCAGTTTAAGGGAATTCACTAATTTGTATCTGTGTGCAGTTTTGGACACCAAATGACAGGGAAAAAGTGCAGAAGCTCTACTAGGATGTTGCCCAGAGTTCAGAAACTAAGTTACAGGGAAAGGTTAAACAGGTTAGGACTTTAATCCCTGGAGTGTCGAAGAATGAGGGGAGATATGCTAGTATACAAAATTGTGATGGGTATAGATTAAATGCAAGCAGGTTTTTTCCACTGTGCTTAAGTAAGTCAAGAATGAGAGAACATGGGTTAAGGGTGAAGGATGAAATGTTTAAAGGGACATCAGGGGAAACTTCACGCAGAGTGTGGTGAAAGTGGAATGAGCTGCCAGTTGAAGTGGTGAATGTGGGCCCAATCTTTTAAAGAATTTGAAAAGTGCATGGATGGAAGAAGCTATGGTCCAAGTGAAGATCATTGTGACGAGGCAGGATAATAGTTTGACATGGACTGGAAGGAGAGTAGGGTCTGTTTCAATGCTGTGGTGTTCTATGGTTTTTTTATATATGGCTGATAAAGTTAAGCTTTATCTCAACAGAATAAAGTTCCTGTTCAAAGTGAACATTTCAAATTATTTCTTATTTCTGGTTGATTTTAGTGGTCTTTCAGTTAGAATTCTAGTTCCCATTTGTATGGATGTATTATCCTTCACTAAGTAATCAATCAAGCATTATTCATATTCTTCTAAAATAGAACAAGCAATCTGGCTCTACTCATCAGCCATTGGTAAATTGTACCACTGCGATTAAGTATTAATAGTATATTCCATAATGCTTAGGACAAATATACTTGTTTTCATTTATTTGCTCTTGTGCACCAGTTTTAAATTTGTAATCAATGTTCACATTCTAGATTTTATTCAGTTATTTGCATACATTTTGGCTTGACCATATAGAAATTACAGCACTTGTACATAATCTGCCCCCCCCCCCCCACCCCAATTTCCAGGCATCATACTGTTTGGGACATTTGTCTTTACAGGTGTTTGTGTTACTCAAGTATGTTTAATTGCTTCATTGGTGCAGGTAAAGGAGAGCCAGGCTTGCTTCTAAGCTTCTGATTACCTTTGAGGTCTGTAGTTGACATTTTTCAACATGAGGATCAAATTTTACAGTACTCTGAAATGAGGGAGCTGGGTATAAAATGCCTGGTAATAATTTTTTTTTTTAAATGTAGACATACAGCACAGTAATAGGCTCTTTCAGCCCATGTCACCCAGTTACACCTGATTGACCTACACCCCCAGTACGTTTTGAATGGTGGGAGGAAGCTGGAGCCCCTGGGGAAAACTCCTGCAGACACAGCATGTAAACTCCTTACAGCATGGGATTCGAACAACAATCTTGGGAGCTGTTACAGTGTTGCACTAACTGTGATGCCCTACATGGTCAAACCAAAATGTATGCAAATAACCTTGAATAAAATCTGGAATATACACTTTAATTACATGGAAATTGTTTGATTACAAAATTAAAACTGAAGCATGGGCAGATAAAGGAAGCATTTTTGTCCCAAACATTATGGAAGGCATTGTAACTCTCTTAATGTCCTATGGGCTAATTCCATCAGAATTGGGATATGCAGCAAATTGTAGAATGCATGTGTCCATTCAGCCAATATCCCCTCTTGATGTTTATTTGAAACTTATTTTTGTTCACCTCTATCATATTGGTAGAATTTTTATCTTCAAAAATGCTAACCAGTTTTAAGTTGGCTTGCAATAAACAATGTTTTTTTTAATTCCAATAGTCATTCTTGCCCCTTGACTCAAAGCTGAATGTGTTCAAACCTGAATAAGTTGTATCTTGGTGCCATGTAACATGTTGAAATGGGGCAAAAGGAATAAAAACTTAAGATGGGTAAAAATCATTGGGGCTCATTTGCTTCCAGTGATTGCCTTTATCATGGAGAGAAACATTCTGGTAATCTGGCATGCTCTGGATAATTGGATATTTTCTTATTAACATGCCAGCACACTTCAATACACTTTTTAATGTTACACAATAATAGATGCTCCAGTGAAAGAGGGGCACAGAATCCAGAAATTGGGTGGGAAGGGGGAGGGGAGGGGGGGTTTAAGAGGGACCTGGGCACCCACTGCATGGGGGAAGGGATGGTGGAATCCAGACTCCATCTGTGTGTCTGTGGGAGAAGGAAGGAAGATCATGGCAAACCCTAGGTTGTGAGCCAGAAGCTGAACCCTCAGTATTCCAGAGAGTATCAGTTTTGGTGTGCATTGATCACTGCAGTTCAGAAAAAAAAAACTTGAAATGATGAGACAATATGTGTACTGACTCAATTCCACATTGACAGCTGTTATTTGTAATGTGGAGTAGAATGATATAATAATGGCCATTGGTTCAAAACTGAATGTGGACCAACTTGGACTGTTTTTAAATCTACCTTTGACATTTCTTCTGCAGATCAGCCTCTCTCAGTGCTGCAATTGATCACAGTGGGGATTGTGGCTGCTCTGGTGATGGTCGCTATGGTTTACATCATCTCCACCTTAGCCATACGCAATCGAAGAAGAAAATTGGCTCCCAGTGAATTAAACAAACCTCTCTTGAGTACACCACATCAGCGCTACTCAGAACAGGATGAAGCAACCATTCTTCAAAGTGTCTCATAATCTGCTCTCTATACATTTGATTTTTCATTTTTAATCAGATGAATCACATGCTGCTGAGTGGTTTTCAGTTAGTATTCTTGGATCAAATGAGGTCATCCAGTGAATTTGTATGCTGAGACTGATTAGTGAAAGAATCAAACAGCATTGACGTACGTTTCCACTGCCTTATGAATCGTAGTCGTCATATTTTGCAATCAAATATAAATTTGGGAAACATTATCATTTTAGCTCAATTACAAAAATGAATTTTGTGATAAAGTAAATTTTATCTTTAATAAACTAGACTTGTAGCCTTGTGATGGTTAGTGGTAATGTGATCATTCTGAATGAGATGCTGGGAAGCATGTGAGATCAGACATCTGCAACTGGACTGATTGTCGACCCATGGAGCTAGATTCATTTAAAAGCATGGAAAATAGGAGCAGGATTGGACCATTTAGCCTTCAAGATTGCCCACTGTTTGATTATGGTTTTATCTGATTATCTAAGACTTGTTCACTTCATTTATCCTGTAATGCCTTTTGTTTCTGGAATTTGATCTTCTGAAGTACATTAAGTAGCTTTGCCTCTGCACTGAAATTATACATTTGATTCCTGGCCATCTGCCTAAAGACGTTTCTTATCTTGCTCTGTCATAGCTGGAGCCTGTGATCCCTCGTTCTGGACCTTAAACATACCTGTTATAAATCCAGCCCTGTCAGAATTTTAATAGTTTTCACTGAAATCCCATTTCATTACTTTCTGATAAATATAAACCTAGATTGACTTATTTTCTGTAATTCTGCCCTTCCAGGAAAATCTAATGAGCCTTCACTGATCTGCTTTTATGGCAAGTATGCCTCTCCTTGGGTAAGAATACCAAGATGCACACAATATTAAGTCCTATGCAGTTGAGCCTGTTGCTTTCTTGGAAAACAGTCCACATTACAATCATTTGTAACAGGTACAGGTGTCAAGAAATACATTTTGCGTGGGGAAGAAAATTATTTCCTTTCACAGAAATCTGGCAATTGAATTTTACACATTTCAATTTTTTTGGTTGATTTTGTTTTGTTTTAAATTCTGTTGAGATGAATTTGCTCCAATTGTGTTTTAACCCATTCCTTGTGTAATTGCATGACCATCTCCATCAAACCATCTCATGAGGAAGGTCAACATAGTTTGCTTTTATAAAATCATTTGTGCCTTGATATTTGTTTTCACTGAGTGGTATACAAGGACACTCATGTACATCACTTCATAATCTATCACTATTAAATAATACTCTGCCTTTGTTTTTAGGCCAAAGATTATAGCCTCACAATCATTCATATTGTACTACATCTGCTATTTCTGTTAACCACTCTAAAAATGCATTGGAGACTGCATTTTCACAATACTGACAAACTTAAAAATATTACATTTGACAATGAAATATTGGAATCATGTGGCCCAAGTGCTGATTCCAGCAAAATGCAAGTTATAATCACTTGCCATATGATTAATCCCACTCTCTGTATGCCACAAAGCAAAGATTGTTGTTTTTCTTTTAAATTTAGATAGACAGCAAGGTAACAGGCCACTTCAGCCCATTACACTGTGGTACCCACTTTACACCCAATTAACCTACACAACTGGTGCGCTTTGAAGGGTGGGAGGAAAATGGAGCCCCGAAGGAAAACCTGCGCAGACATGAGGAGAATATACAAACTCCTTACAAACAGCACGGGATTCAAACCTTGGTACCATTGCTGGTGTTGGATTAAACACCATGCCAACTGTACGACCTCAAGATTGAAAACTAATTTGATTGTATACATGATTGTGACAAGTTTATGGAAAACGGAGGCTGTTCCCATTAACAATTAGTTCAAGCACCAATGGATATATTTAAAATATTGGGCAAATCATGAAGAATGGCTTTCATTAACTCGAGAGAATAATGCTCTGGAACTTGATGCTTGTGTGGGTGGTGGAAACCGAATTAGTAAGTGCTGTTAAAAGGGAATTGTATGAACACATGAGAGAAAATGATTCACAAAGCAAAGGAGAAGGGTAAAAGAACTGTTTTAATAAGACCCAGTAGAGATTTAATGGATAGAATAGCCTCCCTTGAATAATAAATGACACTTAAAATATGTAAATTACCTGTTTCTTCACTAGCGATAATAAATTGGATATCTTCAGCAAAGAACATCAGCTGGAATTTTTAATTCATACAGGGGCAACCATTGTCACATCTATGTTTGGTGACATATTAAGAGTTTATAGTCATTGTCCATTCAGAAATCTGATGGTAGAGAAGATGTTTTTTGTACTGTGGGTGTTTGTCTTCAGCCTCCTGGACCTCCACCCTGATGGTAGCAGTGTGAAGAGACCATGGCCTAGGTTGTGAAGGTCCTCGATGATAGAGGCTGCTTTCTTGAGATACTGCCTCTTGTTGATGTCCTTGAAGAAGTGGTCTAATCCCCATGACGGCACTGACTGAGTATACCACTCTAACCCTTTCCTGTGCATTGACTCCTTCATTCCAGACAGTCATGCAATCAGTCGAATGCTCTCCATGGCACATGTATAGAAGTTTGTAAGGGGTGATATAACAAATCTCATCATACTCCTAATGAAATGTAGCTGTTGGCGAGCATCCTTCATGATTGCATTGACATAAGCCCTCAGGATAGATTTTCAGGGATATTGATATCCAGCAATTTAAAGTTCTTAAAACTTTCCACCACTGACCCCTTGAAGAGGAATGGTTTGTGCTCTCCTAGTTTCTCCATCCTGAAGTGCACAATCAGTTCCTTGGTTTTGCTAATATTGAGTGCAAGGTGGTGACACCACTCAATCAGCTGATCGATCTCACTCCGGTATGCTTCCACATTGCAGTCTGTTATTCTGCCAATGACCATTGTGTTGGCAAATGTGAATTGTGCCTAGTATGACAAATTATCGAATTGTTTTTGAGAGATAAATTGGGGCAGGTTTTCTTTAGTGTAGGTTACATACAAACACTTTAAAACAGATCTTGTTTAAAATACTGGAGCTCTGCTCATGCTAGACATTCTGGCGCCAAGAGCCTTTGAAAAAGCTTTGGAGAGTGCCAAAGATTCTTGAGTAATTGATTGTTGTTTACAAAAAGGCAACAGATGAAAGAACTCATCAGAGCTGCAGGCTGTTAGAAGTGGAACTTGTTGTTCTAAGAGGGTCATGTGGTTTTGCAAGCAGAGAGAGTCAAACAGGCTTTTTCTGAGATGATTAAGTTCTACAGTACTACAGTCAACAGCTGAGACTGGAACAGGACAAGCTGGCAAGCTTGTAGAAAACCCTCTTTGAAAGACTGATTGTGAGTGCTCAGTTCAGCCTGGTCAAAGCCCCTGTGGCTCATACAAGAGGAGAGGACTGGATGCCTAATGTTTCACCTGAAATAAGAGAAACAAAAAGGAACTCTGGTGACCTGAAAGAAAGAGGTTATCATCAAGAGAACCCTGATGGGGAAAGTTTCTTCGGCAAGACACTGAAGTGGCTGGTTACAAGAAATCAGTTGTGGGTGTCCAGGAACAACAAATCTCTGAAAACTGACAAGAACCTTCCTGAGTGGTAACTATTTACCTTTCAAACACCAAAGCCTGGTGAACTTCATAAATGTTAAATTCTGTGTACAGTATAAGAATTACCTGCAACCAGTAAACTTGGAGGAATGAAAAATGAGATTGGGCTGTGAATCAAAGAACCTTTCTGAACTTGCATACACATTACATACACATGCACTTAGAATTAGAAGCGGGTTAATAGTAACAGTTTAAAGTATGATCCTGTTTTCATGTTTAAAGATAAGTAAAAGCAACTTTTAAGTAACCATTTGTCTTGGTGAATATCTATTGCTGCTGGGTTTATGGTCCTCTGGGCTCATAACACTAGATAAAGTCATGGGTATGGAGTGAGTAGAGCCATGGGCTAAGCATGCATCCTTGAAGTGCACTTGTGTTGAATGTCATCAAGGAAGAGCTGTTACTGCTTTGCACTGACCCTGGTCTTCTGATGAAGACGTCTAAGAAGGAGGTGCAGATGTGCAGGTTTTGGAGCTTGATGACTAATATTGAGGGATGATGTTGAAAGCTGGAATTGATGAAAAGCAGCCTGATGTACATATTGCTGTTGTCCAGGTGATCTAGGGCTGAATGGAGAGCCAGTGAGATTGCATCGACTGTAGAGCCGTTCTGGTGGTAAGCAAATTGCAGTGGGTCCTTATCTTTACTTGGCTACGAGTTGATTCTGGCCATGGCCAACCTCTCAAAGCATTTAATCACAGCAGAATGTGAGCGCTGATGGTCAATGCAACAGCTCCTACTCTTGGGCATGAATGATGCCCTTTTGAAATGGGTGGGAAGCTCCAAAAGCAGTCGTGAGAGATTGAAGATATCTGTAAACATTCCAGCTAGTTGTTTGTACAGATTTTCAGTATGCTATCAGGGCCTGACACCTTGAGGGTTCACCCTCTTGTAGGAGGATCTGATGCTGGCTTACAGGCATCACTGGGTGGCCTGCTGCAGGGATTCTCATTGATACCATTAAGTTCTTCTTTTCAAAGCAAGCACAAAAGGTGTTCAGGTTGTTCAAGAATAAGAAGTAACTAGCATTTTATCTTTGAGTTATTATAAATTAGTAGGTTGAAAAAGCCTTTAACTTTCCCATACATTTGTCCAATTTACATCACTATGATCCTTGATTTGCTTTCTTTATTCTGATTTGTACTGGTATTTCAGTTATATCTTCCACTATTTTGTTATTGTTAGGATGTGAAAGCTTCACCTGATGATAAGTCTTCAGATCCATAGCTTGCATTTCTCATCTCTCCACATAACTGAGTCCTTCATCCCTGGTCCAATGATATCACTTCTGAGCTCTCCCAAAGGTGTGAACATCTTTTTCAAAATGTGAAAGCTGTAGTGCTGGACACAACCAAGATTGACTCAGCCACCACATTGAAAGTTGTTAATGACTTTTTATTCAAATTCAGCCCACATCCCTTTAAGGGCAGCATGAGATCAGTCACCGTGTGCATTTTGACATCATAATTGCAGGAGACAAGGCAGGGAGAAACCCTGACAGCGCCATCTTTCCGTGGCTGCAGTTGTGGCATTACACACGGGGCTGGTTCACCATGGGAGTGCGCTGCCACACAACCCCCCCACCCAGAACCGGCTACATGTCCTGCCGCTTGGACGGGTGGGCCCGGCGTCTGCACCAGCCGTGAGAGGTCCAAGTGCACCACTTTCAAATGGTCCACGGTGAAAAGTTCATCTTAACCCCCTTTGCCCAAAGTGAAAGTCCTGCAGGACCACTGGAGGACCTTGTATGAACCTTTGTACGGGCATTGTAGAGGTGCCGTATGTGGGCCGTGCCAAACAAATACGAATTCCACCGAGTCTAGCTCTTTGGGACAATGTGTCGGCTGAACGCCATGATGTGAGGGAGATGGGGGGCTAGCGCGGATAGTTTCTTATGGACATCTGCCAAAAGTTTGCGTACTCAGATGTGATGTTGGGCACCGGACCAAAGAACACACCAGGCAGCGAGAGCGGCGCACCGTAGTCCAGTTCCACAGAAGACACCTGTAGGTCCTCCTTCGGTGCTGTTCTGATGCCAAGGAGGAACCAGGGCAATTTGTCTGCCCAACCTGGGCCAGTGAGGTGAGCCATGAGGGTGGATTTCATACGACGATGAAATCTCTCCACCAAATCATTTACTTGCAGGTAGTAGGCTGTGATGTGGAGTTTAATGCACCCCCCACCCCCTAGGAGGTTCACCAGCTGAGCCCAGAGCACGGAGGTGAACTGGGCATGCTTGACACTGGTGATGTATGCCAGGACTCCGAACCTAGTGATCCAATGACTGACTAGGTTCCTGGCGCATGTCTCCACGGAAGCCTCTTTTTTTCTTTGTTTTTTAAACTTTATTTATTCATTCTAAAAGCAAATAATATGACATATACAGCAATTAAACATGAACATGAACATTTTTTAATATATATATAAAAAAATGAAAAAAAAAGAAAAGATCCCCTCCCTTCAGCCAACTTTCCTAAGGAGAGCCATAAAAAAGAAAAAAAGAAAGAATATTTAAAAAAGTTAAATATACATATTAAAATCTAATCAATATAAATTGAAATGTAAATATTCTGAGTATAACAACCACTTATTAATAAAAAAAAATTATTATCATGCGAAACATACATAATTTTTTCCATTATTAAACAATATTTCATCTCATTATGCCATCTATTAATATCAATCATATTTGTATCTTTCCACGTACTTGCAATATATTTTTTCACTATGGATAAAGCTAAATATACAAAAGCAAGCTGAAACTTATCTAATCCTAAGCCTTTCAAAGGTTGTAAACTACCCAATAAAAATACTGTTGGATCTAAAACTATTTTAATCTTATACAGATATTCTAAAAATGATTGAATTTTCTTCCAAAAATATTACATATCTATACATGACCAAACGGCATGAAAATAGTTCCAACTGTATCACCACATCTAAAACACAAATCTGATTCATTAAAACCATATTTTTAAAAATTTTTCAGGTGTGAAATATAATTGATGCAAAAAATTGTAATTAATCATTGCTTAATGTGCATTTATCAATCTAGTTACACTATCATAACAAATATCTAACCAATCCTCTTCAGAAAAAGTAAAACTAATATCCACTTCCTATTTAATTTTAGATCTAACCCAACCCTTTTTATCCATACCATCCTGTAATATTTTATACATAAATGAAATATAACCCTTCTCTGGTATCTTCATAAGAGAAGTCTCAAATTTTAGGTAAAATCATATCTCTATCAAACATACATTTTACCAAAGATCGAATTTGATAATAAAGAAATAAAGAATTCTTATCAAAACCAAAATCTTCCCTCATCTGATTAAAAGTTAAAAACTTACCCTCTTTAAAACAATCTCCCAAATTTTCCACACCTTTAAATCTCCAATGCAATAAACTTTGACTATGTATTGAAAAATAAATAAGTTGATTATTATACAATGGAAGTCAAAGCCAATCATTTACCCCTTGAACCTATCATTTTATTTTTCTTTATTCATAACTTCATTAAATACTTTAGTATAGGCACATTATATTGTTGTAACAAATTCATATTCCACCGAAACAAAAATTTATGTATTTCAAATTCAGAATACTTGCCATCTCAATTTTAGCCCAACTAGGAGGCCATACCAAATCCATCAATGAACTAATAAATTTAAGTTGAGCTGCCTCATAATAATTTTGAAAATGTGGTAAACGTAATCCCCTTAACTCATATTTCCAAGTTAATTTATTCAAAGCTACTCCTGAAAATTTACCCCTCCATAAAAACTCCATAACCATTTTATTTAAATCTCGAAAATAATTTTTTATCAAGTAAATACGGAATAGATTGAAACAAATATTGTATATGCGGAAAGATATTCATCTTAATTGTATTTATTCTTCTCATTAAATTAATAGGTAGATCTTTCCATTTAATTAAATCAGTTTTGATTTTTTTTCATTAACAGAGGATAATTTAATTTATATAAAGATTTATAATTAAAATTCAAAATTATGCCCAGATATTTAATTCGATCAGTCCACTTCAAATTAATAATATTCTTATAAACTGAATAATCTCCTTCATTTACCGATAATATTTCACTTTTTTCCCAATTAACTTTATATCCAGAAAGACATCCATATTGTATTAAACATTCTTTCAAATACAAAAGTGACTGAGCTGGGTTTATTAAATACACCAATACATCATCAGCAAATAAATTAATTTTATACTCCTCATCTAATACTTTCATACCTTGTATCTGTGTATTTTGTCTTATCAATTGTGCTAAAGGTTCAATCACTAACACAAACAAAGCTGGTGATAAAGGACAACCTTGACGAGTTGATCGAGTTAACTTAAAAGATTCCAAAATCAAACCATTTGTCAATACTCTAGCTACCCAGAGTATAGAGCCCTAATGCAACCAATAAAAGAAGGACCAAACTTAAATTTCTCTAAAACTTTAAACAAAAAATTCCATTCAACTCTACCAAATCCTTTTTTCTGCATCTAAGGATATCACCATCGGATGATCTAAAGATTGTTGAAATCTATTAATCAAACTAATCACTCGCAAAATATTATCTGAAGCATATTTATTCTTTATCAAACCTGTTTGATCAATATGAATCAACTTGGGTAAAAATTTAGCCAATCTATTCGCTAATACTTTACCTATTATTTTATAATCTACATTTAACAACAAAATTGGTCTATATGAAGATACCTTCAAAGGAACCCTATCTTTTTTTAGGAATTACTGTAATGAAAGCACTAGAATAAGACTCAGGTAAATCATAATATTCTCCAACTTAACATAATACATCCCCAAACACTGTAGATAAATCATCATAAAAAATTTTATAAAATTCAACCAAAAATCCATCATCACTAGGTGATTTACCATTTGGCATTTCCAGCATAGCCATTTTAATTTCCGAATCATTAAATGGTTCTTCTAACTCCTGTATATCTCCATGCTCTAATATTGGTAAATTCAACTGTGATTTAAAAAATCAATCGATCCAGTTTCCTGTTTTCCTTCAGATGTATATAACTTTTTATAAAAAGAATAAAATTCATAATTAATCTCACAAGGTTTATAAGTAATAAGAGAATTCTGTCTAACAACATTAATAGTCCTCGATATCTGTTCTTTCTTTAATTGCCATGCCAATACCTTATGTGCTTTCTCTCCCCAATCATAGTACCATTGTTTAGTCCTATTAATCATACATTCAAATTGATAAGATTGCAAGGTATTATGTTTCAATTTCAACCTAGATAAATCTATTTTCTGATCTTCTGTAGCATCTTTCTGAAATTCCTTTTCTAACTCATTGATCTGTTTCTCTAATTCAAGACTCTGATTTAATCGATTCTTTTTTTATTTTAGAAGTATAACTAATTATTTGTCCACTCAAATAGGCTTTTATAGCGTCCCATACTACAAACTTACTTTGAACAGAATTAGAATTTTCTTTCAAAAACAAATTAATTTGTTTTTTTCAAAATATCAATAAATTCCATATTTTCTAACAACATTGTATTATATGGCGAGCTCTCCACTGGCCACCGTGACAGAGGTGCACCAAAGAAAAGGTACAAGGACTGCCTAAAGAAATCTCTTGGTGCCTGCCACATTGACCACCGCCAGTGGGCTGATAACGCCTCAAACCGTGCATCTTGGCGCCTCACAGTTTGGCGGGCAGCAGCCTCCTTTGAAGAAGACCGCAGAGCCCACCTCACTGACAAAAGGCAAAGGAGGAAAAACCCAACACCCAACCCCAACCAACCAATTTTCCCTTGCAACCGCTGCAATCGTGTCTGCCTGTCCCGCATCGGACTGGTCAGCCACAAACGAGCCTGCAGCTGACGTGGACTTTTTTACCCCCTCCATAAATCTTCGTCCGCGAAGCCAAGCCAAAGAAAGTATTAAATCTCCAATGATAAGCTATTTGAATTTTCTCAGAAGTTTCATATGTAAAATATAACAGAGAATGATCTGAAATCACCCTACTTTTATATTCAGCTTGTTGTATTTTCCCTTGTAAATGTGCCGATACTAAAAAGAAATCAATCCTTGAAAACAATTCATGTCTAGATGAATAAAAGGAAAATTCTTTCTCTGTCAGATTAAGATGTCTCCAAATATCTACTAAATTAAGATTTTTCATCAACGCATGGACCTGGATTGCCATCTTGTATTTTTTAACTTTCTTCGGAGATTTATCTAATAAAGGTTCCAAAACACAATTAAAATCACAACCAACTAAAATATTATCATTAGCTTGACCCAAACATAAAAATGCATTCGAAATAAATACTTCATCATCTGCATTTGGAGCATAAATATTAAGTAAAGTCCAAAATTCACTAAAAAGTCTTACAATTCAATTTAAGAATACATCCTGCCTTTTCCTCCATTGATTGTAATTCAAAAGATAAATTTTTATGTATCAAAATTGCTACACCTTTAGCTCCAGAATTAAATGAAGAAAAATATACATGCCCAACCCAATCCCTTTTCAATTTCATACTTTCCTTCACATTCAAATGTGTTTCTTGTAAAAAGACAATATCAATTTTCATTTTCTTAATATACGCCAAGACTCGCTTACATTTAATCAGACTATTTAATCCTCGAACATTAAAAGTAGCAACCTCAACTTCGACATATCTACTATTATTACTAAATACAAATAATATCTTTATATAAAAACTCAAATCAATGTATATTGGCCCTCCAATAATAAAAAAAATCACAAATTAAAAACTAAGAAAAAAGAAAAAAAAGAAAAATTTAAAAAAATCAATAAACCCCCCCTCAAAAAAAAACTACCAAAAGGTAGTAATCCCTTAAACAAAAATTGGGTGTGGATCACCCACCAGTGGCTGATGACTAGTAAAGAACTTGGTGCAAATCTCCCCCTCCCCAGCCAAGCAATCAATAACATACAAGTATCATAATAACAAAAGAAAAAATAAAATAAGTAAATTCTTCTTTTCATCCGAAAGACTCCAGTCTCGAAGATCCCATTTCGGAAGGAGGTGGACTCTTTCCATTCCCATTTTTCCCATTTCTGCCATTACTTCTGATTCCAAAACTACCAAATTTTTCTTTAGGTGATAATGGTAAGCTACGTCTTTGTCCTCTTATGTCCGGCAATAAATCAGCAAAAATCATTGCTTCACAATCAGTTTAAAAAAACTGAAAATGAGTCTCCGTAAAAGACCTTCAACACTGCAGGGAAATGAAAAGTAGACTTATAACCTTTACACCACAAAACTTCTTTAACTGGATTAAATCGACATTGAATGACATCTTGACTCAGATCAGGATTAAAAAAAGACTACTATTCTGAATCAATAATGGGGTTTGTCGTTGTCTCGCATTTTGTTCTGCAAGTCGAAGTATTGTTTCTCTATCCAAATAACTCAGACATTAATTATTACCGGTCTTGGGGGTTGAACAACTGAGAATATTCTTCTTAAAGCTCTATGGGCTCTTTCCAGTGCCAATCCCGCAGAGAAAAATTCTTGCCCTAATATTTGCGGAATCCAGTCTTTAAAGAAACGAAGAGGGTCTTGTCCTTCTATACCTTCTGGCAAACCAACAATATTTACATTATTTTTTGCTTTGATTTTCCAAATAATCTATTTTTCTTTCTAGCTCCTTCTCATGATCTCCTAATTCTATGACCGATTTTTTCCACCTTCAACACTTTTTCTGTGTTAGAAGTCACTTGTTGTTTACAGTCCAAAAAAGCAGTCTGAATTTTTAAAAATTCTTCAAAAGATGCATCCACACGTGTCTTAACCATATTTAATTCTGAACTTATACCAGCATTTATCTGAATCATCTCATTCATTGGAGATGTCAACATAGGTTGAATAACTGCATTTAATTGCATCCATTGTGAATCCGTAAATCTCAGCTCTGCTCTCTCTGACATGGTGGCAGAACAAGGTAATTTCAGCTCCTGCTGCAATTCAACAAAAGGCATTTTAAAAGATTTACTGCAGGTCTGGACTCCCAGCGATGGCATCCCGACTTCTTCAGGGAGTCGCCGCTGGTCTCCCCCCACATCTTGTTGTCTTCTCATCCATTCGTGAAGAAAAACAACTTCTTCAGATTGTAATGCTGCCTGATGTATTTCCTTTTCAGCCTCCACAGGTGATCCTTGGGATTTAGGCAATGAAGAAATTGAGCCTGGGGCTGATTCAAGTCATCTAGGCCCCAAATCTTCAGCACTTCGAAAATGTATTTTCTTTTGAACTTGGAGTTCATCTTTTTACCATTAGTAGCCATAATAATTCCTTAATAATTTAAACTAAAATTTAAAAAGTTTAAACTTGGAAACAAAGGGTTAAAAAATGGGTATTTAAAAGTCTGGCCAGAGAGGTCGAGATTGTTGTCTAGACTCTACACCATCTTGCCACGCACCCATCCACAGAAGCCTCTTTGATGGGAATGGCCTCTGGCCATCTCGTGGTCTGATCAACTATTGTGAGAAGGTAGTATGCTTCTCTGGACGTCAGCAGGGGGCCTACAACATCAATGTGGAGTTGCTGAAATCTGCGCCCGCTGGGTCGAATTGCTGGATTGAGGCCTGCGTATGCCGGTGGACCTCAGAGGCCTGGCATCTGGTGCAGTTCCTCACAATCTCAGCCACCTTCTTTTACAGCCTGTCCCACACAAACCGCTCTGCCCCCATTCAAACCGAAGTCTTCACCGAGGGGTAGGCTAGGTCATGGACTAAGCTGAAAACTCTCGACCTCCACTGCAGTGGGACTACTGGGCGCGGTGAGCCAGTGGAGACGTCGCAAAGCAGGGTGTCTGGGCTGTTGGGTAACTGAACGACCTGGAGCTCGAGGCCAGAGATGGCAGTCTGGAGAGCCTGCATCTCTGTGTCCAGCTTCTGGGCCCGTGCCAACTGTGTGTTGTCAAGGCCAGGGACGAGAGCGTTGATCGGCGGACGAGAGAGCACATTTGCCATGACGTTGTCTTTACCTGCCATGTGCTGGATGTCAGTGGTGAACTCCAACACGTAGGAGGGGTGGCATTGCTGCCGAGCCAACCACGGACCTTTGGCCATCGTGAATGCCTGTGTGAGGGGCTTGTGGTCCGTGAACATCGTGAAGGACCTGCCCTCCACAAAATATTGAAAGTACCGGATGGCCAGGTACAGCGCCAGGAGCTCCCGGTCGAAAGCGCTGTACTTGACCTCTGGCAGGCGCAGCTGTTTGCTAAAGAAGACCAGCGGACACCACTGTCCATTGAACCACTGCTCGAGTATGGCCTCTCCCACCATGGCTGAGGCGTTCACTGAGAGTGCCGTGTGTTGTGGCAAAAGATGTCTCTGCCTCCTCCGACAAGGTCAGGACCATCTCCTTAGTGGCGATCAACTCGAACAGCCGTCACAAGGTGAGAGTGGCGCCGGGGATGAACCGATGATAAAAATTCACCATCCCCATAAACTCCTGCAGGCCCTTGAGGGTGGTTGGCTTGGGTAACGGCTGGATGGCCTCGACCTTCTCTGGCACCGGGGCAGCACCTGCTGCCGAGATGGTGTGCCCCAGGAACTACAGCATCTGCTTGCCGAACTGCCACTTGGCCACGTTGACCGTGAGGCCAAACTCTGCCAGTCAGGTAAACAGGGTACAGGCCTTGTGCTCTTCCCGGTTGTGGCTGGCAGTAAGGATATCATCCAGGTAGATAAACACAAAGTCCAAGTTCCTACCCACTGCGTCCATAAGGCGCTGAAATGTGTAGGCCGCATTCTTGAGGCCAAAAGGCATACGCAGGAATTCAAAGATGCCAAAGGGGGTGATGATTGCCATCTTGGCAATGTCCTCAGGGTGGATGATACCCCTGCACCAGATCAACCTTGGAGAAGACTTGCGCGCTGTGGAAATTGGCCATGAAGTCTTGAATGTGTGGAACCGGGTACCTGTTCGGTGTGGTCGCGTCGTGAACTTCCAATGGAATTCCTCTTTCTCTATCTGGATCTGCGCCCTGCGGGTACCTAAGGTCTTGATGGCAGAACCGTTGGCTGCCCGCAGGGTGGGACCACGAGATTGGGTGCGTGTCTCGAGGGTGGTGGGGGGGGGGGGGTGCAGGACGCTCAGCACCACTCCTTTGTCCACCAGGAAACACTGGCCGGTGGACTTGTCAGTAACGAGAAGGAGGCTGTCCTCGTGGCCAGACATCGCAGCCATCAACAGTGGCTGGCTGGATTGTTTCCACTGGTAGTCACACAGTTGTCGGCATTATGAGTTTGCACTCACCATCGCTGATGGTAAAAGGACCAGGTGGAATGGTGGTCCTCTGGCTTGTGCTTGGGGGAGTGTTGCAGCTGGCTGGCTCTTGGTCGCGTAACCTGACTGAGGGCTGCTTCATTCCCCCTCTTGGTGTGACAGAGGGTGTCCGCTCGGGCTGCAACTCAGCATGGATCCATGAAGTTATCATCCGTCGAGGTGAAGGAGCCTGGAGACACGCTGCTGAGGGGAAAGCCCGAAAATGCCAAGGAGCAGGTTCTTGAGGGCAGGATATTTGCCCTCGGCCGGTGGATTGTGTATTAGATTGTCCACCCTGGCTGCCGTTTCTTCATCCAGCACGCTCATGACATGGTAGAACATCATGGCGTCTGCTGAAATGTTCCTCAGTTGAAACTGCGCCTCCGCCTGCCCGAACCACATACGCGGATGATGGATCCAGAAGGGGGGCAGTTTGATGGCAATGTGCATTTTTGTTTAGATACTTATTTTTTTTAAAAAAAACCTCCAAGACCAGTAGAACAGCCTATTAGAAAAGCATATTGGAGCTTTGAATTATTTCAGACAAATAGAAGGCAAAGCTAAACACAAGAATCACAGGTCAAATATTTGTTGGTTTTTATGATTAATCTGGCACACTCTCTCATGGCGAACTGGCCCCGCTTGTAACGCCACCTGGCGAGGCAGCCATGGGAAGATGGCGCTGTCAGGGTTTCTCCCTACCTCAAGTCTCCTGCCGAGCACGTACCTGGGGCAGCGAATATGACATCACAATGCACGTGGTGACTGAACTCATGCTGCCCTTAAAGGGGCGCGCACTGAATTTGAATTAAAAACAGTCATTAACGACTTTCATTGTGGTGGCTGAATCTTTCTTGGCTGTGTCCAACACTATATTGGTGACCCCGTTGAGCCCAGACGCCTCTCTGGTCTCAAGAACATGGATCCGGCAGAAATCAACGTCATTGCCATCAAACTACCCCCCTTCTGGACCCATCACCCGCATATGTGGTTCGGGCAGGCGGAGGCGCAATTTCAACTGAGGAACATTTCAGCAGACACCACGATGTTCTACCATGTCATGCGCATGCTGGATGAAGAAACGGCAGCCAGGGTGGACGATCTAATACACAACCCACCAGCCGAGGGTAAATATCCTGTCCTCAAGAACCTGCTCCTTGGCACTTTCGGGCTCCTCCCTCAGCAGTGTGCCTCCAGGCTCCTGCACCTCGATGGATGAGAACTTCACGGATCCATGATGAGTCGCAGCCCGAGTGGATACCCTCTGGCACACCAAGAGGGGGAATGAAGCAGCCCTCAGACAGGTTATACGACCAAGAACCAGCCAGCCGCAACAATCCCCCAAGCACAAGCCGGAGGAGCACCATTCCACCTGGTGGGTTGCCTAGCATCAATAGGTGAAATTTACTGATTTTGGGGCCAGATCCCTAAGACTGATCATGTTGAAAGGTTCCAAAATGAAACTTGAGCCTTTTTTTTGTAGATTGCAGCATCTGCAGTCTCCTGTATCCAAACCACTTGGCTTGCCTTTATGCACTCCTGTAAGATTACAGTATTTAGTTTATACTGTCTTCATTCTTTTTGTGAGATAACTAGATTCTCCCTTTATATGTATTATGCAATGGGGTTTTCATTGCAAATAAATCCTCTTGGCCTCCAAAAATACGCCACTTGCTGTAAGAGATCAAGGAATTCCCTGCACAGACCTTCTTGGATTCTGAGGCTCTTGATCCGAGTCTATACTTGAATTTGAGATTAATTTGTACCTTATGATGTTTAAAGGTGAACCACCACATTCAAAGTTAGGATGTGAAGGAAAAAAAACCAATTGAATTACATTTGTGTTTCTCCATCTTTTTTGTGTACATTAAGTAAGGTCCCAATCACAGAGGCTTGTGAATGGAAATTCCTACCCACTTGCCATTGGCATGTTTTCTTGGTAGACAAAGCATCAGTGTCATTGCAAGGATAACATCCCATTTCTGGGCCAGTGCCTCATTTCAGGCTGGACAATGGGAAGTAAGCATATTATGTGTTCACTAGATGGCGCGGCTGACCAAGAACTGGTCACAGTATCAGAGGAAACCAGAAATTTGAAAATCAATTATTAAGAAGGTAATTTAGTGACGTTAATGTTACATGCAGTTTGGGTAAAAATAACCAAGTGTCAAGTGAACAAGTGAAGATCAATTTCGTACTTAGACTTTAATTTAAAATGTGAGCAGGGTCAGTGCTGAGTTCCTTCAGCAATCATCATGTGTGGGGGCAAGGCATTTGCTCTTTTTATTTTAAAATACAGCACAATATTGGGCCCTTTCACCTCACCCCACGAGCCCATGCTGCCCAGTTATACCCTAACAATTCTTTTTTTTTTAAACTTTATTTATTCGTTCAAAAAACAAATATTATGACATATACAACAATTAACCATAAATATGGTTATTTTTATATATATAAAAAAAGGAAAAAAAAAGAGAAAAGAAAAGAACCCCCCCCCCCCACTTCAGCAAACTAAAATTCTTGTTTTTGATGCAATATTTCAAAATAATTCTCAAGTATAAACCGAGCAAATTTCCAAAATATTATAAAGATTGATCGTTTACTTTAGGCTTCTCTCTTTATAAATAGAGAATGTGTGTCATTCTACTCTCATCTTTGGAATCCAACTCCTTCCACTTGTCAAACGTGGTTCCTGTCTCTTTTTCAGAAGACCCTCAAAATTCAAAGTTAAGGTCATGCAGCACAAGGACTGTCCCTTCAGCCCTTGTCCATGCTTTCAAGTACCTACCAAAATTATGTAATGCCATTTATCAGTATTTTGTCTCCCTTGCATTGACACATTTAGATTATACTAAAATGTTGAGTTCCTGCCCTCATCATCCAATTCCAGATGCCAACCACCCTTGGGGTGATGAAATTATCTCCTGGATCCCTTCTACTGCTTACTGTCAATCTATACCTTGATTAAACACCTCTACTACAGGTGAGGTTTCCTGAACCCTACCCATCTCCATCGCTTGTAACTTAGTATGCTTCTATCAGGTCCTCTGTCAGTCTCCTCGACTCCAAATTGAGCAAACTCAGCTGGTCTAGTTTCTCCTCATAAATTGAAATGGTCCATCCCATGCAATATCCTGATAAATCCTCTACAACTATTCAGTGTAATCACATCTTATAATGTAGCAGTCAGAAATGTACTCTATTTGTGGCCAAACCAATGTTGTGTAAAGCTGTAATGTAATTTCCCTGCTCTTGTATTCTCTGCCCTGGCTCATCAAAGCAATTATCAAATATGCCATGTTCACCACATCATCTCTGTGTGCTGCTAACTTTAGAGCTGCTTGGTCTTGTAATCTGAGGTCCTTATATTCCTTGACATTCATCAAAACCCTTCCACTTATTGCACATGCTCTTCCTATTTTAGTCCCAAAATGCAGCACTTTGTACTTGTCAGGATTAAACTCCATCTCCCATTGCTCTGCCATTCTTGTCAACTGATCAATATCATTCTAGAGCAGTGGTTTTCAAACTGCCCACCTAAACGCTCATTCCACCTTAAGCAATCCCTATGCCATAGGTGCTCTGTGATTAGTAAGGGATTGCTTAAGGTGGTATTTGAATAAAAAAAAGGTTTGAGAACCAGTTTTAATCATTCCTAATTGATTCATTATGTTCACTGTTTCATAACTCCAAAGGTAATGGGCCAATGCCAATTTTTCTCAAGCAAGATATTTCCACAACAATTGGGTCTAGAGCAGTAGTTCTCAACCTTTTCCCCCCACTCATATTCCACCTTAAACAATCCCTTGCTGATTACACTTATGGCATAGGGATTACTTAAGGTGGAATGTGAGTTTAGGGGGTAGTTTGAAAACCACTGTCCCATAGCCTATGTGTGTCCACCTCAGATTCAACCTGTTTGTGTCATCTGCATCTTTATCAATCATTGCTCTGATAGTCATATCCAAATGTTAATGCATGAAAGTGAGGAGCCCAGCATTGATCCCTGTGGTACACAACTGGTCACAGTCTGCCAACCATGGAAATTACCCTGCACTATCTCCGTCTGCCTCCCATCATCAACTTGATTTTGTATCCAATTTTCCCCAGATCCTTAGGTTCTAACTTTTTCTACCTGCCTTGAATATAGGACCTTCTCAAATGCCTCTGAGGTCCATATAAATGATATCAAGCTCACTGTTTTCATCAATAAGTCTTGTTAGCTTTTTTTTTAAAAAGTTAACCTAATGAGGTAGTGTCTCTAGAAAGCAATGCTAACAACACTGGGCAACAAATAATTTCAAAAGATTTGTTTCCTACAGAAAAAAATATTGGGGATTATAATAAGTAACTTCAAGTTGAACACAAAGATAATTTCAGAGTTGCTGTATCATGGAGGAAGTGGGTGAAACATTAAACATGCCAAATTAAATAAAAGTTAATTTAATCATATAATAATGCTGAGACATTGCATTAGTTCAACTGACCTAAAAATGTTCAGCTGCTGATCTTCATTTGTAATCAATATCTGATGGCTCTCGTGTCAGTGTCCATCAATAGCCTGTGGTGGTACACCACCGGCCTACTGCAGGGGGCAACATCTGTACCTTCAGGAGTGTAAGGGGACATGACAACACCTGGCCGGCTGTCATTCAGTCAGCCTGAAGGGATCAAGACCCACCCGGTCGGGTGTCGATCAACCCCCGGGATATAAGCCTGCGCCGGCCTCCCGAAGCCTCACTCAGAGTTACTGCAGCTACAGCCAGCCTGACTCTGTGGAAGTTTTGTGGATTAAAGCCGGTTGTACAGTCTTTACCTTGTGTGTTGTCTGAGTTTGGCTAACAGCGCACCACAATTTAATCCATAAAATTTTCCCACAGCTGCTATAGAAAAACTCCTGAGTGCAGGGAGCCTCAAAGTCGACCCACACTACCCAGAAGCCCAGACACGCTTTGAGATCTGGCGACACGCGGTTGAGGCAATCATCAAGGCACATGCAGGCGGCATCCTGGACTCAGATCAGAAGAGGCTGGTCCTACTGTTACTTCCAGGCAACCAAAGGCTGCTCCACGTACAAGAGAGCAATGGGCACTCTTGAAAACTTGTACAAGCCCCCCATGAATGCGGTCTGTGCAAGGTACCTCCTCAACAACCGAGTGCAGCAACCTGGGGGATGGCTGAATCTTACCTGGGACACCTGCGAGAGTTGGCCCGACCGTGTCTGGCTGAACCCCAGGTTAGGCGCAAAGGAGGTGGAGAGGCTGATCCGGAATGCCTTCGTCCGAGGGCTACGCTTGAGGGTCATCTGTCAGAAGCTGCTGGAAGATAATATCTACGCCCTGACCACGACAGTGTGCCTCCCAGTTCACCATGTCTCCTAATTCTGCCAGTATTACCAGTTTCATATTTGCATTGTAACTTTGCATTGTAACAGTGCACCTCAATTGAAGTAAAATGTCCATAAACTGTATGTTGTACCTATAACTTGCATTTAAGTATGGAATGTATGCATTATAGGAACAAACTCAAGAACAACATGTTAAATGTTGTCCTGGTGTGTGTATTGCACATAGGTAGCCAACCATCTCAGATATCGCTTTAAGCCCTGATTCAAAGACCTTCTCAAACTGCTCCCAGGGATGAGTTAACTGGAAAGTATGCAGACACTCTGATTGTACAGCAATGCACAAAAGAGCCGGAGAAACTCAGCAGGTCATGCAGCATCTTTAGGAAGTAAATAAATTGGAGGAGGAACATCTGATATTCCATTGAGGCACTCTCCAACCAGATGGCATGTACATTAACTTCTCCATTTTCTGATAAACCCCTCCCAAAATCTCTTTTTCCCAATCCCTCTCTTTTCCTCCAGCTCTCAACCTCTTCCCTTGCCCCTCTATTCAGAGAGCTATCACCATCACTTTTCAGCTTTTTTTTCTTCCACCCTCAAACCCATATCCACTTCTGACCTCTTAGCTGTTGTCCAGCACTCCTCCCACTGGCCCTTCCTCCCTTCTCTCCTCTCCCCACCTTTTTATCCAGGAGCCTTCCTTCTTTTTGCCAAAGCCTTAATGAAAGGCTCAGGTCCAAAACATTTGTTACCCTTTACATCCTATAGATGTTGCGTGAGGTTCTCCAGCACATTTGTGTATTGCACTGCCAGACCTAAGAACTGTTCCACGCACTAAATGGAGGGCAAACATTCACAAAACTAGATTTGTCACAAGCACATCAACAGATAGAATTGGACAAAAAAATCAAGGGAATATGTGACAATCAATAGGCATCTTGGGCTATTCACCGATACACATGTGCCTTACGGAATTTCAACAGCATCTGTGATTTTTCAAGCAACAATGGACAAATGACTACATGGACTCTCAGTTGGGTGTTACCTCGATAATATCATCACCACAGGCCGAAATGACAGTGAACACTTACAAAACCTTGAAAAGGATTTAACCAGACTACAATTACGAAAGTACAAATGTGTCTTGGTGGATCCCTCATGCACAATTGACAATGAGGGGGTGCAAATTAATCCAGAAGGATGAGTGAAGTGCCAGTTGATGAAGTAGACAAAGACGATGTGGTCAAACAATAATCATGGCTTTTATTAGCAGAAACTCATGGTACAATAATGAAAGACAATAGGTGCATATACAGTTATATCCAAGGGGAGTTTCCTTAACAGTAGAGATAATGCACAGCCAATGTTAGTACAGCAAGGCTCGCCAGAGGGGAGATAGGCAGCTTGGCAGACATTCATCACGGTCTCCCCCTGGCAGAAGAAGGGTTAAAATCAGAAGGACAGCTGCTAGGAAAGACTGAAGCAAGTGAAACATGGATACCATGTTTGGCATTGAGAACACTCTAATAGCCAAAATACGTCAGTATCTAGCAAGCAATCAAAATATAATGAGATGTTTTATGACTATGCCAGCCTATCAGGTTGTTTACGAATTCTGGTACTTCATCTCAAAACAGGTACAGTTCCTGGGTCTGTAGTGTGGGAAGGACTGACTTCTGGACCCGCTCCAGAATTGCCAGCGTGACGCAGTGGAGCCTCAGCATAGCCATCTGAAAGCTTACTAGGGGTCACAGGCTGGGGTGGGGGGGGGGGGGGGGGTGAGCCCAATCTCTCAGGCTCATTCTGAGTAGGGGTGTGAGGAAGGTGCGAACCAGGTGAGGCCAGATCTCTTAGGGGTACAGTGTCAGTAATCCCATCTGGGAATTTAACATGAGCGTAGTTGGGGTTGGTATGCAGTAGCTGAACTGGTTGGACTAGTGGGTCTGTTTTACATGCCCGAGCGTGGCTCTTCAGCAGCACGGTTCCAGGCTCAGATAAACAGGCTGGCCAGTCCATCACAGTTCCTGATTTCCTAGGAAAGGCAAACATACGTTCATGAGGAATTTGATTTGTTGCAGTACACAATAATGACCAAATAAGATGTAGTACCTCCTGCCACCGGGTAACATGTGTTTTTAAAGCAAGATTTACAGTCTTCCAGACTGTCGCATTAGCCCTTTCGACCTGCCCATTGCCCTGCAGGTTATAGCTCGTGGTACGGCTGGTGGCAATCCCCTTCCATAGCAGGGCTCGCCGCAGTTCAATGCTCATGAATGCTGAGCCCCTATCGATATGAATGTAATTGGGAAAACCAAAAATGCTGAAAATTCTGTCAAGTGACTTACTGACAGATACTGATGAGACATCAGGGCAGGGTATCGCAAAGGGAAACCTGGAATATTCATCAATTACAGTAAGGAAATATACATTTTTGTTGTTGGAAGGTAACGGTCCTTTAAAATCTAAGCTAATCCTCTCAAAAGGTCAGGTTGCCTTGATGAGAGTGGCTTCCGGAGTATTGCAGTTTGCATTCTGCACAAACGGGACAGCTTTTAGTCAGTTTCCTGACTTCTTCCAGAGAGTAAGGAAGGTTGTTAGCCCTCATGTAGTGGAAGAACCTCGTAACTGCTGGGTGGCACAGACTGCTATGGATCTCTGTTAGCCCCTCCAGCTGAGCACCAGCAGCAGATTGTGACAATACTGGATCTCATATTTATAAGTTGAAAGTTCTATTAGCCAGCATGCCATCTTATCACTCTTGAATTTACTTTTGTATTTAGTACTGAACAGTAGGCTACAGATTTCTGATCAGTAACACGAGTAAATTTTCTGCCAGTTAGAAAGAGTCTTCAGTAGTGAACAGCTTCAGTAATAGCCTGGGCTTCTTTTTCAATGGCAGGATGTTTAAGTTCAGGTCCGCGTAACGTGCGTGAGAAAAATGCCACAGGTCTGCCCTTTTGATTAAGGGTTCCTGCCAAGGCACAATTTTGGAACAGGACATCCTCGTCAATGGACGAGAGTGCAGCTTTAGCAATATCAGCTTTAATTCCCTCGAAAGCCTTCAAAGCCATTGGAGAGAGAGGAAAAGATTTAGTGTCAAACAGAGGGTGTGCCTTCGTGGCGTAGTCCCGAACCAATCTGCAGTAGTAGGAAAAGAATCTCATAAGGTCTTTTGCTGATTCTGGGGGCTGGTAACTTCTTAAGGGGGGTCATTATTTCCGGGTTGGGGTGGATTTTGCCTTTGCGGACAATGTAGCCCAGAATGGGTACCTCTGTCACGTTGAACACACATTTGCCCTCGTTAAATATAAGGTTGAGTTCTTTAGCTGTTGCTAAAAATTTCTTTAAGTTGTTGTCATGCTCAGCCGGTGTTTTCCCACAGATAGTGACATTATCCAGATAGTGAAACGTACCCTGTAACTCATACGTCCTAACAATCTTATCCATTTCCCTCTGAAACACGGACACACCATTAGTGACCCCAAAAGGTAACCTTTTAAACTGGTATAACCCCCCATCAGCCTCAAAAGCCGTATAGGGCCGTTCCCTTTTCGCTTTACACATTTTAGCGGTAGCCAAGTTTCCCACAATAACTGCAGATAGGAAATCGAACCGGGCACTTATGTCTGGGGTACCAGCTTTTATCACAGAAGTAGCATTTTTCAGGAGTTTGCCCTTTTCTTTCCTTCGGGGTTCCAGCACTCCTGGATGTTTCCTTTTTGGTTTCTTGCATTTCACTGGACCGCATGGCACTTCTCAGTGTTTTGGCTAGAATGACTGCCTGGTCGTAGGTTAAGGGCTCCGTCTCCAGCAGCCTCTGTCGGATGTAACTGGAGTCAATCCCATTGACAAAAGCATCCAGCTTCAAGGCATTGCGGTGTTGTTGCACATTGACTGCCCTGACATCACATTCGTTTGCCAGCGAGTCGAGGGTCAGTGCACAGGCAGCATCACTTTCCCCGGGTTTCTGGAGTCAAGTCTGCAACTGTTGTCAAACAAGCACCACATTCCGTGGCGCTGCATAGTAAGTAAGCAGTCAGACGTTCCCCGGCTATAGCCAGAGTGGTAGCTCCTTGCGTTACGGCGAAAGGGACCTCACCCAGCAGAGAGTTCAGGTGGCCCCACTGTATTGCCTCATCAACCAAGTTGTTTCAAGACATGTAGTAATCGAAACAAGCAATCCAGTGGTTGAAAATTTCTCTGGCCCTCGGGGCAGACTGGTTGATTATCATCCGCTCCGGCTTGAGTGCTGCATCCATTTCTGCTAATAAAATTGAAGTGCCAGTTGATGAAGTAGACAAAGACGATGTGGTCAAACAATAATCATGGCTTTTATTAGCAGAAACTCATGGTACAATAATGAAAGACAATAGGTGCATATACAGTTATACCCAAGGGGAGTGTCCTTAACAGCAGAGATAATGCACAGCCAATGTTAGTACAGCAAGGCTCGCCAGAGGGGAGACAGGCAGCTTGGCAGACATTCATCCCAATGAGAAGGCCCCATACCCAACCAACAAATCCTTCTTATGACTTGTTAACGTATCCCTAATAGGTCTACACTATGCAGTCGACTGAACCAATTTCTCAAAAAAGATCAAACATGGTTTTGGAACACAGAAACTAAAAACACAGTCAATCAACTAAAGGAAATACTAACGTCAACAAATAAGGAGCTGATCTACTACACCCTAGTAAAAAAGTTACACTAGTCGTGGATGCATCACCAGTGGGACTAGGAGTGGTACTATCCCAAGTCACAGAAAAAGGTGAGCAATCAATAGTGTATGGTTCACGAACACTAACCACAAGCAAATACAATTACACCAGACTAGAAAAAGGATTGGCAATAGTTTTTGGTGTAAAAATAAATCCACCAGTACCTTTATGGAAGAAAATTCACCCTGATCACAGACAACAAGCATTTTAGTTTAATCCTGCAGCCACACAAAGGTTTTAGGTGTATTAGCTGTGGCCAGAATTCAAAGATGGGCCATGCTACTCGTGGCCTATAACTATGATATAAAACATAAACCAGGAACACTCTACAGCCATGCAAATGCATTATCACACATGCTGCTACCCGAGACAGATCAACGAGAAGAAATTATTAAATGGACAGCGGAGGCTGCACCCATCAACCAAGAACAACTTCAACAACTGGCCATTACAGCCCAGATGATCACAAAGGAAACCCGAAAAGAGGAAACATTAAGCAAGATCCAATACTTCACCTTTAATGGGTGGCCCGAATCTGAAGTCATTCCAGAAGATCTAAAACCTTACCACACACGCCGCCATGAACTATCAGTCGAAGAAAGATGTTTACTATGGGGTACCTGTACAATTAGGCCAGCCAAATGGCAAACTACCATGTTATCAGAACTGCACCACAACCATCCAGGAGTGGTATGAATGAAGGCACTGGCCTGGATTCATGCCTGGTGGCCCTCCATAGACAGAGACATTGAAACAACAGTAAGAGAATGCAAAGTATGTCAGTCGATGCAGCCAAAAAAAGCCGTAAACCGAAGCTAACCCAAGGAAATGGCTATCCAAACCCTGACATGGGATTCATGTAGACTTCACTGGACCATTCATGGGTGAGACTTTCCTAATAGCACAGTCCAAATGGCCAGTAGCTTCACAGATGAAAAACACCAAAGCAGATCCCATGATTGACTGTCTACGAGCTATCTTTGCCGCTTATGGATTGCCTCATGCATTAGTTATGGACAATAGGCCTCAATTTACATCAGAACATTTTAATAAAATGTATGTGTGACAACAATATCAGACATTTTTTGACCACACCCTATCACCCAAGTACTAATGGGGAGGCAAAAGATTTTGTACAAATATTCAAGAAATCAATGAAAAACATGAAACTTCTAAATGCCTCGACATACAAAATCGTAGATTTCCTATTGAGGTACAGAAACACGCCACATTCTATCACAAAATGCACCTCAGCAGAACTAATGTTTGGCCATAACATGTGGACCAGGCTGTCCACAGTTCATCCAGATCTTGGTCTCCAATTGCAAAAAACAGCATTGCAACAAACCTCACATAGAACATTGGAAGTGGGTGAGAGAGTTCTGGTACAAGATTATTAACAATATAAAGATCCATGGGTGGTAGGAGTAATATTACACAAATTGAGCCCATGCTCATATTCTGTTCTAGTGGGGGACAGATTGTGGAAGCGACACATTGACCAATTACGAGCATTGACTGACACTAAGGTCCATGAATTGCCTCATGAACTGGAGGAGATGGAATCAGACCTGCCATGGCCTGCCCTGACTACCCCACCCCTCAGATCGAATGGGTGGGGAGCAGAGACGATGAGTCCAGTGAGGAGTCTAGTAACTGAGACATGGAGTCAATGAGGGCAGTGAAGATGGAAGTCGCTGCCAAAGATCAGTGAAGGCGGGCAGACACCGCCAACCCGAATATTTACAGGTCCCGAGCAAAGACCAGCAAAGCAAACCATGCTGAGGCAGTCCAAAAGAGAAAGAATCCTACCTGAACACTTTAAGGATTATGTTCCCTGTTTATTATTAAATACTTGCCCTTTTATAATTATAATTTCTCATGAGATGTATTCTAATTTTCACGAGGTCCTGGGCCCGATGTAATCTTATTAGTTCGAAGGGGCCCAGTCAGCATTTACTGCTTGCGGGGGGTTGGGGGGAGGAGTGTTGGGTATAAGCCCGCCCTCTGCTGGACATCATGATGCCCACGTTATGATGTCACCCTTCCATATATATATAAATATAAAACCCTGTGTGACAGTAGCCATGTAAGTCTAATAGAAGTAAAGGATGAGAAAGCATCATGTCTCCAAGTATCAATTGTACGAGTTCATACACAACACAAGCCATCCAGCTTGGTTTACAGTATGGGAGTCCCAGTCAATCTGAGGAAAGTTCAAATTTCCTACTATCACATTCTTATGTCTCCTACAGCTGTCTGCTATCTCTACAGATTTGCTCCTCCAAATGTCGTTGATTATTAGCCGGTCTATAATACAACCCCATGAGAGTGGTCATACCTTTCTTGTTCCTCAGTTCCACCCATATAGCCTCAGTAGACGAGCCCTCTGGTCTATTCTGCTTGAGCAGAGCTGTGATATTTTCCCTGATGAGCAATGGCGCTCCTCCCCCTTTCATCCTTCCCATTCTTTTAGGTCTAAAGCAATGGAAAACCATTGCTCGTCCTGCCTCTCCTGCAACTAAGTTTCACTAATGGCCACATCATCATTAATCCACATGTCAATCAATGCTCTAGGCTCATCTTCCTCTCCTACAATACTCCTTGCATCCAAATAGATGCATCTGAGAACATTTCCACCCATTAATTTCTAATGGCACATGGAATTTTCACCTCATCTTTTCTCTCCTCTATCTAATCCAGCACTGTGGTTCCCATCTCCCTGCAAATCTAGTTTAAACCAACCAGAGCAGCACTAGCAAACTTTCCCACAAGGACCTTAGTCCTCTTCCAGTTCAGATGCAAACAGCCCCATTGGAGCAGGTCCCACCTTCCCTGGAAGAGAGCCCAAAGATCCAGAAACCTGAACCCTCAACACCCCACACCATGACTTTAGCCATGTGTTAAGCTGCATTCCCCTATTTCTAACCTCACTAGCACATGTCACAGGTAGCAATCCTGAGATCATAACCCTTCAACCTCCCTGAACCCGCCTTGCAGAACCTCCTCATCTTTCCTACCCATGACATTGGTCCCTACATGGACCACAACATCTGGATGCTCACCCTCTCTCCTGTGAATGCCTAGAACTTGATCTGAGATATCTCAGACTCTGACAGCAGGGAGGCTGCATACCATCCAGGATACCCAATCTCTTCCACAGAACCTCTTATCTGGCCTCTTAACTATGGAATCCTCTATCACTACAGTTCGCCTCTTCTCCTCCCTTCCCCTCAGCCACAGGATCAGACTCCATGGCAGAAACCTGATCATCATGGCTTGTGTCTGGTAGGTCATGCCCCCCCCCCCAACAGTATCCGAAATGGTATAAGTTATTGAAGGGAATGGTCACAGCAGTGCCTGATCCCTTTCCCTCTCCTGACTTTCACCCATCTACCCTCCTCCTGCCACCTAGGTGTTAATGTGTCCCTGTGACTCCAGTTGATTACCCCCCCTCTTCCTCCCAAATGATCCGGAGTTCATCCAACTCCAGCTCCAGTTCCTTAACTCAGCTTGTCAGGAGCTGCAGCTGGATGAACTTCTTGCAGATGAAGCTGTCATGGATACTGGTGGCTTCCCTGACAACCCACATTCTGCAAGAGTTTCATTTCCCTGCGTTGGCTACCACTTCCACTGTTTATGACTAGAGGAAAAAAAAATATCTAAAACCTGCCCTTTCTTACTTCAAATCCTACTTTTTATTGCCTCTTACTTGTTCTCGGCAAAGCCTTACTAGGCTTACCACTGTGACACAGCGTGCTCAGTCAATGACCGCTCCCATTCACTTACGTCAACTCTGTAGCTTTTAACTGATAAATCTCTGCCTATTTTAAGATTCATTCTTCACCCTTTGTCCTTGCTCTCACGCCCTTTGTTCTTTATTTTCCTGCATGTTCCATTTTCACCTTGGGAAACTCTGCTAATTCTAATTTGTTTCTAATTCTGCACAATAGAATTGTTCTTTTGAGATTTGACTGTAACATAATACTTAAACAGAATAAGAAAAGGAATACAAAATGGATATCTTTGTGTCTTTTTGCAAGTCTAAACAATGTCCAATTTCAGAGGTAAATAATAATGTTCCACGCTCAACTTAATCCGATTATTTCAGTCTCTTTTGCAACTGTCAAAAATAGCATCCAGTGTCCTGCATGGGCATGTGAGTGGGTGGGAAGGAGGGAGGGAGGGAAGGAATGACTGTTCAGATCACCACAGAGAAACTTGGCAATGGTGTGTATGTTAATTGTAGTTTTGTTCCATGTCTGTCCTACTCAAGTCCATCAATGAACCTTCTGAAAGATATCCCTGTGGAGCTTGAAGAAGCAGTAATCTTCACATGAATGTCCTCATGGTTGTTTTCACTCACCTCAAACCCTTGCCTCAATGTCACCCAACATGACAGGCAGAATTCATTCACCTACATCTGCCTTCCTGGAGTCAATCATTTCGACTCCCTCAACCTACACAGAGTCCTCAGTCTCATTTCTTGTCAAGGTCAAGCCAAATGTGAACTTCAGGAACAATACATCATATTCCTTCTGGACAGCCTTAAATCTGATGATATGAACATAAATATTCCAAATTTTACTTCACTTCATCCTTCATCTGGTTCTCCTGTTTCCATCTCTTCTTTACCTATTTGCTTTTCTCTTCATTCTCCACCCTTCCCAATTGTCTCTCCCACTATCTCTTTATCCACTTCACACCTTCAATTCAAAACCTCATCACCTCTTGGCTAGTCATCCAGAGTTTTTTCCCATTAGATAATCAATATCACCATCCTTTTCTTTAATCTTGACAAAATGTCCCAAACCAAAAGTTTAACTGGCTATTTCTACCCTTTGGATGCTGCCTGACCCATTGAGTTCCCCCAGCAGCTCATTAATTGCCCAAGACTCCACTGTCTGGAGTCTTTGTGTTCCTTTCTGTGATTTCCTATTAGGCACCAATAGTTCATGCAATAATGTCAGTGAAAAGCAAAGTCCACCAGGTTACTCTGACTCTCCAGCTAGACTGGAAATACATCAATAAACATCACCTATTTATCTTCCTCATTTCTCTGCATATTCCTTATGGCCAAGAAAATATCCATGAGTTTGAATGTGAAAACTTAATTTTGCTTAAAAGCCAAAAAGATTTGGATGAACTAGAATGAATTCAAAATGGACCATGGAAATGTACCTGGTGGAGACATAATATTATCAATATTTAAGGGCAGCGAGTGAACAAGGATTGTTTTATGTAAATAATAAGCTGGAGGAACTCAGCAGTTCAGGCAGCATCCATGGAAATGGACAGCCATAGTTTGGTGTCAGGACCCTTTTTCAAGATGGATATGGGGTAAATCAGGAATAGGTTTCCTTAATTATTTATCATTTACTGTCACATCCAAGTGATATTTAACAGAAAGACTTTCCTGAAGCCGTCTCCATTTCCTCATCATGGCCATCTAGACTGACCCTCCACTGCAGTCAGGAAGCGATGGTATAGAACAAGGTGAAGATCATGCAAAGGAGAGGTATTACAGTGGTGGGGAAGATGAAAAACAGAGTGTAACAGCAGAGACAACATAGTGGTGGGGAGGATGGGAGAGGGTTTGGAAGGTGGAGGAATGAGGAAGGTGAGAACGTCAAATTGGAAAGGTCAAGAGGACAGATTGGTGGAGTCAGAGTGAGATTGGAAAGAAAAGGCAAAAATAAATTGGAAAGGCACAAGAGGCAGGGGAATTAGAAGGGTCAGATGAAGTTCAGGGAGGTGTTGGGAGATCATACAATTCAGTGAACATTTAGGAGTAAAATCCCCATTATCCAGCACCTGCGGTGATCACGGATGCAGGAAATGCAAATTTTACGGTCGGCTGAGAGTCACTCTTCCAATGCCTAACTGATTCACCTGCATTAAGAATACATCATTTAAAAGACAAAGATAGTGCAAAAAAGTAATTTGTAAAAAAAAATCAGTATTGTAGGTTTTAATTATGTAAAGTTCACTTAAACAATTAATTCCCGTAACTTACAAAATTCATATTTAAATTCGAATCCCTGGACATTGGCACTGTAACATTGTTACACTAACTGTGCCACCATCATAATTAACCCCCTCCCCAAAGTTTACAGATAAAGTCTTCCTAATATACCTAACACTAATATAGATAAAGACTCCTACTAGGTAGAGATAGGGAGACATGTTGGGAGAGTTACCCCATTGGTGAGCAGGGCTTCATCCAGGTGTCCCAGTCAGGCCCTTGGCACACCTTCCTCACGCTGACAACCTGACTCACCTCCACGCAAATGGCGACAGCGAAAAAATGTGTGTACATTGAGGGGCATTGCTAGTTCAAGGGGCTATGGTAAGGGTTGTACACAGAGGTTCAAGAGCCTGATAGCTGTTTGGAAAAAAAAACTTCTCAAACCCAAGAGGTGCTGGACTTCACACTTTTCCACCTTCTATCTGAAGGTAGCAGTGAGCAGAGAGCATGACCAAGATGGTGGGGGTCTTTTAATACATTGGCAGCTTTTTTGAACACAGCTTCATGTAGCTTCAATCATGAGGTGGACAGTGCCCATGATGGTTTTGGCTATGTCTGTTTTTTTCTGCAGCCTATTACAGTCCTGGCATTCAAGTTTCCAAACCAGCCCATTATGAATACTGTGAACAGTACTTCTGTAAACATTCAATAGGATATTCGAGGAAGCTTTGTGCACATCCACTAATTTCCTCCCAACGTTAAGTGCAGAATGGCATTTCTTCTTCTGGAGTTTAGTTTTAGGCACTGAGGCCTACCTGAGAGTAATGGGGCCTCAATTCTGGGGATGTTGGTCTTGGAGGAAACAGTGGCATTACTTTGTGTGAATTTAGAGGACTATGCACATACAGCAGTATTGGTATCTTTCCAGTATCATATACGGTCCAGCTCTCCGAAGCAGACAGCACAGAAACAGACCCTTCAGTCGTCCATGCCTATGCTGATGTTTAAGAATCTATGTATACTAATCCCATTTTTCACCTCTTAGTGCATACCCTACTATACTTGTCTAAATGCTGCTTAAATTTTGTGAAGTTGCCTCCTCGCACCACCTTCTTGGCTATCCAGGAGCATCGGAGTTACCGCTCCCAAGTAAATACTGAGTTTATGACAGGTCTGAGGTTTTAATCTTCAAAATTCCCTTTTCCTCAATGGACCAGGTACGGTGATGGTGTACTGAAGACAGTGGTGAGTGTCACCATCATCGTCTGCCTTGGCCAAAGGAGCTCTGCTCAGATACTGGAAATGTCTGCAGTCATCTTCAACGGGATCGAAATCACTATTGACCACTGGAGGTCGCCATAAACACCACTCACAACACAGTCAGTCGCCAGAAGGAATCAAGTGTCTGCCAATCCTGAGACCAGGCTGAGAATAGTTTCAACCCAATAGTTGCAGCTGATGAACACTAGCTTTTGGTTCTTATTCTAAAGAACTGGAGGTCAACCTTTGCTTCAGTGGAAATAACAATTACTTCTCTACAAAAAGTCTGCACAGACACTTCTGGTCCATGAGCCATTCCTTTCAGTGATAATCCTCAATGAGATTAGATTGAGTCTGGAGATCAGAAAATTATCCTGAAGAATGCACGTGCTGGCATGCAATGTTAAAATTAATCTGGGGTCTTTTTTTTTAAAGTTAGCAGCTTTCAAAATGTTTGAGCAGGAGAAACTCAGCGGGTTGAGCAAGATCTGTGGGAGAAAGCAAAAAGAACGTTTCGAGCAGGAACGTGGCTTTTCGAACTGGCTGATTGACTTCGCAACATTCAACGTGTCGCTGGAGAGATCGCGCGTCCTGCCCCTACTTCCATGCAAATTATAGGTACGACCTCGTTTAGGAACATTTTATTTAGCTCAATTGAAGCCGACCTAAAGATGCTCAAATTAGATCAATACTGAGAATTCGTGCCAAGTGAAGGAGTAAATGGGACCTTTTAGTTTGGGGAGTTCCAGGCGATGGTGCCCCAGCCTTGAGTTCAAGTGGAGGAGGTTGTGGCTAAAGCGTTTTAAATGGATTTTGATCATCCCTTGACTCCTCAATTCATAGTGTATCGCCATTCAAACTACTGCAGTGTTACTCTTCAATTCATTGTTTTCCTGCTCGTGAGTAAGCGATGATTTAGCCAACTCCACCTGGTTAACTTACTTGCGACCGTCGGTTCCCAGGGCGTGAAGCACAGACTCAGTCGGGAGAAGCCACAAAACGCCCAGAGGTGGGGCGGCCCGAGTGGAGCCGATCGTTTCGGGCCTGTGCACTTGACCAAGGTGGAAGAGTGGGCGCGACTCTTCTCGGCGGATTACGGTAAAGGGGTTGGCACTGCGTTTACCTGAAGGTTTGCTCCTTTTTGCTTCGGGTGGAGGGAAGGGAAGGGGGGCGCGCTCGCACGGCAAGGTCAGCCAGTCTTGTCCCGGCACCGAGCTCCCAGCGCCCAGGAGCGCCCTCGCTGACCGGGGAACGACTGGACCCAGCGCCCAGGAGCGCACTCGCTGACCGGGGAACGACTGGACCCAGCGCCCAGGAGCGCAGAACGACTGAACCCAGCGCCCAGGAGCGCCCTCGCTGACCGGGGAACGACTGGACCCAGCGCCCAGGAGTGCCCTCGCTGACCGGGGAACGACTGGACCCAGCGCCCAGGAGTGCCCTCGCTGACCGGGGAACGACTGAACCCAGCGCCCAGGAGCGCACTCGCTGACCGGGGAACGACTGGACCCAGCGCCCAGGAGCGCACTCGCTGACCGGGGAACGACTGGACCCAGCGCCCAGGAGCGCAGAACGACTGAACCCAGCGCCCAGGAGCGCCCTCGCTGACCGGGGAACGACTGGACCCAGCGCCCAGGAGCGCACTCGCTGACCGGGGAACGACTGGACCCAGCGCCCAGGAGCGCACTCGCTGACCGGGGAACGACTGGACCCAGCGCCCAGGAGCGCAGAACGACTGAACCCAGCGCCCAGGAGCGCAGAACGACTGAACCCAGCGCTTCTGGGAAGTCAACAGATGTCAGCAGTTGCGGCACTTTTCAGAGCGAAACCCTCCCCGCAGAACCTTGTCCTCGATCGAGCGTGACAGCTTGAACTTGTCCCTCTGCGGGCTCTGGAGCCCGATCCTCGCCAATAGGAAGTTGTTGCCGTCAGATGCATGTTGATGTGATCCATTCCGTCTCCAAGCCCACCATTGGATCAAAATGCTGGATGGGACGTGATGCAATCTCTAATCATCCCGATTTGAAGCCGCAATCGCTCATCTGGCGAGGATGGAGGAATGTGTCCTGCCGGAGTTGAAAGAGTTAGAGATCAAGCTGGGCCGGAAGATCCCTGAGAGCCTGCTGCGCTCACTGCGGGGAGATCGGCCAGAGCGTCACACCGATGGCAAGGGAGCTCCCTCTGGTTCGGATGCTCGGAGCAACTGCAACGCGCTGGAGAGATTGGAAACTAAAATTCGGATCTTGAAACTGGAGATGGTAAGTGAACGCGTGTGCGGTTCCTGACAGGGTACCGGCGAGCTACTGTCAGAGAGCAGCTTGCTCTGAAACACCGACTCTGCTAGCGGAGTCGTGCGGACTAAAACGGAAGCAAACTATCCAATGCATAAAGATAGAGCGCCTAAAGGCTCAGAAAGCGACCCATTGCTTGATCGTTTCAAGAGAAAACAGGAAAATGGGTTTATATTTGATTTATGTTTGGACAGTTTAAAAAAAAAGTTGGGCATCGGTGTATTGGTTATACTATTTTGCCAAATGTTTCATTTTTGGAGGTACAAAATCAAGTTTCCAAAAAGAAGCCCATTACCAGGATGCCGCCCAGATTTCAGGAACTGAGTTACAGGGAAAGGGTTAATCAGCTGAGGACTTTATTCCCTGGAATGTAGAATAATGAGGTGAGATTTGATGGGGCATTTAAAATTATGAGGGGGATAGACAGAACCAATGTGGATAGGCTTTTTGTCCCCCCGCACTGAGACACAAACCAGAGGGCATGGGTTAAGTGTGAAAGGGGAAAAGTTGAGGGGGAACATCGTTCCAGAGAAGTGGAGAATGCAGGCTCGATTTTAACATTGAAGAGGAATTTGGATAGGTACATGGGTGGGAGAGGTATGGCGGGCGATGGACTGGGTACAGGTCAGTGGAACGAGGCCAAAAAAAAAGTTTAGCACAGACTATTAAGGGCTGAAGTGCCATTTCTGTGCTATAATATTCTATGGTTCTAAATTTGCCTAAAGAAAATGTTAAATATTGTTGTTTAATTGGGCAGGAGACATTACTGGGGCAAAATTGAACACTTTTATATCTTGGGTATTCAAAATGACTTTGATCTGCAGGGTTGTATTGGATGGTCGAGCAGGCTGGAGGGATTGCTTGGTCCAACTCTTGCTTCTGTTACTGTTCTCCCTGTACTTCATGATTTGAATTTACCTTATGGCCAGTGACCACCCATTTCAATTCCCTCACCCATTCTCATGCACTGACGGACTGAGACCACTGGCAATTGGAGGAACCACACCTCACGGTCACTTCTTTCCCCACTTCTGTCCCTTCCTTCCTGGTCTCCTTTCACACAGATATGATAAATACTCACCTCTCCCCTTATCATATCCAATTAACACCTTTTGTTGGTCTGGATTTCTCTCCCAGCCAGCATGACCTGAATTCTGAGATTTCCTGAGACTTCCTGCTTTTGGCTTATTCCTTTAAGTGTTCAGGCCCGAAACATCAGCAATATATCTTTGTCTTTTATGGACACTGAGACCAACTGAGATCCTCCTGCATTTTGGTGTGTTTTTACTACAATCACAGCATCTGCAGATTTTTGTGTTTCACCTGTAGGTGTTAATGGATTGAAATTTCCAATAGGGATTTGACAAGGTGCCATGTTAGAAAATGATGCATAAATTAAAAGCCCATCAATATAGCTGGATTTTAACAGAAACCCCAAACAGGAAGGAAAATGCATACTACATTACATCACAGTGCTCTTATAGGCTTCTCTTTGGAACTTCTAAAGTCAATCAATGAATTAATGTTAAGAACAGTTGCCATACTTTTATAGTCAAGGTGCTGTGTCACGATTATATGCCAATCCATGTTGTTTTCTGTTATATATAAAGTGTGATCTGAATCAGTGCAGGACAGTTCAGCTGCGTGGTGATGGAAAATAGCATTATGGTTTGGGAGAACTCCAATGCATATACATTCACTAACGGCTTCACTAGGTGGCCTCATGTGAGAAGCTGGAGGAACTCAGCAGGTCAGGAGCATCCATGGGTAGAAGTGGCCATTCAACCTTACATACCAGACTGCTTATAGAGACTAAAGTAGGAAATTATATCAAGTATATCAAGTGGATGAAAGGAGGGTTAGGGCTTCACATTATTTGCTCAATATTTCAGCATCCACAGTTTTGGTGTTTCTCTTTTCATCATTCTCATTTGAGTTCTTATGGATGCAGTATAATCCAGATAAACTAATCTTCTTGACATCTTTCCAATGATTTACAGCAACGCTAACAAAGTAGACCTCTGGTTGGATAGGAACTTGAACCTAACAAGTTCATGGCCAATCGGAACACAGTGTGCATTTCATGCATAGAACATTTTCCAGACCCAAGCTGCCAACATTTGTTCACCTCTGGAAGTTTAACAATCTCAAATATGTTGTTCACGTATGATGATAATCAGCAAATATCATCCGGATCTGATCATTTACTGGGGCAGGCATGCACAACAAAGCTTGGCCAACTCCTCCCCAACCCAAATGTTCCAATAGAATAAATAGGTAGCCTGCCTGAACTCAACAGATATATTGGGACTCTGTTGAGCTTGAGTCAGGTTATTAGATTCTGATGTGAACTGTGTTTGTTTTGTGTGCTGTGCGTGCAAGTCACGTCACACTGAAGCAGGTAATGCAATATTAAAACAAAAGTACAGGGTGTAATGTTACAAAGTGCAGGGTATGGAGAAACGTACAGTTAAAATACTACAAAGGCATCATTTTTTCACCCATGGACTTAAACAAGAAATTCTGCAGATGCTGGGATCAAGTGCAATACACAAATGTGCAAGAGAAACTCACCAGGTCATGCCGCACCAACAGGAAATAAAGGGTAACCAACATTTCTGACCTTTTTTTTTTACCTGATGAAAGCCTTGGCTCAAAATGTTAGCTGCCCTTTATTTTCTATGGATGCTGTGTGATCTGCTGAACTTCTCCAGCACGTTCGTGCTTGGCACCTTTTACCAGTAAGAGGGCCATTTAAGAGCCTGCTAACAGTAGGAAAGAAACTCTCCTTGAATCTAGGGGTGCGTGTTTTCAAACTTGGGCATCTTCTGTCCAATGGAAGGAGGGGGCGAGAGTGTGTCCAGAATGCGACAGATCCTTCAATATGTTGGCAACTTTTACAAAACGGCAAGGCCTATAAATGGAGCTGATGGTGGCGACAGTTTGACTGATGACTGACTGAGCTGCATTCACAGCTGTCAGCAGTTTCTTGTCGTCTGAATGCAGCAGAGCCATTGGAGACAGGACAATTGCGTGTGCAACCAAACAGGGCTGGTGTTGGGATGAAAACATTTCTGCAGCGATACTGTAAAGATTGCTCTAATCGTTTTTTTAGAGTGAACCTCAGAAATAAAAGTAATATTTGAAGAATGATTGTGAATTTATATTAACATTGAGTACAGAATGGGGGACCTCCATACTGTTCATGACTGACTTCATCAGCATTTGCCAAGGAACACACTCCAAACTGGTCAAATTTGCCTATGGACCATGTGAATAAGTTGTACTAAAGGAGGCAAGTCAATATATGAATTCTGCAATGGATAAGTATGTAAGTAAACAGAAGTACAGCAGGTGGAGTTTTATGAAGACAAGCAATTCAAAATGTAGAGAAATGGGAAACCGTGTACTTGGTGCTAAAATAACTAGGAATAAAGTTGAAAAAGCCCACTTTGATATAGTACTGAAGGAGGCCATTCAGCCCTCTGAGACTGTGCTAGGTTTTTGGGAGCTGTCTATTTAACTCTACTATGGTCCCTGTGAAGCATTTCTATGTCTTGTATCTGAAATAGATGGTGGGACCATCAGATACAAAATGTGATCAGTAGCAGCCAATACTGACAAGAAAAATGCCAAATCTGCAGAGACAGAAGACTGACCTTGAGTGGCTGAGATTGGCAAATGCAGCTCTAATGCTATAATGTATCAACTGCACCAGTAAGTTTCCACATTGCTCAATCTGTGGCATTCTCATCTGGAGCACTCATAAATTACATCATTCTCACCTGCACACATTTAACAATTTGCATGCATTAAGCCCTAAGTAATAAGTTGGAGGCAGTCATGCACGTGCGCACACCGGATTAACCATTAAGCTGAGGAGGCTTAAGCCTAGGGGCCTGGAAGGTAGGGGTGCCTGGCAGGAGCGGGGACCTCAGACTACAATTCTTTTGAGCCCCAAAGTTCAATCAACCTCCCTGGCATTTATTGACCCCTTTTCAACCCACTAGTATTTTCTGACCCATTCGATAGTCCCATCAACCCCCAGGGGTCAATATTGACCACTTTGATGACCCTAATATATGTCATTTTATTCTATTCAATGAAGGGTGGAGCAGGAGGGCAAGGTTGGGGGGGCCCAGGTGATAATTAATCCGGCACACGCACGTGCCTGCGGGGAAACACATTTACGCACAATATTCCTTTCTTTCAATTCCCATGTCTCCCTCGATTCTCCTCCCAACATGAGGTCTTCCAGTCTAGATCATCCGAAATGTTCTCCATTTTCCAAAAACATGGCTTCCCCTCTACCACCATCTACTCAGCCATTACCCACATCTCCTCCATTTCCCACTCATCTGCCCTGGCCCCATTCCCCCCTAGACGCAACAACGACAGGATTCCCCTTGTCCTCATCTACCATTCCACCAGCTTCTGCATCCAACACATTATCCTCTACAATTTCCGTCATCTACAACATGATCCTGCCACCAGACATATCTCTCCTCCTCTCTCCACCTTCCTGTAGGGTCCGCTCCCTCCATGACTCATGTCTACTCCTCTCTTCCTACCAATTGACCCCTTGGCATGTTCCCCTATGGCCGCAAGGAAGTGCCACATTTGCGCCCACACCTCCTCCCTCATCACAATTCGGGGCCCCAAACAGTCCTTCCAAGTGAAGCAACACATTGTACTCCCATTGTCGTCTTCTCTACATCAAAGAGGTTCACTGAGCACCTTTGCTCTGTCTGCATCAATAACAGGGATCAATCAGTGGCCAACTATTTCAATTCTGTACCCCACTCCAGCACTGCAATGTCTGTCCATGGCCTTGCGTACTGTCAAATCAAGGCCACCCATAAATTGGAGGAGCAACACCTAATATTCCGTTTGAGCACTCTCCAAATGGATGGCATTAACATCAACTTCCCCAGTTTCTGCTAGCATACTCCCCATTCTCCCTCTCTTCCTCATCCCTCTGTTTCCTTTCCTCCAGCTCTCCATCCCATTCCCTCTCAATTCACAGAGTCATTTCCCCCTCCCCCTGTTTTCTGTGGTTCCCTCCCTCCCTTATCCACCTATTGCCTCCTGCCTGTGGAACTCTGCTCCTCCCCTGCTCCTCCCCCACTCACCATTTTGTTCAGGCACCTGCCTACATTTTCCTCATACCTTGAAGAAGGGCATGTGATAGTACAGATTCTATCACCTATGTACAGATTGTAGTGTAGGAATACTGTGATTGGCTGAGAGTGTAGCCACACCTACTGGCAGGTCTTAAAGGATTGCTCCTAGCCAGACCAGGTCATTCTGGACTGGTCGACCTACTTGTGATATGCTCCAGTCTTTTAGTTAATAAAAGCCTTGGTTTGGATCAACAAGTCTTTGGTTCTTTTGACGCGCTCTACAGGGCATTGTCTTTGCTATATAAATGATACTGTTTGGCCTGCTGAGTTTCTCCAGCATTATTCTTTTAACTATTCAGCATGACAGTTGCATGAACACACATATTTGCATAATATGAACTGATACAAGTCCCTTATTCTTGCAACACAAATTGCTACACAAAAGATACCAGTGACTAATTGGAGGGTGGAGGCACCTATGCACGAACTAATTACATTACAGAGTAGAACTGAATACAGTGAACATGATGGTATCATTATTATCCTTGTTCAAACAATTTTCCCCTTCATCATCCCACAGTCTACATTGCTTAATAGCTGTCGATGGGTTTGGCATGTATTTCCAACTTATTCATAGACTGGGACTATCTTCCCTTGAGTGAAGGAAGCTGAGGGATGATCTTATGCAGCTTTATAAAATCCTGATGGGCAGACCAAAGGTAGATAGTCACAGTCGATTTTTTCAGTGGTTAGCGCAGCTTTGTGATAGCACCAGCGACTGGAGTTCAAATCTGTCTGCAAGGAGTTTGTACATTCTCCCCCTGTCTTCGTGGGTTTCTTCTGGCTGCTCCGTTTTCCCTTCACCATTCGAAAAAACGTTCTGGGGTTTTAGTTCAATTGGGTGTAATGATGTAGTTAGGCAATATAGGCTGAAATGGCCTGTTACTGAGCAGTGCTAAAAATTAGGGGTCTAAATATAGAGGACACAGTTTTAAAGTGAGAAGGGAAAAGTTTCAAAGGACCTAAGAAATAAAGATAGCACACAGAGGTTGGGAGCAGTGTGACAAGATGCACTTTGAGAAGTTAACCCAGACCAGGACATACATAGTGAATGCAGGCCCCTGGGGAGTGCTGTTGAACAGAGCGACCTATGGGTACCAGTACATAGTTTCCTGTAAATGATGGCACAGTTAGATAGGGTCTTGAAGAAGGCACATTTGCTTCCATTGGCCATGGCACTAGGTACAAGAGTTTGAATGTCCTGTTGGAGTATTGTGTTGAGTTTTGGTTCCTGAATTATGAGGAAGATGTTGTCAAGGTGGAGAGGGTGCTGAGAAGACTTATGGGGATGTAACCAGGACTTGGAGGCCTGAGTGGCAGGGATAGGATGAACAGGCTAAGGCTTTATTATCTTGGTGCACAGGAAGATGAGCTGTGACCTCAAAGAGGTGTAACAATATCTTAAGATGAATAGATCGGGTGAACACACAGAATCTTTTGCCCAGAGGACGAATTGTTCACCAGAGAAACTTGGTTTAAGGTGAGGATGGAGAGATTTATTGGAAACCCAAGGAGTAACCTTTTTTTTTATAGAGACGGTGATGGGAGTATGGAATGGGCTGCTAAAGGAGGTAGTTGAGATTCAAGATTCTTTTTTATTGCCATGTAATAAAACAGATATAATTTTACACCAAATTGTATTTAGTCTGCCTTAAGGCAAAAAAAAAAGATTTGCCATCAGTTGAAATTGTCTGGTGCCCCTTACAGTCAGAGAAAGAGAAGCAAAAGAGAGTTCTTCCAAGTCACTGAGTGTCCGTGGATTTGCCTCCAGCACTCCCACTACTTCCACAGCCGCACAGACTTCAGTCCAAACCATCTGCAGCCCGGGCTCCAGATCCCAACTGGGACACAATCAGGAAGCCTTCAGCCTTTGAGGCCCCTCAAGAGCCCGTCCGTCCTTGGCACTCTCTTGCTTTCTGGTTCTAAGACCTGGTACCCCCTTCAGCCAGTGTCAAACCTGTCTCCAGCAGTCTGCTGCCTAGGGTTAGTTATTTGACCACAGGTCACCAGCAGCCTGCAGTCTGCATGGGTTCCACACCTCAGAGTTCCCACTGCCTGTGTATTCTTCACCTGTACAGCCCATCGCTAGTCCGCTGCCATGGTCACGGTCCCATAGGGTCATCTCCTCTGCTTCAACTTCTCAAATGGGGGTTGTTCTCCCCGTTTTCTGATGCCCTGCACCAGTTGTTTGCTTCCTCAGAGTCTGCAACCACTCGAGGCCACTGGCAACACAGACACCACCATCTGGGGCCTAGACCCTGTAGCTGCAGGATTTTAAAATTACAAAAGACCATAGGCTTTTTTACACAGCTGATTAATGCCCATATGAGCTGTATGTAGGAGGACTGGGCAGTAGAACCCTGCAGAGGAGTGCTGTGTCTCCACTCCCCCCTCTCTCGGTATCTGCTCTAGGGGAGCACTGCCTTTGGATGGATACAAGGGTAGGATATGGGCCAAATATAGGGTGGGACTAGTGTGGGTGGGACTTTGGTTGGTGTGAGCACATTGGTCCTAAGGGCCTATTATCATGCTGTATGAGTCAATGAGTCCATGTAGTGGTTAATGATGAGACAACATTTGGAGAACTGTGCATAGTTCTAGTTGTCATACTGTAGGTAGGATTTAATTAAACTCGAGAGGGTTAAAAAAAGATTCACAAAGATATTACCAGGACCAGAAGGCTTTAATTATAAGGAGAGACTGATAGGCTGGGAGCAAAGTACAGTAAGGGGCATCTTGTAGAGGTTTATAAAATCATATTAGATCATATTCTCTGTCTCAGAGTCAGAGAGTCTAACACTTGAGGGCTTAGGTTTAACGTGAGAGTGGAAAGAGGACCTGAGAGAGGGAGGCTTTTTGCACAGAAAGAAATGGGTATAAGTAGAAAGCTGCTAGGGGAAGTGGTAGAGGTAGAAACAGTTACATATATGGATAGAAAAGGTTTTGTCAGATGTGGGCTAAATGTAAGCAAATGGGACGAACTCTGGTAGTCATGGATGAGTTGGGTGAAGGAGCAGTTTCCATACTGAATGATTCTATGATCTGCGGGCCCAGACATGATGCAACAGATGGCAACTGGGGTTGACTTATAATGACAAAGAGACTTACCCACCCCCACGTCTTTAGGATGTCAGAGAAAATAGGAGCATCTGGACAAAACCCTTGCCGGGCCAGAGAGAAGTTACAAACTCCACATAGACAGCAGCTGAGATCAGGATTGACCCAGTTCTCTGGGGCTCTGAGGCAGCAGTTCTACTAACTCCACAACTGCATCATCCTTAATTTAAAGCAGCAAAAGCTGCACTTGATAATTCATGGAGTACAAGGAAAGTTACAATGCAGAGGGAGTACATTTGACCTATAAATGAAGGCCAGAAAGAGCTCCCAGCTTGATCTCACCTACTAGCACTATGCTTGCCTCTGCACAAGTTTATTCTACTCCTCATTTGTTGATCAGGTGTTCAAGGTGCATCAGACATCAGAGAGGGCAAGAGTCATAACCGAAAATGGTGTAGTACAGGAACTCGTCCTTCAACCCATGAAGACTGTACTAATTAGCACAGGGCTAATTTGAGCTAAGTCTCTCCTACCTCACATGATCCACATTTCTCCCCCCCCCCCCCCCCCCCATTCCCCATTCCCTGTATATTAATGCATCTACTTGAAAGTCTCTTAATCAAACTTTTCAGCCAATGAGGAGTTAATTGATCCATGAAGTAGTCAAGCAGCTCAGATCAGGCAGCGGTAGAGGTTTGGCTTGCTTTCAGGGACATGAGGGTTTAATTTTGGGTTAGACTGGTAATGGAGGACCTGTGTCCTGCAGATTTATGTTCTTGCTGATTAAGGCCAACATCAGCAGGAAGAATATGCAAATAAGCACTGTCTTACAGGAGAAAATTCAAGTAAAGGAATGAAAAAGAATGCAATCGTGATTGGAGACGCAATAGGCGGGGAGTCAGATGTTTTTCTCCCCGGTTTCACAGGTAATTCCCTGAGCCAGGATTAAAGCTATCATCTTGCAGTTGCAGAAGACCATGGAATGAAAGGGAAAAGATTCCAATGCCAATGTGACCCACAGGGGAATGAACAGCACAGAGAACTAGAAGTGAAGTTATGCTAATCATTAAAACAGACTGTCTTTACATTTCTTCTTGAGACCCAAGTATTAAATTGGCAGAGGAACAAACAGAAAAGAAAAAAGAGGTTTGGCTGGAATGGTGTTGGGAGGGAGGAGATTTGATTCATGAAGATTGGTACCAGTGAAGCGGAACAATTTCTCTTGAAGTTGTATCGGGTTTGGTGTTGTGATAAATTGTGTAATTCAGGCAGTAGGGATGGTTTTAAGTAAATTAAGAAGAGAAGGAGGTGGGAGGAAGTTTGGCAGATATGAGCATGAGGGTTCGCTTAGTGTCCAGAACAAGAGATCAACATCTCAAACTAAATGGTCAGCCATTCAGAGAAGAAATGGAAAGACATTTTTTTTTTCCCCTGGAATATCATGAATCTTTTTTAAATTCTCTGTGCGAGAAGACAATGCAGGCTCAGTTGAGGACATTCAAGGCAGATATTGCTGGATTTTTTTGAGAGCAAGGGAATCAAGCAATATGGGGATAGTTCAGAAATGTGATGTTGAGGCAAAGGATCAACCATGAATGGTTATAGATTATTTGAATGGTGCAAAGGGCAGGAGGGGTCAAAAGACCAACTGCTGCCAGCTATCACTTGCATGGTTATAAATGGGGTCACGGAAAATTCCAAAACAGGAGGTGAAAAATTAGAGTGCATGACCAAACAACAGTTTTGAAACAAAAAAATGATGTGGAGTGGTATCAGAAGGGCTTAACAATGCTCCTCAGACATTCTCAACTTCAGAAAAACAGGTCCTTCAAACCAGCTCATCCATGCTAACCAAGTTGTTGATAGTCCTATTTCCCTGTGGACAACTCGTATCCCTCAAAACCTTTCTTATCCATGTACTTGTTTAAATGTCTTTTCAGCGTTCCAATTGTACCCATCTCTGCTACTTCTTTGGGTAGCTTGTTCCATACACCCATCATCTTTTCCTTGAAGAAGGTTCCCCTCATGTACCACTTAAACTTTCTCCCTCTCATCTTAAACCTATGCCTCTAGCTGTAGCCTCCCTTAGAAAAAAAGACAGTGATCATTCATGTTATCAATGCCCCTTATTATTTTTTAAATCTCCGCAAAGTCACCCCCTCAGTCTCCTCTGCTCCAGGGAGAAAAATCCTAGTCTATCTAGACTCTCCTAACTCAAGCCTCCAGTCCCAGTTACATCCTTGTGAGTATTTTCTGCATCCTTTCCAGCTTAATGGCATTCTTCCTATAGCTGGGTGACTAAGACTGCACATGAGACTCTGAATGAGGTCTCACCAACATTTTGTACAGCTGTAACATGATGTCCTGTACTCATTGTCCTGACCAATGAAGACAACTGTCTTGAGGTACACCGGAGTTACTGTTAAGGGCAGCATAATGCCAATGGATGGAGCACTTTCAATAAAATGGGTATCATCAGTTCAAATGAAAATAAAAGGCTGCCAAGTTCTGTGCAGAGTATTGAGCGTAGTTGATGCTTGCCTTTTTGATGCTTCTTGACATTGCATGTAGAGCTCCTGGCAGGCCAGCCACTAACTACATCACTGTCTTCTTTTGCAGCCTTCTTTTTTTTTAAACTTTATTTATTCGTTCAAAAAACAAATAATATATGACATAAACAGCAATTAAACATGAACATTTTTTAATATATATATATAAAAAAAAGAAAAGAAAAGATTTCCCCCCCTTCAGCCAACTCTCGTAAGGAGAGCCATAAAAAAAGAAAAAAGAAAGAATATTTAAAAAAAGTTAAATATACGTATTAAAATCTAATCAATATAAATTGAAATGTAAATGTTCCGAGTATAACAACCACTTATTAATAAAAAAATTATAATTATCATGCGAAACACATGTAATTTTTTCCATTATTAAACTATATTTCATCTCATTATGCCATCTTTTGAAGCCCTCTGATCCACAGAGCCTTCAGATGAGTTTTCTGCACCCGAATTTGTATGCAGCATTCTCCTCTGATTAAATAATGCATAGTTTGGGCAAGCTCTGAGGAGTGTTGTGAGATGCAGTGAAGATCAGTGTGCTGTGATGCACCGTAATCAATGAATATTGGAGGTGATCCCAGTTGGAGGGAGAAGGTTGGTGAGTGATGGCATGGTCATACTTTGAGCAGTATGTGTAGCTAACTGTCCATTCAGTGGGAGGTAGAGTTTGAACAGGTTTTAACTGATCTTGAAAGCATTATCAGCAGTTTACCTATGCATTATTTTTTCTCTCCCTCAAATGAAGGTCAGATTGCCCAGTGACTATCAAATGTAGATTATTCCCAAATAATCACAGACTGTCAGCATCTGAGTTAAATTATGTCTGCACCTTTCCTCGCTTCATGCTTCTGTCTGCTTCCTGGCCAAATTACATTTCTCAACTCTTGTTCAGTGATTTCAACTCATTCTCTGGGAACTGTGTCACTCACACCCATTTTGTTTAGGGACTGCTCTGCATCCTCCATACTGATAGGGCAATGACTATGACCCCATGGCCCTCATTTACCTGCCGAATGGAGCCACATTTTCCTGCAAGAGGGACCAAAATAAAAGGTGCATCAGTGTGGATTATGGAATGTGTTTGGGTTGGCGGTTGTCATGGTCAAGTAGCAGGAAGTTTGCTCCAGTTGTGAGGTGTGAGTATACAGCATGGTGTGTGGTAAAGGAAATGAATGTTAGCAATGCATCCTGATTGATGGAGAGTGCTGACACATTATGGGGGTGTTCTGTGTTTGAGCAGTGTGTGATGTTGATTGCGAGGTTGAAAGAACTTTCACTGACCTTGAACAAATATTTGAAATTGTACATTCTGCAACACTGCCATACTTTAGGCATCTCCTCAATAGTGTCTTTGCATTATTTCTGGAAGGTGTCCTGGCATTCTGTGGACAGGTTTTCATACTTCTCCTTTTTGCCTTCCCCACAATGGCCCTCACTTCATTGGCAGGAAAGCATTTAGTCTGCGGTTTATTGTGCTTCTTTGATCTAATTGCACCACCAGTTACGAACACCCATTCCTGAAGACAGGCTGTACCTCTCCTTTAAGAAATACATCAGTGATAAGTCGGAAAGAATAGGTTGAGCCAGTACTGACCACCTGTGAACATGGTTAGCAGTGGCTGTACTGAATAATTATGTTAATAAGCAGGAATGCCAATTTTGCATTGGGTCAATTGGTTTATCACTGGCCATGAGTTATGACTCTCAGACATGATTTTTGGCTGTATCCAATCTGTGTCTTAGCAAATGTACTGGAGCACAAATACAAATAAAAATGCTGGAAATCACAATATTACATTTTATAGCATTTTAACACACATGAATGCAAGTGCACACATGTATTTATGTTTTTATGTGGACATGTACCTTCATGCATGCACCTGTGTATGTGTACATTTGTGTTTATGTGTAAGTCTGGGTGTGTCTGTGTCTTTGTGTGTATGAGTGAGATTATCTTGCTCCCTGATTTAAAAAAATATTTAAATATTTATCCCATTAATTCAAAGTACATCAAAACCCATGAAACATGGCACATCAGTTATTACCTTCAAGAACAAAAGGAAAAGGGAATCTATTCCATCAAGTCTCTAAACGAGACATGACCCTTGTAATCCACCATATCGTGAACCTTGATGGAAACTACATGGAAAAACTCAACTCCAAATGCATTTGGAATGTTGGTGTTAATAGTCAATTAGAATCAGAATCTATTGTCATGAGCATATCACAAAATGTCTTGCTTTGCAGTAGCATCAATAGTGTGAATATTTATATAAACCACCTTACAAAATAAATTTAAAAAACATAGTGCAAGGAAATAAATCAAAGTAAGGCGGTGTCTATGGTTCATTGTTCATTCAGGAATCTGATGGCAGAGGGAAAGAAGCTGTCCTTGTGCCATTGAGTGCTCATCTTCAGGCTCTTGTACCTTGTTCCCCAATGGTAACAGAGTGAAGAGGGCATGGCCTGGGTGGCAGGGGTCCTTGAGGACAGAGGTTGCTTCCTTAAGACACCACCTCTTGTAGATGTCCTTGATGGGGTGAAGACGTGTCCGTGATGTCGCAGGCTGAGTTAACAATCGTCTGGAGTATTTTCCTGCCCTGAGTGCTGGTGCTTCCATACCAGACAGTGATACAACCAGCCAGAATGCTCTCCAAGTTCTTGAAAGTCTTCAGTAACATACCAAATCTCCTCAAAATTGTCACAAAGTATAGCTGCTGGAGAGCCTTTTTCGTGATTGCATCAATATGGAGGCTCCAGGGCAGATCCTTAGAGATGTTGACACCCAGGAATTTGAAGTTCTTGACCTTCTCCACTGCTGAGCCCTTGAAGAAGGCTCATGTTCTCCTTACTTCCTCCTGATGTCCACAATCATCTCTTTGGCTTTGCTAACATTGAGACCTCTAGCTGATCTATCTCCCTCCTGTACACTTCCTCATTGCCGCTTATGATTCTGCGACAATCGTGGTGTCATCAGCCAATTTGTAGATAGCATTGGAATTGTGCCTGGTCACTCAGACATGGGTATGTAGTGATTAAAGCAGTGGGCGAAGCACGTATCCCAGACAATGACTGCACCTGTGTTGATCATCAGTGAAGAGGAGATGTTGTTTCCAATTCATACTGACTGTGATCTTCCAATGAGGAAGTCAAGGATCCAGTTGCAGAGGGTTTGAACTTGTTGACCTTCAATTGCCCATTGCTTTAAGCAGCTGAACAACTGTTCTGTCTTAAGAGGAGTTGGGTGGGTGATGAATTATCTCCAACAATGTTCCACCCCTCAGTCCTGCGACAGGGTAAAGCAAGAATCCATATTTTCTGAAAAACAAAATATGCAGATACTGTAAATCTAAACAACAGAAAATGTTGTATTTAAGTATGAGTTGACATGTCTCGATGAAGTTTAATGCTGCATGTCAGTACACATGATCTTCCTGCTTGGACAATTACTGACCAATTGAATTTCCTAGCCTGGTTTACTGGCTAATTAAAAGCTGTTTTCCTTCTCAAGACTAATTAACTAAATTGTTTTCTAGTTCAAGTCAGTCTTTACACCTGCTCAAAATCAAAACTATGTTCTTTGGATAAAGTCCCAACACCAGATACATGGGAACTTTTCCCTTAACTAAATTGTGACAACATAAATATATTTAGATGAAAATGAAATGCCTGCATTCACAAGAATAGTGGATTTTTTTTTTTTAAATTGTCTGCTTTAAGTTGTTATCAGAAGTTTCCTGATGTACACTTAGGGAGAATTTAAATGCACCCTCCCCAGTGCCAGTAAGCTTGTATGACATTTGAAATGTTAATAATTTCCAACCTGACCACAATCACTACTGTTTTAGGAGAGGGCCAACTGCTGGTAAGGTTTGCAAGAGTTAAGTGGCACAATGAAATATTTTAATGTGCTTTTGTGCCTCATATTTTATCTCTTTTCCAGGTTTAATCCTGGTTACCTGTGCTTCCTGGGCCTCTTACTTAAAGGAGGAAGTAAATGCTTTCCCAGTAATTCTTGTGGACTGAGATTAGAGCAGTTCCCCAAGGTAAACTGCTTCTTACTTCACTCATACCCACCACCCACTCTTACTGGATCTACTCCCAATAATATATCTCTCTCATGTGGTAATTATTGCATTTTGCCATAAAGCAAAACTTTCCCCAACAAATTCTGCTTGTTCATGCAAGGATCATAATGAAAAAGTTACTCATTGGCTCTCTTCCTGTACCCTGTAATGTTCATACAAATAGTATATTCTCCTTTGGATATACTTTTTCATTTTTAGTCACAAGTGGTCAAAACCCCCGCAACATAACAGTGTTGGTCTGCCACACCTGGAGGGCATTCTGAATAGAATCTATAGTACGAATTACATTGGTGCTTTATTTCTGAGATACGCTTCTTTCTCAATTCTTGCTAAATCACTTTTGTTTGTAAGGATCTCTTGGTTCTCCACCAGATTCTACCCATTATTCCAAGAACAAATTTAAAGCAGTCAATTAACCCAACCAGAACACCCAGAGGAAATCATCAAACTCTGCCCAGACTGTAGCTGAGCTCAGGACTGAACCTGGGTCTCTGGAGCAATGCACTGTTCTCTTCATGTTCTTTTAGCACATAAAGCAATATCAAAATGCTGCAAAACATGCAGACAATGCATTGTCATGTTTATGTTTGCAGCCATGAAAACTTTCTAAGCACTGCTTTTTTTTTCAGCTTTTCATTCACATTTTTGTATATTGGCATATTTTTCTTGTATTTTTCTGCAGACATTTGGCTTCAATGCCAAATTAAACACAATCTGTCTCTAATGGGTTAGTAATGGCTCAAGCAACCTTTTTACCGTGCAATATTAAAATTACATTTCTTCACAACTTCAGTTTTGTTTGTAAAAACAGTATCAAAATCAACTAGTTTTCTTTGACATAGCACTTATTCTTTGGTGCATCAAGTGGCTTCAGTATTTAACATTAATGGCATCAAAGTTGTTTTTACTCTCCAGAGAAATTTTGTCAGCTGTCCAATCTCAGGCTGATATACAAATTGTTCACAACTATAAACAAAAACACAAAATGCTGGAAACACTCAGCAGATTTAGCAACATCTATGAAAAGAAAAAAAAGAGTTAACATTTCAGGTCTGGAACATGTTACCAGAGCTAGAGATGGTTTGGGGAAAAGGTTACATGATGATTGACCCATCCTATTCTGTATGATACAAATGCTCTCACATTGATACATACCTGACGAAGGGCCCAGGACCAAAGCATTGGTTATTCTTCACTAATGGACACTGCTGGACCTGCTGAGTTTCTCTGGCACATTATGTACTGCTCTCACATCAATGCTCGGGAGGGTTTTATATGATTTTGACATAGTGACAATAAGGAAATGGTGAACATTTCCAGTGATTTTTGTTTTTATTCCAGATTATCAGCATCTGGAATTTAACCATATAACCATTTACAGAGCGGAAGCAGGCCATGTCGGCCTTTCGAGTCCGCACCGGTTCACTAGAACAACTCCACTTCTTTGACATTCATCTTGTTTTCAGTCTTGTTTATTACACATGCAGTGAACCATTTTTTTAAGTGTTTAGTGCCACAGGTATCATCTGCAGTCTCAAATTTGAAGGTTGCACGATAATTATAGGGTTTACAAGTTGATGCAGGGATTTTTATTTCCCATTTGTTGCCATGTCTAGAACCAGGAATCAGTTTCCAAACTGAGAGCCAAACACTCAAAACTGAAATGAAAAGATATTTGTTTTTGCTGGAATCCCGCACCCAAGTAAGACATGTACCATATTCAAGTAAAGATCAATGAATATATGGATATTAATGAAATCCAGGGAAATGATGCTGTAGTAAAGTGGTGGTGTAGTTAAAAGAAAAACAGCCATGAACTTCTTGTATGGTGGTACAGGTGTGAGAGACTGACTCCCCACACCTGTGTCTAATCCCTATGTTCTTAACATTGCGTAAACTCCACCTTACATAGTATTTTCTCTTTAATAGTTTTTCTTTAGTCATCAACTCTATTAGGCCTGCTAATTCATAATTTCATATCCATGGCCCATGTTTGTAGAGTTTTCCTTTAGGCATACCTTGTCTGGGCTTGGCCATTTCCAGCCTTCTTCATGTATATGCAGTCAATTTGCATTTGCTAAAGCCCCAACACGCACAGCCTGCTGCAGCCTTACCCATAAAAAGAAAATATATCAGGTGATCTTAAAAAAAAAATATGGGAAGACAACAAAACAGGAAAGCTGTTGCAAAAAAATCCATGAAATTCATTTAAAGAATGTGGATCATGAGTTAAACTTTAACCAATATACTACATGTTCAACTGCAGAAAAGGCTTACAGAAAAATTGAAACAAAATAGTTTCCAAGTATATTCATTAGGAGCTGAATGCAATACTTCAAGTCTAATCAGAGTTTTATAGAGCTGACACATTAGCTTGTGGCTCTTTATCTCAATTCTCCAACTAATGAAGTCCAATAAACCATACTGTTCTTAACTACCCTATCAACTTGCCTGGTAACCTTGAGAGATCTATGGACCTGAACCCCATATTCTCTCTGTCCTCCACACTGTTAAGAATCCCATCATTAACCATGTACTCCACCTTCAAATTCAACCTTCCAAGGTACTTTAATCCCATTTTTTAATTCCCTTACTTGCTCATCAACTTCTGCCCCATCACCTATGATAGAAGCACTCATCTACACACCAGGGGCAATTTACAGTTGCAAAATCTTCCAACACTCAGTTCTTTGGGTTGTTGGAAATAACTGGAAGAAATCCAGGCAATCACAGAGAGAACATTCAAACTTCACACAGGCAGCATCCACAGCTAGGATTGAACCTGGATCTCTGGTGCTACAAGGCCATGGTGCCGCCAGCAATGCTCTTGATTTCTAGATACAAGACTGAATGTATCCTGTGGAATTACTGAATTTTACACTGATCCCATGTTCTTGCTTCCTTTTTTTTGATAGTAGGGATTCATTTCTACAGCTGCCAGTAACATGTTGGTCTTGGATCCAAAGAGAGGGACATGGAGAGAAGATAGGAGACCCAGTGGCATTGTGTAGATGGAATGGATGGAGGGGAGGAGGATTTGTGTGATCTGTGCTTGGTGAAATGCCAAAAAGATTTTATCATTTATATGATAAAGATTTTTTTTTTAAAATTGTGAATCGTGTGTTTTTCATTTGTAATATACCTGGAGTTTATTTTGTGGTTTTAGCAACATTTTTAACACTTAATTTGACTTTTAGCTCTTATTCAGATCTTTAACTTGCCAGTTCTTTTGTTACTGTGAATGATCAAGGCTACCAATTATTATATTGAATTGTTAATTGAATTAAATTGTTTATTATTCACATGTAGCTTGAAACTGTAAAAAACTGTGTTTTGCATGCTATCCAGGCAAGACAATCTATGCTTAATTACAGCTAGTTGTCCAATGGTAAAACAAAAGTGCAGGGTTTAGCGTAACAGAATGTCAAAGAGTACAGGGCATAATGTTACAAGGGCAAAATGTAGGATATAGAGAAAAACACAAGTTAAAACAATGCAGGGGCATTATTTTATACTGATAGGAGATCCATTCAAGAATCTGATAACAGCAGAAATCCTTGAATCAGGAAGTTCATGTTTTCAAGCTCCTGTATCTTCTGCCTGATAGAAGGAAACAGAAGAGTGGCTCGAGGGATAGGCTCTTTAAGATGTTGTCAGCTTTCTTGAAGCAGCGGGAGGTACAGAGAGAGTGAATGGAGGTGAGGTTGGTTTTCAGGAAGGTCTGAACTGTTTTCTAATTATGTTAATATCAGTGCTGATATGTTGATATTTTTAACATCTTGCTTGACTGAGCTCTCAAGTAGTTCCTCAACTAGATGGTTATTGTCTGACTATGAATGGTCAGAGCTACCAATGTTCCAACAGCTTTTAATAATTGCCCACAAATTTATTTTGCTCATTTGTAAAAATTAGATTTTCATTTTGAAAGCATTGTGTTTGATCAAGCAAGTGCTTCCACTTCCCTCATTGTTTGATGTACGTGGAGCAATAGGTCACATTTTTGAACAAGTGATTGTTAACTAACTTGTGTGTTGTGGCATCACTTATGTATGCATGGAGGGAACAGAGTCATTACAGGTAGTCCCCAACTTATGACGTAAAGGGGACCGAAGAATTGGTCATATATGGAATGGATGCAAGTTGGAATTTTGCCTGCCTTTGTGGAGTACGGAAGTCTTAAACAAACTTTTTAATTAAATCTCTTTCATCGTACATTTGATGAAAACAACTTAAAGCTTCTTGAATTTATCAATCAACCTTAACGAATCTTTCCATATTCTGGTCCATGATTACCTTGTTATTCGGTGTTCTGGGGTCCCGGGGCTGTCACAGCCATCTTGATTCCTGTGCGCATGTGCGACTCTTCGGTTGGCCCGTGCACAGGCCTTTGTTGGGTTCGCATATTGGAGTTCAGTTGGCACATGAGCAAGAGTTAAGCACCCTGATGATATTGAAATTGTATCGTTAACTCTCGTGCATGCGACAACCGAACTTCAATATGCGAACCCACTGAACATGCATGATTGGTTTGCTTATTGGACTTTGGTTAGCACATGCGCAAGCCTTTGGTGGGTTTACGTAATGGAATTCGGTTGGTGCATGCAAGAGAGTTAAGCGCACTAATGATATTGAATTTGCATACTTATCTTCTATGCATGCGCCAACCGAATTCCAATACGCGAATCCATCACGCACTCACCTACTGAAGACTCGCACATTTACACAGGAATCAAGATGGCCATGCCGACTAACAAGGTAAATACACACATTTTGGCTCTTGCATACCCTATATCACTGCTATAGTTTGAGATATACAACATAATTTTATATTTTTTTTAATGTGTGCATGGTCATAAGTTGCATAGTTTGTAAGTTCGGGACTACCTGTACAATGTTAGCACCTCTTGGAGAATGGAGATAAAACAGATTGCACAAAAGTCAGGATTAATAGGCAGGAAAGGAACAGCTCCTCATATTCTACCTGTGTATAGCCTACAAACCAATAGCATGAAGATTGAATTTTCCAATTCTAGGTCATCTCTTTACAATAATGCCTAAACTGTGATGGACACACACTTACAACAGATCCTTTGGGCAATAATGTTGTGCCAATGTATACATACCAAAAAAACATGAACCCCTTCCTAGCTCATAACCCTCTGTTTTTCTTTCATGCACGTACCTGTGTAAGAGTTTCTTAAATGACTCTATTGTTCAAGCCTCCACCACCACATCTGGTAATTCTTTCCAGGCATCCACATCTCTGTTTAAAAAAAGTTATCCCTTATGTCTCTCCTAAACCTTCCTCCCATCACTTTGTACAGATGTCCTCTGGTGTTTGCTACTCCCACCCTGGGAAAAAGTGCTAGCTGTCTATCTTCTCATAAACTTGTAGACCTCCGTTAGGTCAACTCATCCTTCTTCGGTCTAGAGAGAAATGACCTAGCTCTGTTTACCTTGCATCATAAGACATATTGTCCAATCCAGGCAACATCCTGTTAATCTCCTCTACACCGTCTCCATAGGTTCCACATGCTCACTGTAATGAGATGACCAGAAATGAGCACAATTTTCACAAGATAAAGGAACAGAAGTAGGCCATTCGGCCCATCAAGTCTGCTCCACAAATCCACCCTGAGCTAAACTGTTCTCACGTGTAGTTCCTTGACTAAATAGATACCTATCAATCTCCCCCTTAAACTCCCCCAATGATTGGGCCTCTACAGGTGTATGTGGCAATGAATTCCACAAATCCATGACCCTCTGGCAAAAGAAATTTCTCCTCATCTCTGTTTTACATGGATACCTTCTAATTCTAAGACTGTGCCCTCTTGTCTTTGAATTCACCCACCAAGGTAAACATTTTATTCACATCTACTCTATCTAATCCTTTCAGCATTCATAATGTTTCTATGAGATCCCTTCTCATTCTTCTATACTCCAATGAATACATTCCAAGAGCCACTAAACATTTCTCATATGTTAGCCCTTGCATTCCAGAAATCATCCTGGTAAATCTTCTCTGTACTCTCTCCAACAATATTCCATCCCTTCTAAGATAAGGGGTCCAAAACTGCACAAATGAGGTCTCACCAGTATCCCATAGAGCCTCATCAACAACTCTTTACTCTTATACACTATTCCTCTTGAAATGAATGCCAAAATAGCATTCTTTACTGCCATTGCAACCTGATGGTTAACCTTTAGGTTATCCTGGAGTTCTTCAATCCTGCAATGATTTTCTAAATGTGGTCTCACCAGAGATTTATAGAGCTGTAACATCACCTCACTATTCCTGAACTCAAACACCAGACTAATGAAGCCCAGCATACCATAGGCCTTCTGAACTATCCTATCAACCTGCTTGGCAATCTTGAGAGATCTATGAATTTGGACCCCCAAGGTCCCTCTGTTCTTCAACACTGTTAAGTATCCAACCATTAACCATGTACTCTACCTTCAAGTTTGACCTTCCAAAATGCATCATCTCACACTTATCCAGATTAAACTCCATCTGCCACTTTTCTGTCCAACTCTGCATCCTGCATATATCCTGTTGTAACGCTACCCACAACTCCTCCAACCTAAGTATCATCTACAAACTTACTGACGCACCTCTTTACATCTTTGTTTATTAAAATCTCAAGGAGCAAGGGTCCCAGAACAGATCCCTGCAGAACTCCACTAGTCACTGATCTTCAGACAGAATACTTCCTGTTCACTATTTCTCTCTGGTTTCTGCAAGCAAGTCAATTCTTAATCCACACAGCCAAGGTTCCATATATCCCAAGCCTCATGGCTTTCTGATTTGGTCTTCCATGGGGGACCTTGTCAAATATCTTAATAAAATCTATACACATCTACTGTCCTTCCATCATCAATTTATTTTGTTACCTCCTCAAAAAACTCATTTAGGCTCTTGAGGCATGACCTTCCCCACACATAACCAAGCTGACAATCCCTGAGAAGTCTGTACTTCTCCAAATGCTCACTCGTCTTTCCAAACCCTTCCCAAGTGTATTTTCCCTATCCCACCCACTCGATCAGCCCACTCCCCAAACTCTCCACCCACCGTGTCTCTTTTCCCCCACTGTTCCCATCTGACGCCCATCCCTCCTTTTTCAGGTCCCACTCATCACCTTTCTTAATAGATTCAATAAACTCCAGCCTTTTATAATCTCCTCTCATCACCTCCCAGCCTCTTTCAATATCTCCACCTGCCCTCCCCCACCTGGCTTCATCTGCCAATCAACACCTCCTTATCTGGATCTGCCTATTGTTTGCCAGCTCTTTCCCCATTCCAAATCTCACCTTATTTTGCTGGCCATCTACTGTCAACTTTTTTCAGTCAAGATTAAGGACTCAGCCCAAAATATCAAGTCAATTTCTCCACACAGATACTACCTGAACTATCTGTAGTTCCTCCAGCAGTTTGTTTTTTTTTTGTCCAATTTAACATTGTGACTATAAGTGGGCTGATTTTTTTTTGTTTTTGCATTGGTTAGAATGACCTGTAATCAGTATCAGTTCAATTAAAATAAGAGACAAAAAGATTACACAATCAGAGCACCAATGGTGTACAGTCCAGCAAATTCCGTCCAACGAAGAGCAATTTGTTTCATACATTTATAGAGTTGGTATACTCAAAATTCAGGAGTGTGGGTATGACAACGGCTCTGTATACGCTTATCTTTGTGAGGTTTTTCAGTTGGTTGTTTTTCCAGACTCTTTTGTGTAGTCTTCCAAAGGCGCTATTTGCCTTGGCGAGTCTGTTGTCTATCTCATTGTCGATCCTTGCATCTGATGAAATGGTGCAGCCGAGATAGGTAAACTGGTTGACCGTTTTGAGTTTTGTGTGCCCGATGGAGATGTGGGGGGGCTGGTAGTCATGGTGGGGAGCTGGCTGATGGAGGACCTCAGTTTTCTTCAGGCTGACTTCCAGGCCACCGGCACCACCTACGGCTCCTAGAACGCTTCCACCAGCGTTGTCTCCGCTCCATCCTCAACATCCATTGGAGCGCTCACACCCCTAACGTCGAGGTACTCGAGATGGCAGAGGTCGACAGCATCGAGTCCACGCTGCTGAAGATCCAGCTGCGCTGGATGGGTCACGTCTCCAGAATGGAGGACCATCGCCTTCCCAAGATCGTATTATATGGCGAGCTCTCCACTGGCCACCGTGACAGAGGTGCACCAAAGAAAAGGTACAAGGACTGCCTAAAGAAATCTCTTGGTGCCTGCCACATTGACCACCGCCAGTGGGCTGATAACGCCTCAAACCGTGCATCTTGGCGCCTCACAGTTTGGCGGGCAGCAGCCTCCTTTGAAGAAGACCGCAGAGCCCACCTCACCGACAAAAGGCAAAGGAGGAAAAACCCAACACCCAACCCCAACCCACCAATTTTCCCTTGCAACCGCTGCAATCGTGTCTGCCTGTCCCGCATCGGACTGGTCAGCCACAAACGAGCCTGCAGCTGACGTGGACTTTTTACCCCCTCCATAAATCTTCGTCCGCGAAGCCAAGCCAAAGAGATACTCAAAATTCACCCAGGGTTTCTTTACTTAACTAGTGAGCAAACATTAAAATGTAATTCCAGTAATGTGCACCCTACTTCAGTCACACAATGTTTGACTTAGGAAATTCTGTGGAAAATTAGTAGCACTCAGGATGGACCTTGGGAATAAATATAAAGTCATATTCCTATAAATTTTTGTTTGAAGAGGTCCTGTTTCCACAGTCAAACCAGTGAATAAATGAGAGTTAATTGTCAAAGACATACAGTAAATGCAATGTACATTTGTATTAACTTGTTACAGCTTCCCAGTTATGTAAAACATACTAGCACAAATTAAACATAATTAAGATGCCATTGAGGGAAAACGATGGCTAACAAATAGAAAAGAAAGAGTAATAATAAATATTCATATTTGGACAGTAGTGCAAGAAATGTGTTCTTTCTGTCGCTTTGTTGTCTTGTAGTAGGTCATTTAATTTGTGTGAAGTAACTAATTTGCCTTTCTCTGCCCTAGTCTTGTCTCAGGGCAATTGATGTCAAACTGATGCATCAACTGCTTTCCATCAATGAAGGTATCGAATCCATCAAGTGGATGATGGAAGAGAAGGGCACGTTAGCCAGCAGAGGCAGCAGTTTGGCAAGTAGCACCTACAGCTTGATGGAAAGCCAGAACACTTCACTGCGAGGCAGTTGGAACAGCTTACAAGATGGTGGTGATGAACTTGACTCAATTTCAGTAGGAAGTTATCTGGACACGCTGGGTGATGACCAACCAGGTCACTGCACACCCTCAGACTTTGATCCTTCCTCGGATGAACATTTAACAACAGATTCACTTAAAAGTGAAATTATCAATAAGGAATCTAAGGATGACTCCGATGATGGATATTATTATTTTGGATAAGTTACGAGAGATCAAGAAGATAATGTCTCTTCACTATCTCTGTTGTTGAGTTTGGTTCATGATATGAAATGGTCAATTTTGAATTGCCAGGGAAAAGTATAACAAATGATATCGCCAACGTAACATTGCTAATTATAATCAGAATTCACTGAATTCCATCTCTGTGGCCATGATGAATTTCAGTGCAAGTGACAATGTGATCAGCAGTATTTTGAAATATTAAGTAGTTTTTATTCATAATGTTATTCCAAACTGGGTAGAGTCAGTCAAATTATTATATATATAAAAAAAGTTCAAGGTGTTTTGCTCATGGGAGATACACCCAAAACCAGTCACTTTTGTATAATTCTCATTCATTTCCTTGGATTCCTGATTCACTTTGCCCAATGAAACTCTGTCAGAAAATTGGCCATCCAGCCAATTCTGGTGCTTGCACAGGTTCAAGGAAGAATCTTGAAATTCAACTCTTTTTTTTTGTGGTGCATCCATTTATTTTTAAAAATCTAGGAAAGAAATCAAATTGACTATGCAATTCTATTAAGTGGTTCAATAGTTCCAAACTATCAACATTTTCTATATAGTGTTTTTAAACCCATTATTAATTGTATTTTAAATCATGTGACATATGGTGGTGGTGGATGTGATTTTAATTTTTTTAATAATTAAAGATTTATCCCAGAATAAAGGAAACTACCATTTGCTCCTCTTAAATATATTAGAAAAGAGACTTAATTGAGAAGATATAAAAAAAGAAATGTTTACAATATGTTACACTCAATGGAAGGTTTTATTTCTGAAAATGCAATTGGATATTGGTTGAAATATCTACTTGATCAATGCAATTTCAAGTGCTTTTTTAAATGCAATTTGTGCATTTTACTTAAAGTCAGCAATTCCTATTTTAAAAACTACTCTTTGCATTCATGTTTTTGCAAGTGGAAAAATATATTGGGCATAAGAGATGGACTATGGTATAATTTATTAAAATTGTATAATGTAAGGAGTGGGAAGGTTTTCATTGCAATCCAATATAATGCCAGGTAATAAAGATATTTTCTTTTTACAATGGGACACAAGATCAAATTAAACACTGATGAAAGCAATAAACTAATTTCCTGAGTAAAACTGAGAGACATGAGTTGATTGTTGTATGTTTAAATTGTTGTTTAAAAAAAAACCTCAACTATGAAATTCCATGGCAATACTGGCAATTTTACTCATTTGTTTGAAATTAGATTAAAAATTATCTCAGAAATGTGTAAATCATGTATGATGATTGGTAATGAAAGTTTATTATTATATACAATATCTGATGTACAATGCACAGACACAATGACATTCAGCAAGTACATAAGATACACCAACTAGAATAGAATATATTAAATTACTACAACATGCAAAGACAGAAAAAACAGTAATAAATGTAAAAGAATAGATATATAAATATATAAAAAGAAAAAAAAAAGTCATTTCATTGTATAGACACATATTTTGGTGGTCACAGAGTAATTTATGATCAAGGTTGAGGTAGTATGGGGAGGCTCAGGAGCCTGCTAACTGTTGGAGAAAATCTGTTCTTGAATCTAGAGATTCTGAACTTCAGGTTCTGTACTTTTTGCCCAAAGATAGCAGTGAGAAGAGGAAATGATGGGGCCCTTGAGAAGGCACCTCACGTAGAGGTCAGTGCTGTGATGGATTTAGCTAGCTTTGCCACTTTCTGCAGCCTTCTGCATTCCTGGGCCCTCAAGGTTCAAAACTAGCCCATGATGCAACCAGCCAGTATACTTTCCCACAGAACAGCTGCAGAAGTTCAATAGAGTATTCTATGACTTGCTAAATCTCCTCAGACTTAGAAAATAGAGGCATTGGTTTGGCTTCTTTACAATGGATCTTTAACCTTCATTCCAAATTAATCATACAGGTACAAATTATTTTCATTTTAGTTTGAAATCTAAATCTTGCTTGGCATCCATCTTCTAAAAAAATTAGATCAGAGAATCGCCAGGAAATTTTAAAGACTCCTCAAGAAAGGCAAAGCAATCCTGGAATTTTGAGCAACATTTAATTAAAATAAAATGTTGACAATTCACAGGAGGTAAAGCAAGTTTCCTGCTGCAGAATTATTTAATTTATTGAGGAAACCCAAGTTTCATATACTGCAAGCCTTGTTGCAGTATGAAGAAATGAAGGATAATCATTGATAAATTAGTTTACATTTACCATTCCATGCACTAACATGTACAAATTGAATATATTGCCTTGTTTCTACATGAGGACAAAAAAAAGGATAGATTTGTAGCTGTGGCAAGATTAGTCATGTGTCGAGTTAGTGCCTGAGGTCAGGAAGCATAATCCAACATTCTCAATGCACTGCATACTTCCAGCATTTATCCTGTTGAAAGCAATGAAACACAGCCCAATAAGTAAGAAAGTATCTCCATCAATTAATCTTGAATTAAAAATTGAGTATCACAAGCAATTAAATTTGAACTAAAAAAAGTTGAATTATTTGAAGTGAAATAAGAAAGTCTTCAGATGCTGTGATTGTAGTTAAAAACACAGAAATGCTGGAGGAACTAAGCAAGTTTCACAGCATCCACAGGAGGTAAAGATACATATGTAGCCGATGGTTCATGCCTGAGCTCTTCTTCAAGGTATAATTAGTTGCAGAACATTTTTTTAACATGAGCTGGTTAAACCTAAGTTGAATTGTTTGTTAATAAGATTGAAAAGCTTTTGCTTTTGGTGACTAAAAATGTTTGGATTGCATCTCAAAAATGAGTGCAGTAAAGTGGTTTTTCCACTGAGAGGAGAGACTAGAACTAGGTACCATAGGAGGAGGTAGAATTATGCTGATGAGGAGAAACTGCATTTCCCAGAGACTGGTGAAGCAGTTTGGGCTGCCTCAACAAATATATTCAAAAATGTTGGAGGAAGATGGTTAGCATAATTAAAAAATTATGAGTATCTCTGTGAGCAGGAAAGAAACACAGTTAAACACTTTTGATGAGATTCAACTTTCAAACTAATGGCAAAATGCATTCTGGTAAAGAAATTGTCTTCATGAGTGATATCATGAGATTCCATCAAAATTATATCATCTTTCTAAGAAGCAATGGTGATCAAAGAACAAAGAAGGCTGAAATGGAAGACCAGAATCACACACACACGGGAATTATGAAACCACCTGCTGAATTGTTTCAATCTTAATTACTAAAATTTTGAAATTCAAATTATCAAGTGTGCAAAGGTTACTAAAAGTTACAAAATTGCAAGGATATTGCCCTTGCTAACATTAAAAATAAGGTGTCAAATCATAATTTATTGTTCTGCTTTAAATGTAATTTAATAATCCAATGGCACGAGAAATTGGACTAAAATTTCTAATTTACCTTTTATTTTTTTAATATTTTTATTGATGTTGATACTCTATTTAACAGTACAGTTATATACTGTACTGTATTGAAAATTTAAAAAAAAACAAAAATCCTTATAATTCAGAACCCCTACCAGGAAGCAAGGTTAACATCAAGTAACAATAAACCAGAGATGGACAAGACAGAATCAAAGCTTCAGAACAACCCTATTACTTTAGGTCAGGGGTGGCCAACCTTTTAATTTTATTATTTTAAATTTAGACATACAGCATGGTAACAGGCCATTTCAGCCCACGAGTCCATGCCGGGGGTTAAGGTTAGTTGGGTGGCACAGACTCATGGGCCGAAATGACCTGTTACCATGCTGTATGTCTAAATTAAAAAAAATTAAATAAAAAGGTTGGCCACCCTTGCTTTAGATTATAATAGTCCATAAATGGGCCCCATATCATTTGAAAGTTTATGGCATATCTACTTTTTTTCTAAACTTAAACAAGACATAATATCACTTATCCATTGTGCATGTGTAGGTGGAGTACTGTCTTTCCATTTAATAAAAATTGCACATCTGGCCATCAATGAAGTAAAAGTTGAAATTTGGTTTTGAGTCAGTAGTCAGTAAAACATTATCTTCTTGAAATTATTTGAAAAGAGCACCTGAAAAGGGCAAGGGTGTAATTTGGATTTGAGAAACATTGATAATGTTTGAAAGATGTCTTTCCAATTTTTTTTTCTAAACTAGGGCAAATTTAGAACATGTGAACCAAAGAAGCATCACCAATTTTATATTTGTCATATAGAGGATTTATATCTGAATAAAAATGAGGTGATTTAACTTTAGACATATGTACTCTAAGGCCACTTTAAATTGCAACAAACAATGTTGGGCACAAAAGGAGGTCATATTAATCAGATTACTGATAGAATACCACACCTCATCTGAAAATGAAAGATTCAAATCCTGTTCCCAATCCTCAATTTTAACTAACAAGGGCATTCTTAAATCAAGCAAATTATTATAAATAAAAGATATAAAACCATTATGAGAAAGTTGTAATTCAAAAAGTCTGTCAAGGATGTTTGCCTCAGGGGTTTGCAGAAAATCAAGGATCTGAGATTGAACAAAATGTCTAACTTGTAAATATCTAAAAAAAATGAATGGTTGATAAGTTAAATTTTACCACTAATTTGTAACCGCATGCTATTCAAAGTAAAGATGTACAAATATAGTCAGGTATAGCTCTGGTTTGTTGGAGTTGAAGCCCAACTTTTATAGCATTTGTGTTCCCATTGTTTTCCACCATTTGCAGACATCACTGCCCATGATACAATCGTGGATTACCCGTGTGCGGGTACATTCTTACATGATAATACCTTCTTCCCCACGCACTGTCCCTATCTGTTGGCTGTGCAGTGGGGCCAGCGCCATATTGCGGATGCCGGCTCCTATGCTGCCTTAGCCGCCGGTTCACGTGCCGGGGCCAATGCTGCTGTCTCTTGGATGTGCTTGCAACCCGGAACGCCAGCCCAATTGCTGCAGCGGCGTCCCACTACAAATTGTTCAAAATATGCCAAATTGTTGTGAATGAAAGGTCTTTAAAATATTTAATACCCAAACTGTGAAAGTCATTAAAAGCAGAGTCTTGCAAAAAAGGTTGAAAAAGATGTTAAGATATAATACAGCTGGCAAGAGAAAAGCTCTGAAATTTAAAAAAACCTTCTAAATTGTGGCCATATACTCAAACTATGCCTAATTATAGGACTCTAGAATTCTCAATATAGAAGTACTTTTAGTAAAATTCAGTTCCATTTCTAGCCATGAAGGGTGGTCAAATAGATTATCGAAGTATAACAAAAGATGCAAATTACGTATATTGATCACCCAATAATAAAATCTAAAATTAAGAAATGCCAATCCACCATTCCTTTTTGCTTTTTGATGAACTTTATTTAATGGGGGAGTTTTCCTTGGCATATGTAGCAAGGTATAAGTGAATCAAGTTAGTTAAAAAAAAAACGATATGGGAAGGAAAATTGATCTGGATTGGAAAAGATACAAAAATGTAAGTAAAATATTAATTTTAATAGAATTGATGTCACCAATCATGGAAGTAAATACAGGTGGCCATCTTGATAGCAGTAATTTGAGCTGATTAAATAAAGTAGAAAATGTTTCCTTAAAATACGTTTATAACTTTTATTAATTATAATACAGAGATAGGTAAATTGATCCTTCACAATACTTAAAATGAAAATTAGAATATCTTGGTATAGAACCATTGAATTTATCTGAGAGTGTATGCTTATCTTGCATTTAATCATATGAAAGAACAGAATTTCTGAAATATTTTAATGTGTTTAGCTGATTAAATCAAGCTAACCTGATTAATGTTATAGGATTAAATATTTAATATAGCTAAATTGCAGTTTTGTCAAATCCATGGTTGATGGTATAAGCAATTTGTAAATGGAAGAATGTTTGGAAAACACATTAATAAGTTCCAGAGATAAAGTAGAAATGCACACATTCCTGAGATTTTAATGTAGTTTATTTTGTTTCCTTATCAGAAATAAATCAATATGCAGCAAATATTGATGCACACCTCTTTGCACAGGGAAAGCTCATTTCATGGGTGAACATCCATTCTCTGTACTTTTAAGGTCATTGACTCCATGGGCTTCGGGTAAAGTATCAGTCACAGAGCAGATGGCCTGTTTGCTCAGGACGGTTTGTCAAAGTCAAACACAAAAAAATAAGTCAAAGACAAATGTATTAATGGAAAAATACAGCAACAAAATTGACAGATTGAATCTCCAAGTGTCTTTTGATTATTAATTTCACCGTCCAGTAAAGAACTAATTTGGAGTTGTTGATATTCATTTATCACAGTTCATCCATTTTAAGATATACATTTACATTTCATCTTTTTGAAATTTCTTAATGTAAGCAAAACTTGGAAATTAAATGATGAGTTTAAGATCTCAGAAGATAATGGATAAAAATAGTGAACATCAGAAGATAAATAGACTTGGAAACAGGGCAACAGATGGCAGATGATAATGCAAAGAATTGTAAACTTGAACAATTGGAATAAACAAAGCAACTTTGAACCTACAAAAATATGGCAAGTCCTTTTATGTAAATGTCTTGGAAACAAGGTCAAAGTTTTGGAGATGATGTTGGACAGATACATAGGATATGGAGATGGTGCAGGACAGATATATGTAAAAATATAGACTCTTCCATAAATGGTGCTTGTCTGACAGGACAGGCAGGTTATCTGTAATTTGGCTGGGATTCTGCATGTTTCTCATGCATCAAATTGTAGTTTTCAATACCATCCCAAATGTTCCTCCACACATGATGTCGCCATGGGCCACGCAGATTCCCAGGGGTCAGAAGAGATGCTAAAAAAAAACTTGTTTTCTCTGTCAACCTGATAATCTTTTCCAGTGATTGTGTTCAGATGGTGTGTCGAAGGCATGGGTCTGACCCTTGAATGTAATCAGTACAATGTAATTTCTTCGTATTCGATCTGTTAGCTCTGGATTTTGTATTGGGCCATTAAATGAAATTCAAAGCATTAGAGCAGTAACAATGCAATTTTTGTTCAATTTGTCTCATTAGAGTGGAGATGATACCCTCATTTGACAGTAGGTGCACACAGATTCTGGTGAAGAAGAAACAGCAAAGGATGTTGACTCCGCTTGGGGGTTGGAAGCCTTCCATTAGTTAAAGGTTCAAGCTGCACAAGTAGAGACCAAGTAGTAGGTTTTCCCAGATTCGTGGTCTCAAAATTTCAGAGGATTCACATGATATGCCTTAAAGTATTAAAAAAAAGTTAAAATGCAGTTTTACTCAAGTAGCTGACAAATATTAAGCTTTTTTTTGTTTTCAATGTATTAGATTATTTCTTGGTAGCCAATATTAGGATAGTTTCACTATTTGGCAGGGTGCATAATGTACATTAACATATATCTGTAGATGAACAAAAGGAAGTTGAACATTCCAGCAATAATATTTTATCCAATCATACATGTTCTGACTGAAGTCTCGATAGGTATTAATTTATTGCAGCCACAGCTTTTAAGCTTCCATGGGTGCCAAGGAATATTTTTATGAGCAAACAACTCATGCATTTTATATCTTATGGGTCATTTTGAATACATTTTATAAGCAGTTACAGTATATCTAAGTTAGATAATTCAGTCAGTTAAAATCCATGCTCTTGGGATGAATTTTACAGCTTTTTCCTTTTTCCTTTATTTTTCAATGTTGAATTTCTGACAGTTTAACTTCTGATATGATACAGTGCTAATGGCTATTGGAGACAGCTGAAACCGTAGATGATCTGCGTACAGTAACATACTGTACACAGTTGTTGTTTTGTCGTGATGCAACTCTATTTCAATATTATACTCCATCTCAAAGACACTGGCCATTGTTAATAATTTGAACAATTAAGGTAATTTATTAATGCAAGCATTTAAGTTCAAGTTAATTGTCATATGTATTGAAATTGCAGTGACAGAGATTGGTATGAGAGTAGACAAGTTGACATCTCATACTCAGTACATAAGAAACAGAACAAAATTACAAAATTGCAGAGCTAGAAGAGTTGAAACAGAGTAAAGACAACATTATTTTTCTATCTTGGGGTTCATTCAGAAGTCTGATAGTGGCAGGAAAGAAACTGTCCTTGGATCTGCAGGCATGTGATCTCATACCGATGAATCTTCTTCCTGATGAGAGGGGAGTGAAGAGAGAGTGGCTGAATTAGAATGTCTTTTATCTGCTGACTGCTTTTCCAAGGCAGCAGGGATTATAGATTGAGTCAGTGGATGGGGAAGAGGGTATGTGTGATGGACTGAGCCATGCTCAAAACCCTCTAGTTTCTTGTTGTTTTTGATGGAGCCATTCCTGATGCACTCCCATAGGATTCTTTCAATGGTGCACGTGTAGATGTTATGAAGGAATGCTAGTTTTTTTTTGGAAGAAGAATAGGCACATTTTTAACATACTAGAAATCCACAGCATGGAAACAGTCACTTCAGCCTAACTGAAGTGATCAGCTTATCAACTTTAGCATGCTGATAAAGCTGTTCCTATTTGCATATGTTTGGCCCATAGCGCTCTGAAGCTTTCCTGTCCATGTATCTATCTAAATGTGTTTTGAATGTGTGTTGCAAATGTCCCTGCTCCTACTATTTCCTTTGGCTGGTTGAGCTATATACCCACATGTGAAGAAGGTACCTACCTCTTCAGACCCTTTAAATCTTTCTCCTCTCACTGTAGTTATGTGCCATCTAATTTTTGATTCACCTGCTCTGAGAAAAAGCCTGTGACTATTTCCCTATTTATGCCGCACATAGTTTAAAAAACCCAACACCCAACCCCAACCAACCAATTTTCCCCTGCAACCACTGCAACCGTGTCTGCCTGTCCCGCATCGGACTTGTCAGCCGCAAACGAGCCTGCAGCTGACGTGGACATTTACCCCCCCCCTCCATAAATCTTCGTCCGCGAAGCCAAGCCAAAGAAAGAAAGTTTTAATTACCTGTATGTGGTCTCCCTTGCCCCACTTTCCCCTCCCCTCATCCTCCTTCAGCCTTTTATGTTTCAGGGAGAAAAGTTACTGATGAATTTCATCTGGAATAAATTCTGTATGTATGTATGTATTATTAATTATGATTTTTTGTATAACAGATATGTGGTTGATATATGATTTTAATATTTGAATTTAGTTTTAAAGTGGATTTTATTTGTTAAATACATGAATTATGTTTGATTTAAATATATGTTTAAGGGTATTATTTTAGTATTGATATTTTTTTTGTTGTTAGTAATTTTTTGTTGTTGTTAAGTTTTATCCTTTTTTTGTAAGTGGGTTTTTTTCTATTTTATTTACAACATTGTTAATTAATTCTTCACTCTTTATTTTGGGGGGGAGGGTTGGATTAATTTTAAATTAGACGATTAATGTTGTGTTATGATTATTGGGGGGGTTAATTTGTGTAGTTTAATGATGTAGTATTCTAATTTTTATTATCTTATTTTTTATTATTTCTTTAAATGTAATTTTTATTTTATTCATGTCATAAAATTTTAAATAAAGTTTAAAAAAAAAGAATTTCATCTGGAATATTTGTCACTAAGCACTGTTGTGTCAAGAAAGCCAATAGTCTCATGATACAACTCTTAACAAGTCTTCTTTGGCTTGGCTTCGCGGACGAAGATTTATGGAGGGGGTAAAATTCCACGTCAGCTGCAGGCTCGTTTGTGGCTGACAAGTCCGATGCGGGACAGGCAGACACGGTTGCAGCAGCTGCAGGGGAAAATTGGTGGGTTGGGGTTGGGTGTTGGGTTTTTCCTCCTTTGCCTTTTGTCAGTGAGGTGGGCTCTGCGCTCTTCTTCAAAGGAGGTTGCTGCCCGCCAAACTGTGAGGCGCCAAGATGCATGGTTTGAGGCGAGATCAGCCCACTGGCGGTGGTCAATGGGGCAGGCACCAAGAGATATCTTTAGGCAGTCCTTGTACCTCTTCTTTGGTGCACCTCTGTCACGGTGGCCAGTGGAGAGCTCGCCATATAAAACGATCTTGGGAAGGCGATGGTCCTCCATTCTGGAGACGTGACCCACCCAGCGCAGCTGGATCTTCAGCAGTGTGGACTCGATGCAAGTGTGGTGGCATAAAAGGGACAAATATTGTCCAGAGGCTTCCAGTGCAGATGATTAAAATTTTGTAATTTATGGAGTGGCACCACATTACTGTGGATTAATTCAGATTGAACTGATGGTTCCTCATATTCCAACTAAAATGCCAAAATTATTTGATAGATTGCCAATTGATGAAAGATTTTTGCTCTGAAGTTGTGATTTTTTTTATATAAGCAAGTGTCAAAGGAATTTCTCATGGCCAACATTTCTTTTTGTATGAAAATCTAAAAGTAATTGTAGTTGTGAGAAATCTGAAATAAAAACAGTAAGGTCGTAGACAGAAGCTGGAGAGCCAAAGAACAAACAGCAAAACATCTCACGGAAGTCATACCCTTCTTGTGACCCTATTTCAGCTACTTAAATAGCTACTGTCCCTTCAGTTACTCTTAGCTGGAAGCCTTGAACACTTCAGAACAGAGATACACACAGTAACTTAGCATTAGGTTAATATTAGCTACTTTTAATCATGGTTTTGATTTGCTTGCCAATCCATCTCAGCTCAGTGGATCCCTCAGTTCTCTGGGAATATTGCTGGAGCATTCTCTCTCTCCTCCTTGTGAAACTGCAGAGGATTCTCCTTTGAAACTCTCAAAGACAATTTTGGCAGCTTCCCAATGTTCTCATTGGGAATTTGATTCTGCCTTGTACATTTTAGTCTCATTTGAGCTTTTCATCTTTTTAAAATTGACTTTTTACTGACATTCACCATCCTGACAATGTGTTACTCTTATAACCTGTAAATCATGTGAGCGCATAATAAAGTCAAAAGGAAACACTAAGAGTTTATTCAGCAAAAAAAACTCAGTTAACCACAATCTGGTAAAACCTGCTTTTCTGTATATTAGTAAGGCTAGTGATTTTTTTTATGCATAATGTGCTGACAGCAACTAAATTGTTCTCTGGAGCAGTTCTGATAACAATAATTATCATCATTCATTTCATTGGACTATTGTTTTCCAACGATCTGAAAATGTAATTTGATAACTCATACAGCATGGAAAGAGGCCCTTCTATCCAACTTGTCCTTACCAAGCATGTTTGTCTATGTGAGCTACACCCATATCTTCATAAAGCTTTTCAGTCCATGTACCTGTTCAAATGTCTTTCAAATGCTGCAATCGAGCCCATTGCAACAATTTCCTTTGTAGCTCGTTCCATCACACTCTGTGCAAGAAATTTTCCCCTCAGATCCCCTTTAACCTTAATTTTATGCATTCTAATTTTGGACTCCCCTCCCCTGGTAAAAGGACTGTCACCATACTCTTTATCTGTGCCCTTCATGGTTTTAATTTATTAATTTAGGGATTCAGCAAAGTAACAGACCTTTCTGGCCCATGAATCTGCACTACCCAAATACACCCAATTAACTTACTAACATCTTAGTAATGTCGGTGGAAAACAGAGCACCCAGAGGAAACCGACACAGTCATGGGGAGAACCTGCAAACTCCTTACAGTGCCATATTCCAACCCAGCTTGCTGCTGCTGTAAGAGCATTATGATAACTGTGACGGAGTTTTTATATATATTTAAAGATCATGCTTCAGCCTTCTATATTATAAAAAAGAGATTCCCAGCCTATCCATTCTCTATTTATCACTAAGTTCCTCCAGCTCCAACAACTTCTTCATAAATTTTACTATGTTTACTACATAAGTGGGATGAGTTGAGTTGTGTTTGAGTTACTGTAAATCCCCTGGTATCGGGCACCAGAGGGAATTGGTAGATGCCAGATAAATGAGTTTTCTGGTTGTTTGAGATTCACTCTTACAATGCCTAATTAAAACACCTGCACTACAAATAAACAGTTTAAAAGACAAAAATATTATGCTGTACTTGCACTGAACAAACTTCACGCATAAATATACAGCATAAACCTTGAAGAATTTTATGTATTGTCAGTCACGTTCTTTGAAAATATTTAACCATTGCCTCATCTGTAGATTCCTCCACCTCCACGGAGCCACACAAAAGACAAACAATAGCATTAGAGATAATTAAAACTCCCTTCCAAAGTTTACAGATAAAGCCTTACTAATATACACAGTGGTGTCACTAAGGTTGTCCGGTCACTTCTGGTGTCACGGCACCCCCTGCCCCCCCTCCCCCCCATGGACCTCTGTAAGAGAGTCATCCTAATGGCAAGTGGTATCATCCTGGGTGATACTATTTTATTCAAACACAACTTTATTCAAACAGCTGATACAAGCTAAGCACTCCACTGGCTGAATATTTCCTCCCATCTTCAGCAAAGTTTTATGTATTACTTCAGAGAACATTTACTTTTACAATCTTAAACTTTTATTTAAATGTTTTATTTGTTCTTACAGAATCAGGTATTGCCAATCTGAACTTAGCATCTTTCCCTAGTTTTGAAAGTTTCCTTGAAGAAATCTACATCAGCTGGCTGGGTCACTCTCAATTACGCTCCTGTAAAATATTATCAAGATGGGAGTTGTTAGCCTTGTTCTCCTCAACTTCCTTAGCTGTTCAAGTAGCATCAGTTGGAAAGATATATGGTCACGTAGCATTGCACGCATTACAATCGGAGCTGGTTCACCTAAACACCAAATGCGTTGGTCACCACAGTCACTCTTATAAGTCAAAACTGTTTATCAAAAACCTTTAACTCTTTGGAATACTGACCTTTATATTTGTGGCGATGTGGTCAAAGTTCATAAGATAATTAAATATGACCTTTATGCTTGCAGTATACATCAACCAAATGGTTAAAGCAGACTAACAACTCTGATCACAGCCTTTGCAAACAGGATTGATGTTATTAGGATCTTATTTTCAAAAACATCATCATCCAATGGTGACTGGTGATTTGTTGAAGACATTGTTTCTTCTTGAAGCAGAAATACCCTTGCACGGTTTCTGGGTAATATCATTGAGCCAAGTCATCTTCTCAACCAGCTATAATCAGCAAGGAGAAGATTTTTTCAGGTTCTGCTTGCTTGTAATTATCCTGGGTTTCTCCTCTCTCACAGGATTCAGATGAGATAGGGCATTTGGAGACATCAAGCCACTCTCTCCAAGACCATCTCCAACCTCATCACCTCTCGCCATTTTCCCTCCATGGCTACCAACCTCATTCTTTCCCACCCCCACACTGCCAGCTTCTGCCTCCTACTCAAAATACACAAACCCAACCATCCGGGCAGACCCAATATTTCTGCCTGCTCCTGCCCCATTTTGACTGTATCCTTTCTCCTCTGGCCCAATCCCTCCCCTCCTACATCCATGACACCTTGCATGCCCTCCATCTCCTCAATAACTTCAGATTTCCCAAACTGGACTGCCTCATCTTCACAGAGAATGTTCAATCCCTTTATACCTCTATCCCCCAAAAGAGAAGGTCTGAAAGCATTTCTTTTTAGACCAAAAACCCAACTAGTCACCCTCGACCACCACCCTTCTCCACCTGGCATAACTTATCCTCACTCTAAATAACTTCTCCTTCAAGTCAGCCCACTTCATCCAAATCAAAGGAGGAACCATGGGTACCCACATGGTTTCCATCTACACCTTCCTGTTTGTAGGCTTTGTAGAGCGATCCATGCTGCAAGCCTACACAGGCAAGACTCCCCAACCCCCAACTCTTCTTCTGGTTTAATGATGACTACATTGGGGGTTGCCTCATGCACCCATGATACGTTTGTCAGCTTCATTCACTTCACGTTCAACTTCCACCCTGATCTCAAATTCACCTGGTCTGTCTCTGATAACACTCTCTCCTTCCTGGATCTCTCTGTCGCAGGAGACAAGCTTTCCACTGATATATAATATAAACCCTCCAACTCCCACAACTACCTAGACGACAGTTCTTCTCAAGGATTCCCTGCAAGGATTCCATCCCCTTCTCTCAATTTCTCCATCCCCACTGCATCTGTTCCCAAGATGAATTCTTCCAATCCAGATCTTCCAAAATATCTGTCTTCTTCCACAAATGGGACTTCCTCTCCATCACCATCAAATCAACCCTCATCCACATCTTCTCCATTTCCCTTTCATCTTCCCTGGCCCCCTCTGCCCCTGGACACAATGAACATAGTATCCCCCTCATCCTCACTTACCACCCCACCAGCCTCCACAATCAACACATCATCCGCAATTACTACAGGATCCTGCTACCAGAAACATCTTTCCTTCTCCTCCCCTCTCGGCCTTCCACAGGGGCCACTCACTCCGTGATTCCCTCATGCACTCATCCCTCCCCAACCATCATTCCCCTGGCAAATTCCTCTGTATCCACAGGAATGCAACACTTGCACCCACACCACCTCCCTCACCATGGTCCAGGGCCCCAAACAGGCCTTTTGTGTGAAGCAGCACTTCACTTGTACATCCAGTGGACTAATTACTGCATTCAATACACTCTTTGTGGCATACTCTACCTCAGAGAGGCCAGTTGCAGACCGAAAGATCACTTCGCTCAGCATCTCCGCTCCTTTCATAACCACAGCGACTTCCCAGTGGCCAATCATTTCAATTCCGGGTCACACCCTGCACTCACATGTCTGTCCATGGCCTTATGTTCTGTCCCACGCTGACCACCCACAGATTGGAGGAATAACACCTTATTTTCCACCTTGGCACCCTCCAGCCACATAGCATGAACGTTGACTTTACTGCTTTCCATTTAACCTACTTGCCTTTTTTTTCCCTCTCCCCTTTTCCTGTCTTTCCAGTTCTTTCACCCACCCAGCCCTGCAATCCCCTCTCCCCTCATTGCTGCTGTTTCTCCCCCCACCTCCTTTCTCCACCTATCATCTCCTGCTTTTCCCACCACCACCCCCCCCCCCCCACTCTTTTGCTCGGACGCTTGCTGGCATTTTCTCATACTTTGATGAAGGGCTCAAGCCCAACACATCGGTTCTATATCTTTTCCTTTGCTACATAAAGGACACTGTTTGACCAGTTGTGGTTCTCTAGGATTTCGTGTTTTTATCTCAACCACGGTGTCCATAGATTTACAGATCAGATGGGAAACATTTCAATTGTGATGCACAAAACAGCATAGTTGTACAGTTCTGTTAAAATCATCTTCACCACATCAATGCCTGATTAACACATAAGCCACATTTGAATATCTTCTATTTAATTTTATTTTCATTTTAGTCTCCTCCAAAGCCTGAGAAAAAGAGATCGAGTAGAGCCACAACTTACCAATTCTAACTAATCTTATCTTAGAGACGATTTTTATGGAGGTTTAAAATTTAGGAAATTTGATAAAAATTATTTCAAATAATGATGGGATCAATATGAATTCAAAAGCAAAGTGAAGTGAATCAGTAAGATTGATCTAAGCGAATGTGAATATACAAATCTCCAAATTCAAGGACAGTTTTTTTCCTGCTATTATCCTACTCTTAAACAGATCATTCATTCATAAAAATATGCCCCTGCACTGTTTAACTGTACTTTTCTCCATATCCTAGCAACATATACCTTGAACTCTTTGATTTAATGTAACACTAAACCATATCCTTTTGTTTTATTTTGGCACCCATGCTGTACTGAAGAATGGATTAATTTGCCTGGGTAGCATGCAAAACAAAGTTTTTCACTGCATCTATGTATGTGACAACAAACAATACAGTTCAATTTAGTTTTGAATCAGACTAGATGTTATTATGAAAAATGTTCTCAATAGCAATGTTCTGCCTTGGGTAAACCTTATTGGCTATAATACTCCCATCGGACAAAATTTATTTTTATAAATTATTGTCAATCACTTTAATATCTTGCTGTTTCATATTCATATGACAGTTGCAAGCACTTTACAAGGATCAGAAGTTTCTCACCAGAACTTAGCATACAGAAGGTAGTACAGTTCATTCACTGTAGTTCAACTCCATTCACTTTGGGGATTTCCCATTAACATGTTTTTTTCATAAATTGTCCTTATCTATTTTACTTTACTTTTTTGGCTCACTCAGTATGTTACATTGAAGATGATATTCCTTCAAATGTAGAAAAAGTGTCCATGGGCCCCTTGTCAATAGAGTATACAATCAACATTCCAGAAAAGGCTGTATATCAGGAATTAGAAAAGAGGGGGGCTCAGGAAAATTACAATCACATTGAGTAGATTATTGGAGATGTCTGCTGACAAGTCACTGATAAGTTTCATCTTGGATTCTGAAAAGAAATGATGAGTGAGTTAATTGATGCATTGATGATAGCTTTGCAAAATATCATGGTTTGGGGAAAACATTTATGTGGCCTACTCTTACTATTAGTTTGTATGTATGCTCCTATTCCTGCTCATAGTTTGTATGCAAGCTCCTTGCTTCACTGCACATTTCACCATTAACTAAGCTTGAGATGGAGTAGCCTATCTTCAAAAGGTTCACCTGTGGGAAGCAGGAGCTTAGATAGATTTGGGAACACTTCAATAAGCAGTAACCAGTATGTGGCCATAATATGCTGTACTTTGTTTGGAGTAAAAGGAATATTGTAGGCACGTCAACACCTCTACTTTCTCAGGAGTTTGTGGAGGTTGGGTATGACGTTGGAAACCATGGCAACTTTCTACAGATGTGTGGTGGAAAGTGTGCTGACCGGCTACATCAAGGTCTGGATTTGGAACACCTATATCCCTGAGCGTAAATCCCTCAAAAAGGTAATAGAAACAGCCCAGGACATCACAAGTAAAATCCTCCCCACCATCGAAAATATCTATAGGGAATGCAACCGTCAAAGAGCAACAACAATCATCAAGGATCCATACCACTGAGCACATGTCCAGTTCTCACTGCTGTCATCAGCAAAGAGATATAGGCATCACAAAACACACACCACCAGGTTCAGGAACAGCTGCACCCCTCCACCATCAGATTCCTCAACAACAAATTCATTCAGGGTCTCATTTAAGGACTCTTAATTGTGCACTTTATTGATATTCTTTCTCTCTGTTTTGCACAGTCAGTTTGTTTACATTTTTTTATTTGTTTAAATGAGTATGTTGAGTACAAGTTTCTTTTGCACTACCAACAAGTGGTAATTCTGCATTGCCTGAAGGAAAAAGAATTTCATGGCTGTATGTGATGTCATGTATGTACCCTGATAATAAATCTAAAATCTGAGTATTGTCTGTGTACCTTATCATCATGGACCATCAGAAATGCAATGGAAAAAAAGAAGCAATGCAGCAGAGATTTTGTTTCTCAGAAGAATGCTATGCATAGCATATATGGGCAGGATAGCAAATGGAGAAGTTCTCCAAATAACTAAAACAAAACATAAATTACTTAAAAGAATCAGAAAACAGCAATCAAAATTCTTTGGACACATCATGTGAAGAGATACATTAGAATGTTTAGTTATAATTGGAAATCTGGAAGGAAAAAGAAGCAGAAGCAGACAGAGAATGAAAGTGATGGATGGATTAACATCATGGTTGGAAATGGGGGAGGCAACAACTACAATTCGAAAGGTCATGAACTATGATGGATGGAGAGACATGATCACCCACGTCGAATGGTAAGGAGCCTGAACACACACTTTACCAAGGTCTCATTCCCTTCTAACTTGATACATGTTTCAAAGATATCACTGCTGTGTGGCTGAAGAGTTGGTGAAGGGGGCAGGGGTTCAAATTTGTGGATCACTGGGGAAGATCTGACCTGTACAAAAAAGGACAGGTTGTACCTGAACTGGAAAGGCACAAATATTCTGCTGGGCAGATTTGTTAGAGCTGTTGAGGAGTGATTAAACAATTTGACAGGGGGTTGAGAACCAAAATGTGAGTGCAGAGAATAGGGTACAATGTGCTCCAAATTTATGAGGAAGGACAGGGAGGGGATGAAACATAAATGTAGTCAAATGGTTTGAAATATGTCTATTTCAACACTAGGAGTGTTAGGAATAAAGGAGATGAGCTTACACCATGGATCAATACTTAGAACTACAATGTTGTAGCCATTATAGAGACTTAGCTGGAGGAAGGGCAGAATTGGCTGATGCAGGAACCGGGATTTAGGTGTTTTAAAAAGAATAGGATGGGAGCTAAAAGAGGAGGGGGTGTAGCATTACTGGTCAGGGATAGTATCACAGCTATAGAATGGGAGGACGCTACAGAGGGAGTATCCATTGAGTTGGTGTGGGTGGATATCAGAAATAGGAAGGGAGCTGGGTGTAGTCTATAGGCCCCCAAATGGCTATCACAGCACTGAGAAACACATAAGCGGGAAAATTTTGCAATGGTTCACGAATTATAAGGTTGTTGTTATGGGAGACTTCAACTTCCCTAATATTGACTGGCACCTCCTTACTGCAAGAGGGTTAGATGGGGATGAATTTGTCAGGTGTGTTCAAGTAGGATTATTGACACAGTATGTGGACCAGATGACGAGAGGAGAAGCCATACTGGATCCAATATTGGGTATTGAACCAGTCAGCTGACAAACCTCTCAGCGGGGGAGCATTTTTGTAAGAGTGACCATAATTCCCTGAGCTTTAGCATATCTATAAAAGCAGACAAAATGGATCAGAATCAGAATTTATTGACATGAACAAGTCACAAAATTTGGTGTTTTGCAATAGTATCACAGTGCAAGCATTCATATAAACCACTTTATAAAAATAAATAAAAATAGTGCACAAAGAGTTAAAGCAAGGAGTATCTTTGGTTCATTGATCATCCAGAAGGGAAGAGGCTGCCTTTGTGCTCGTCTTTTCGTTCCTGTAACTTTTTCTGATGGTAGCAGAGTGATGGCCTGGGTGGTGGGGGTCCTTGAGGATAGGCAGATTTCTTAAGTAATTGCCTTTAGTAGATGTCCTTGATGGAGTGACGTCTGGTGCCCTTGATGTCACAGGGTGAGTTAACAACCCTCTGGAGATTTTTTTCTTGTCCTGAGCATTGGTGCCTCCCATAACAGTTAGTGATGTAACTAGCCAGAGTAATCTGCATGGTACACCTGTAGAAGTTTTCAAGAGTCTTCAGTGACATACAAAATCTCCTCAAACCCCTCACAAAGCATAGCCGCTGCTGAGCCTTCTTCATGATTGCATCAACATGGAGGCTCCAGGACAGATCTCCAATGATGTTGACACCTAGGAATTTGAAGTTCTTGACCCTCTGAGCAACTGAGCCCTCAATGAGAACTGGATTGTGTTCTTCTAGTCCACAGTCATCTTCTTGGTTTTGCTAATGTTGGGCGCAAGTTTGTTGGTGTGATAACACTCAACATGCTGATCTATCTCCCTCCTGCTCGCTTTCATTGGGACAAGGAAAAGATGGTGGGAAAAGGGAACCATGGTTGACAAAATAGGTGAGGCAGCTAGTCAAGAAGAAGAAGAATTAGATCTAGGAAGCAGGAAACAGGAAGTGCTCATGAGAAGCATACGGTAGCCAGGAAGGAGCTAAAAAAGGACTTAGAAGAGCTTAGAGGGGCCATGAGAAGGCCTTGGCATGAAGGATTGGAGAACCCCAAGCCATTTTATGAGTATGTGAAGAACAGAAGGATGACGTGAATGACTGCTAAAAGATAAAGGAGGGAACATGTGCCTGCAGGCAGAGGAGGTCCAGGAGGTCCTAAAATATACTTTGCTTCGACATTCATGAGAGAAAAGGACCATGATCAGGGTGAAGTCTGAATAAAATAAGCTTTTGAGCTGAATGAGGGTTTAATAAGTCCACAGGGCCAAATGTGATATACCTCAGGTTGATATGAGAAGTGAGGGAAGAGATTGCTGGGGCAGTGACTATGATCTTGAGTCCTCCTTGGCCACAGGGGAGGTGCCAGAGGATTGGAGAAGAGCAAATGTGGTCCTCCTATTTAAAAAAGTTAATAGGGAGAATCCTGGGAATTATAGACTCATGAGCCTTATGTCTCAAAGATTGGAGAAGATTCTTAAGGTTATGATCTGTGAGCTTTTAGAAAAGTACAGTCTACTCAAGGATATTTATCATAGATTTGTGAAGGGAAGGTCATGCTTTACGAGTCAAATTGAGTATTTTGAGCAGGTAATAAAATAAATCAACAAAGTAGGGCAGTAGATATGGTCTACCTGGATTCTAATAAGGCATTTGACAAGACCATGTGAGACTTGATCAGAAAGTCATGAGGCATGGGATCCTAGGAAGAAAGCAAACAGTAGAAGTGGAAGGAAAGTATTCTGCCTGGAGGCCAGTGACAAGTGAAGTTCCACAGGGATCTGTTCTGGGACCCCTGCACTTTGCGATTGTTATAAATGTCCGAGATGAAGAGATGGAAAGATGGGTTAGCAAGATTGCAGATGATACAAAGTTTGGAGAAATTGTGGATGGTGCTGAAGGTTGCCATAGGTTAGACAGCATGGTGAGTTAGGTGGAAAAGTGGCAACTGGAGTTCAATCCAGATAAGTGTGAGGTGATGCATTTTAGAAGTACAAATATGAAGGCTGAGTCCAGGGTTAATGGTTGGTTACTTAAGAGTGTGGATGAATAGAGGAACCTTGGGATCCAAATCCATGCATTTCTCAAGGCTACCATCAGTTTGATAGGATATTTAAGAAGACCTGTGCGAAGTTGGCCTTCATTAATGGGGGATTGAGTTCAAGAGTCAAAAGATCCTGTTGCAACTCTACAAATCTCTGGTGAGACCACACTTAGAATATAGTGTTCAGTTCAAATCCCCTTATTATAGGAAGGATGTGGAACCTATGGAGAGGATGCAGAGGAGCTTTACAAAGTTATTGCCTGGATTGGGAAATGTCTTATGACAAGTTTGCAGAGCTGGGACTTTTCTATTTGGAATGAAGAAGGATGAGAGGTGACTTAATAGAAGTCTACAAGATTCTGAAAGGCATAGACCGGGTGGACAGCTAGCACCTTTTCCCATGGCAAGAATCGCAAACGTCAGGAGACATATGTACAAAGTGAATGGAGGGAAATTTAGGTGAGACATCATGGTTAATTTTTTTTTTTCACAGAGCTGTGGGTGCCTGAACTGCCTTGCAGGGATGGTGATGGAGGCTGAAACAATACGATCATTCCGCAGAGTCTGGTGGAGAAGCTGTCCTCACTGGGACTCCACACCCCTCTCTAATGAGATCCTCGACAAAGCAATGGAAAAACCACAAAATGTTCAGGTCAGTAGCAGAATATTGAGCAGCGTCACACTGAGCACTGGCGCGCCTCAGGGCTGTGTGCTCAGTCCAATCCTGTTCATACTACTGACCCACGAATGCATCACCAGATCCAGCTCCAAAAGTGTCATCAAGTTTGCAGATGGCATGACATAGTTGGCCTCATCAGTAACAGCGATGAGTTGCATTACAGAGAAAAGGTGGAAATCTCGTGAAATGGTATAAGATGAACCAGCTGAGACTCAACATGGACAAGGTGAAGGAGATGATTGTGGACTTCAGAACAACTACCCTCCACTATACATCAACAACTCTGTAATAGTGGGTATGGAGAGCACCAAGTTCATTGGAGTTCACTTATCTAGTGATCTATCATAGACATTCAACTCACTTGTCAGGAAGGTGCAACAGCGACTGCACTTCCTGAGAAGATTGAAGCGGGCAAAGCTACCGGCCACCATTAAGTCAACCTTTCATAAGAGCTCTATCAAAGACGTCCTGACTGGTTGCATCACAGTGTAGTTCAGTCGCTGCAGATAAATGGATCGGAGGTCAATCCACAGGACCATTAGAGTGGCAGAGAGGATCACTGGAGTCTCCCTCCCACCATCCTCACCATCAAAGTGATCTACTGGGATCGTTGTCTGAAGAGAGTGTGCAAAAATCATTGAGGACCCCTTCTTGCACACAGCAGCTTTCAGCTGCTCCCATTGGTGAAGAGATACAGGAGTATCAAACCAGCACCACCAGGCTGATGAACAGCTTCTTCCCATGGGCAGTGACATAGCTGAAAAACCAAAAAAAACTGCTCACACTAACATCTGAGATGCTCATTTGTTCAAAACAATATTTATATATTTTTATACATAAAATACGTGTCCTGCATATGTATTGTCTGTATGTGTGTTATGTCTGGTGTGTGTCTGAATGATTTGCACCAAGGACGGGAGATCGCTGTTTTGTCAGGTTGTTCTTGTACAATCAGATGACAATAAACTTGACTTGACTTGAACATTAGGGGCATTAAAAGACCCCTGGACAGCCACATAGAAGGAAGAAAAATAGAGGATTATGGGGTAGGGAGTGTTTAGTGCCTTTTTTAAGGACTATACGGGTTGGCACAATATAGCCTTACAATATAGCCTTACTTAGCCTTATAATTCATTTGTATAAAAAGTCTTGTCTCCACTTTGTAACTTTTTAGTCCCTCATCTTTCCCTTTTTGACACATTACACAGGGGGAAGTAGTCATTTGCACATTTTCTATATAGCAGGGAAATTGGAGTTGGCGAGAATTAGGTGTCAAATTTCCTATTAACAGTAAAATGCTGGTAATCTACTAACTGATTGGTCAAATGTTTGTTATTCAATCTTTGGGTGCTGATTCCCTCTCCACACACCATGGTTTTGGTTCCCATGATATCTCCCACCTCACTGGGGCCCAAATTTCCATGTTTTGTCAGATGCAACATGCTCACAGTTCCTACACTCCCTCTAATACACCATAACCTCTATCCCCATGTTCCCATTATTACACCACAGTTGCGGTACTGTGTTTCCTGAAGCTCACCTGGTTCTGTTTCCTAAGATCTCTTGAATTTTACCAGACTCTGAAAAGTGTATTATACCACTGTAATGTGTAACATCTATAAAGTGAATTAAAATGTATTGCAGTACTAATTGGAATAATATCTTGTAGATCAGAAAATTTGCCAGCTCAGCACTGCCATCGTCCTGAAATGGGCTGATTTTACTGAACAATCCCTCCCTGGCAACTGCACACCAAGAATGTAAATGCAGAAAATTACTTCTTTTCACTGACTGCTGTCATCTGAACAGTTGTAAGAAATCCATCCTGTAGGTATCATTTTGTAGGACTGTCGGGTCAGAAACTTGTGTTGCATGATATTACATAAATATTTTATCACACTGAATGATGGTCTCCTATATTTCCTCCCTTTAAGTGCACTTCGACAATGCTCTGAAGTCATGAACCAAATTGAAATAGTAGAAGTAATTCAAGCAAATGACACTCATTTCATACTTAATTTTATGTTGAGAGAGTTGAAAGTTTTCAACCTGCCGATTTTGTGTGTGTGTGTGTGTGTGTGTGCGCGTGTGTGTGTGTGTGTGCGCGTGTGCGTGCACGCAGATATTGTGGGGTATGTGTTGGAGGTTTCTTAGTGCGTGTATATATGTATGTCCATATATGCTTGTGTGTGTTTGTGTGTGAGCATATATGTGCATGAAGAATGAAAATATTCATTTAAAATGGCATCGCAAAGCACCCTGGCTACTTTTGCTCAGTGTAAATGGTGCTTTTTTTTGTTTAAACATCTCATGCATCATACAAATATTTGGGTGTTTTGTGGGTGCTAACTGCAATGATTTTCAAACAGTATGTGTTGAGGAGAACTAATTTCTTCATCTGAATTATGTGATGTTTCTCAAGCACTTCCTGCAGATGGGATTAAATCAACCATTGCTAAAATATCGAGCAGAGCAGCATGGCAAAATAGAGGTAACCTGAAAGACACCCAGCCCTCCCTCAACATCAATCCTGATTTGTCAGCAATTTTGTTTTTATCACATATTGACAAGAACTTGCATTGTTAGCTTACTTGGTTATGACTTTCATACTTCATGAAGAAGCAAATTGCTGAAATGACCAGCAAGAAAGGATTTGTGTGACTAAGTTGAACTGAGTTTCCATTGATTTATTCTCAAAATTGTTGGGCATTATTGAACACTTAGCATTAGATTCCTGTCCTTTCATAACAGTGAACTACTTGCTGAAGCAACTGTGGTTTTTCCATTTGGGGGTTCTTTGGGAATAAGTCACCACACAAGAAAGTTGAAAACTTCTTTCCAAATAAGAATGTTGAGTAACTTGGTCTTCAACTCTGGTTAGACCACATGCTCAGTTCTGGACACCTCATCACAGGAAAGAAGTGGAAACTTTTGAGAGGGGGCAAAGGAGATGTACCAGGAATGTTGCCTGAATTGGAAAACTGATCTTATAAGGCAAGGTTAACAGAGCTAGGGATTTTCTTTTTGGAGTGAAGAAGAACGAAAGGTTACTTAGAGGTTGAGAAGATTATGAGAGGCATAGATAAGGTGAATAGTCAGCACCTTTTTTCCTAGGGTGATAGTAACAAATATTAGAGAACATTGGTTTAAGGTGAAGGGAGGAAAGTTTTGGGGAAAAAATCATGACAAGATTTTTTACATAGAGAGTAATGGATGCCTGGAAGGCATTGCAAGGGTTGGTAGTGGAGGGTGGTACAAAAGGGTCTTTTGAAAGAGTCTTAGACAGATGGTTACAAAAATAGAGGGTTATTGTGTAAGGTAGTGAAGTTTAGATTGTTGCGTAGATTTATATAGGTTGGAACAAGGGTAAAGGGACAGTACTGTGCTGCAATGTCCTATGTTCTATGTATGACAAGAACATTTGTCTTTCTCAGAGGAACTTTAAAGATGGCTGGCATTTGTTCTGCCTTTCATAATCCACACCCTTAAATGAATTATTAGCAATCTATTCCTTTCTCTGCTAAAATCCTTGGCTATAACCTACATCATATGTCTTCCATATTCTAAACATATTCTGAATCTATTGACTGTCAGGCAAAAGATGGTAACTTTCTTCTACTGTTAAATTCCGTCTTAGGTGGATCTTATACATTCCTACCTGACTGTTCCCATCCCCACCATAGTAATACAACTACTCTCCACAAGGTTACTGTTAGACTCCAGCTCCACCTTTGATACCGTAGGCCCAAGCATACTTCAGGATTTGGGCCTCAACACCCGTTCTGCAATCAGATCCTTGACTTCCTGCTTAATTGGCTAACATCAGTGAATATGGACAATAACATCTCCTTCATGATCGCACACAACGCTTGCATTCCTCAAGGATGTGAACTCCCCTACAATCTCCCTCTTCACCCACAACTGTATTCCAACTCCATCTTAAAATTCACCAATGACATCACAGTGGTGGGGCAGAAATCAAATAAAAATGAGTAGGAATAGAGAAAGGAGATTAAAAATCTAGTTGCATGGTGCCTAGATAACAATCTCCCTCTCAAAATTAATAAGATTAAATAGATGATCATTGATTTCAGGAGAATAGGTGGAACCCATACCACTGTTCACATCAATGGTGATGGTTTAATGAGTAGAAATCTTCTCAAAATTAAACATCTTCAATGACCTGAACTGCATCAAGCTCGTTGACACAGAGGTCAAGAAAGCTCACCAACATCTTGACTTTTTTTGAAGGCCAAGGAATTTCAGCATGTCCCCCTTGTCTCTCAATAATTTCTACTGGAACATGACAAAAAGCTTACAATCTGGATGCACCACAGCATAGTACGTGTGCTGCTCTGCTCAAGGGCAGAAGAAGTTGCAGAAAGTAATGAATGCGGCTCAGAAAATCAAGCCAATTTCCTTCCCATCCGTGTAACCATTTACATCTTCTGCTAACATATTGAGGGATTCTTCACATCCACACACACTCACTTCTCCCTCCTTCCATCAGGGAGAAGGCTCAAAGGCTCAAGAGTATGAAAGCATGCACCAACAAGCTGAGAGATAATTTCTTCCCTGCAGCTAACCTGTTGAAATACTCTCAGAAGAACCCTTCTGACTGTACTAGGTAGGTGATAAATTAACCTCAAAGTAATCCATCCAAGGATCTCACATAATTTTTCCAGTGCATGTAAGCCCCTATCAAGCTTTTTATGTTTTGTGTTGTGTGGAGACATCCTGAGGAACTCTTTTGGTAATGCATTTAAGTATTGCATGCAGTGTACTTTAGGAATTCATATCAATTTCTTATCTGTCATTGTTTGAAATGCTTTAACTCCTAATTTGATACAATATGATATCTTGAATTATAGAGATAATGTTTTTTTTGATTCAAGCTGTGGCCAACTCACTGAAATGAACATGAAAGAGTCCAAATAAATTTTCATTGTCTACTTTTGTAGGTTTCATAGTATTATTCAATAAATAATTCATACGTACTTGATCAAGCTGGTTATATCGGGTGGTGGATATTCTGGCATGGTGGGTGGTTGGGAGAATGAGAATTGCTATGGTTGGTTTCACATATATATTGGCTACTTTGTCGATGAATAATCACGGTTTTTCACATACTTCTGGAAAACCTAACAAAATATTACCCAGATTAAAAAATCTTTCTGCTTGAAACCATGAAATGTGTGTTCAAATATTATCTGGTATCTGGCATCCAGTTTGTGTAAACGTGATGCTGTAAGACAGCAAGCTTATTGATGCATTCTATCACGTGGCTAACATAAGGGGTTTATTTTGGCTGCGTCTCAGCCGGAGTACACATACCATTGAGTCCAAAGGTTGTAGATACAAAACCCTCCCCAGTAAATTAAGCTCAATTTTAAGCTGACAGTCCAGTACAGTGCTGAGGGAATGCCGCAACTCTGATGTGCTGACATTTGGATGAATCGGGTTAACCAAGCTCCCATCCGCTTTCATGGGTGAACTGAAAGGATCCCATAGCATGGTTTAATGTTCTGCAGAGTATTAATATCGCAATTTGTTGTGATGTTGACCTTGTAATGCTCAAATTAACTGGTGTGTTTTCTGCAGTAGGGAACTGTTTCATTGGTTGTAAAATGATTTGGGATGTCCCAAGGCAATAAAAGCCATTAAGAAAATCCTTTTTTTTACTGATGAGTCTCAGATAGGAGAGTGGAATTCCATTGTTATGATTAAGCTTTCATATCAAGGAATTGAGAAATTAATACAATTAAATATTAGCCCCGTCCAGATTTTACAGATTTTTTTGTGATTAAATGCGCTTCGTTTCAACTAAGGGAATGTAAGTAGAAGTTGATTGAACTGAGACTTAATGACTCTCAAACATTGGCAGCACTTCCATTGGAGTTTAACATGCTAAAATCAAACAGCATTTACAGTGTGGATGCCTGCTAAATTCCATGTTGTTTTACCAGTTTATAAGTATTGCAAGGTTATTTGGAATGAAATGTGTTTATCTCATCTCGCAGTGGCAGATCAGTCCATGAATAACTGGAACAAGGTAGTCACTAATCTCTTAAGATTCTCTTGAAGGAAATGGTCAGAAATAAATCATAAGGCAGGAAACAAGTATGAACCCTCACAAGGCAAAAAGGGCAGGTCAGCAACCTCTTGTGAAAGTGCACAACAATTTAACATTCAATAAATGAGTGTCAGATACATATCCTTGTCACTGCAGCATTAGTTCTTATCATTCCCCCATCAGAAATTGTTGTGGTAGATGGTGCAAAGTTCAAGCAATTCTTTCTATGTAACCTAAAGATGGCAGTCACTTAACTCTGGATAGATGAAAATGTGTTCTAAAGACTATATCCCTCAAAATCACCCAGGAACTGTCATCCCAAGTAAATATATTTCCTCCCTAGATGTACAAATCTATTCCATCAATATGATGCAGGATCAATACAGGAAAGTTGGCATGTGGAAAAGATATCATGCAGACATTGAAAGAAACAGGTTTGATATTTGTTGTGCGATGTATCTCACTATTAGACCCTCTCCAGGACCTTTAATTCTCATTTGCAGCCAAACCTCAACTTATCCCCGATTGAGTAATATTTGTGCACAGATAGGTCCGCAGTCACCATAAGGTTTTAATAAAACATTTAAAATTTACATCGGGACCAACATTGGTAGGTGTTAGCAGACTTTAAGTCATGCATTATTCATTCAACATGTGGGTTCAAATGCCAAAACAAAGTGATTGCGTTGTCAGCCGTTTAATGTTACACAGTATACACCTAACTTGTATATATAATAGAAATCTATAATGTATAAGGCAGGCGGAGGCCCCGGTCCGGACAGGGAGTGGGAGGCGGCGGCCCCAGTCCGGGCACAGGGAGAGCAGCAGCGGCCCCGGCCCCGGTCCGGGCGAAGGGTAGACGGCGGCGGCCCCGATACGGGCAGGAGCAAGGGGGAGACGGCGGCCCCGGCTTCGGTCGAGAGAGGCAGGCGGAGGCCCCGGTCCGGACAGGGAGTGGGAGGCGGCGGCCCCAGTCCGGGCACAGGGAGAGCAGCAGCGGCCCCGGCCCCGGTCCGGGCGAAGGGTAGACGGCGGCGGCCTCGATCCGGGCAGGAGCAAGGGGGAGACGGCGAACCCGGCCTCGGTCGAGTGGGGCAGGCGGAGGCCCCGATCCGGGCAGAGAGTGGGAGGCGGCGGCCCCAGTCCAGGCACAGGGTGAGCTGCGGCGGCCTCGGCCCCGGTCCGGGCAGTATGGACCGACCTAGGAGGGGAGGCAGGCCCCTCCAGCCCGGGTAAGAAACCTGCATAGGAGAAGGCCACTCCGATATAAAACCTACGACCCAAGGACCTCGCTGCCACGTCCCAGCTTGCTTGGCCACGGCACACGAACCATGGGTGTAAAGGGTGGGGCCAGTACTGCGCGCACTGCACTCCACCTAAAAGCTCCTTTGCGCAGGCCCGAGGACAGGTCCACGTCCTCCCCCTCCACGTCCTCCCCCTCCACGTCCTTCCCCTCCACGTCCTCCCCCTCCACGTCCTCCCCCTCCACGTCCTCCCCCTCAAAAGATGCTCACAAACTCAAGCTAGCATGCTGGAACATCAGAACCATGCTAGACAAGGCTGACAGCCACCGACCTGAACGTCGGTCTGCCCTCATTGCACATGAACTCCTCAGACTTGACATCGACATAGCCGCTCTCAGTGAAGTCCGCCTGGCAGATGTAGGCAGCCTCCAAGAACGCGGCGCGAGCTACACACTCTACTGGTCTGGCAAGCCTTCGGATGAACGACGCCTATATGGTGTAGGCTTCATGGTCAAGAGCTTCATTGCCTCCAAACTCGAAAACTTTCCGACAGGCCTCTCGGACCGAATCATGTCCATGTGACTCCCCCTTCAAAACAAGCGTCACATCACCCTCATCAGTGTCTATGCTCCAACCCTCCAGGCGGAACCAGCAGAAAAGGACAAGTTCTACACCGACCTGCGCAACCTCATCCAACGCACCCCTACAGCCGACAAGGTTGTCATCCTGGGCGACTTCAACGCTCGTGTCGGCAAAGACTCAGAAACCTGGCCAGGAATCCTGGGCAAGCATGGCGTCGGCAAGTGCAACGACAATGGGCGCCTCCTGTTGGAGCTCTGCGCAGAACAGCGGCTTGTCATTACAAACACCCTTTTTCAGCAGAGGGACAGCCTTAAGACCACCTGGATGCATCACCGATCCAAACACTGGCACCTCCTGGACTACATCCTGGTACGAGAAAGTGACAAACGAGATGTGCTCCACACCAGGGTCATGCCTAGCACGGAATGCCACACTGACCACCGGCTGGTTCGCTGCAAGCTCAACCTTCACTTCAAGCCAAAGCCCAGGAACAATAAAGCCCCCAGAAAGAGGTTCAATGTTGGAAACCTGCAGTCAGACGAAGCGAGAGGAAACTTCCAGGCAAACCTCAAAGCAAAGCTCGACGAAGCAACCCGCCTCACGGACCCGTCCCCTGAAACCCTCTGGGATCAGTTGAAGACTACCATACTGCAATCCACTGAAGAGGTACTGGGCTTCTCCTCCAGGAAAAACAAGGACTGGTTTGACGAAAACAGCCAGGAAATCCAGGAGCTGCTGGCAAAGAAGCGAGCTGCCCACCAGGCTCACCTTACAAAGCCGTCCTGTCCAGAGAAGAAACAAGCCTTCCGTCGCGCATGCAGCCATCTTCAGCGCAAACTCCGGGAGATCCAAAATGAGTGGTGGACTAGCCTCGCCAAACGAACCCAGCTCAGCGCGGACATTGGCAACTTCAGGGGTTTCTACGAGGCTCTAAAGGCTGTGTACGGCCCCTCACCCCAAGTCCAAAGCCCGCTGCGCAGCTCAGACGGCAAAGTCCTCCTCAGCGACAAGATCTCCATCCTCAACCGATGGTCAGAACACTTCCAATCTCTTTTCAGTGCCAACCGCTCAGTCCAAGATTCCGCCCTGCTCCAGCTCCCTCAACAGCCCCTAAGGCTAGAGCTGGATGAGGTTCCCACCCTGGATGAGACATATAAGGCAATCGAACAACTGAAAAGTGGCAAAGCAGCAGGTATGGATGGAATCCCCCCCAGAAGTCTGGAAGGCTGGCGGCAAAACTCTGCATGCCAAACTGCATGAGTTTTTCAAGCTTTGTTGGGACCAAGGTAAACTGCCTCAGGATCTTCGTGATGCCACCATCATCACCCTGTACAAAAACAAAGGCGAGAAATCAGACTGCTCAAACTACAGGGGAATCACGTTGCTCTCCATTGCAGGCAAAATCTTCGCTAGGATTCTACTAAATAGAATAATACCTAGTGTCGCCGAGAATATTCTCCCAGAATCACAGTGCGGCTTTCGCGCAAACAGAGGAACTACTGACATGGTCTTTGCCCTCAGACAGCTCCAAGAAAAGTGCAGAGAACAAAACAAAGGACTCTACTTCACCTTTGTTGACCTCACCAAAGCCTTCGACACCGTGAGCAGGAAAGGGCTTTGGCAAATACTAGAGCGCATCGGATGTCCCCCAAAGTTCCTCAACATGATTATCCAACTGCACGAAAACCAACAAGGTCGGGTCAGATACAGCAATGAGCTCTCTGAACCCTTCTCCATTAACAATGGCGTGAAGCAAGGCTGTGTTCTCGCACCAACCCTCTTTTCAATCTTCTTCAGCATGATGCTGAACCAAGCCATGAAAGACCCCAACAATGAAGACGCTGTTTACATCCGGTACCGCACGGATGGCAGTCTCTTCAATCTGAGGCGCCTGCAAGCTCACACCAAGACACAAGAGAAACTTGTCCGTGAACTACTCTTTGCAGACGATGCCGCTTTAGTTGCCCATTCAGAGCCAGCTCTTCAGCGCTTGACGTCCTGCTTTGCGGAAACTGCCAAAATGTTTGGCCTGGAAGTCAGCCTGAAGAAAACTGAGGTCCTCCATCAGCCAGCTCCCCACCATGATTACCAGCCCCCCCACATCTCCATCGGGCACACAAAACTCAAAACGGTCAACCAGTTTACCTATCTCGCCTGCACCATTTCATCAGATGCAAGGATCGACAATGAGATAGACAACAGACTCGCCAAGGCAACTACCGCCTTTGGAAGACTACACAAAAGAGTCTGGAAAAACAACCAACTGAAAAACCTCACAAAGATAAGCGTATACAGAGCCGTTGTCATACCCACACTCCTGTTCGGCTCCGAATCATGGGTCCTCTACCGGCACCACCTACGGCTCCTAGAACGCTTCCACCAGCGTTGTCTCCGCTCCATCCTCAACATCCATTGGAGCGCTTACATCCCTAACGTCGAAGTACTCGAGATGGCAGAGGTCGACAGCATCGAGTCCACGCTGCTGAAGATCCAGCTGCGCTGGATGGGTCACGTCTCCAGAATGGAGGACCATCGCCTTCCCAAGATCGTGTTATATGGCGAGCTCTCCACTGGCCACTGTGACAGAGGTGCACCAAAGAAAAGGTACAAGGACTGCCTAAAGAAATCTCTTGGTGCCTGCCACATTGACCACCGCCAGTGGGCTGATAACGCCTCAAACCGTGCATCTTGGCGCCTCACAGTTTGGCGGGCAGCAACCTCCTTTGAAGAAGACCGCAGAGCCCACCTCACTGACAAAAGGCAAAGGAGGAAAAACCCAACACCCAACCCCAACCAACCAATTTTCCCCTGCAACCGCTGCAATCGTGTCTGCCTGTCCCGCATCGGACTTGTCAGCCACAAACGAGCCTGCAGCTGACGTGGACTTTTTACCCCCTCCATAAATCTTCGTCCGCGAAGTCAAGCCAAAGAGAGAGATAATGTATGTATGTACTTTTTATTGTTATTGGGTTATTATGTTTAATGGTGTATTCACTCTCTATTTACTATGGAAAAAAAGCACACTGTACTGTATAACACTTTTCTAGTCTCGATAGCATATGAGACACCAACGTCCGGCATTAAATCACATTCTGTGCAGTCTCTTGTTTATGTGTTAAGACTTTTGGTAAATTTAACTGAAAATGGCCTCTAGATGCCCCCAAAGCAAGCATGTGGCAGAATCAAAGGTGTGCCATCAATTTGGAAGAGCAGCTAAAGGTGATAAAGTAATATGAAAATGGTAAAACTGTAAATGTTACAGCGCATGACTTGGGATGGTCTCACTCAACTTTAACTACATAACATAACATATAACATAACAATTACAGCACGGAAACAGGCCATTAGGCCCTTCTAGTCCGCACCGAACCAAACACCCCTTTCTAGTCCCACCTCCCTGCACAATGCCCATAACCCTCCATCTTCTTCTTATCCATATCGACCAAAAATTTATTCAGGCTGTTGAAGGAGCAGCCCCAATGAAATCAAAAATAATAACTAAACAGTGAGAGGGGCCTACAGCTGATATGTGGATGACAAGGATACAAGTCAGCTGATAGAAACCATTCCTGAGGAATTAACAAATTAAGAGTTGCTTAAACTAGAAAAAGAAGCACGGTGCAGAAGAAGCCGCAAGATCTCAATACAGAAAGTTACCATTTAGCAGAGAGGAGAATAAGTGATGCAATTGCTTGCCATAGGTAAATTTATAATGAAAAAAAGAGGCCAACTAGATATCTTCCTGAAAAAAAATCTTCTCATCGCACAGAATAGCCTCACCCAGGTCCTTCAGGTAATGTGACTATGATATTTGATGATAACAATGAGGGGACAGTTAAAAAGTAAACAAAAAAATGTATTCAGTGAATTCTTCTGTTTTTTGATTTTGTTGAAGATAATACTGACCCTTTACTGTACAGTAGAAGAGTACTGTACAGTCCCTACGCTTTGCAGCTGCCTTCACATCATATGCTTTCAGCACCAGTTATAGTAAGTGCAGTACACATACAGGCTTATTACTAATATTACCAGGGCATGAATAATTTTATAGGTATTGTACAGTATTTACATTTTATTAACTATGGTATATGGACATGCGTATGTCCAGGTAAATATGCATCTGTGTCATGGTATCTCAAGTGGTACAGAATATTCCACCTCTAATAATTGACTTAGGTCCAAATCGATTTGCGCTCCCACTTCTAGAACGTAACCCGGATGCAAGTCGATGCATGGCTGCATTTTACACCCAATCAGACTGCCACATGGTGATCTACAACTATTTTTATTTCTTCTTCCTTCTGTCCCAAAAATCTTCCTTTACTCTTTTATTTACATCATTATATAATATGTGTATCTATTCTCCTAGTTATTTCCTATAGTGAGCTTGTATTCACAATCTGAAATATAAACCTTGAACCATTTGTCCATGTCTAGGTCACTGACAGAAATGTCAAATCGATAGTTCTTCACATTTTAATGTTTCCTCCACTTACTTCCCTGTAAATTATTGTTTCCCACATGCCATCCCACTGATTCTCTTGTCATCCCTCCTACTATGTACGATTTATTTACAGCAGTCAAGAAACTTACCAATCAACACAGCTGTAGGACGTGCGAGGAAATGACAGCATGCCGGAGAAAGTCACAAGAAGATCATGCAACCTCCACACACACAGTTCAGGAAGACAGGGTCAATCTTAGGGGGCTGGACCCAGCAGACAGCTAGAGAACTGCAAGACTCCGATGTTTCCAGACAGATATACTTCCTGGCTTTTGAGATCACAGTTAGTGTAGCTGACAGTCATGGAGGGAACAGCAGATTCCTCTCAGAGCCACTCACTCCTTGCATTCCTTCTCTCTAACAAGTATATGCAGTGAAAACTATCTGACTACATATGCATGTCTCTTTCTTCAGATAATCTTCAGACATTAAACACTTTCTGGACAGTAATACCAGGGGCCTGGTGCCGCCTTGGAATCTGAATATAAAACTTCATACTCAATGAAGCAAGGTACAAAATGCTGGAGGAGTGGAACAGATCAGGTTGTATCTACGGAAAGCAATATATAATCAACATTTCGGACCAGGACCTTTCATCGGGAATAGGAAGAATATTGCTCTGTGGTCCTAGATTCTCCCATGACTGGAAATATTTTCTTCATCTCCATTCTATCCAGCCCTTTCAGTATTCATCATGTTTCCTTGAGATCTTCCTCATCCTTCTAAACTTCTTTTTTTTAAACTTTATTTAAGATTTTATAACATGAATAACATATAGGATTACATTAAAAAAAATTAAGAATAAAATAATAAAATTACAATACAGTATCAGTAATCTAAATAAACTATACCCTCCCCAATAATTATTACACATTAATAACCCAACTCAAATTAGTCCAACCCCCCCTTCCCCCCCAAAATAAAGAGTGAAGAATTAATAAAGTTAATAATATATGTGAGAAAAAAACCCACTTACAAAAAAAAACAAAAACATAACCGATTAAAATACTAACAAAAAGAAAAGTAATTAATACTAAGATATCAGACTTAAAAAACATATTTAAATCAAACTTAAATGCATATATTTAACAAACAGAGTTAAGATGAAACATATATTTAACTCAAACTTAATATAAAAAATTAGTAAAGTTAGTAACATTATCTATCAAAAATTCTTAAACAATAATCAATTCTTAAAAAAAATTGTAGCAAGAAAAAAAAGATGAAAAAAAAAACTTTCTCTATAGAGATAAACCTTCACCAAATATCAACTAACTTCACATCTATCATCATATTAGTCACATAAACCACCATCTTAAAACAAAATTCAAACCTCATTAAGCATTGTACAATTCAATTTTAGTACTCTTCCACCATTTTTCCCTTTTACTCTTGAATAGTTATCCAATAAAAGCTCCAATACCACATTTAAATATCCCCAATCATTACGTTAAAATTCAGATATCCAAATAATAAAAACACATCTACAATGAAATCTATATCTTCAACAAATGGAGCATAAACCACAAACAAAATTCAAGCCTCACTAAGAATTGTACAATTCAATTTATAACTTTCACCATTATTCCCTTCGTTCTATAACTAAAATAGCAAAATAATATACACCAGAATTACCACTCCTTTCACTTTAAAGCTAAAGAAAAAATATAAAAAAAACTTATCCATCCCATTCACATTTAAATTTCAGATATTCCTTATCTACTGAATAAACTTTACAAAAAAAACCACGTCAATTTTTAGTTTTTTAAACAATCAAATACTTTCTTATGCTTTTTTTTAATATATTTAAACAAAAAAAAACCCCTTCACTCTTTAATCTAATAATACAAAAAAAAAGGAAAAAAAAACAGGTAGGAGGTTAAAAATACCCCCTCCCGTCTAAATCGCGCAATGTGGTAACTCCCAAAAAAAAATGGGTGTGAGATAACTCACACGTAGCAGATGACTTTCAGGAAATAGTGCCTATCCAGTTCTCTCCCCCAACTCTCACTTCATCTTAAACTAACATCATCATTATTTAATATCCCTTTTTTAAAAAAAAATTAGAAAAAAAAATGTCAACTCTTCTTTTAATCAGCTCCAACTGCCGAGTCACCATTACAACCATTCCTTCTTGGAGCACGGCTCTTTTCTTCCATCTCTTGTCTCCTTAGAGATCGCCCATTTCTTCCAGAAATCAGATTCCCTTCTTGCAGCTCTGCCCTCTTTGGAGACTGTGGAGGACTACGTCGTTTCTGGAATTGCGTAATTGGTAAAGACTGAGCAAAATCCATAGCTTCTTTAGGATTATCAAAGAACTTTGGCTGATATCCATCCTGAAAAATGTTCAGTACCGCAGGGTATCTAAATGTTGCCTTATATCCTTTTTTCCACAATAATTCTTTCACAGAATTAAATTCACATCGTTGAAACATAATTTCCTGACTCAAATCCGGATAGAAAAAAACACGATTACTGTGAACTATCAAAGGAGATCTGTTTTGCTGTGCATTTCTAATAGCCATTGTTAGGTCTGCTTTGTTCATGAATGAGTGAGACAAACACCAGACTGAGTCGAAATCAGGGTTCTTTGTTCTTTATTACCGGATTGTAACACTTGCGACTAACAAAGTTAGTCGGAGAATGCATTCTGCCGTTATCAGCAAAATGGTGATTTTTTATACCCTTGGATACATGCTTAGAACATCATCATATCATTACTTGTCCAATGACTAAAACTGTTGCTATCCTTTCCCTGCTAGCTTCCTGCCTCTCAATCCATCAATGTCTCTCTTATCTTGTAAGTACAAGGATGCATTTACATCTTGTTACAGCCCTGTACATTCCCATCTCATGATGTTTTACCTAACAGGAGTACAAGGACACCTCCCCTTCTTGTTACTGCCCTGTACAGGGTAACTCCCTACACATTCCCATCTCATGATGTTTTACCTTACAATCCCTCCTTTGTCCTCTTTAGAGGACAATCTCGCCCTGACTATGCTACCACCGCGTTACATTAGTTCGCCTATTATTGCCAAGCTCTATACGGGTTCTGTTCACAGGGCAGTTCGGCTGGTGGGCGAGGGCTCCCCCAACCCTCCTTTGCGTACACCCCCCATCCGTCACCCCGATCCCATTGCCCGTTTACAAGTTTCATCCCATTTGCCCCCAAGCAAAAAATAGCTTACCCCCCGTACATTAGTAAATTCCCAAGTTAACATATGGTCTACAATCTGATTAATAATGTTTGTGTTACAATCAATGTTATAATATTTGTTCTACAATCAAGGTTATAATATTTAGGTTACAAGCAAGGTTAAAATTATATGTGTAACAATCTAATTCACAATCCCTCCTTTCCATCACATTCCCCATCAGACTCCAGATCGATCTCAGCAACTTTCTCCGCCTCCTGTAATGTGAGATAGTCTTGCTCCACAGCCTGCACAGCTTGATATTTCGGAGGCAGTTCATCACGGTCAGCAAAGGCTTTCTCTATGGTCCTCGTGACCAGCGTTCGAATGCATGGAATACAACAACAGCCACAAGTGATAAAAATTGATACAGAAATGAACAAACCCAGCAAAAGTTGTCCTAACAATGTGCTCCATCTCCCAAACACTCCCTGTAACCAGGATAAAACAGGATTGGAGACTCCAGACTGGGCTTTTAATTCTTTCGCCAATGCCCTAAGTTTCGTTAACCCCTTAGTGAGTGATCCATCTGGCCCTGTGTTATTAGAGATAGAAGTGCAGCATAGATCTCCAAACATAGCACACACTCCACCTTTCTCTGCCAGGACCATATCAATCGCTATCCTATTCTGAAGTGTCATAAGGGAAGTTTCTGACAGTTGTCGATGTATTGCCTCAACAACGTCCCTGGTCAAATTTGCAAGGCGCTGGACATTATAGTGAATAAGGTTGATCCTATTAACATTCTTATTTACAGTGATGGGAAATATTGCACTAAAAACAGGAAAGCTTTCAAACCCAGCTGCAATCTCATCGGCTAATTTAAATTCGTCCGGAATATTCCGGGCTTGGCCAATGGCATCAATCCATACCCCATCAGGGTTCCTTCCTCCCGGCCCCAAGAGTCCAACACTCCTCCTTTTTCTCCACAGCCAACTCTCTGTGTGGCGCAATTCTAGGGAATCCTCGTCTCCCTCCTGCCTTTTGACAATCAGCACTGGCGCATTAAGGGTTACTAGAGCACACCGACCATCCCAGTTAGCGGGGAGCCAGTTGTACAGCACTCTTCCTCCACAAAACTCATCTGTGTAGTCATGCAATCTGCTACAAGTCTCCTTAGTTTCAGATTCATTTTTTTTTGTTATGGGACCTCAAAATCATCCCCTGTATATGTTCATGATAACCAGTAACCTGTTTGGCTGCCCTGTCAGGCACCCATGTGGCGTTTTCCCTGCTAATAGTAGGTCGTCTACATACTGAATCAGTGTAACATCTTCCGGGAGCTTTAATTTCATTAGGATTTCGCTAAGGGCCTGATTGAACAGTCCTGGACTGTCCTTATAACCCTGAGGTAATCTAGTGTATGTGTACCGATGTGCTTGGTAAGTGAAAGTGAACCAGTCTTGGCATTCCTCAGCTAATTTCAAGCAGAAGAATGCGTTTGCCAGATCAATGACAGTATAGTATTCGTGCTCCGGACTCAGAGCCCTAAGTGCTACATATGGGTCTGGGACTGGTCTCCCGATGGTCTTGGTAGCCAAGTTAATCTCCCGGAGGTCGTGTACCATCCTCCAGTCTTTTCTACCCGGTTTGGGAACAGGCATGATGGGCGTGTTCCACATACTGTCAGGTGCCGCCCTTAAAACCCCTGACTCCATTAACCCTTCTATCGTTCCTTTAATACCCTCCTCCTGACTGGGCGACAAGCGGTATTGTTTTCTCCATATTGGTTTCTGCCCGGGGTTGGCCAATTCTAGAAATACCTCTCCTTTTATTACTCCCACATCATAGGGCCCCGTTGTCCATATATGTGGACTCAGATTAGAAAGATATTTTTCTGAGTCTCTGTGATCAATATTTTCTCCTTCTATGGCTCGGTCTCTTTCTACTTTCTCATTCACAACCTGGTCCCATGCTTCAATATTCAGTCTGACAAATTTTCCTCCCTCCGAGGTGGAATATCCCGGGATTTCTGTCTGCCTGTATTCACACCCTATCGCTTCCTTTACCATCGGACCCAGCTGTCGAGCGTGATGATCTTTGGCAATACCCAAGGTCACATGAGGCACACTTTCTACTCCTAAGCAGAACCACTCCATTTGTTCTTCTGTCATGACAACCATAGCAGCTATTCCCTCCTTACCTACAAAGATAAATGGACAATGTATCGTTTCTGTCTTCCCTTCTTTTAGAGAGTCCCACCTCTCCTTTTATTCCTGGTCCGGGTGGATGGTGTAGTTTAATGTAACATGCATAGGATCTAGTGGATAATGGTAATCCCCATACCGAGGAATACTGGCCCTCCACTCAAAAAACTGTTTAATCAGCCCTGGGCCTGGTTCATCATACAGTAGCCGACTCCAGAAAATACTAACCTCCACAGAGTCTTCTGAAGCGTTAGATGGGGTCATTACTATAAACTGTCCTCCCCTTCTTATTGTATCCCCTGGGTATGTTAACCGAAGGCCCTTCTCAGAACATTGTATGGTTATTCCTAGTTTGGTAAGAATGTCCCTTGCTAATAAATTAATGGGGCAACTTGGCACAACCAGGACAGGCGTTTTAACCCTTTGTCGTCCAAATGTCATGTCGATGTTATCTGTATAGGGCTGTGTTTCCTTTATCCCGGAGAATCCTATTGTAGATAATGTTTTGCCCGAAAATGTGCTCCCTGGGGGTTTTTTAATCACTGTCGTAACTGCTGCCCCTGTGTCAACCATAAATTCAATTTTTTCTCCATTTACCGTCCCCCAAACTTTTGGTGGCTCCCAGGGAGGCGTGATTTTTGATTCTCCAGGGCACCTTCAATAATCAAATTCAGCACCTTCCTCAATATAGTCATTACACTGAGGTGCCTGGACTTGTTGATCACTCTGCCACCCCCCGATTCTCTGGGGCCCATCAATGTGTCCACCCCTACCCCTTGCTTGTCCTCTTAAGTTTCCTCCTCTTCCCCGATAGCCTCTAATAGAGGGTAATCTTTTTCCCCTTGCTCTCCCAGCCTCCGGACAGTTCCGCTGGTAGTGTCCAAGATTTTGGCAGTACCAGCATACTGCATGTTCCCCTCTATACATTGTACCTAGCTGTCTTTCCCAACCATTTCTTACTTGGGGTCCCGGATTTATCGCTGGCCCCATGACCTGTGGGACTATCTGTTGGGCCGCTAATTTAACCCCTATATGTTCTATGGCTCTCACCAATTTATCGGTTGTCTTGTCCACCTCCTTCTGGGACGCACTTTCTGACTTAGCATGCTCTGATTGACGATGTCGTTTGATTGCATGTGTCAGGTGTCTTTTCCACAAATCCTCTGACATTGTCTCTAATCCCACAATGTCCCTTAATTTTGCTTGAACCGTAGCAGGTAGTCCGTTTATTATCCCATTACGAAAGTGAGCCCTTCCTAAAGGGCTGTGGTCGGGTCTTTCTCCAGTCCCTGTTTCCCATAAGTCCCATGCTCGAGTGAAATACTCGTGTGCAGTCTCTCCTTCCTTTAGTTGAAGGGTTACCAAGGCATCCAAACTATAGGGTGTAGGAAATGTTTCTCTAAGTGCTTCCCAAAATTTATTCCGAAGTGGGTTAAATTCTATTTCATCCCCCAATTTACTGCTTCTTACAATTCTCTCTATTTGCTTCAGGGCCCCTTCTGCCTTTAATTTTATCATGATAGTTCTGACATCTGCGAGTGCTAATTGTTCTTGGCAGGTTTCTCGCTCAAAACAAGAAATCCATGGACTAGCCCCATTACTCAACGGAGGTAGTTTTTTCATTAAACTCTCTAAGTCCATTCGTGACCAGGGTAAATATTTTTGAGTTCCCCGTCCCGTGATCAGTAATGGGCATTGATATCTCAATTTTGGGGATTTCTGCTCCTTCTTTACTCTTGGCATGCATTTATTTATCCCACCTTGTTCTGACTCTTCTTCGTCACTGTCACTGTCCCTATCAGCTTCCAATGTCTCAGGGTCAAAGGTATATTGGTCACGTTCATCTCTAAGATAATCTTTTCGGCCATAGTTTAGTTGTTTTACATCTTTCTCTTTTGTTCTAACTATGTCCAGGTAGGCATGTCTATTTTTCTCCCTCCCGAGTCTTTTCCTTTTACTTTCCTCCCATGGTGGATCGTATCTCGTTTCCTCATCTGTACTACACTTTTCGTCCTTTACTCCTATTACCATTCCTTCAGCTTTAATTTCTCCTGACAGTGTTGTAGTTATCTTTTCCACTTCCTTCAATACACCTACCATTAATTCTTTTTGATCCTCACTGATCTGCCCCAGCACATTAATATCTCTGTTTAAGTTTTTAATGTTATCCTGAACCTTTTTCATGTTCCATTTCTGTATCTCTAACTCCTTTTCTATTTTCTTGGACTCCAGAGGGGTCTCTACATCTATTACTCCCCCTTCTATTTTTATTAAAGGGGCCTGTACCTCGTCTGATGTGTCCCTATTCCCGTGGTTCTTGTCACACCCCAGTGTCTCAATATCTGAATATAAGGGACGTGACTCCAGTGTCCCATCTGGGGTGCCAGAGAGAGAGAGAGAGAGAGAGAGAGAGAGAGAGCATAGCGAGAGAAAGAGATAGAGAGGCAGATACACAGAGCACAAGAGATAGAGAGAGAAAATGCCTTGCACTGGCCCCACTGGGAGAAAAGTCTTCAGATTAACACTTTCGTTTCAAAGGTTTTAAAAGGTTCTCATCCTGTGATCACTGGTCTGGATCAGATTGGGTCTCCCACCACTGGGAACTATCACTCCTTCCTTCCCTCCCACCTCGAGTGAGCTACACGTCAGCCCACAATGTCTGCCCTGATCCCGCAATGGTGGGGGTGCGGGAAAAAGGGAGGGAGAGAGGATAAAACAGGATCCCATTTGATGCGGAGCTGGAATTGTGGGCACAAAATTAAAACCAAATTGTATTTCTCTGCCCTGCCCAACCTGGGGATTTCAGGGCAGCACCGCCACAGATTGGGATTGGGAGGGGGAGTGGGTGAGAGAGGAGGGGGGGGAGAAGAGAGAGAGGGGGAGAGAAGAGAGAGGGGGGGAGAGAAGAGAGAGGGGGAGGGTGAAAGGAGGGAGGGAGAGAGCAAACCCGGACACTTCGTGGCTGGAAACTGGAAACAGGCACTTTTCCTTTCCCTTCTGTGTTTTGTTTCTTCCAGCTTATCTAAGCCTCTACGTTTTAAAATTTTTTTTTCCTCACCTGTCAGGAACATCTCAGTGCCCCCGGGTAACCAACCCCTCTTCCTCCAGCGGTCTACACATTTTCGGAGCATTTTTTGTTTTTCCAATGCCGCATTACTGGTATTTCGCTCCTCTAATTCCTGATTAATTTCCTTAATAACTTGGTCAAAAGTCTTAGCAGGCAACTGTACAGCCATAGCTGCGGGACCGCTTTCTAATGCCTGTTTTAATTTAGGTTCTTGTCCGTTTAGGGGATCTATGTCAACGAAAATTGCTTTTAAAAATGTCTCCTTGCAAGCTGGATGACTAATATCTTTTAAAAGAACAGTCTCTAAGTCTTGTCCTCCAATTGACTTCAGACTGTCCTGTATACTCTGATTGCTCGTTTTCCACTCTCTGTTTTCCCAAAGGGGTCTGAAAGTTAAATTACAACTAGAAAACCAAATATTTGGGCTATACTTTTGTCCTGTTTCCCTGTACCAATCTATGAATTTACGTAACTTTATCTCCTTGGTGATGTTGGGAATACCCTCATTTAACTTATCAAAAGTATTTCGAATAAACTGGGTGTCTCTTAGGAGTTTGTCAACTTTTTCATTAATATCTCCTACCTGATCCGGACACAGCTGTCGCAGCCTTCTGTCGTCGTTCTTGTTCACCAGGCAGGCGTCCCTGAGTACTTTTTTTGTTGTCTCAAGGTCTCTAGTGTCTGCTGTGGTATTCCACCACGGCGAATTGGGGAAATAAATTCTTAACTTCTCAAGTGTACAGACATTATCATACCTACCGGACATTTATAAGTCAGTCTCTCAGATACAATTGAGGCCAATAAGCCTGAACCTTTGTTTTCTTTCAAAGCCCAACCTTCACGTGGGAGATTTCTCCTCTTAATAACCAGTTTAGGGCAGAAAACTCAGGTCCTCAATTGTTTATAGACCACCTTCTCACTCTATTGGACTTTGCAACGACACAATAAAGACTTTTAAACTCTAGTAGTTTCTTGCGAAGCACTTAATAAATGTCATTCAAACACCTTAAGGACTTTTATCTTGTCTGTAATCACTTACATGTTACAATCCTGGCATGCGACCTTCAATTGTGGTCGTCTAATTTGTCCGATCTCCAGTTCTTACTGACAATCATAAAGATTTAAAAAAAAAGAGAATTTTGTTAAAACAGGCTTCTCTGGACCTTTTTATCAGCCGGCTGAGATGATTGTCAGAAAAAACAGAAACCGTCGTCCAGTGTTCACTCACCCATCACGTCGGGGTCACCAAATTGTTAGGTCTGCTTTGTTCATGAATGAGTGAGACAAACACCAGACTGAGTCGAAATCAGGGTTCTTTGTTCTTTATTACCGGATTGTAACACTTGCGACTAACAAAGTTAGTCGGAGAATGCATTCTGCCATTATCAGCAAAATGGTGATTTTTTATACCCTTGGATACATGCTTAGAACATCATCATATCATTACTTGTCCAATGACTAAAACTGTTGCTATCCTTTCCCTGCTAGCTTCCTGCCTCTCAATCCATCAATGTCTCTCTTATCTTGTAAGTACAAGGATGCATTTACATCTTGTTACAGCCCTGTACATTCCCATCTCATGATGTTTTACCTAACAGGAGTACAAGGACACCTCCCCTTCTTGTTACTGCCCTGTACAGGGTAACTCCCTACACATTCCCATCTCATGATGTTTTACCTTACACCATACGTAAAATAGTCTCTCTATCACAATAATTTAAACAGCGAACCAGAACAGGTCTTGGATTCTGTCCTGAAAAAGGTCTCCTTCTCAAAGCTCTATGAGCCCGTTCCAATATTAAACCTTCAGAAAACTTATCTTGTCCCAACACTTGTGGAATCCATTCAGTGAAAATTTTTCTTGGATCTGGCCCTTCTATGCCTTCTGGCAAGCCGACAATTTTCACATTATTCCGTCTGGATTGGTTCTTTTTTGCTAAATTTTTATTCTGAATCTGTAGCGTTTCAATTGTTTTATTCACATCTTGCAATTGATCTTGTACATCAGATAATCCTTGATCACACATCTCAAGTCTCAAGTCTTTCAATAGTTTCGACTTTAAAAGCTCCATAATCAGCCATCTGTTGAGTATTGACATCCACCAATGCATTAATCTTAGAAGTAAGATTATTCATAGAATCACCTAAATGCATCATTGAAGAAAATATCTTATGTCAAGACTCTTGAAAAGTATATCAATATAAGTAGATCCAGACATGATGGGATCCTGCTGTTCTTGTGGAATCAAAGGACCTTCTATCCTTTCTTTTAATTTAGTAGCTTTTCTTGCAGTTTGACTCCGTGTAAGAGCCCCTGCCACAGACCCCCCCAGAAGTGTCAGGAGGCTGATAATCAGGGTTATCTTTGATTCAAACCTCCTTTAAAGGCTTTGTTACGTCAGTATCTGGAAGAGCTGTTGTAACTGGTGGTGTAGCAGTCAAATGACAACTCTTTAACTCTCCAACTGGTGGCGCCCCAGCTAATTCAGCAGTCAAAGTCTCAGTAACAGCACTCACAGTAGACGTTGTTTGAAATACTGGCACCCGGCCAGCCCTTTGTTCTAAAGGCTGCTGAGAACGACCTTCAGAAAGACTCGCTGATACAGAGCGGAGTTCCAATGCCAAATTCTTCGCTTCTTTTCCTGGATCCATTTCACGCTGAGTCGTGGCTTTTTGTAAACAAGCAGGCTCAGATAATTTCGGAAAATATATATTTTTTAAAAATCTGTTGATGTTTCCTTTTACTTTTTTTTAACAAATGTACCATTAGGTATTAATTCAACACCTCATACTATTTATAAACTTTTTAAAGAGTTTTAATGGGCACTTAAAGACAAAACAATAAGTTAGAGTCAGGAGAGGACTGGAACGCACATCTGTTCCTTACACCATCTTGCCACGCCCCCCTTACGCCATCTTGCCACGCCCCCCTTACGCCATCTTGCCACGCCCCCATCCTTCTAAACTTCTAAACTCAAGTACAGGCACAGAATTTTCAAACGCTCCTCACATATTAATCATCTCATCCCTGGAATCAATCTTGTGAACCTCCTCTGGATCCTCTCCAATGCCAGCACATCCTTCCTTAGATATGGGGCCAAAACTGTTCACAATACTCCAAATATAGTCTGACCAACACCTTATAAAGCCTCAGCATTACATCCTTTCTTTTACATTCTGACCTTATCGAAATGAATGCTAACATTATACTTGCCTTCCTTTAGCACATTGACAGTACTTCGGTCAAAACAAATGTCATGCGTAGAAAATGTCCTCGTGGAAAAATACAGCTCAGGCTCATTAGAATTTTTATTACCACAGAGTTTCAAGGCCAGTACACATCTGAAACATAAACCATAAGAATGTTCCAAGTTTTGAATTGTAGATTCAACATCGTTAATGAGGTCGTCAGAATCAAACACATTTTTTTCATCTGAAGACAAGCAAACGTATAAAGTTGTTGTTTCAATGAGAAATATGTGCAAAATTTTCACTTTTACAAACAAAGGCACTGAGTAGGGTGACTTATTAATCCAGGTTCCTTATGCAATAGCTTTTCAAAAATCCTTTAGAAATGTGCAGCAAGTTCTTCCCATATTTATGGATCTGTCATTTAAAAGACAACAGCTGTAAGCATAAAGACGTAAGGAATAGTAATGTTAAAGTTTGGTCAATAAAGTGCAGGTTTCAAACTTGCTGCTTGCATTCATGACTGACTCAAGTAGCAAATCAAAATGAAAATGTGTGGCCAACTTCATGTGATGGTTTATTTCATTTCCAGTACAGTAATGTGCTGATCTTCTTTTCACTTAGAGGTTGTCTGCAAACTGGAACACACTGCTTGTGAACGTGGTGGAGGCAGATCCTCTCACAATACTGGACTGACATTTGAATCATCAAGAGAGATTAGACAATGGATCAAGTGCAGCTAAATGGGAGTGACTTAAAAAGAGACCATGGATATAGCATGCATAAAGGCCTAATTCTGTGCTGCATGACCCCATGACTTATAAATCACTTGTTATTTTCCTTGGTTCCCTGCAGGCTTTCAGTTCTGTCCGATGGAGATGCTCTTCTCTTCCAGGTCCACGAGACTGCTGCATTTGTCTCAAGCAGATTCATCAGCAAAAGTGTGGGTAGTTTGATGCTCTATTGCTGGATCCACATGGGCACAAGGCGAAAGACTGGCAAAGAGCTCAGAATTTAAGCCTTCACACAGCATATCCAATCTTTGCACAGCAGTTTCCTGAGCTTTGAACTTAAAAGACTCTGCATTTAGTGAAGTTCATCGACAATGAAAGCAGAATCTGTTTATGCTGTGGTCTTGATGGTGACATCACACCTGAAATTGCATATTAAGTGCTCATCTGTTTTGCTTGGCTCCTGAGAGCAGATTAAGGAAAGAAGACACAGATTAGGGACAACTTTGTTGAGCTCCTTCGCCCTGTCTGCTGCAACAGCAAGGAACTCCCAATGGCCAACTACTTAAATCCCATACCCCATTGTCACACTGATATGAGTACTGCCAAGTTGTACTGCCAAGTTGAGCTCATTTATACATTGGAAGAACAACACCTTGTATTCTGTCTCAGCAGTCTCCAAACAGACAACATCAATATTGACCAATTAACTTTGCCAAAACCCTCCCCACCTGGTCTCTCTCTTTCTCTCATTCCTCTGTCTCCTTTCATCCAGCTCCCCACCTGCTTTTCTTTCTTCACCCCATCAGAGAACTACCTTTCTCTGCCCTCTCCCCCTTAGCTTCCTTCTCTTCCACCCTCCCACCTGCATCCACCTGTGACCTCTTACTGATAAGCCTGTGTTCTTCTTCTTCACTCCCCCCCTCTCTCACTCCTCCCCCACCACCCACCTTTTTATTCAGATTTTTGCCACTTCTGAAGCAGTGCTCAGACCCAAAGCATTGACTGCCTTTGACATTCTATGAATGTCATGTGACATGCTGATGTTTCTCCAACAACACTGTGCATTGTAAGAGAAAATCCCTCCCTATTTCCCAGAAGTGGTGCAAGGCAGCTGAACAAGATTTACAAGGAAGTCATTACATGGACCTCACCTCCATAATGGCGAGGAGTTCAACTTCTCCCAAATGATGGGTGAGATCCACTCCCAGGTGCTTCCACTGACAATTCCTCACTGTTGCCAGTTACTGCCTTGGCAATCAATCAGGGTAGCTGTTGAACAATCGGCAGCAGAGCATCATACATATTAGTGTATGCTACCTTAATCAGCAATAGATCAATGTCTCCAGCCATTATGACTGCTTCTCGACCTCCTTGTTGACACTGGAGATGATTTTATTTCTAATGAATGTTAATGCATACTGATGTTTTAAAAAAAAAATGCTGAAGAAAGCAAAGGAAGTCAGAGAGCATTTTTGGAAAAAGAGACAGTATGTTTCAGGCGTACAACCTTTCATTAGACTGGGAAAGAGAAAAAGAGGGAGAAAGGAAAGTGGCAGAAAAATCTATGGAACAATGGGGATTGTCTGTCCTGAGATTGGTTGGATAGCTTCATAGGAATTTATTATACACAGCTACCAGACCATGGTAGTGAGTTGTTAATGATAAGGAATGGGACTTGCCTGGCAGGTTAGAGTTACAAGTGTAGGATAACAAAAAAAATAAGTAAATGGAAATTGTTGGAAGGATTATGGTTCTAGGATCTTCAGCAAGCCATGGTTGAGGTCTGGAGCAACCTGTCCAATCGTTCCTTCTCTTCCATTTGCTTATGCTCAATGACACTCAGGTCAAACGCAGACTCTGGCACTGAGGCAATGTTGCTCCAAGTAGACTCCCACACACCAACATAGAATCAGGTAATTTGCACAGTCGCAAGCACTTGTAGTTACAAGAACAGGCAATGCCAGAAACACTCAGCAGGTCAGACGGTATCCCTGGCACACACACAAAAAAAACAGTTAATGTTTCAGGTGAGAGAAATATGAGAAACCAAGAGATAAGTTGGTCTGGAATGTGAGGGAAAACGGAGGAATTTCTGCGATAGAGATGCAACGAGCAGATTGCTAATTATTTTACTGTTATAAGGTAGCCCGCATAGTTTTGGGTGGCACAAGGAAATGGGGGTGAGATAAACAGAACTAAAGAAGTGTGAGAAAATAAATGAGAGGACAATTCAGAGTTTATGGTGAACATGAGTAGTTATTGCACCTGTCACATTCCATAGCTGGTGTTTGTACCACTGATGAATGCAGTATTGTGTGTATACTTGGCTAAAGCCACATGAGGCAAAGGATGAAGTATGACAGGTGGGATAATCTTTCAGTTTATACTATTAGCACTTTTAAAATGCAGCACTGAGTGAAAAGTGAGACTGAGTAAAAATAATGTTTGTTTTCTTATAACATATCCAATTACCTTGGAGGGAAAGATCTATCAGAAAACTATTACAGCTCTGATTGCAGAAGAACTGAAGAATGCTGGATTTCTTTTTACATCCTCCTAAGGACCCTATGTCTCGTCAATATTTTTTATTTTTCTAATTGTTCCTTAGAGTCCCCAATATAACAATATGATGAGCAACTCCAAATCTGAGCTGATAAAATTGATTGAGGGATGATTTCGAGTTGGGGGGGTGGGGGGGTAAAGGCTCTGAGAGATCTACTCTGGCACAAAAATGTTGCTGTGTATTGATCCTTGGGGACTATTGCTACTGATATGGTTCCAACTTGGCATGAAGTGCACAAGTACATGTTTGTGGTTTGAGTCATATGTGAGACATGAAGGAACAGGTTATTCACACACAATGGAACCTCACAGTTGAGACAGGTCATTACATCATTAAGGCGTTGAGTCACACGTATCATGGAAAAAGGCCCTTCAGCCAACTCATCTATACTAAGTTTCCCATCTGAGCTAGTCCCATTTGCCTTCATTTGGCCCATATCCCTCTTAAGCTTTTTCTCTCCATGTCCCCGTCTAAATATGTTTTAAACATTTTAATTGTACCCATTTACCACTTCCTTTGGCAACTCATTCCACATGCCCATCATGTGAAAAAAATCCCCTTTTTCAATCTTTTCCCACTCACTTGAAATCTATTCACTCTCATTTTATATCATCTTATCTATGTCCCTCATGATTTCCTATACCTCCATAAGATTATCCCTCTGTCTCCAATACTCCAAAGAAAACAAACACAGCTTATATAGCCTTCCCTTATAACTCAGTGTACTTATTACTTTACTTAATTAGATCTTAATGATGTACTCATTGCATTGAGAATCCATTGTTAAGCAGCTGAAGTTACTGCCACTAATTCTATGTAATATATAGAGTCATAGATAGATACATCATGAAAATAGGCCCTTTAGTATTAGAGACCATGCTGAACATCAAGCACACATTTACATGAATCCAATTGCAGATCCCATTTTATTCTCTTATATTCTCATCAACCACCACTTTCACAACCCCCCTCATAAGCCCCTACTAATCCTTTATCACATTCTCCCCATTGACTCCAACACCCCACCATCATTATATTTTGTCTCATAGAAACAAAACTGACCATCACTCTCAGGGACATCAAATAATTTATTGAACCAAGTTGTAGCCAACGCCCAGTTTTGGAAATTATTTTTCACTGAATGCAGATTAGTTATGGGCTTAAGGAACATGATGAATGTGGCTCTTGGCAAGATATTTGAATATTCTTCTTGGCTTTGGCACCTTTGCCATAGTGTACCTCATTGCCTAATGGGCCACCAACCACAACTAAAAATCTTGAACAACCTGGTTCCAGTCATCAATATAATTTGCACAGAGGTTAATTATTGTTTTCAAACAGATTTATATCTTTAGTCTGTTAATTTCCTGAGCACTTGCTTTTCACAATCTCTCCAGTGGACATTGTCTGGAATGAAGACATCCACCATCTACACTCCTCCCTCATCATCTTGTATTCTTGTGACATGACCCATCATCTCAGCTACATCTGTCATGATGCCCACACTCCATCCTTCCCAACTGCAGCTTTTCTGTGTTTGGAACTTTGACTTGTACGCTCAGTCTCAGTATCCACTGAAGCTTTTGAGTACTTTCTTTCAGCTTATGACTGTAGGTTGTGCAGGATACAAATACACCATTTAATTACATGAGGATGACAGCCTTGTAAGTGTCCACCTGGTCTTTAAGTTGAAACCTGGCCAAAAGCAGGGGTGATGTTCTCAGAACTGTTGCCATCCACACCCTCCCTGAAGGTTATCTACGGGTTTACTACTTTTTTCAGTGGTGTGTACCCATGGCAGGATATGTGCATTCTTGTGGTCTGCACATCCTCACACAACATTCCTTTGGCAGAACAAGGGAGTGGTGAAGCAACCTTGTGTCCTCCATCTCTTCCTAACCACCCCAACCCCTTTGCAAACACACCCACCCTGATTTGTGGTGACCAGTGTTGGCCCTTCACCATTTTGACATCTGGTAGAGAGAAATTTTGTTAGTGAATGTTACAGAATGTGCTTGAGTGATGTCCAGTTAAATAGCTTTAAGTGATGCAAACAAACGTGAATTAGTATTAGTTAATCATAAAACTGAGCAGAGAAAATATTCCATGTTCTCATTGTGATAACCAGTATGGCTTGGATTCTTGGCCTGTACTGAGAAATGCAGGCATGGATCAATCAACTGTCACAATATCAGTGACCATCTGTTTTTGCAATGTAATCTGGCACCCAAGATCGAGATGAGGTTGCATTCATTTGAACAGGGACAATTCGACTCCATTTAAAATTTCCTCTGGATAACTATTCCTCCACAAAACCTGGAAAATGTATTCAAATTCTGGAAGTGGTATTCCAAGTTTTTTTTAATTTAGTGTTGCTAAGATTAATCTCTCATTAATTAATTTAAATTAAAAACACATATAGTACGAATTCAGCAATATATAATATATTACGGATGATTCTCTTTGCTACTAACTTCAATGGTATAGAATATCTTGCATATTTTAAAATTATTTGATGATTTGTAATCCTTATGCACAAGTTTTGATTCCAGCCAGTAATAACCAAATGAAAGTACCTTTAATGCTAACATTTGAAATATGATATATGTTTAATTGGAAGTATAACTTTAAATCAAATAATGATTGACAAACGAGGGACTGCAGAGTCTGGAATCTGGAACAACATGCAACTGCTGGAGGAACTCAATAGATCAAACAGAATCAGAAAAGGAATGGTCAATGTTGCGAGCTGGAAACCTTCATCAGAGCTGAGAGTTTGAAGATGAGAAAGCTGGTATATGACAGCAGGGTGAAAAGAGTAGAACCAGAGCTAGTGGGGGCATTAGTGGAGCAAAGTGATATTAAGGATGGTCAACAGAGGCAATAGACAGGCAGATACTAGATAAAGGGAGAGATAAGCAAGAGAAGCTAACGTCAATATGTCGCTTGTCTCCTGAGATGGAGACAGAGAGATTTATAAAGGAGTGAAAAGTGTCAGAAATGCTCCAAATTGATAACATTCATGATTTCTGCAGGGAGCAGCTCTAGTGCAGTAATCAATGTAATGGAGGAAGAGATGGGTGCAGTGCTGGGGTAGGTTTTGAACAAGGGCTGTTTCATGGAGCCAGCAATGAGACATGCATATGTGGGGCCCACACCTTTCATCTGAAGGAAATAAGAGGAATCAAAAGAGAAGTTATTAAAGATGAGAAAAGTTCTGCCAGATGGGTGTGATCATCAGTGGAGGAAATTGGTCAGAATGTTGTTCCCATAAGAAATGAAGGACTTGGAATCCTTCCTGGTGGGGCATGGAGTTGCACGGAGACTGGACATCTGTGTTGAAGGTAAGATGGTGGGCAGCAGATAATTTGGAGTTGTCAAAGCGATGGACGGCATGGGAAGTATGCCAGATGTAGGTGGGAATGGACTGGTCAAGGGGAAAGAGGAAGGAATCAAGATATGAGGGGATACGTTTGGTGCAAGAAGAAACAATGGACTTGGCAGGATAGTCTTGTTGGTGGATCTTAGGTAAGAGGTAGAAGTGTGCAGAATGGAGTTGTGACATGATCTGGTTGGGAGGGGAGATCTGATTAAATGGGAATATTTATTGAATGGTGGCTTGTGTATTCTCACTCACCTGCAACTAGAAATAGCTCTTTGCAATAAATTACAAAAAAAGCCAAATAGACCAGGCATTTGTAAGTAACAGATGTCACTGTAATTGCTTTGACTTTGCAGGGCAGGCAGATTAGCTGGATAAGAGTTCACTGCATACGAATCCAACAGATAAATATTTGTTTTTTGCATAAGAAAGTCTCCACATAATATGAACACACATTTTTAAAGGCAATGTTCATTTGCACATATGTTTGTCTCCTTGTGTGACAGAGATTTAAACCTAATTATGGACAGAATCTTGTTAGGATTGTTAAAGGATGCGTACAAAGTAGCTTCATGACTTGGCTTCGCGAATGAAGATTTAGGAAGGTGGCTGTCCACATCTGCTGCATGCTCGCTGGTGGCTGACGAAGCCAATGTGCGACAGACATGCCCAGCCGTAGCGGCTGCAAGGGAAATTCTGTAGAAGGTCTATTAATTAAACAGGAGACAAGGAAATTATGTTCAAAAGCAAGTCACAGACTTCAGCTGTTACATGGCACCAGAACTGAACAAGGAATAATTCAATGCACACTGCACTAATTATTTCCTCTAGCACAGTATATTTGCTGGCATATGATAAGATGTTTCAGTGAGGTACTTAAATAAATGAGACACTTTGTTGGGTTTGTGCCAGTGACTTGGTAACAAATGAGCTCTTTTGTATGTTGACATGACTTCTTGGGAGAATGCACATTTCAAAAGGAGCTACTTACAGTATTTGACATCAAGATGAATCTTTTCATCAGGTGTTTGGACCCAGTAAACCAACAGGCCATCAATACCAACAGATGGTATTCTTCACTTTGAGCCTTTCCTCTGTGACACACAGACAACTTTTGTAGATTATGCTCCACAAATCCAAGAAAACTCAAATGTGAATCTCAATAATAGAAACATTTAATTTACAAAACTATGTATTTCCACTTTAAAGCATTAATACTTCAACAACAACAAAAATCAGGCTCTTAACCAACAATCTCATTGTTTTGTACTTCCACTTGGCAATTGAATTTGTTCTCAAAATTGATGCAAACTATTTACCAAATTGAAGATTCAAATCTTTCTGCAGTGTCTGAACACTGAGGTTGAGGAACACATTTTCAAAGCTGCAACATTCCATGTGGTTTTACGTGACATTTACTTGAATGACAAATTGCTGTAATTTACCTCAACGTGGCTTTGCCTTGTGTCTCTGAACCTTCACCAGATGTTTTTTATGAAGCTTGGCAACCTCGTTGTACAACCCTCCTTCGGAAAGCTCAGCACCAGGTGACAAGAACATTCAAAGTCAGCTTTTGGTAAGGATATTCTGTGCTCATTCAACATTCTTGTGGTGGGCGTTGGACTCTTGCATTTCAGATGTGGTCTCAAAACTGACAAAGATGCTTGCATCAATGTAATATATAATTACAGTATTATCTCATCGACCAATATAGGTTCAATGTTAAATCACAAATTATACCAGAAAACTTTCTGCTTGGGGTAAGTGAATGGTCAAGATGAGCAAAACATTTTATCTTACTGAAGGTGTAAATTTTATTTCAGCTAAAAACTAAAATCTCTGCACCCCACTGGCACATCATTATGTGAGGAGTTGTATCAAATAATAATGTATTTTTTATAGGTAAGTGGCATAAAGTTGTTCAAAAAGTACTGTCCAGCCAATGGAGTTGCATTCTCAATCGCCAATCACTGAACAACTACCATAGTGTGAATAATCTGCACAAGTAAATATTTAGCTGTCTATCCCTCTCAATTATTACTGAGCAACCAAAGCTGCTCCTGCCCCTCCCTCTTCCCCCTAACCTTCCGCTCTGGCTTCTGCCTTCTTTCTTCCCAATCTTGATGACAGGGCTTTGGCCAGAACCATTACCTGTTTATTGCCTTCCATGGCTGCTTCCTGACCCTTTGAGCTCTTTGTATGTTGCTCCAGTTTTTCAACTTCAGCAGCCTCTCTTGTTTGCTACTGCTCATCAAGGCCAACAAAGTGACAAAGAATAAAGACAATGTCACTACCTTCCATATTTGCCATAAATTCCACTGCCTTTCCACCAACTCTACTGTTTTTGTTGAACTGAACCAGACTGTTCACATCCATATTAAGTGTTCATCAGCCTATCACCAGATAATGTGTATCAGCTAGTTTGCCTGTTTCAATTTCTGTAGCTTTTTTTTCCCCACAACATGAGGCTGTTCCAAGTTTCTCTTTGCTCACCTCCCTTGTTCTGCCAAAGGATGGCTGTGTGAGCATAGCCTGCAGCAGCCTCTCCAGACCAGGTGCTAAAGGAACTCCCCAAGTAGGCACCATACACAATCTCTATCAGATGAGGTGAAACGCAGGGAGTCGGGTGCTGAAATTTGGGAATTACTGAGCCAGAGCAGACCTCTGAAAAGAGGCTGCAAAGTTGTGCAGACTCGACCACTGAGGAACGGAGCTTCCATTGTGGCCTCAATGACTGAGGAATCGAGGCCTCTGTTGGGGTGATGTGACCTTCAGTCTTTGGCGTCTTCCGCACTGGTGTTGGCATTGCTTGCCAACAAGGAGATGGCATGGCAAAGTCAGAGGAGGTGTTCTGTGATGTCCAGGAGTGACACAGTCATGTCCCTCGGTCGAGGGTCCTGAGATGCATTGTCCAGGATCGTGGGGCCTTGTGGTGGACAACTTTGGGCTCAAGAGACTGAGAGAGGTGGTTTGCCTTTAAAGCTGGAGGACATTTAACATATTGAGTCCAGCAGATGCCGGTAAACCTGGCCTAAGATAGCAGCTTGGCAGTAGCCTGCAGTGGCCTCTCTGGACCGGACGAATGGTTTCTTCATTTGAGCGAGTGAACATTTTAACATCTGAAGTCTAATGATATTGCAACCTGCCTTTACTGTGCCCATTACCTAAACTTTGAAAATCAATGTATTGTAGCACTCTTCTTATACATTTTAATGTTGTTTTGTGTCATTTTGATTTTAGTGGAAGAGAGATAGTATATATTTGAGATATTTAATTGTCCTGCTGGGATACAATCGCAGCTAAGGCCCAGAATGGCAGCATGGCAGTCGCTTACAGTGGTCTCTTCAGACCTGAAGTTTCTGTTCTTGCGCTCGCTGTTTGTAGTTTTATGCTGTTTTTATATCATACTGTGGATTTGGAGAACATTGCCTCTTTTTTCTACTGTGGCACTGCTTTGCAGGATGGTTTTAAAGTTACAAATAAAGGCTACTTGACTTGATTTGACTTGATTTTTCATTCAAAAGTCTGCTGCAAATGTCCTCAATCTCAGGCCTGCTCACAAATCATCCAAATGTTTGCTGTCCAATATTAAGGCACGGTAAAGCAGCACATCAATTTTAGTATTCACATCCTTGTTTTCTAATCACTTCATAACCTCATCATAGAGCACAGAACATTACAGAACAGGACAGGCCCTTCAACCCATTTTGTTGTACTGACCCATGTAAAGCTATTTCACCACAACCTAATTTTTTCCTTACCCCACTCCAATAACCTTCTATTTTTCTTAAATCCATATGCCTCTCTAAGAGCCTTTTGGATTTCCCTATTGTACTAGTTTTCTCCACCAGTTTCAGAATGCATTCCAGGCATTCATCACTCTCTGAGTTAAAAAAAATGTACCCTTGGCATCTCCCTGAACTTTCCTCCACTCACCTTAAATCAAGACCTCATCTTTCCCTGTAAGCTTTTCCAGCATAAAACAAAGTCCAAGATATCTTGCATCACCAATGCAAGAATCTTAATCATAGATCACTGAAACAGGCCATTCAGCCCAATATTTCCACACTGATCAATTTGTCTACCTGAATTAGTTCTATTTGCCTGAATTTGGCTCACATCATTCTAAACCTTTTCTATCCATGTATGTGTCTAAATGCCTTCTAAGTGTCATAATTATACGTGCCTCTTCAGCTTCTTCAGACAGGTCATTCCATTCACTCACCAGACTGTATGAATGTTCCCCATCAGATCCCTATTAAATCTTTCTTCTCTCATCTTTAAATACAATTTCAGCCTCAGCTCCCCAAAGCCTCGAGGAATTTGCTCTTTAAATCTTTACACTTAGTGATCACCTCTTCCTCATTTAAGACTCTAAAACTTCATGTTTGGCACAGTTACATCCTTTTTATACTGAAAAGCTGCGTTATTGTCGTATACGCAATCTGTATCTGGAAGCCAGCTTGCTTGCTCACACAGAACAGAAGAAAGCCGGGTCAGTAAGTCCTTTTACACAACAAGTCAGCTTCCGGAAGCAAAAGAGGCAGGACCTGATATACAGCCCCACTTTTCCTTTGACACTACCTGCCTTGGCGGATAAAAGATGGATAAGTTCAGAATTCTCAATCTACCTTCGACACATTCACACAGGTAGGCAAAGCATTCAAAATGCAGATAACACCGGCGTGAATCATCTGGGTAAAAGGGGTTTTAGTCAACTGGTCAAATATTTCAGTGATCTCTCAAGGTGTATTGCTCCTCAACAACGTGCATACTTGTAAATTTGATTGGAAGTTTACCAAGTAAATTATGGCTGAGTATCAGTGTCTTAGCTAGCAGGATGGAGGTGCTTGACGTGGATGCCCACCAAACCGCACCCCCCCCACCAATGTAGGTCTCCCCCACCCCAACTCCAACATAGCTCCCTCCGCTCTGATGCAACTCTCCCACCCCACTCCGACGGGGCTCTCCCCCCCCAACACCCCCACCTCCAGCTCCGACATGGCTCAGTGTGGTCCACCTTTCAACCACTGAATCACCATCTGGTATGTATCGTTTTTATGTGATCACTCCCCCTAACATTAGAACCTGGCTACGCCCCTGCTGAATATTCAACATGTTCTCCAATGTTTAAGGGCCTAGTATATGATGGCATATTTCATTTAAATAAAACTTAAAAGTGAAATAAATATAAATGATATACCTTTCATTCTGCATAGAGAATCTTTGATCTGACATTTTAAGTCTATTTCTCTTTCGAAAATGCGGACTGACCTGCTAAAGTGATTTGTCATTTTTTCGTTTTCGTACAAATATTCATGATTAACCCTGTGCAAATTGTGCAGCATCATGGATTGTGAGCCATTCCATTGGGAACATTATGTGTGGCAGCAAATAAAATATCCTCGATAATGGTGGCCATGAAGATAGCATATTAAAAAGTTTAAATAAATGAGTTAAGTTTATTTGTCACAAAATACATTGCATAATGAGAAGTGTTCTACAATCATCTTTCTTTTCTTTGGCTTGGATTCGCGGACGAAGATTTATGGAGGGGGTAAAAAGTCCACGTCAGCTGCAGGCTCGTTTGTGGCTGACAAGTCCGATGCGGGACAGGCAGACACGATTGCAGCGGTTGCAAGGGAAAATTGGTTGGTTGGGGTTGGGTGTTGGGTTTTTCCTCCTTTGCCTTTTGTCAGTGAGGTGGGCTCTGCGGTCTTCTTCAAAGGAGGTTGCTGCCCGCCAAACTGTGAGGTGCCAAGATGCACGGTTTGAGGCGTTATCAGCCCACTGGCGGTGGTCAATGTGGCAGGCACCAAGAGATTTCTTTAGGCAGTCCTTGTACCTTTTCTTTGGTGCACCTCTGTCACGGTGGCCAGTGGAGAGCTCGCCATATAACACAATCTTGGGAAGGCGATGGTCCTCCATTCTGGAGACGTGACCCACCCAGCGCAGCTGGATCTTCAGCAGCGTGGACTCGATGCTGTCGACCTCTGCCATCTCGAGTACTTCGACGTTAGGGATGAAAGCGCTCCAATGGATGTTGAGGATGGAGCGGAGACAACGCTGATGGAAGCGTTCTAGGAGCCGTAGGTGGTGCCGGTAGAGTACCCATGATTCGGAGCCGAACAGGAGTGTGGGTATGACAACGGCTCTGTATACACTTATCTTTGTGAGGTTTTTCAGTTGGTTGTTTTTCCAGACTCTTTTGTGTAGTCTTCCAAAGGCGCTATTTGCCTTGGCGAGTCTGTTGTCTATCTCATTGTCGATCCTTGCATCTGATGAAATGGTGCAGCCGAGATAGGTAAACTGGTTGACCGTTTTGAGTTTTGTGTGCCCGATGGAGATGTGGGGGGGCTGGTAGTCATGGTGGGGAGCTGGCTGATGGAGGACCTCAGTTTTCTTCAGGCTGACTTCCAGGCCAAACATTTTGGCAGTTTCCGCAAAGCAGGACGTCAAGCGCTGAAGAGCTGGCTCTGAATGGGCAACTAAAGCGGCATCATCTGCAAAGAGTAGTTCACGGACAAGTTTCTCTTGTGTCTTGGTGTGAGCTTGCAGGCGCCTCAGATTGAAGAGACTGCCATCCATGCGGTACCGGATGTAAACAGCGTCTTCATTGTTGGGGTCTTTCATTGCAGGCAAAATCTTCGCTAGGATTCTACTAAATAGAATAATACCTAGTGTCGCCAAGAATATTCTCCCAGAATCACAGTGCGGCTTTCGCGCAAACAGAGGAACCACTGACATGGTCTTTGCCCTCAGACAGCTCCAAGAAAAGTGCAGAGAACAAAACAAAGGACTCTACATCACCTTTGTTGACCTCACCAAAGCCTTCGACACCGTGAGCAGGAAAGGGCTTTGGCAAATACTAGAGCGCATCGGATGTCCCCCAAAGTTCCTCAACATGATTATCCAACTGCACGAAAACCAACAAGGTCGGGTCAGATACAGCAATGAGCTCTCTGAACCCTTCTCCATTAACAATGGCGTGAAGCAAGGCTGTGTTCTCGCACCAACCCTCTTTTCAATCTACAATCATAGTAACAGGTTATCTCTAACATTCAAGTTCAAGTCTATTATCATCCAATTGTACAAGTAGAACCCCAGTGTACAGTGTTCTCCAGACATCAGTGCGAAAACAGACATTCGGCATAGTAACCTGCCACTTTGGACCACAAGCCCATGCTGCCCAATTAACTTACAACTCCCAATGGTGGGACGAAACTGGAGCACCTGGGGAAAACATACGCGGACACAGGTAAAATGTACAAACTCCTTACAGGATTTGAACCCTGGTCTGATGGCTGGTTCTCTAACAGTGTTGCGCTAACTGTTACACTAGCCGTGCCGCCCTGCAAACACACATTCAGATATACAGACAAATGATTTACACATATATATATATATATATATATATATATATATACAAAAAATTTTTGTTTAATCAATAGTAGAGTTTCGCAGGGTTTGCATGAGCAGTTAATTGAACTGTGTTGAATGATGAAATTCATGGTTTTGTAGCCAGGTTTGCAGACGGTACAAAGATAGGAGGAGGGGCAGTTAGTATTAAGGAAGCCCTGTGTCTGGAGAAGGACTTAGACAGATTAAGAGATTGGGCAAGGAAATGACAGATGGAATACAGTATATGGTCATGCACTTTGGTCAAAGGAATAAAGATGTAGACTATTTTCCAAAAAGGCAGTGTGTTCAGAAATCAAAGGTGTTGAGGGACTTGGGAGTCCCCATGCAAGATTCCCTAAAGAGAATATGGAGTCAGTGGTAAGGAAGGCAAATGGAATCCAAGCCATTATATTTTTGAATGGACAATGAACCACAAACACTCATCAATTTCTCCTCCTTTGCACTAATTTATTATTTTTCTAATGTAATTTATAGCAATTTTGTAATACTGCTGCAAAACAATACATTTTGGGATACATTCATGAAAATAAATGCTGATTTTAATTTTTTTAAATTTACAGCGCAAAAAGGGCCCTTTCAGTTCATGAGCTTGTGCCACCAAATTACACCCAAATGATCAACAACCCCAGAACATTTTGAACAGTCAGAGGAAGGAAACCCATGCAGACATGAGGAGAATCAAACAATGTTGGATTCAAACCCCAGTCCCAATTGCTGAAGCTACAACAACATGCTGTTAATTGCTATGCTAACCATGTTCCCTAATTCTGATTTTGAGACAGATAGCATATAACAGCAAAGATGCAATATTGATACATTACAAGACATTGGTCAGACCACATGAGTAGTTTTAGGCTCCATTCAGAGGAAGAAGGTGTTAGCATTAGAAAATATTCAGAGTAGATTCACTAGTATGATCCCTGAAACTAAATGGTTATCAAACAAGAAGCATTCGATAGCTCTGAGACTGTACTTGCTGGAGTTAAAGGAATGAGTGGGATCTTATTATAAACCTGTCGAAAACTGAAGGAAGTGGACAGAGTAGATGTAGAGAAGTTGTTTGAGAGTCTAGGACCAGAACGTATAGCCTCAGAATACAAAACAAAATTGTTAGAACAGAGATGAAGAGAAATCACATCACCTGAAGGTGGTGAATCAATGGAATGTGCTGCCCTGGACTGTTGTGGAGGCTGACATTAGTTATATTTAGGATAGTTAGATAAGTTCTTGATTAGAAAGGAAAGAAAGAGTTAAGGAAGAGAAGGCAGGAGAATTGAGTTTAGAAGGATAGTAGATCAGCGAAGATGGAAAGGCTCAAGGGGTATACTCAGTGGGCTGAATGGCCAATTCCTTCTCCAATGTCTTATGGTCTAAAGAGCACATTTTACAAGGTATAGGACGACAATGAACAGGAAAATTAATTAACATCAAGCAAAGGCGATATGATAGCACACTTATGGGGTTCATTCAAGACCCTGACAGTTGTAGGAAGAGGCTTGTTTGTGCATGCTTTCACACTCTTAAGTCTTCTTCTTGATGTGGAGGGTGGGGGGAAGGGAGAATAGAGTATGTGTCCAGATGCGATGAGTCCTTCAGTGTGTTGGCTGCCTTTCCTAGGCAGCAAATTATAATCACTATATTAAAATATAATGCAAAATGTCTAGATACTGCATGCTTAAAGAATCAAATCATAATTTGGGTTTGTTTGTGTCACAAAATATTACTCTGTAGGGTTGTCACAGAACAGGCAAGCATTATATCCAAATGCACATGAGTCCTCAGGAGTCAAATACTGTTCTTTCGTCAGTTCAGATAATATGATACAAAGAGTCAACATCACTCTGCGAGTGGAGTGTGAACTGCATCCCACTTTTCCCCATGATCTTTTAATGTGCAATTAACTCTCAGGCTGAGTGGAAAAATAACTATTAAATTACTTCTCAGGATTTATTTGTCGACGATCACATTTTTAGTCTGAGGAATAACTACAGAATATAAAATAATCAAGTACAGTCATATACATTCCTTTGTGTTACTCATTTGGAATTGCTAATTTGATTTTCTTGATTAAAGAGTTTTAAAGTTCTTCAACCATTCAGTTTCTAAGTTTACAGCCCGTGTTTACCCTCCATGACTTGTAGTGTTGATCTCTGCTTAAACAAACATGGAATCTGGCAGATAAGACAACACAACATATTTACAAAGTTAACCATGCAAAAATAAAATCTACACATCATGGGAATACAAAATTGATGAGGAAGGAACATTTAAAAAAAGACAATTAAATTTACCAATTATTTCGATGTTCGGATGAAAATTGTACCAAAGCATAATTATATATTGAAGAGATATTTACATGTACTTTTTTCTGTGTCTGAAATGGTCTTCCATACATTGTTGGGCACCACTTTTGGGTGGCGCTCTATTACAGCACCAGCGAAAAAGGTTCAAATATGGTGCTGTCTGTAAAGAACTTATACACCCTCCTACGTAGGGTTTTCCCAAGTTTCCTCCCACCCTCCAAAAATGTACAGGGTATAGGGTTGATTGAGTGTAATTGGGCAGCGTGGGTTTCAATGGCCAGAATCAGCTTCTACAATGTTGTGACTTTTTTTAATTAAACATTTCAATTGGTTTATAGATCATTCAATTGTTACACCAAGTACTTCAGTTCCCTTAACTAGTGTAACAAATGCCTGAAAATGTACATTTGAATTCTTCATAAAAAGATTAAAATATTTATTAGTAAATGAGTTGCAACTTGCTACATTAATTGCTTTCCTACTGGAATCCTTTTGTAAACTACCAAAATGAATATGTATAATATGATAGAATTAGAGAATTGTTAAACTACAGAAACAAGAGGACTAGAAATGGAAGCAAAAAATGCTGGAAAGACTCAGCAGGTCAGGCAGCATCTGTAAAGGTTAAAACCTTGTGTTTTTTTAATTCTTAGTAAATTTTGTGCCTATCTCTTTAAGAGACTATTGTTTGTAGTGTTACCATAGTTACTATTATGTAACATGTCATAATATCTGCCCAGACTACTGGCTTGTTTATTAATCTTCAGGAGTAGAAGGTGTGAGCACAAGAAATTTTTCATTGAATTTTCTGTGCATCTCATTTAAGTTTGTGTATTTCTTCAAACTAGTATTTCTATTTTTGCATCATGATACAGTAAATATTTTGTTATTCATTTTTATGAAAGTCTTAATGCAAAATTATGCAAAATGTTTATCTCTTTTATCAATGAATTAAAGCTACATAAAGCAACAGCCACAGAGTTAGATTTATTGGATTAAAGAGATGGAACTTACAAATATTATAGCTCATGCTTTTGCAAGATGATATTTTGAAATTAGGATATATTAGAATAAGGAAAGTGTTGTCTATAGCATCTATGGAAAGGGAAACAGTTTGCAGTGAGGTTGAAGAGCCTCTCTCAGAAAGAGAGGAAACAAGTTAGTTTGGGCACAGAGTAAATGGGGGAGTTAGTGAAGTTATTTTTTTTAATTTGCAAGCAGAAAATGTTCATTAGGTCCTTTCCCAATCCTTGCAAAGCAAATAAGTCAGTCCAAATCCTTGTTCATTTTCCAAAGTCCTGAAAATGATAAGTTTTGAACATTTTTGGTCAGCATGGATGAGTTGGGTCGAAAGGTATGTTGCTGTGCTGCACGGCTCATTAAAAGAAAACTTTCAACTTCCTTTAGAGCTCTGCAGAGAAAATTTAGCTGCCAAACATTCGGACAGCACCTTCCAGATCATTACTACGAAGGAGGTAGAAAACTACTCAACGTCTGGAGAAGTCCCAGTGATCAGCTTCAGGGACCTCACAGCTTTTTGACAATATCCAAATGATAGCCACCAAGGAACAATGATCAATAAAGCAGGCAGAACATTAACAGGCCAGGCTCAAATTGCAGAAGAAAAATATTAAAAGTAAGAATTAAGGAGCAAAGTTTTTTTTAATCCAAACATGATTGGTTATGGGATGTGAAAAGGGGAACCTATTAAACAAGAGAATAAAACTAACTTTAAGAGGGAATTAATGAGGTAATTTTACACATCAGTGTTCCTATGAATTCCGTATCTGCAGGGAGTGCAAAGTCCCAGGGTGCAGCCTATAGAATTCCAGCCATTAAAATTAATGGATGGAAAAATTAAGGCTGCACACATGCAATGTTCTTATTTTAATTCCCAGAGAGTGAGATTTAATTCCAAAAGGCAAACATGGGATATTACCCCCTCCCCACACATCAGTTCCATCTGGTTCAATGTGCCCTTTACTTCTCCCCTAATAGTTTCCATTATATCACCATCATCGCCTCCTTTAATCATCCGATTCTAGGACTGTAATGCTGTCAATCAACCACATTAGACAGAGAGTTGTGATTAATAGGCTTTGACACCATAAGACATCTCACATGTTGCTGGCCTGGTTCCAAGGCAGGTACTGAGGGAGGAGTTTGGGCATAACAGCCTTTATGGGGAGGAGCCACAGGTGTAGGGGGCCAGCCAGCTCATACAGTGCATTCATACAGACAGTGCTAATAGCTATACAGTGGTTCCACCATATTCACCCCTTCTTTTAAAATAATGTCCAGTGGGGAGAAGTGAATCAATGTCCATTACAGGATCAGCCTGTCCATTGGTCTCGTCTGTCGTGACGTCACAGGGCTTGTTGTGGCGCAGCTGCTAGCTCCTGTGTGGTGTTTTGTGTGGCAGGTAGCTGAGGGGGGTTAATAGGACTGTGGAGATGCTTGGTCTGGGGTTGGAGGGGGGTGTCAGGCGCAATTAGTTGGGCCATTTGGCCTGTTACGTGAGGGGATGCAGATTGGTTGGTTGAAGGGTCCCCTGCATTTGCTAGGTCCTGGAGAGAAACCATGTCCTGCTGACCATCCTGGTACTCCACATAAGCATACTAGAGGTTTTCATGGAGGAGGTGGACCTTTTAGGTCCTGGTATGCCTCAAAAGCAGGACATGTCCAGGAGTTGTCAGCCAGGACGGAAATGTGGTTCTCAATGCCAACTTCCTGCAGAAGGAAAAGAGCCTTTCATGCAGTGTGGCATTAGTAGCATACAGAGGAGGGTCTTGGTCATGTGGAGCATGTCAGGGATGAATTCTTACCACTGGGAGATGAGGAGGCCTTTTGACTTGATTGCCTTCCAGGCAGTGGTGTTTTCCCTTGCTATCTGGCCATTCCCTCAGGGGTTATAGGTCTTGGTCCAACTTGTGCCTATGCTCTTGGCCAGCAGGTACTGACGCAGCTCCTCAGATCCATAAACAAGGATCCCCAGTCACTATGGATATAGCATTGGTATCTGAACAGAGTGAATATGCTGCATAGTAACTTTATGACTGTATCATGTCTGGGCAGGGGATGTTGAAAGGGAAGTGAGAGTATTCATCGATAATGTTGAGGAAATATACATTCCTGTTGGTGGAAGGGAGGGGGCCTTGAAGTCTCTACTCAGACGTTTGAAAGGGTGAGTGACTTTAATAATGTGAGTTTAGTCTAGCCGATAGAATTGGGGTTTACATTCGGCGCAGATGGGGCAGCTCCATCTGTCAGTTTCCTGATATCCTCAACCGAGTAAGGGAGATTGCAAGCTCTAACAAAGTGGTATAGCCTGGTGAACCCAGGGTGGCTGAGGCTGCTGTGGAAGACTTGCAGAGGGTCCAACTGTGCATTGGCGCATGTCCCCTGGGTCAGGCATCGGGAGGCTTGTTAAGCTTTCTGGGCCAGTACAAGATCTTGTAGTTGTAGGTGGATAGCTCAATTACCCACCTCGGGATCTTGTCGTTCTTGATATTTCCCTGCTCTTTGTTATTGAACATAAGGGTGACCTCATGTTGGTTAGTCAGCAGGGTGAACAATTTGCCAGCCAGTGGCGCACAGCTTCCACTATGGCTTGGGCTTCCTTCCTGATGGCTACGTGCCAAAGTTCGGGGCCCTGGAGGATTTGGGAAAAAAAATACCATGGGCCTGCCCATCTGGTTGAGCGTGGCTACCAGGGCAAAGTCGGATGCATCACTCACAACATGGAAAGGGATGAATTCATCCACCGCATGCATCGCTGTCTTGGGGATGTTGATGCATGTGAATGCCGCTTAGGCTTCTGCCAATAGTGGAAAAGTGGCTGATTTTACCGGGGGCGGGCTTTGTCTGCATAATTAGGGATCCACTTGGCGTAGTAGGAAAAGAAATCCAAGCACCTTTTCAAGGCCCTGAGGTTGTGGGCCAATGGGCGCTCCAGCAGGGGGCGCATGAGGTCAGGGTCAGGCCCAATGATGCCATTCTCCATCACGCCACCGAGATGGCCAGCTGTGAAGTGCTAATCTTCTTGGTGAGGAGCCAGGAGCAAGGAGAATCACTGGAAAAACTGTGAATAACAGTGGTTTAAACATTTATTTATTTAGACGTGTGGAGGCTAGGAATAGTAGAGGGTTAGGTGTTTATTTATTTGTTTGTACATGTAGAGGGGCTAGGACTAGCAGAGCTTTAAAGGTCGGTCAATGAATCTATATATTTATTTAGACATGCAGGGACTATGGTCGGGAAGGGGGCCTAGTGCGCAGGTGCATGATGTTGGTCAATAGCAGATTTAAAAAGAGCAAGACACTTTACTTTGTTTTTTTTTACATTTATTAGAAAACAAAGTAATAACCACAATTACCTAATTAAAATATTAAGCTTATTTTGTTTTTCAGTTGGTTTACCATTTAGAATTAAATATTTAAGTGACTTGTTAGTGTTAAGTGTTGAGGCAGTGATTGGATCATTGGCCTGCAGGTGTGAGGAATTGAGCAAATTGTCACGAGCTGCACACTTCTTGTGTTCATAGAGTTAACATTATCTAAAAGGTGGTCCAGGCCCAGGAGCAGCCATTGATGGAATGGCTCAAGGAAAGAGTGGGATTTTAAAGTTGCTGCTTGAATCTAAGAAGGTAAGTCTAATCAAGGGAGTTTTCATACAAAGTTAGGGGTGTGGATTATTCTAGATGCAGGAGATCTGGGTTGTATACTTATCTCAGCTAATCCTACCTGTAGAAAGTGCATTCATCAACTTATTGAGCCTGGCAACTAGAGCTGGCTGAACTGTGGTTGTTAAAGTGGTTGAGGCAGCCACTGAGAAGAGTTGCAGGGAGGTAGTCACCCCAAATAGATAGAGCACAGATAGCTGTGTGACTGTCAGGGAAGGAAAAGGAAGGCAAGGGTAGTGCGGAGTACCCCATGTGGATGTTCCCACTGATAATGGGTATGCTGTTTTGGATACTGTTGGTGGGAAGGATCTATTAGGGGCAAGTTGAGGCAGTCAAGTCACTGGTGCAGAGGCTGGACACCTCAGCTAGAAGGAAAGGGCTGAGAGAGGAGAGCCTTGGTAACAGGGGGCTTGTTGGTTAGAAGGGCGGACAGGAAGTTTGTTGGAATGTATTGTGACTCCTGATGGTTTGTTGTCTGTTGCCAGGGTCAGGGATGTCTCTGACTCCACAGCATTCTGGAAGGGGGGGAAGAGACACTTATGGATGTTGTGGTTCATGTGGGGACCAATGACATAGAGAGGAGAAGAGGTCCTTGAGGGAACTTAGGGAGTTGGGTAGGAAGTTAAAAGACAGGACCTCAAGGATGGTAATAGCAGGATTGCTGCCTGTGCCATGTGCTAGACAGGGTACAAATAGAAAGTTATAGGTGATAAATTTGTGGCTGAAGAGTTGTGGCAGGGTTTCAGATTTCTAGATTATTGGGATCACTTCTGGGGAAGGTCAGACCTCTATATATATATATATATATATATATATATATATATATATATATAAAAATAGATAGATAGATAGATATATTTTTTTTTAAATGGCTGTTCTTGAACTGGAAGGGGACAAATGCTGGCAGGAGGTTTTGCGAGAGCTGATGGGTAGGGTTTAAACTCCTTTGGCAGGTTGTGGGAATCAGATCATGAATGCAGAGGTGAGGGTAGTTGGACAAAAGCAGGATGCTACAAGTCTAATGTTGAGGAAAGACAAGAAGGGGGGAAAATCATAACTGCCACCATTTAGAAAGGTTGAAACATGCCTATTTCAGCACTAGGAGTATAAGGAATAAAGGGGGTGAACTTAAGAACTTGTATCAGTACATGGAGCTATGATATTGTAGCTACTACTGAAACCTGGCTGGAGGAAGGACAGGACAGGATTGGATATGCAGGTACCAGGGTATAGCTGTTTTATTTTTTTTTAAAAAAGGAGTGGCAATGTTGCTTAAGAGTAGTATCACAGCTTTTCAGAAGGAAGACACTGTGGAAGGTGAGTCCACTGAGTTAGTATGGGTGGAAATCAGAAATGGGAAGGGAGCACTCACTGTGCTGGGAGATGTCTATAGGCCCCCAAATAGTCTCCTGGATTCTGGGGGACAGATAAGTGGACAGATTCTAGAATGGTGCAGGAAACACAGGATTGTAGTTATGGGAGATTTTAACTTCCCTAATATTGACTGGGACCTCCAGGCTGCAAGGCAGATAGATGGTGTTGAATTTGTTAGGTGTTCAAGAAGGATTCTTAATACAATATGTGGACAGGCTGATGAGAGAAGGGGCCATACAGGATCTGATGCTGGGTATCAAATGGTAGACCTCTTGGTGGGGGAGCACTTTGAAAATGATCACAACTCCCTTAGCTTCAGTGTAGCTATAGAAATGGAGAGTGATTAACTGGGGAAGAGCAAATTATGAAAGGATTAGGCAGGAACTAGGGAATATTATTTGGAAAGAGATGTTCAAGGGGGAGAGCACAGAACTAATGTGGAGGAAGTTATGGGACCAATTAAGCTGGGTCCAGGACAGGTTGGTCCCACTAGGACAAGGGGGGAAAAATAGTAGGAAAGGGGAACCTAGGATGACCAAAATGGGTAAGGTGACTTGTAGAGAGGAAGAAGCAAGCTTATGTTAGAAAAAGGAAGCAGGGAAAAGATGGGGCTCATGAGAAATGTATTGAAGCCAGGAAAGAGCTCAAGAAGGAAATTGGGAGATCTCAAAGGGGGCATGAAAAGGCCTTGATAGGTAGGATTAAAGATAACACCAAGGCATTTTATGTATGTGTAGATATAAACAAAAATGATAGAAGTGGAGGGAGGACCATTAAAAGATGAGGCAACATGTACCTTGAAGCCAAAGAGGCAGGGGAGGTCCTGAATGAGCACTGTCAGTATTTACAAGAGAAAAGGATATTGATCAGGATGAAGTCTAAATAGAGCAGGACTATGTGGTGATTATGGAAAAGGAAGTGTTAGATCTTCTAAATATAAAGATTGATAAGTCCCTGGGGCTGGATAGATATACCTTAAGTTGCTGTGGGAGGCAAGAAATTTTGGGAGCATTAGCTATGGTCTTTGAATCCTCTTTGATTATGGGGAGGTGCCAGAGGAATGGAAAATGTAGCCCACTTGTTTTTTTAAAGTAATGAGGAGAATCCTGGGAATTATAGATCAGTGAGTCTCATGTCAGTGGTGTGTAAACTAATGGAAAGGATTCTTAAGGATAGGATCCACCAGCATTTGGAGAGGTATAATTTATTCGAATAGTCAGCATATCCCTGCGATTACCTTTTTTGTTACTATCAGGTTTTAAAAAAAAAAAATTATCAGAAAAACTAGGTATAGTTTAAAATTATTTAGACAATCCTCTTTAAAATTATTACTTAAGATGACTAAAAAAATATTTCTAAGATGTATATGCTGTTACAAAATAAAATGCCTAAACCAGATGTTCATAAACCAAGAATGAAATTGGAATCTGATTTAGAAAGATTGATGAAAATGTTTGGAGAAATTTGTGAAGACAAAATGATTAAGGTAATAAATGTACATTATAGGTTAGTGCAATATAACTTTTTACACCAATTGTATTTCATTCTGCATAAATTGAAAAATTATCAACTTAGTTCTTCAGATTTATGTTTTAGATGTGGTCAAGAAGTAGGTATTTTTACATTAGATGTGGACCTGTCCTAAGGTTAAAAGTTTTAGGTTGCAAGTTGAATCATTTTTGGAATGGATATTAAAAGTGAATTTGCCTTTTGATCCATTGTTGTTTCTATTTGGAGATATTAAGTCGATAGCTTTAAGATTGAAATTGACTATGTATCAAATTGAATTTTTGCATTTGTCTCTGGCTGTTTAAGTGTTTAGCTATTACATGGAAATCGAAGTCTCATTTAAGTATGAAAAGATGGTGTATTGAAATGAAAGCTTGTATTCCTTTAGAAAAGATTGCATAATTTAAGATAAATATTTTTCTTTACTAAAGTTTGGAGCTCTTGAAAATTATTGGTGTTAAAATTTGATCTCTCTGTCTGCTCCGATAGGTGCCACCGTTCTTGCAGCCAAAAAGTCTAAATGTGATTGTATAAGATCTTTTTCTTTCTTGGTGTGGAAGGGAGGAGGGAGAGTATTAGTAGGGTGGTTGGGATTTTTGTATAAAAATGTTTGTATCAATATGTAGCAATTAATGTGGTAATTTTAAATAAAATATTTAAAATAAAGAATAGTAAGTATAGCTTTGTAAAGGGAAGGTGGTGCCTTACGAGCCTAAATGAGATTCGAGGAAGTCTCAAAAGAAATTGAGGAGGGTAGGGCAGTAGATATGGTCTATGAATTTCAGTAAGGGATTTGATAAGGTTTTCCATGAGAGACTCATCCAGAAGGTCGAGAGGCGTAGGATCAGTGGCACCTTGACTGTCTGAATTTAAAAAAAAATAAAATAAAATGGCTTGCAGGAAGACAACAGTAGTGGTGGAAGAGAGGAACTCTACATGGAGGGCAGTGGCTTGTGGAGAGCCACAAGGATCAGTTTTTGGTCCCTTGATCTTTGTGCCTTTTTAATGTACAAGTGACATGGATGATACAGAAAGTTGGGTGAGTAAGCTTGTGGATGACATAAAAATGGAAGAATTGTAGATGGAGCTGAAGGCTGTCAGAGATTGCAAGAGGACAGAGACAGGCAGAAAAATGGCAAATGGATTCCAATCCAGTCAAGTGAGGTGATACATTTTAGCAGGACAAATAGAAAAGCTGAGTATGAGGTTAATGTCTGGTTAATTAAGAGTGTGAATGAACAGTGGGATCTTGGGGTTCATGTCCATATCCCTCAAGGTAGTTACTCAGTTTGATAGGATGGTTTAAAAAGCCTTAGATTCAGGGCTTCATTAATGGGGGGGTGGGGGAAGGAGAATTGTGTCTAAGAGTAGAGAAGTTGTGTTGCAGCTTTACAAGTCTCTGGTGAGGCAGGGTGGCAAATCTGGGACTTTGGAGCATAGAAGGATGAGAGAGGACTTGATTGATGTCTACAAAATTGAGGCAAGGGGTAGACAACCAATACCTGTTTCATAGGGTGGGAATAACAACCACTAGAGGACATGTGTATAAGATTGAGGGAAGTATAAGGGAGACATCAGGGGTAAGTTTTTTAGGATTTGTTGGGGCATGGAATGCCTTGCCAGGGGTGGTGGTAGAGGCTGAAACATTGGGGGCCTTTAAAAGACTAGAGATAGCCACATGGACAAAAGGAAAGGAGAAGGTTATAAGGTAGTGAGAGTTCAGTACTTTTATGGTTTGACACAACATGGAGGGTTGAAGGGCCTGAACAATACCATTATGTTTTAATGTTAATGTTCTTTTGGTTGTACATGAGGTTGAGACTTCTGGCCATCTGGAGAAATTTCTGTAGAATAGCATCATGATCCTGCTGGTCATGGCCGCAGATGATCACGTCGCCCAGTTGGGGAAATGTGGCCTTTGGCTCAAAGTTGTCCACTATCTGACCCATCACCCTCTGGAAGACAGGGACCCAGAGGAAGTGGTTGAGGCAGTCGTCTACCTTGAAGGCAGTGTATGAGCTGTTCTCTGGGCAGATTGGGTGTTGGTGGTAAGCTGACTTGAGATCAATGGTTGAGAAGACCAAGTAATAGGTGATCTCATTCACCATCTCAGCTATGCAGGAGAGGGGAGTTTGTCATCCAACTGGGTAAATCAGTTTATGGTCTGACTATAATGGATGACCATGTGGTATTTCTCTCAACTACTGCCATCTGTGCCATCCAGAGGCTGGTGTTGGGTTTGATGATCCCTTCAGCCAGAAGTCTAACTTCTGCTTTGAAGGATCTGTCCCCAGGGCTCTATCACCTGCTCTTGGTGGTGACAGGCTTGCAGTTGGGAGTGAGTTTCTCAAACAGGTGGTGGTGTGACCTGTAATGTGGACAGACTGCAGGTTGTGCTCAGAGGGGAGGGTGGGTGGTTTATAAAAAAAAAAAAAATGTTAGTTGTGAACTGTAAGGGGAGTCAAACTGCATTTTGAAGGTTTTGAGCTGGCACTGGAAGTCCAGTCCTAGTATGTCTGGCATGCAGAGCTTTGGCAAGATGAGGAGCTTAAAATTCTTGTACTCAGTGCTACACATGGTCAATGCATGGTGCAGTTGCTGTGGATCTCAGCCAAGTGGGATTTGGAGGCCAAGGCAACTTTACACTTTGCTGGAGTTACTGTGATGGAGTAGCACTATATTGCTCTGGGGTGAATGAAGCTCTGTACTCCTGGTATAGAATGGGCAGATCATGACATGACCATTTACCTCTATCTATTATGGCTCTGGCTAGTTGATGTGGGCTGCCTTGATCCAGGGTAATTGAGGCCAACATTTGGTCGCTATCTGAATTACTGTTGTAGTACTGGTTTGGGTGTGACCCCAGGATGGCTGCCCCATGCCATGCATGTGGTGCTGCTTCTCATCACCAGAAGTGATGCCAGAAGTAGTGCCATCCCAGTTTGCTGAACTGTTCCCCACAACAGGAAGTAATGCTGTTCAAGGTGGTGGAAGCTGCCAGCTGCACACAATGCTGTTGGAGGAAGGTTTGGACCTACGTGCCTTGCCCAGTGTCCCTTCTTCCTGCAAGCAAAACACATGGCATTTTGGGCTGGGCAGCTCTTTTGGGGATACTTTGCATGGCCACAGAAGTAGCACTTTGGGTGCTCGATTGCAATGGTGGTGACCTGGGACCCTGCCCATGCTGCCCACTTGGTGGCCACATTTCCAGAGAAGACCTTCACATTCAGCTGCTCTCTCAAGAGCTTTTTAACCAGGTTGACTACTTTTTGGAGGTTTCAATAGCCCTTTTCTAGGAGTCTCAGTCTGATATACTCAAAACTTGAATTCAGCCACACATTCATTGCATAAGTTCCTCTAAGTGGACAACAGCAGACATCTCTGCAGCTGCTGTCTCACCCCTGCTCCCATAGGACCTGCATATATTCATCCACTGACCAGAAGGTACCTGGCATAGATGATATTCGTCAGGGTTCGATACTGTCTCTGCAGGAGCTCCATTGTGGCTAAGTAGTGTAGTGGCCAACCTGAGCAAAGAGTAGATCTTGTTGGTTTTCCTCACTCTGCATGTTGTTGCATCTCATAAAGGTGCTGAGGCAGTGCAGCTAGTCATTGATTTAACTGAGGCCTCCAGATCTTTAGGGTTGGTGTCCAGTTTATCTGCCTGTATTGCATTGTCCATGGCACAAAATTTATGGTGATTAAATTGTAGCAATATTGATCAACCTCATTAGACTGAGTTGTGATTAATAGGCTTTAAACACCATAAAACATCAGCGCATCTCACATGTTACTGGCCTGGATCCAAGGCAGGTATTGAAGGAGGGTGTTTGGGTGTCATGTCCTTTATGGGGATTCTGAGGTGAAGAGTCACAGATGCAGGGGGCTAGCCAGCCCATACAGTACATTGATACAGTAAGTGCTAATATCTATACCACTAGACTAGAAGCCTTTGTTTCCATTGATTACTTTCCTCTAGCTCAGTGGTTTTCAACCTTTCTTTCCACTTGCATACTGCCTTAAGTAATCCCTATGCCATGGGTGCTCTATGATTAGTAAGGGATTGCTTAAGGTGGTATGTGTGGGAAGGGAATGTTGAGAATCACTGCTCTAGACCCAATTGTCACTGAATATTTTGCTTGAGAAAAATTGTCATCAGCCCATTTCCTTTTGAGTTATGAGACTGTGCACACAATGAGCCAATTAGGTATGATTAAAACAATAGTTTTCAAACTTTCTTTCCACTTACATACCACCTTAAGTACTAGGAGTAATCCCTTACTAATCAGCACTGAATGCATAGAGATTACTTTAAGTGGTGTGTGAGTGGAAAGAAAAAGTTGGCAAACCACTGCTCTGATTTAATCTTCCTCACCCTTTTGCCTCTTCTTTCTCTCCCTATGTCCGGCACCTGCCAATTAACTGCCTCTCCCTCCCAACTCCACCTCATCCTCCCCATCTGTCTATCATCCTTTACCCCTCCCTGGTTCACCTTGCGGCCTCTTGTCTAACCCCTACCATTCTGTCCTCCTAATAATGGCTACATCCCAACTGATCTCTATCTTGATAAAGGCTTCCAAACACATCATTCTTCATCTCTGTTGTTTCATCTTGTATCCATATGTGAGTTCTTAAACAACACATGGATGGAGGAAAAAAGGAAATTAAGGGGATTGAAGGCTGATAAATCCCAAGGGCCTGATAATCTACATCCTAGGGTACTTAAAGAAGTGGACATTCAGATAGCAGATGCTTTAAGAATTATTTTCCAGAACTCGATAGACTCAGGATCAGTACCCATGGATTGGCAGGTAGCTAATGTTACCCCACTATTTAAAAAGAAGGGTAGAGAAAAAGTGGGGAATTATAGGCTGGTGAGCCTTACATCAGTAGTGGGCAAAATGATGGAATCCATTATTAAGGATGTAATAGTGGAGCATATGACTAGCTGAGAAGGGATCAGACAGAGTCAACATGGATTTACAAAAGGTAAATCGTGCTTGACAAATTTATTGGAATTCTTTGAGATGGTGACAGGTAAAATAGATGGAGGAGAGCCAGTGGATGTGGTGTACCTGGATTTCCAAATGGCCTTCGATAAGGTCCCACATAAATGACTGGCATGCAAAATCAAGGCTCATGGGATTTGGGGCAAGGTATTGATGTGGATTGAGAACTGGCTGGCAGAGTTGGGATAAATGGCTCGTTTCCTGAGTGGCAGGCGGTGACCAGTGGGGTGCCACAGGGATCTGTACTGGGACCCCAGCTGTTCACAATTTACATTAATGATCTAGATGAGGGGATTGGATGTAATATTTCCAAATTTGCAGACGACACTAAGCTAGGAGGGGTTGTGTGCACTGAAGAGGGGGGTTAGGAAGCTCCAGTGTGATTTGGATAAATTGGGGGACTGGGCAGATACATGGCAAATGCACTACAATGTGGATAAATGTGAGGTTATTCACTTTGGTAATACAAATCAGAGGGCAGATTACTATTTGAATGGCAATAGATTGGGAGATGAGGAAGTGCAGAGAGACCTAGGGGTTCTTGTGCATCAGTCACTGAAGGCGAGCATGCAGGTACAGCAGGCGGTTAAAAAGGCAAATGGTATGTTGGCCTTCATATCAAGAGGGTTTGAATATAGGAATATGGATACCTTACTGCAGCTGTAAAGAGCCTTGGTGAGACTACACCTGGAGTATTGTGTGCAGTTTTGGTCACCTTATCTGAGGAAGGATGCCCTTGCAATGGAGGGAGTACAAAGGTGATTCACCAGGCTGATATCTGGAATGGCAGGAATAACTTGTGAGGAAAGATTGCGCAATTTGGGATTGTACTCGCTGGAGTTTAGAAGATTGAGAGGGGATCTCATAGAGACATAAAATTCTGGCAGGAGTGCACAGAATGGATGCGGAAGGGATGTTTCCAATGGTGGAGGAAGTCAGAACCCGGGGCCATGGTTCGAGGATAATAGGCAAACCATTTAGAACCGAGATGAGGAGGAATTTCTTTACCCAGAGGGTGGTGAATCTGTGGAATTCATTGCCATAGAGAGCAGTAGAGGCAGGTTCATTGAATACATTTAAGAGGGAATTGTATATATTCCTTCAGTGTAAGGGAATTGGGGTTACGGAGAGAAGGCGGGGATGGGGTACTGAACTTTAAGATCAGCCGTTATCTAATTGAATGGCGGAGCAGGCTCGAAGGGCCAAAAGACCTACTCCTGTTCCTATCTTCTATGTTTCTATGTTTATGTTACTATGTTCTTTAAAGTTGTTGTAAACAGCACCATGAAGCATAACATGAGGCTGCAAGCCTCCTTTACAGATCTAACGTAGTGCAGTCTCCTACTCTGTCAGCCCCTGGTGGTAGCCAAGTATAATCAAACAGGAGCTATAAATCCTTAAGGCATTGCATCCATGATCATTATCATTACACCGATTGATGCTCTTTGATCCATTGAATTCACCCAGATTTTTTGCTCTGAATTCCAGAATCTGCAGTTATTTGACAGTGTCCATAAAAGAGAAACAGTATTTTATCAGCTTTCATCTTGTGCATTTCTGAAATCCATTGGCAGGGTCACAGCAACAGTTTGGATTCACACACCAATTTGAGACTGCCCTTTTTCCTCAGTAAAAGAAATAAGAAAATAATGGCAAACAATCAGCTGGAGGGATTAAACAAACAATCAGCTTCTATGGGAGGAAAAATAATCCATTGTTATCTCAAATTGGAACCCTGCATCAAGAATGAAAGTGCACAGTGGAAGTAACCAACACTGAGGACAGGGTGGGAGGGGTCAGACTACCTTCTGACCTTGAAGTATTCCAACCCAGAATATCAAGCATTGATGTGGCTTGACTCACTGAGATCCTCCAACAGATTGTTTTATTGCTCCAGATTCCAAATTCGCAGTCCCTCTTGCAACTCCCAGTAGATGACAGATATGGCACCTGTCCTAACATCGGGTGTCCCAAAGCTTCATACAATTACGTTGAGTACTTTTGAAGTGCAGCAATTACAATACTGGAGGTAATGCTGCAGCCAACTTTTCCCATTGTGAGGTAATGCAAAAACCTCTGTGTAAGGAAGAAGGCTGCAAATGTTCATTTAATACCTGTATTGCAAAGCAGCCTAAAAGTACTTTATAGCCAGAAGTACGTGTGCTGAAACCTGATAGTAACCTAATAGATTACTGATGTTGATTACAAAATAAATATTGACCAGGACTGTGGGAATTATTTTCCTGCTTGCTTCTGTGATAGTGGCATCAAATTGATGACCTCATCAACAACAATGGGTCACACTATAGAGAAGAGGTGGAAAATCTCATTATATGGTGCAAGAATAACCACATGAATCTCATTGTGGACAAAATAAAAGGAGATGATTGAGGACTTTGAGTAGACCAGGGGCTACTGCCCTCCACTACACATTAATAGCTCAGTAGTGGAGAGTTAATACAAAAAAATGTAATATTCCACAAAATTACCTTTAGTCTGCCATTAGCATAGCATACCCAGCATCTTAGTCTAAGAAGGAGTACCCCCCAGCACAGACGAAATGGCAGTAAGAAGATGGACATTATTAAGAATGTAAAGTCTTTGCAATGAGTGTCTGACTTTTCTTCCAGCACTCCCTTAGCTTTTGCAGCCACACAGTTATCCAGTTCAGTACAAACCATCAGCAACCTGACCCCAAATTCAAACCTTCTGGCATGATTAGGAAGCCTTTGCCCCTCTTGCCATCAGTAGGCTCTCAAATTTTGGTTCTGATATCTGATTCACGTGAGCCAGTCTCCACACAATAAATAACATATACAAAGCAAAATATAGTTGCAAATGCTTTTGGATTTGTGATATCTAAATTTTTATTACCATTTTGTTTGTGGATTTTGATTCTGTAAATTGTAGTGTTAACAATGCAATTTTGTCTTCAGTGCCATTGCCACTCATGCTCTCCCCTGGAATGATATTCTTTTAATGTGGGGTTTTCTGACCAGTTTCAGCTTCTCAGTTTCCATAGTCTTGGGTCCTTCCCCCACAGAGCTCTTGTATTGTCTGCACCAAGCTGCACTGGGTCCCACAGCACATACTCCTGCATCCTGGAATTTCCCAGTTGGTACCATTCCCTCTGAGATCTAGCTGGGTTAGGATGCCAACATGTTTTGGGCAGACCAGAATTTTCCAGCAACCCTGGGTGTCTGCTTCTGTGATACCAGTTGCAGAATTGTACCATATATGGAGGTCTATTTAATTACACACTGGATTAGAGATGTGTAAATCTTGGGGCTCTCAAAGTCATGTCACAGATACTGCAAAATAGTTGCTGATCTCTCAAAAAATGCATTCATTGTGATACCAGTGTACAAGGCCCATTGTAAATTACTGTACTTGATCATAATTTTTAGTAGGGAACCAAAACCATATAATCTTCCCGCTGAGGTCTCAACAACTCTCTGTACAATTACAACAAAACCTCTTTGCAATGAAGCCTACAATGCAGCTTGCATTCATAACATTGTGTTGGACCTCTCATTCAGATGCCTCATGCATGCCTTGACATGGTCAACTTTGGCTGTGGGTGCAGCTGGCAGCACAAAAGAGGGCAGCATGGTGCTGCAGAGGTTAGTCCTGATACTTGACAACTCCAGGGATGTGATCTCAGCTACTGAGTGGAGATGACCCATTCTCCATTACAATGCGGTGACTCCAGGTTGTTCCCACTCCATAGAGGCTGGTTGGTTGATTGGTTCTTTAGTGACCGTTCATCAAAGTAATGATGGGGGTGGGAAGAGAGAGAAGGGAGAGGAAGTTGAAGGGGATGTGTGAAACAGAATAAGATACAAAGGTACTGGGAATAGCAGAGGGCAATGGGATTTGAGGGTGCTTGCCTGAGAGGCAGCACTGACCCAACTGGCCAAATTGTCTCTGTGTTGCTAATAGGCGTCCATGCTCAGAAGATGTATTGGTCCACATTACACTGTCTCCTCCCAACACCCAAATGGGAATTTTGCTTTCACTGAAAATGTGAGGCTCCTTCACACATGCAGTGATATTTCTGGAATATCCATTGAATTATTCCACAGACTAGACAGGGTATAAAGTGCAATACACAAATGTGCTGGAGAAACTCTGATTACACACCATCGACAGAAAGTAAAGGGTAACCAATGTTTTGGGTCTGAGCCCTTCGTCAGGAATTGGGGAAAAATGGGTAGATGCTTAAAATACAAAATTAATCTGTCAAGTGGTTTGTCTTTTTACTTGGACTCCAATCAAAACCATTGTAGGAACATAATTAGGTCATTCAGCACATTGAGTCTGCAACACTATTTGAATCATGACTGATGTATTTTCCTCTTGATTCCATTTTCCTGCTTTGTCACCATTACCTTTGACACCCTTACTGATCAAGAACCAATGAAATTCTGCTTTAAATATATCCATTGAATTGGCTCTACATTTGTTTGGGGCAATGAATTCCATAGATTCCCCACCCTCTGACTGAATCTCTTTGTCTGATCTAAAGAGACAACCTTTTACTCTAAGGCTGTACCCTCTGATCCTAGATTTTCCAACTCCCTATAGATGACACTTTCCAATTCTAATATATCCTGATTTCAGGGCATCATCTTCCAAAGCATGAACTGTGATATCTCAAATTTCTATCTCTAATTCAACAAATCAAACTCTGGCTGTTACTTAATGTAGTTTTAATTCATTGATAGAATAGATAAACATTTCGCATAGCTTCACAATAAGACTTTCATAACAAATAACAAAGCATTCACTGTTTAATATGTAGTGATACAAAATCTGAGATTTAAAAAAAAAAATTCTCGCACTCAAGCTTCCTTCATCTCTTGTAGAATGAGAGGCAGGCAATTAGCCTGGGTAGATATTCTGACATATTACATGGTTACTATGGTAACACTACAAACAATTGTCATCTTGGAGACCGACACAAAATTAAAAATCAAAAACCAGGTTTTAACCTTTACACTCCATAACACTATCCTTAGATCCAAAACTGTTCATCATACTCCAAATGTGGTCTGACCAACACCTTGGTGTTGCATCTTTGCTTTCATGTTCTAGAACTCTCAAAATGATTGCTAATTATGCAGCTGTCTTCTTAAACTGACTCAACCTGCAAGTTAACCTATCAGGGATCCTGCACTTCCCTTTGGGCCTCTGCTTTTTTAATTATCTCTCCAGTTAGAAAATAGTATGCCTTTATCCTTCTATTCAGGGCATGTCCATGCACTTCCCTACACTGTCTTGCTTCTGCCACTTTTCCCAACATGTACAAATGCCTCTGAAGACTCCCTGCTTCCTCAACACTACCTGACCCTCCATCTATCTTTGTATCATTCAGAAACTTTGCCACAAGGCCATCAATTCCACCATCTAAATCATTAACACAAAGTGAAATATAATAGGCCCAACAGCCAGAAAATGCCTTCTTAATTCTCACAGGCCATCAGCCAATCTTCTATCCATATTAGCAGCTTTCCTGCCATTCAATGAGCTCATAACTTGTGTGGAAATCTCGTGTGTGGTACCTTTCAAAAAGCCTTCAGAAATCCAAATAATCAAACCATACTAAAGCCACTTTGTCCTGCTTTCTGAAGAAAGTGCTGCAGGCTTTTGTCATCTGGTCCCAGCAGCAGATTATTTGATTCCTTTCTTTTAATTATCTCTAGACTTATCAGCTGGTGATAGCCAATTCCATACTCTAATCATTCTCTGTGTAAAGAATTTCCCCTATCTTCATTTAACATTACAGCACAGTACAGAGCCTTTGGCCCATGATGTTGTGTCGACCAATATAAACCTACTAAAAAAAACTTCCTGATTTTTTTTTTCTTTCATCCAAGTCTTTTAAATCTCCCTATTGTACCAACCTCTACCACTACTCCTGGCAATGTATTCCAGATACTCACTACTGTTTTTGTTTTGAAAGTCCTTGATGTCCCCCCTAACCTTTCCTCCCCTCACTTTGTACGGATGTGTTTGATACACTCGTCCATCCAATCTATGCTTCTCTATATCCACCCTCTTCAGAGCTTCCACAGCCTGTAATGAGGCAACCAGACCGAACACTATGATATTCCAAGTGTGGCCTCACCAAATTTATTACTGACAAGCTTACAATTGCAATGCATGAATTTGATGCATATGGTCTGCCCTGTGCAACTGGATCAATGCTATTTAACATGACAAACAGGGGTCACTCAGATTTTCTGTTACCAGACAAAGATCTTTGCCTAGTCATTGTAGAATCTGACACCATCAATGATCATAAAAGACTGAAATTCTGATAGGCTTCCATTAACTATAGATTGGAACAGCCATCAACCTCTGATCAAGGGAGAGTGGAATGGGGAGCGTGCAAAGGGTTATGGCTAAGATGAGTCTCAGGAGGTGTGTCCAGCCAGCATAGCATAAGTGGTTTATCACACTGACCAACCTTCATTCCTCTGATAGGCACAGATCAGAATTTGGTTGCTTTTTTAAATTTCCCTAAAAGGTATGCACTTTGCTACACCAACGTACTGGTCAGATGGAGGACAGATGGAGGACAGATGGTCACCCCTTCTACATAGTGAGTTTAAGTGAAAGAAAGCCATGACTGTCTCCAACAAAAATGATCAATGATATTTGATTGCATCCACAACCATGTCTATTAAAACATACAGATGCAAATGATAAATTGACCTACTGATGAACCCAATTGTTTAAGTCAAAATAACTAAAATGGTCAGTTATACTGAATACATAAAAGATCATGATCCAACAAGCTGAAAACACTCAAATGGTTTGCTGAAGTACAGAATATGATTGCAACACCCTGTCTTTCAACAGCTGTCTGCAGATTTTCATGGTTTACTTCCCATCTTTCACAAGAATGATTCAAACTACTGTATGCATGTATTCCTGGGATTTTAAATCCCTTGATCAGAAATGAAGCAACATTAAAAAGGAGTGCCAATCATTCCATCAGTAAATTATGTTGCAAGTTCCTAGGGGATCTTGTACACTTGAATGGAAAACCTTGCATAAAGCTGGCCCCCAGGGAACATATGGAACATTACTGCCTTGTTCCCCTTTGATGCACAAGGACAAAGGTTGAAATGCTTCAAGCCATCAGGTTTACTGTATTTAACCAGTTGCATGCAAGCACAAGGGCCTTTTTTAAAAAAAAATTTAATGCAGGTTATAATGTTGCTATATTATATGAATGTTTGCACTAATGATGGTTCAGCAAAACACGACATTTCATGATTTGTTCATGATAATAAATTGTAATTCAGATTCTGAGTTGCATGCAAAGATAAAGAAAATAATTTGACAATCTCAGGTGAGAAATAGTTACATTTCTTTAAAATCTAAAGCACAACAAACATGATTGTCTTGCTGTCTAATGTTGGAAGTAATTTTACTTTTTCAAAAATTTGTGATGTTCACACAAGCTGAACTCTTGAATTAGCTAAAACCAAATGCAGTCAAAATCTGAAGTCAAAACTAAAAATGCTGGAAATGCCCAGCAGGCCAAGCAGCATCTTTGGAGAGAAGCGCAGGATTAGCGTCCCCTGTTTATGACTTCTAAAGTTTCAGGTGACCTGAAATATTAATTATTCCCCCGCTTAACCAGCTGAATTATTTTCAGCATTGGTATTTTGTACTGTACGTTGAGGCCTACTCTAAAGAGCACTGCCACAGAAGATTTTTATTTGCAAAAGATTAAGGATAGTTGGGTTGGTACAAAAATAGTGTTATTCATTTATGTGGAAATTTTCCCCCAAGGTTTTGATTAAAATCATCATTATACAATATTTAACTGCTGTTCTGGGAATGTGTCCTTGAACTTCCAGGCCTATTTCCCTTGGGCTTCTGCCGATCATTAAAAGTTCATCAATCTACAGTGGCATTCGATTCTGCCAGAGAAACTGTCCTCTCCCCTTATCCATCTATACAGAAAGATCAGATTTGAGGATAAATCTGCTTGTATTTTGGGCTTGTCCTGCAAATCAGATTGAACCAAAATCCAAGGAAATAGTAAAATACAATGAAGCAAACCATAGAAATGCTTCAGACAATGAAACCATCACCTGTTCCATCAACATCTTTGATTTATAAGGTCAATTCCTCCCATTTATTGCAAAAAGGTGGCACAGAGGAAGAGAAGTTTAATCCACTTTGGTTGCTTGTATACAGATGAATCTTTAAAACCTGAGAACACACACAGGGTTAACCACAATAGTGCACTGCAGAAGCATATTGGCCAGTGTCAAAAAGATAATTTTAGAGGCCATGTTCATACCTGATTTATCTCATCTTATTAACTCTCAAACCAGTCTAATTGGACTATATTGTAATTATGTATGCAACAATAAACTAATGAGTTTATTGCCACATACATAATTACAATGTGCAGATGCAACAAGAGATAAAAATGTGTTGCCTCATTCAGTAGAGAGTACAAATTGAATAGCATATTTCTAAAGGGAATTAAGGAAGCAATGAAATAAAAGAAAGAAAAGCTGAAAGTAAGAAAGAATCAATCTGATTTCTGATGTGACATTTGCAGTTGTTTGCTTTGAGGATTAACTGGATTTGAAAGTGTTGGCACAGACTTAATGGTCCAAGTGGAATTCTGTACCAGACCACTCTATGATTCATCCAAACAATGGTTAAAAACATCAAGTTGTTGCACAGTATATGTCTTTATGTAAATATTTAACACAATCTTGATAAACCAGATTAATGATTAACTTGGGTTTGTGCATGCCTCATCTTTATACATATTTTCTACGTGACCCTACAAGAAAAAGCCACAAGCGCTGAACCCTTTATGGACATTATATTTAAAAGGCATAATTGATACATAAGAATATAGAAGATTACAGCACAGTACAGGCCCTTCAGCCCTTGATGTTGTGCTGACCCATATTCCTAGCAAAAATATGTAATAGTTCATATATTAATCTACATGACCCTCTATTTTTCTTTCATCCATAAGCCTGTCTACAAATCTCAAATTCCCCTAATGTTTCATCCTTCACCACCATTCCTGGCAAGGCACTCCAGGCACCAACAACTCTCACTGGCAGTGGGGAGGGGGGTTGGGGGGGAGGAAAGAGAGAGAAACTTAAACCTAATGTCTCCCCTGAACTCTCCTTTCTTCACTTTGTAGAGATGTCCTGTGGTGTTTGCTATTCCTGCCCTGGGGAAAAGGTGTTGGCCATTCACCTTACCTATGCCCCTCAAAATATTATAGGACTCTCTAAAGTCACCTTTCATTCTTTTCTCCAAAGAGAAGAGTCCCAGCTCTATTAACCTTGCCCAATAAGGCTTATTTCCCAATGCAGACAACACCCTGGTAAATCTTCTCTGCACCTTCTCTGTGCTTAAACATCCTATAAGAAGGTGACCAGAACTGAACACAATACTCTGTATGGTCTCGCTGGAGATTTGTTGAATTGCTACATGACTTCTCGAGTCTTGAACTTAATCCCCCTATTAATAAAGTGCAATATACCATCGGTCTTCTCAACTATACTATGAACCCATGTGGTAGTCTTTGAAGATGTATGAATTTGGACCCCAAGGTCCCTCTGTTCATCCACACTCAAGTAACCAACCATTGACCTTGTACTCAGCCTTCTGGTTTATCCTTCCAAAATGCATCACCACTTAATCTGGATTGAACTCCATCTGCCATTTTTTCCACCTAACTCTCCATGATGTCTATATCCTTTGATAATCTGACAACGTTGAGCACCGTCCCAACCCCTCAAACCTTCGTATCATCCACAAACCTGCAGATCCAACCTTCCACTTCTTCATCTAGGTCATGTATATTTAAAAAAAAACATAAGAATCTGTGGTCCCAGGACAGATACCTGCAGAACTTCACTTGTCACTGACATCCAGGCAGAATACTTTCCTTCCACTACTCTGCTTTCTACATGGAAGCTAATTTTTTTATCCACACAGCCATGGATCTCATGACTTTCTGAATGAGTCTCTCATGAGGGGCCTTGTCAAATTCTTACTAAAATCCATGTAGATATCTACCTCCTACCTTTATCATTTTTTTATACCACCTCAAAAATTCAATTAGGCTTGTTAGGTATGACCTTCCCCTCACAAAGCCATGCCGTCTATCCTTGTAGACTGTAGAACTATAGAACATTACACCATAGAATATGACAGTGCTTCTAGTCTGTGCTAAACCATTTTTTAACCTAGTCCCACTAACCTGCACCGTCCATAGTCTTCTATACCTCTCCCATCAATGTACCTGTCAAAATTCTTCTTAAATGTTAAAATAAAACCTACATTCACCACTTCAGCCGGCAGCTCATTCCACTTGCACTGTTTATAAGCTCAAAGGACCCCAAAACCCAGCATCAATAGATATTCACCATGACAAGATTATCAGGCATAGGGAACCTTAGTTTGAGGGATATTGGGGATCTAGTTCAGAAGGTATTTAGCTGGTAATAGGCAACGGAGCAAATTAGGTATTTGTGGAATATTTTAAAAATCCAAGAAAAACTTCAAGAAAAAAGTTTCTGGCTATCCAAATAATTGCACATCTGATCTCTTAGAAAACCTTCCAATAATTTACCCACTACTGACTTCAGGCTCACTAGCCTGTAATTACCAGGGTAACATTTGGAGCCTTTTGTAAACAATGGATCAATTCTCCACCACCACATTTATGACTAAGGACATTTTAAATATTTCTGTCAGAGCCCCTGAAATTTCTACATCCCTCTTAAGGTCTGGGGGAATATCTTGTCAGGCCCTGGGGATTTATCCACCCTTATTTGCTTTAAGACAGCAAGTACTTTCTCCCCTTTAATCTGTAGATTCCATGATCTTACTGCTTGTTTTCTTTACTTCCCATGACTGTCAATTTCCTTAATGAATACTGATGGGAAAAAAATTAAAATATTCTCCGTCTCTCTTGGTGCATACAAAGCTGACCCCTCTGATCTTCAAGGGGATGAGTTTTGTCCCTTACTATCCTTTAATATACCTTTAGGCTTTTCCTTCACATTGTCAAAGTAACCTTGTTTTTTAGCCTTACTGTTTTCTTTCTTGAAGATTTTCTTGGATTTTTAAAATATTCCTCAAATACCTTATTTGCTCCATGTTGCCTATTACCAGCTAAATACCTTCTGAACTAGATCCCCAATATCCCTCAAATTAAGATTCCCTATGCCTGATAACCTTGCCTTTAGTGACCGGAACATACAAACACTGCACTCTCAAAATGTCACCTTCGGAGGTCCTCCACTTAACTCACACATCCTTGCCAAAAAACAACTTCTCCTAATTCACACATTCTAGATCCTTTCTCATTTCCTCAAAATAGGCCTTTTTTCAATTTAGAATCTTAATCCAAGGCCTAGACCTATCCTTCTCCATAATTAACTTGTAAGTAATGGTATTATGATCACTGGACCTAAAATGTTCACCTACACATACTTCTGTCACCTGTCCAGTCTCGTTCCCTAATAGGAGATAGAGTATTGCATTCTCTCTAGTTGGTACCTCTGTATTTAGAAAACTTTCCTGAACGTATTTGACAAACTCCAAGCCATCCAGCCCTGTTACAATATGGAAGTATCAGTTGATATGTGGAAAATTAAAATCTCCTACTATTGTGATTCCTGCAGCTGTCTGGTATTTCTCTGCAGATTTTCTCCTCCAATTCTTGTTGGCTATTGGGTGGTCTATAATAAAACCCCTTGAGTGTCACACTTTCCTCTTTCTCAGCTCTACCCATATAACCCCAGTAGATGAGCCCTCTGATTTGTCCTTCCAGAGCACAGCTGTGATATTTTCCATGATGAGTAACACCACTCCTCACCCTTTCATCACCCCCATTCCATCATGACTAAAGCAACAGAAGCCTGGAACATTGAGCTGCCCCTCCTGCAACCAAGTTTCACTAATGACCACAATGTCATAATTCCATTTTCCAATCAATGCTCTAAACTCATCTGCCATTTCTACAATATCCCTTGCATTTAAATGGATGTGCTTGTACTTCTCTAAACGCTCATAGATCCTATCCTTAAGAATCCCCTACAATTGTTTGCATACCACTGGCGCAAGACTCACCTGCCTATAATTCCCAGGATTCTCCCTATTACCTTTTCTCAACAAGAAAATTGCATTTGCCATTCTCCAATTCTCTGGCACATCTGTGGCCAAGGAGAACCTAAAGATCATAGCTAATGCCCCAGCTATCCCTTCCCTCCTTTCTCACAGCAACCTGGAGTATATTGCATTTGGCCTTGGGGACTTAACATTTTTTAATGTTTTTAAGAAGATCCAACATTTCATTAATCTCAATGTCAAACAATCCAGCACAAAAAGGTATTCTATTCTAACTTCACTCTGATCAAAGCCCTTTGGTGAATACCAAAGGGAAGTATTCATTTAGGACCTCTGCAATCTCCCCTGTCTCCAGGCACATGCGCGTCAAGGCCTTCTCATGCCCTCTTCGAGCTCTCCTATATTAAGTTCCTTCCTGGCTACCATATTATTCTCACTAGCCCTTCCTGTTTCCTGTTTTCTAAATTTAATGTATGCTTATGAAAAAGGCATCGTAGATACTGCACAAAATTGCTTTGTAACATGAGCAATAGTTACCTCTTGAAAAATACTAACATTTCAGAAAATTCATAAATTCAGTAGAAATGTTAGAAGCTTTAAGACCTCAAATAATTCAACCTTTTTCTCAAATCTCTGATTCAACATCTCATTTTATTGCCTTGTACTTGGTTCTTTTATATATTTAAAAAAAATATATATCTCTGGAAAGAATGCTAAATATTTTTCAAAAGTCTTTTATTTCTTTGTTGTATGGGCATATTAAAATTTAAACCTTATAATATTCCCCCAAACTATCATATTTCAACAATTTATTTTATACCATGCTCTCTTCACAAAAGCATAAAGTGAAAAGCAACAAATATATATTTAAATGGAATTATCTGGGAGACTAGTTTAAAATGTAATATCAATGGAGTTTTCTATTTTCTTACCAGATGGTGGGAAAACCTGCAGAGAAACCGAAGCAGAGCCTTTACTTAAATTCAGGGCTTCTGGAGAGGGAAAATCCATCCTCACCAGTCCAATCTTCACCTTCACCCATCCAATCCTTATGATTGTGACCTGACCTCTCCACCCTCCTCCTGGGCTTCAGCCTATGAACTCCTAACAGTTGTTTTTCCAAGTCTCAGGAGGGCTTGCTTCTTGTCCAGATGCCCAGAGAGAAATAAAGCTAAAGGATGTCAAGGAATCTTAAATATGAAATGTCACAGAATATCGATCTAAATTTGTCAGCTGTGTCTACCCTTTCAGGGACACTTCCTGCAATTGCTAGAGTAATTGCACCAAAGTTCAGAGAATACTAACATTGCCACCAGGAAAGGGCCTATTATTAACACAAAGACAGAAGGTTGCTATTCTCCAATTACATCACTGCAAACAAATATTGGCTTTTACAAATATCCATGTACATTTGTTGCTTTCAGTCTCACTCTTAAGATTAAAAACTGTTTTAAAAGTGCATTGATGACTAAACCTTGTGTCAAAATTTCTTTCTGCACAACCCACTCAACTGCTACCTTGTCCTTTGCAACATTATCCATGTAGAATAACAGGCTGGAAGTAAACAATGATTGGAAGTTGAAATCTTACTAGTTACCAAGTGTAGTGGATAGCAACTAAACTACAAATGTTGGAAATTAGAAATTAAAAGACAGATGATGCTGGAAATGCTAAGCTGGTCAGGCCCTATCTGTGGGAAGATGCTGCCTGATCTGTTGAACAATTCCAGCTTCTTCATTTATTTTAACCACTGTGGTATTTGCATACTTAGCATCAGGGGCCGGTGCTAGGAATTGAGGGGCCCAATTAGAAAATTGATAGCAGGGCCTCTACAAAAGTCAAAATTGATATTTTGTATTTCGTGTAGTATGCCAGTCTTAGCCAAAAAGCATTAAATGTTTGATATACTAAATAATGAAAGACAATATGAAAGTTTTAATTTTTTAATACAAGTTAAGACAGTTAAAGACAGACTGTTTCTGCAGGTCTTTTAGAAACCGACTTTTCTGGCTTTTTATTTGCAAAATCTTTCAAAGTCAATGATTTTAGTCATGTCATTTTCTATAGATAGCATCGCCAAATTGTTTAGTCTCTCGTGAAATTGTTGATAGTAAGTATTTTTAATCAGTTTTAGTTTTGTAAAGCTTATTTCACCTGGTGCAACTGTTATGGCCATTGTTAAGTAAATCCTCAAAGCAATAAAAACATTAGGAAATGCTGTGAATCGATTGTTTACTATCAGGTATTCAAACAAAACTTGAGGCTTAACGACACTAAAGGGAAGAGAAGTTTTCAGCTTCAAGTTCTTCTGCCAGCAGATAACTACCCCTCCATCAGTGCTCTGTTTCAGTATGGTGTTAGTTCAAGGTCTGCTGTGTTTCCTTATTTCTGCCTTTTGTAAGCTCTGAAAGTTATTTAAAAGTCCAAATAATTTTATGGCTTTAAGCAGCTTAAAGATCGAATAGCTTTGTTTAGCACTAAGCTGAAGCACTGAACTCTGTATGCTTTTATATCATCTAAAGCTTGATCTTTTGCCTCACATGAAAACATTCTCTTCCTTCTACGTAGATTTTTTTCTTGAAATGGTCTAAACTCCAATGGTAATTCAACCGCTTCAGCCAATTCATTTGTGCCTATTAGGACATCATTAAAAACCCCCCTCTCTATAAATTCTTAGCCATGTTGATAGTTTTTCAAACGACTCCATGCCTTCATCAATGTTCTTTGTTTCACCTTGTAGTTCCTTGCTTACATAGTTAACTTTAAAAAAAAAGTACTTCATGCCAAAATATCAAAGAAACTAAAATTTTGTAGTTTTTTAGCTGATTGGCTAAAGATTCAGCTTCTGCTTTTACTCTTAGTGACTCGCGTCAGGTGTGCAGTCTAAAATTATGGTATAGTATTTAGCTGCTTTTGCACATTTCAGTATCTCATTCAAAACAGCTGTTGCCATAATGTCCAGTAGTTCCTTCTGAGTATCTTTTCCTAAATAGTGATTATGAATTTCGTGGGTCTTGACTTTTCGCAAATGTTCTTCAAGAACAAGATCAAACTTTCTAAACGGTTCAACAAGACCTAAAAAGTTTCCATTGTGTACACTTTCATTACCAACTTTTTCCTCTGTTCCTCTAAATGCTAGATTTCTCTCAGGAAGAAACTGCACTATTGCTATTAGCCGTTTGAATACTTGCTGCCAGTGCTTTGTATGTTCATTGACGATTATTTCAAGTTCTTTGTCAATTGTCTGTCCACTACAAAGTCTTTGGTGTAACTCCCAGAAACTCCTTGTGGCTTCCAAATGGTTTTTAGAATTTTCATGCTCACATAACATTGTATGAAGATTAGACCAGTTTTTGAATCCACTTGTTGATAGTGCCCTGGTTGTGTTCTTACTTAAAAAGTTTACAATAAAAGCAATAAATTCTATCAGCAGACTGAGAGTGTATAATCCAAGGTCTTTCAACACACTCCCCATTTGAAAGTTTCCTCTTACAGTGAAACTTTGAAAAACATAATCCCTTTTCATTTTGTGGAAAGTTGTTCACTGGAATAGGAGGACCTTTCATTGTTAAATCTTGCATTTTGATTTATGTATGCTGGCCAGTTGGCTGGGTCATAAATGTTAATTACAACTGTACTCCTGGATGATCCATCATTGTGTGATGTTTGGGCTTGGTCTTTTTTGGCTATAAGTGGACTTTCCACTTTGGTACTGTCTTGGGGTGTCTTGAGATCATTTTCAATTTGATTCACAGCTGAAATCCTTTTCTAACTTGTTATCAATTTTATCATTTGTATTCATCAACTGTAATTGGACTCAAGGCTGTATTGTCAGTTTCTGAATTGTTTTCGTTTTCTTCATCCTCAATACATGGGCACTTCAAAGATGGAGTGACAAGGAATTTTCTGATAGCACCTCTGTTTTTCATTTTCAGCTACCTTAGCCTTGGCCAGTGCTCATTTCTGGTTGTCGCTTAAATACTTGCGCCCTTTGTCTCGATCTCTGCTTGCGCTTGCCATGTAAAATAACATAAATTTTAAGCTGCTAATTCTCTGGGCTATATTTTTAAGGTAAAAAGTATAATTTAAAATGTTTAGACTTAAAATTACACAAAAACTTGACATTAGCAATTTGTTATAAAATTGGACTCGACATCCCTGATAACATGTCTATGTTGTTCCAACAGTGGAACAACGTTGTCATCGTTGTTGGTTCAATGTAAGAAACCAACGTCAATCCCACGTCATTTAGCTCGTTAGCTTTACGTTGTTCCAACGTCAACTGATGACCTTGGAATATCGCACCCAACTCTCAACTTGGGAACACCACCGAACAGCAAAACAAGCGACCGATTCTGGATTTGTTGAATGACGACAACTTCGAATAAGGTAAGAATTGCCTTTTTAGTAATGGGTAGGTAAGGTTACATTCCAGAACGGGGTGGACGCACTTTAATTTTGCTGGTTTTTTTTTAAGCTGATTTTCTAGTCAAATGGCTAGCGCTAGTTTGTCACTAGAAAATAGCAAAAAAACTGATGCATGTAACGGATGAAATTTGCCCCTGAAGAAAACAATTTCCACATGGTCAAGCTAAACTGCACCTGTTCAAAATCACCAAAAACATGAAATAGGCTACATTAAGCCCTGGGAGTGCAATTGCATAGTTAGTAACAGTAGTCTAGTACTATTTTGATACTAAATCAAACCACTGCAAACTTATGAAACAATGACAGAGGCAGCCTTGCTAAGAATATCTGGATCATGTAAAAATGAATGACCCCCAAGATGTACAGTACATGCCGATATAGCTGAATAGCCTTGTAAACCAGCTTGTAAAGATGTAGGCTATAGCCCCCACAGCGTCCTAGCCTAGTAAAGATCAACTTTAACCTAACTTCAGGGTTATTCATCTTTGCAAGACCCGAATATCCGAACCAATTCCATCTGATTGCTAACATTGTCGGAAATTCTACGCTTCAGCTTAGGCTATTTACATTTAGGCTAACTGCTTAAGCCTAGGCTAGCATGACGCTATCTCAATCTCATATTAAAGTACAAATTCTCTTATTGATTAGCCTATAGTCTGTTTTGATCTTGGTAATAATGAGATGCTTCATCAGCTCCAGAATACATCCATCTTACTGGGTGAAATGAATATGAAACATGAAATTTTTGGCTAGGGAGACAAAGGAGGCCTATAGCCAGTAGTTTAATCGAAGACTCATTTCCTAAAAATATTTCACTGAGATAATACGATCAATTAAGGGCAATAACTTTAGTTCACTGACATCCCTCAGTTTATAAGGCCTATAGTATTATTATCTTCTTACCAGTTTAAATGAAGTCCGTCAGTGTTCTCTGCTCAAGACCTGGGCTCAAACTCGTGCGCGGGACACAATTTGATCAGATTGGTCAAATAGGCTTGAAACTGGCTCGCATTGCCCAAATACACCCATATGACCAATTAACCGAACCACCCTCTACATCCTTAGAATGTGGGAGGAAATTGGAGCACCCATATGAAACCTACAGAACAGAGCGCATCGGATTCAAACCCAATTGCTGGTGTTGTAGTGTTGTGCTAACCATTACATTAATTGTGCCACCCCATCTGAAAATTTCCTAATTTTTCTGACTCTGGGTACTTTAATGACTACAAGAATGGAACAGATGACAATCTCCCAAGTAATTCACTGAATGTCCTCCAGCAAACAAAAAATTCAGAGAAATTAAGTTTTGTTGTATTGTTAGGAGAAATTCTGCCACGCTTATGGTTTATGCAATGAAGTTCTTCAAGGTTGAGACCCCAGGCTGTAAATTCAGGAGAGGGAGTGTAATAGAATCAAAGGTGAACTCACCCTGGGATATTGGAGAAAACACCTGCCTGGAGGAAGGAGTAGAGGGATGGAACACTAAGTTTGCCAATGACTCAAACGTTTGAGTGTTGTGGATAGTGCTGAAGTTGTCATTAGGTTACAACAGGATATAGAGAGGATGCAGAGTTGAACAGAAGTGGCAGATGAAGTTTAATCTGGATAAGTGGTAATTGCATTTTGGAAGGTCAAACCTGAAGGCAGAGTACTTCATTAATGGTAGGATACTTAACAGTGTGGAAGAACAAAAGGTCCTTGGGGTCCAAATTCATAGATACCTCAAGGCTGCCCTGCAGATTGATGAGGTAGTTAAAATCACTTATGGCACACTGGCTTTCATTGGTCAGGGGAGAGTTGAAAATTTAATAGGTAATGTTGCTGCTCTATAAAACTTTAGTTATTCTATACTTGGATTATTGTGTTCAGTTCTGGTCACCTAATTATAGGAATGATATAAAAGCCATGGAGAAGGTGCAGAGGAGATTAACTAGGATGATGCCTGGATTGGAGAATGTGTCAACAATCTTGCTCTCCACATCGCCAAGAACAAGGAGTTTACTGTTGACTTTAGGAGGTGGATGCTGTGGTTATTGCTCCTGTCCCCATTGAGATAGAGAGGGTTGGAATATTTCAAGTTCCTGAGAGTACATATTTCAGAGGATCTCTCCTGGAGCCAGCACATCAAGGCAATGGTGGTGAAGGCACACCAATGCATCTTCCTAAATCTGAGCATGTCCTCTAATACTCTATCAAACATCTACAGGTGCACTGTGGAAAGTTACTGAATAGTTGCATCATAGCCTGGTTGGGCAATTCAAGTGCCCAGAAATGCAGAAAGCTCTATAAGGTATCAAACATAGCCAAGTCCATTACAAGCTTTGACCTTGGATCCATTGAAGACACCTATGTGCGTTGCTGCCTCAAGAAGGCAGCTCCCATCATGCTGGTCACAACCTTTGGTCACTGCTATCTTTGGGCAAAAGATAGAAGCCTGAATACCAACACCTCAAGCTTCAAAACAATTCATTTCCAACTTTAAAATATCCCTTTGTTACTATGATCATGGATGGCTCCAACATCACAAAAGGACTGTCTGCACTCTTGTCATGTTACTTTCTCTTTTCTCTTGCACTCAACAAATATAAAGATTGGTCACTTATAAATAGTAATCTATTTTTAATACATACTATTGTAAGTTTTAATGAAGTACATACAATATAAAGCTGCAGTAAGTATCAGTGCATATGTACATAATGATGATCAGAATGTGTTTATTATCATATTATACTATCAAAAAGCTCATTGCCAATTTTGGGTAGGTATCCACTCAGCAGGAAGGTTCTGAGTCTTTGACCTAAAACACTGGCTCTGTTTCTCTTCCCAGAGACATTGTCTGACCTGTTCATTTCCAGATTTTTGTCTTTATATTACAGCTGATAGGGTCAGGAGCGTATGGAACAGGCCCTTTTGCCCAACTCTTCCAAGCTGACCAGGTTGGCATTCTGGGATAGCCTGCATTCCTTCTAAACTCTTTCTATCCATATAATCTGTCCAAATAGCTTTTGAACATCTGATTCCTATCTTTCTTTGTGATTCAGTTTCCCTGAGGGTTTGAGCCTTTCAAAGTGGATGGATTATTAAAATCTCCACATCTAACTTTAAGGCAGGAATAATGTTATTAAATATTTCCAAAATGATCAGATTGAATATTTATTATCTATTTTCTGCATTTATTGTCTTTTAATTAGTTTACTCTTGTAGTTAATTCTCTTACCTGTTGGGCTGCACTGAGTAAGGATTTCAATGCACATGTACATTGTACAATGCATATGACAATGAACTTATTGTGAACACTGACAGTTTCATTAATTGATTGATGCAAGGGTAGTCGTCAACCAGCTTTATTTCCCCCCCTTTCCCCCCCCCCCCCCCCATTAATAGGAAGTTAGTGGGTAGCTTCTCCTCCTATAAACCTGGCAGAGAAGCATGGCCAGAATTCTGTCCAAAAATGTTGTGGGGAGTTATCATTAGGACCCAAAATCTGCTAGCTTTGCTTCTGTCACATTCACCTGAAGGAAAAAAGAATGCCTTATTTTGGATGTAGGGGAACATGAAAAGAAATAAATGAGCAGAAAGCTGACACTGTACCCAAATCAAAAAGTGTTCTGATTAGACATACACCCTTCAAATTTTTAGTGAATCTGTATGTTCTTGGACTGGTGAACATAAAGCTTTAGCATGTCTTCAATTTTCTCTTCCCTTTCACACATTGCTAAATTCATAAAGTCAGTAAAATTGGTGTGGTTTTAAACTTGTTTCACAAGAATGTGTAGTGCATTACACTGCAACAGAGCCTCAGTTTTCATCACCAACTGGGGGTGGGGGGGGGAATATCAAGTACACACTTGGGATCTTGATGAGTAGAAGGAATGAATGGCTGATGCACACGTGTAAGCCTGAGAGTAGCCAATCACTGAGCATGCTTCCAAGTCAGATGAAAGGTCGTGTGGACTTATCCAGAAGTCGGGACAACATGAGGATCCTCTCGCATCCTGACCAATTGAAATTCTTCGAAGACCTATAGCTTTAATTTGCAAAGCAGATGGAATGATCACAGTTCTTTCTGGGTTCCTCTCATCACTGGCAGGCATAGTTCCTTGGCAGTAACATGATCTGCTCTCAGCAAGGAAATATTCCTTCAAAGGTCTTAATCATATGGAGTCCTGTTGAACTCTGCTCTCTCCAGGGGAGTGGTTCAGTGAAAGGCTTTGCTTGTGGTGGTTCACATTCCATTCACAGACGTTTGCATCAGAGCAAACAGATGCTTCATCCTTGTGGACAGTCTATTTTGCACACCGTGGATAAACTTTATTCAGGAGCTGGGCTTGTTACTTAGTCAAAACATAATCAGAGTAGACATAATTTTGCAACCTTCTTCCTGGCAATTCTTTCTCCCCACACGACAATGTGACTGATACAAAAGTAAGGTATCACCTGTTCCTATACATCATCCACATGGCTGTCAGATCTTTGCCCATTTAAACAATGGAAATAAACATGTATAGTAAAACCTCTGCACCTATGGGCATTGGTAAATGCTGGATAAGTGAATTTTTCAGTGGCTTAAGATTGTGTTGAGTGATTTGCAAACTAACAATGTCACATGTCAATTTTAAACTTCTGTATTTTTTAACCTATTTATTTTTTATTTTTTGCTGGTTGATTGATGCTGCAAGTGGTTGGATTCTGGTTAACAGGGTTTTACTGTAGTGTAAAATTTCCAGTATCTGGAATTCAAGCATCCCCAACCAACCAAAAAAAAAATCAAGGAAATAGTTTAATTGAATAAGAATAATTCAATAAGAAATGTTTAAAGTTGTAGAAATAAATGTTCTCCAAAGCAATAACACAACCTCATCCTGAAGAATGAAGCAAACATTCAGCCAGTGGAGCACCCCTGTCGTGCCCTCCTACAGCAGCGATTTGAATAAAGTTGTGTTTGAATAAAATGGCAGCACTCAGGATGAAGAACCAGCCAATGCTACTTGCCTTTGGGGCAACTCTCCCAAAGTGTTCCCCTATTCCTGGCTAGTAAGAGTCTTTATATAGGTGGCACAATTAATATAACTGTTAACACAAAGCTGTTGGTGTCAGTGACCAGGGATCGAGTTTAAATTCAAATTTTGTAAGTTATGGGAATTATTTGATTAAAGTGAACTTTACAATCTTAAGGTCTACAATACTGTTTTCTATTTCAAAGTACTTTACATTTTGCACTGTCTTTTTGTCTTTTAAACTGTTCTTAATGCAGATGTTTTGGTTAGGTATTAAATTCAACTGGAAAATTTGTATATCTGGCATCTGCGATCCTTGTCTGTTCTGGATACAGGCTGTACTGTACTTTACAATAACATAATGTCTTGTAAAATCATGGTCTGCTGGTTAAAGGTGCATGTTTTTGGCTGTGGTCCCACAAGCCTGATGTGGTTCAACCATGGGATAAACTGCTTCAGCCTCATTTTTTTATTACCAATTCTCCTTTCAGATCTACTGTCAATTCAATGATTTCAATTCAAGTCTCTGCTGTAATTGTTACATTTTAATATTAAAATAAAAATGAATGAAGGATTTATTATTCAAGAAGTGTGAAATATATTAAATGTTTTTAAATTATATACAGCACAGTAACAGACCCTTCCAGCCCATGAAACCGTGCCACACAAATACTACAATTAACCTACAACCTGTATGTTTTGAAGTGTTGGAGCTGAAGTTCCTGGAGGAAACCCAGTGTTCGGGGAACGTGCATAAAAAGAGCTGCATAAAAGGAGCTACATTCATATTGCATGTGCAGTTAGATGCCATCTAGATCAGAATTTAAAAAGGCTTACTGATTCTCGCATGTAAGGAGATTCTTTAAGAGAAATAATTCAGAATTGGCAATTGAGGATCAAAACAAAGTACTACACTCCAAGTGACAGAATCTATGGGATTTCAAGTAATGAGGAAGTCTGAGGTGAGAATTTTGTACTGAAAACCACAACAAGGGTGATGTTCAGCTATAATGGGGTGAAAGCAAGTGTTTGTCACAGTGAAAAAAAGAATGAATTTGAGAAGACAACAAAAGAGTGAGAATAAAGAGCACTGGAAAAGAGGATTCGCTACTAAATAATAAGTAGTGAAAATGGCAGGCGGACACTTTGGGGAATATAGGGAAACTGAAGACTTCTATGATTATGTAGATAAGTTCGATATGCACTGCATTTCCCATGATGTGAGGGATACTGAACCATGCAATAAAAACAGGCACTGTTTTTAAGCAAGGTAGGGAGCAGAAAATATGGTCTGATCAAGACTCTATTGGCACAGGTAAAACCAAATGCCAAGTCTTATCAAGAGTTGAAAGTTGACCCCGACTTTTGACATTTCAAAGTCAAGATGATCAGAATCTGTTTTGAATAAACGTGTCAGGGTCTACCTGTATCATCAAGGTTGCTTACCTTCTCTGAAATTCTTCAGTCCAATCAGTGCACGCATATCGCTTCCCAATCATACTGTCAGACCCAACGCAGTTTAAAAGAAATAAAATAATGATTTGGAATCACAAAATAGGTTGCAAAGTGATGCCAATGCCCCAAATGCTCTTGGCAGGAGTGGGGAAGTCCCTGCTGCCCCCAGGAGGCTGAAGTCCCCACTACCATTGGGAGGTTCCTGGCAGGAGTGGGGATGTTGGTTCAGTCTCAGGGCAGGAACAGCTCAAGTAATTGCCTGTACCAGTAGACCCCGACTTACAATAATTGCACCTTACAATGAGAGTTGCGGAACTGAACCCCACTGTAAGTAGGGGATCTATCTGTGTGTGTGACCTTGTTGGAGATCATTTGTCCCCAAAACCAATAGTAATCACAGAAGGATACAAATTCTATAGCGAGAGGCTAGTGAAACAGTTAGCCAATATTTGGCTGAATTGCATAAGTTGTCCGAGACGTGTAGTTTTGGTAATTTCTCAGATGAGGCTTTGATAGACAAATTGGTGATCTGTTTGGTAGACTGCCATGCCCAACAATGAATGTTGAGTTCAAAATATTTGGACAACAAGCCTGCCTATGAGATAGCATAGAGTTTCAAATGGCCATTTGTGATAATGATACTATACAGGGGGAAAGCATGTGGTAAAAAGAATGAATTGACAAGAATGCTTCTGCTGTGGGAGAAATAACCACAGCCCTGATAACTTATTACAAAAAAGCTGAGTTATTTGTGAGTGAGAGAGTGACCCATTACACCCAAGTCTATTGGCAAAGATTCTGTACTTCACCTTGAATGGGTGGCCCTAGGCTGACAGTATTATACCCGAATTGAAAGCTTTTTATACAAGGCAAAACAAAATACTGATTTAAAGAGGGTTGCCTGTTGTGGAGGACAAGAACCTATCTCCCAAGAAAAGGCAGGAGGCATTGCTAAAGGAATTCTGCATCAATCCTCCAGGAATGGACCAGATGAATGCACTGGCATGCATGTATGCCTGGTGGCCATCAATTGACATTGAACAAATGGTTCGGAGACACCACATCTGCCAGGAAATGCAACCAAAAAACACCAAGCAGAAGCGAACCCATGGAAATGGTCATCACAACTATGCTTGATTTCTCTGGTTCATTTATGAGGGAAAAGTGTCTGATTATTGTTGATGCACACTCCATATGGACTATTGGATGGCAAATGCAGTCAAAAACAATGGAAAAGACCATTGAGAAACTACAAAGTGTGCTTACAAGTTGTGGATTATCTATAGAACTGGTTTCAGACAATGGTCCTCATTTTGAATCAGCCACTTACAAGGAGTTCCTGCAAAACAACTATGTGCTGGACATGGTGTCTGCACCCTACCATCTGAGTACTAATGGGGAAGCAGACAGCTTCACGCAGACTTTTTTAAAAGGGCGATGAAAGCAAAGAAGTCATTAAAAACATTATGGAGTAATAAAATAGCAGAATTTCTGTTATCATACTAAACAACACATGCTGGCAGATGTTTGGATGCAACTTGAGAATGTGACTTGCTGCAGGGCACCCAAACATCAGACTTTGTATTCAGTTGTAAGCCAACAAGATCTTTGGAGTTTCGAGAACAAGTATTAAGAGATTACAGGGAACATAAAGAAACAGATAAGAGGCGTGCTTCTCAAGAAATAAAGTCCATGTTGATATTTGGTACTAGTAAATGACAAGATGTGGAAACAACACCTCAACCAGTTAAGAGCAATTAAGGACCTAATTTCCATTCCAGTTTTGGATGATTCCCCCTGACATTCCACTTTTGACACAACCTGTCTATGCTGCTCCTTGGATAGCCCAAGAGCTGGCTACTGAAACACCATGATTGGTGGCTGCACAGGGGCGTGATGCCAATCAAGCACCAGGCACAGCCAGTAGTGTCAGCCAGTGAGAAGTTACCTGCTCCAGAAAAATCATACACCTGATCGGTGTTCTTCATCTCTGAGAAGATTCAAGACAGAAAGACACTCTCCAGTACATCTCAAAGACTAGGTGCAGTGACTTAAATAATGCATTTTCAAGTTAGATTGTGTGGTAGTTATAGTTACAATTATTAGTTGAAGTTATGCTTGTGTTCTCTGTAGCATTTGTATTGTTGACATATTTAAGTAAAACTTTATACTTATTTACCAGTAAGCACAAAATAATTTTTTGAGGGGGAAGTGTGTTATGGAAAAACACATGCGCATATGATGTCATAAAAGGAGTTACATTCATATTGTATGTGCAATTCGACACCAACATGATCAGAATAAAGAGCGCTTATTATTTTTCTTGTGTGAGGAGACTCTAAGAGAAATACACCACACACAGGCATGAGAAGAATGTACAAACGCCTTGCAAACAGCGCTGGATTCAAATCCAAGTCACTGGCATTATAATAGCATTGAGCTAATGGCTACATTAACCATGCCACGCACATTTTTTGTGGAAATTAGTTGCATCAGCTAAAGTGGGACAAAAAGAGTACAGTGCGTGCAACTGGTTGAAGTTCTCTACAAAAGCTCTCAGCAAAATGAAAAATCCCACTTCCATCTGAGATGAATGAAAGGATTTTGACACTTGGATGCACATGGATCTTCCAAATTCATAGAGGAACGTTTAATCATTTGACATCAATTCATTAAAGCAACCTTGGTCAAGAAACAACAAAATGTTAAGTTTTCAACTGCATTCAGATAAAAATCCAAAGTTCATGATAAATCTTCAATGAGACATCAAATAAATATCTTAAGTTTATACTATAATAGATAAAAATAGAAGCCATAACAGCAATTTCACCCTTCAACCATTATATTAGAAGTTACTTACCTTAAATTTTAGTGAAATTATTGAATTTACACAGCATATATTAGTAGGATAAATCTGCACTGAATGCATTCTACTACACTGCCATGATCTCCTCAGGTGTGGCATTATGTTTCTGATGATGGTGTGGAGTAGCATTAAATCATAATTAGTTGAAAGATGTTATCTTGGATTAAGTATATGCAGAACATTATTTTGATAGAATGAGGTCAATGTATTTTGATATATTTTTGATCCATTATAAAATGAATCAAATTACATCCAGAAAAGCTCAGGCCTGAATAATTAGTTTTATATCTTCTTATGGATGTTGCAAGACCTGTTAAGTTTCTCCAGCATTTTTCTGTTTTTATTATATTCAGAACAGGTAAGCTTTTAATTCAAACATCTTGATATTGTTTTTATTTTTTTAAATTTTTCACACTATGAACCATATTAACCAAAATATACACATGCACAATGTCATTTTCTTGAATATATAGTGTCATTTTCTCCCCTTTTCCCCCTCCCTACCCACTAAACATTCAACATATACAATAAACCTATTAAACAATGTCATCACACAATGAAAATAAACAAGAAAATTGTGTCACCTACGTTTACACACTGGGTCAGTTCATTTCGTCGTTCTGTCATTTTAGGGGGTGGAGGTCCGCGGTAGGCCCTCTGTTGTGTTTCATGTACGGTTCCCAAATTTGTTCAAATACTGTGACTTTATTTTTTTTATTATGTTATTTTTTTTCCAATGGGATACATTTATTCATTTCTATGTACCATTGCTGTACTCTCAGGCTCTCTTCTGATTTCCAGGTTGACATTATTACATTTTTTTGCTACAGCTAAGGCTATCATAATAAATCTTTTTTTGTGCTTCATCCAAATTGAGGCTAGTTCTTTACTTGTATTACTTAGAAGAAAGATCTCTGGATTTTTTGGTATGTTGCTTTTTGTGATTTTATTTAATACCTGATTTAGATCTTCCCAAAACTTTTTCACTATCTCACATGCCCAAATTGCATGTATTATTGTTCCCGTTTCCTCCTTACAGCGAAAACATCTATCTGATACTGTTGGGTACAATTTATTTAACTTTTGGGGCATGGTATAGAGCCTGTGAAACCAATTATATTGTATCATGCATAACCTCATGTTTATTGTATTTCTCATAGTTCCGGAGCATAGCTTTTCTCATTTTTATTTATCTTTGTTTAGATCTTGTTCCCACTTTTGTTTGGGTTTACAGCTTATTTCATCGTTCTCTTTCTCTTGCATCTTGATGTACATGTTTGTTATAAATCTTTTAATTATCATTGTGTCTGTAATCACATATTCAAAGCTGCTTCCTCTGGTAACTTCAGCCTGCTTCCCAATTTGTCCTTTAAGTAGGTTTTCAGTTGGTGGTATGCAAACATGAGTTATACCATATTTGTACTTAATTTGTTCAAAAGATAATAAATTGTTTCCCAAAAAAACAATTTTCTATTCTTTTGATCCCTTTTCTCCCTTTCTCTAAAGGAAAGGTTATCCATTGTGAAAGGGATTAGTTGATTTTGCATCAATAATGATTTTGGTAGTTGGTAACTTGTTTTTTTTTCCTTTCTGTGTGAATCTTCCAAATGTTGAGCAGATGGTACAGCACTGGTGAACTTCTATGTTGCACCAGTTTCTCATCCCACTTATAAAGTATATGTTCTGGTACCTTCTCCCCTATTTTATCTAGCTCTATCCTGGTCCAATCTGGTTTTTCCCTTGTTTGATAAAAATCTGATAGATATCTTAATTGTGCTGCTCTATAATAATTCTTAAAATTTGGTAGTTGTAAGCCCCCTTGTTTGTACCATTCTGTTAATTTATCTAGCACTATCCTCGGTTCCCCACTCCCCCCCCCCAAGTTTCCATAAGAATTTCCTTATTATTTTCTTTAGCTCATTGAAAAATTTATCTGTTAAGGGAATTGGTAATGATTGAAATAGGTATTGTATCCTTGGGAATATCTCGTTTTAATGCAATTTACCCTTCCTATCAGTGTTGGTGGTAAATCTTTCCAATGTTCTAAGTCATCTTGTAATTTCTTCATTAATGGCTGATAATTTAATTTGTATAGATGGCCTAGATTATTATCTAGTCTAATACCTAGGTATCTGATTGCTTGTGTTTTCCATTTAAATGGTGATTCTTTCTTAAACTTTGTGAAATCCGCATTATTCATTGGCATCACTTCACTTTTATTTGCGTTGATCTTGTACCCTAATACTTCTCCATATTCCTTCAATTTCTTATGCAATTCTTTTATTGATAATTCTGGCTCTGTTAAGTATACTATGACATCATCTGCAAATAGACTGATTTTATATTCCTTCACTTTTATTTTTATTTTCTGTTCTTATCAGTTCTGCCAATGGTTCAAAGCTAAAGCGAACAGTCAGGGAGATAGTGGACCTGCTTAATTTAAATTGGTTCGATCATATATCCATTTACTGTCATCTTCACTTATATAATGCTTTAATCCAATTAATATATTTCTCTGGTAGATTGAACCTCTGTAGTACTTTGAATAAATAATTCCATTCTACCCTGTCAAAGGCTTTCTCTGCGTCTAAAGCAACTTCCATTGTTGGCATCTTATTTCCTTGTACTGCATGGATTAAGTTAATGAACTTACAGATATTGTCCATTGTTCATCTTTTCTTAATAAATCCAGTTTGATCTAGTTTTACTATTTTTGGTACACAGTTGGCCAATCTGTTTGCTAATAGTTTTGCTATTATCTTATAATCTGAGTTAAGTAGAGATATTGGTCTATATGATGCTGGTGTTAGTGGATCTTTCCCCGTCTTTGGTATTAATGTAATTATTGCTGTTTTACATGAATCTGGCATGTTTTGTGTTTCTTCAGTCTGGTTCATTACTTCCAGGAGAGGAGGAATTAATAAGTCTTTAAATGTTTTATAGAATTCTATTGGGAGTTAGTCCTCTCCAGGCATTTTATTGTTCGGTAGCTTTTTTAATATATCCTGTATTTCCTCTATTTCAAATGGTTTTATCAATTTGTTTTGCTCCTCTTCTTGCAATTTCAGTACTTCAATTTTAGCTAGAAACTCATCTCTTTTGTCTTCTTTCCCTTTGTTCTCAGTTTGGTATAATTGTTCGTAGAAATCCTTGAAGTTTTCATTGATCTCTGTTGGGTTATATGTAATTTGTTTGTCCTTTTTCTTTGATGCCAATACCGTTCTTTTAGCTTGTTCTGTTTTAAGCTGCCAAGCTAGTATTTTCTGTTTTTTTTCTCCTAGCTCATAATACTTCTACTTTGTCTTCATTAAGTTCTTCTCCACCTTGTACGTTTGTAGTGTTTCGTATTTTATTTTTTTTGTCTGCCAATTCTCTTTTTGTTGTATCTTCCCTTGTTGCTAGTTATTTTCCTTTCCAGCTGGAAAGGGAAATAGTAAGTACAAATAGTAGGATGAACTAAGTCTTAGTTACATAACTTATTATCTGTTTTGCTGCCAAAACATTGTTAATGTTTTAATGTTAATATTGTTAATGCAAATATTTTGTTTCAATTTTCTTCCAAACAAAGCATTTTTATTGCCAACTATTTTGTCTTGTATTAAAAATGCATTGGATATAATACGAATGCCGTTGAAATGTTGTCATTGATTGGACTGTGTCACTCTGTCTTACGTGAAATGAAAGCTAAACCTTTGCATTCAGGATGGTGCTGAGCGTGTGTCCATGCATGTTGAATGTTTAACATTCTCCAGATATGCTCCTGGTCACTGCTAGTTGGTGTTTTTTTTTCCCAGCCTTCAGCCTAGATTGTAACTGAACAAGAAAGGGAATAGTTCTGTTTATAGGGTAACAAGATTTTAATCTATTTTAATAACCATACAATCTCACATTGTTCCTTTAAAATAGAAATAACTTTTCACCATGCATTCAAATATATTTTTCTGTTTTCATTTTAGAAACCTCACTCTAATGGAGTTTCAAATTCCAGAATGTATTTTCTGTTACATAAATCAGCATTAACTTCCTTCAATTGAATCTCAATTTGCAGTGCATATCTGCCAATTCAGACCATATTCTGGATCCCTGATTTACAATAATGTGATTCTGGTGTATTTAACTTGAAATAATTGTCCGGTCAAAAATTTTCTTCCATAAGATTTGTTTCAGTTTTTATTAGTGGTGTCTGTGGAATACTTAAGAAAAGATCACATCTGATGCTGCAACATGTATAATTCACAGCACCTTGCTCATAAAGGAAAAGTTGTGTGAAGCAGGAAGACAGATTAATGGTTGATATTACCATCAGTGTGGGAAGAGACCCTCTGTAAGCAAGGCCATTTTCTTTGAAAATAAAGCTCTGTAGAAGGAAATTGACAACGCTACAAAACTCCATTTAGTCATGGAAACAGGCCATTCAGGCCAACTTGTCCATACTGTCATTCTGCGCTCCTCTCAGGGCTTGAAATTGGCACATATCCCTCTAAATCTTTTCTATCCATGTATCTGCCCAAATATATTTCAATGTCATAATTATACTTGCATCTGCAGCCTCCTCTGGTAGTTTCTGCTATATATGCTCCTCCCACTGTGTGAAAAACTTGTCTCTCACTTCCCCTTTGTGGTGGAAAGTTGTGAATATTAGACCATAAGAATATTAATTACAGTAGAATTGCCATTATCCAGACTTCAAACAACTGGGCAAATAATTGAGGAAATAAATAAATAGATTTCAAGTAAACAAGACTGTGTAGATGGACCCTGTTGGGGAGTGCTGAGATTTTGTTGGACACATGTAGGTTTGCATTGGAGGCAAGCCGGATTGTCAGTGCAAGGAAGGTGCACAGAGGGCCTGACCGGGACACTTGCTTGGAGGTGAGTCGGGCTGCCGGCCCAAGGAAGGTACTCGCGTAAAAGTAAATGTTCTCTGAAGCAACACACAGCCACTTGAAGATGTGAGCAAATATTCAGACAACTGAACACCCTGGGTTGCCCTGCCCACCACAGCTGTTTGAATAAAGTTTAAATAGCAGAGTGTTGGAATGAAATGGTAGTGTCCAGGATGAAGAGCTAGCTGATGCTGCTGGGGGTGACTCTCCCAAAGTGTCTCCCTATCTCTGTCTAGTAAGAATCTTATTAGAATTAGACTCTATCTGTAAACTTGAGGGAGGGGGTTAATTATGATAATGGCACTGTTAATGTAGCAGTTAGCAAACATTGTTACAGTACCAGCGATCAGAGTTTAAATTTTGTATGGTACAGGAATTACCTCATTAAAGTGAACTTTACATAACTGAAGATTGCAATACTGTTTTTTGTTCAAATTACTTTACAGTTTTCACTGTCTTTTAAATGGTTTCTTAATGCAGGTACAGTATATTAGTTAGGCATTGGAAGAGTTAGTCTCAGAAAACCAGAAAAATTTGCATAACTGAGGTCACCAAGAGTATCAACTTCCTTGAAGTGCACCTGGCAAAAAATCTCACCTGGTCCTTTAACACCAGCTCCATTTCCAAGAAAGCCCAGCAGCGCCTCTATTTCCTGCGAAGGCTGAGGTAAGTCCATCTCCCACCCTCCATCCTCACTACATTCTACAGGGTATGTATTGAGAGCATCCTGTGCTACTGTGTCACCATCTGGTTTGGAAGCTGTTCCACCTCAGACTGCAAGATCCTGCAGAGGATTGTGAAATCAGCATAAAAGATCATTGGGGAATCTCTTCCTAGCATCAGGGACATTTACTACACTCGATGCAGGTCAAAAGCAATAAACATTGTGAAAGGCTCCACACATCCTGCATTTAAACTGTTCTGCCAGCTGACTAGAGGCCCTTATGTCCAGAGTGGGAAACAGCTTTTTCCCTCAAGCCATCAGGGTTCTGAATTGCCACTGCAGATGTAGATAGTGTACTATGGACATTCAGTGTAAACATCTTAATATCTTAAATTTTAATGTTAACTTTTTATCCTAACTTGTATCTTTGTAAATATGCTCTGTGGTCCTGGACAAAGGCTATCACATATTTACTGTGTGAGCATGGTATGAATGATAAATAAAGTTGACTTGATCTTCGATCCCCGTAGGTGCCAGATAATGGGGGTTCCTCTGTACCTCTATTCCTTGAACACTGACTGTAAGACATTGTTATTTAATCAATCAAAACTGACATGGTTTCCCATTTGCTGACATCTTTTTGCATTCCCTTTGCTGTGCCCTCAGTCCTGATGAGGGGGTATCGGTCCAAAAAAATACCATGAATGCTGCCTGATCTGTTGAGTTTCTCCAGCATTTTCTGAGGCCCCACTTTTCTAGCACCTGTAATCTTTCTTGTTGCCACTGTGCTTTTGTTTTTTTACTGTGGCATTTCCTTGCTCTTTCTGACAAAAATGTACCAATTGACTTACGTTTCACATATATTTTGCTCTTCTATTTTCTCCATAAGCCTTTTTGTAGTCTTCCCTACAACTAGACATCCCTGTTCCAAGGTTACACTTCTGTGCTCTCTCAATACAATTCCATACAGGTCATTGGAGGGAATTGGGAATAATTATGATTGGTTGGAATTCTTTCTCCTGCCTCCTACTAATTATCTACTGTTTATTTAGAGCCTATACTGTACTTACAGGGCCATCACTACATAACGCAGCATGCTGGAGAATTTTGGCTGCCTACATTTCACAAGATAATCTGTCACCCAGCTGTTCCACCTGCAACAGAGCAACATACAGATCAAAAATGGCTTAATATTTACAGAATTGTTACAATATAGAAAAAAAAGCCATTTGACACATCTAAAACATATTGGGTTTTTCTGAGAGAATTCCTATACTGCCAATGTTTGAGTACTTCCCTCAAATTCCTGCATTTTTTTTCTCTCAATTCTTTTTTTTCCAAATGACTGAATCTCACTCATTGTGCTTTCTGGCGGAGAACTTCAAGATCGTTTAATTTTACTTCTGACTATACATATATGCTTCACATTATATTTTACTTGCTTCACTCCTGATCCTTCCATTTATCATCTTAGACTTGAGGATCACAAATATTCCTCCAACAGATACAACCTCTCTTCATTCACTTTGTCGAACCTGTGGCTTTAGCAAGGCCTTTAATGAGACCTTTTGCCCTGGATCCCACATGATATGACTTCCAGTAAAATAACCATCCAGAAAGTCAGATCAGAAGGAGCCCAGGATGAGCTGTCCACGTGGATACAGAATTGGCATGGTGGTAGGAAATGAAAGTGGGTAGAAGTAGGGGCAATTGTAATGACATTTAGATGGGCACCTGGATAGGAAAAGTTTAGAGGGAATGGGCTGAACACAGACAAATGGGACCAGTTTAGAATGCATGGAGAATTAAAACCAAAGGGGTGGTTTCTGTGATGTATATCTCTATGGCCATATGAACACTTCCATTAAATCCCCTCTCAATTTTATTTCTCTTAAGAAAATGAAATCAAACTATAGTGTACTTAGATTTATGACAATAAATTCTCATTCATGTCAAGAACATTTTAATTAAGGTCCATTATCCATGACACAAATTTAAATTGGAAAGGGCCTTCTCCAATTTAATAGCTAGCACAAAATCAAGGCTTATTACGTTTCCTCCTTGATATATGTGAGCAGTTGAGTAAAATCTAAATTGGTGACAAATGTGAAAACTTAATTGTATTGTCATCAAAAAAAAGTCAAGGTCTGGCATAAATTACATGTTCTATAAGTGATGTATAATTACAATCTCTTTATAAATAGACTTCACACAAGTATTGTTTCATGGCCAGCTTACAATTCTTAAATATGCAGATAGGTTTTCTGTGTGAAGTACAAAGAATTGCTTTCCATTGAAAATACTAAGTCCTGTTGTTCAGTGATACTTTCTAACTGTATTGTTGCTAAATGTCCCCCTCACCTCACACAAGTTTTTTTTAACCATCTGGATAGAAGTAGATAAATGTTCTTTAGGCTAATTTCTTGGGTGTGATAACCAGACCTATTTTCCATCAGTGTCTTGTTGTTCAAGTCACTAAAATGTAACATAAATTTCAATTACATAATGTCACATCCAAAGTGAGGTGAAGGAGGAATGATATGTTACTCAACAAGATACTATACTCGGTAAAGATTGTAAGAGATTATTCCAAAATACCTTTGAAGAATAAAATGGTCTGGTGTATAGACTAAAGCTGAGATTGTTGCCCTCCAATTAATAAAAGAATGAGTGGTAATTTGATGAAATGTTTCAAATCTATTAAGACTAAAAGTAAATAAATAAGAATTCCTCGCTAGCCTAACACCCACTCTGCAACTACAAACCAATGGGAGCTGTCTTTAATTTGTGCTCTGGAACAAAACTAACAGCTACAGTTCAGGTATTTCAACAATATCTTCCTTCAATCTATTGGCTTCTAGTCCTGTGGAAGACACAATGTAAAGAATGCAGCAAATAATGGAAAGCTAATTTAAAGAAGCTCTTTTCAAAAGGTGGTTAATTTCTAGATTTTCTTTTCTATATTGCCTTTGCATCAGATTACCAATTTTCTAAAAGTTTGTGGAGTACTTGACTGAGATTTTCTGCAGTATGATGACAAATACACTCCCCATAAAAAGAAATCACGGGTATTATTAGTAGGTACATCTGGTGCACAGGTTAATTAGTAATCTAAAGAACAATGGAAAGGTGGGGAAGTTGCAGAGGACAAGTTAGTGCAGAAGCACAAGGAAAATATGGCAAGGTTTAAATCACTTGCAATAGATTTCTCTTGGATAGTTGGTGAATGATAACCATGGGTTCAACATAAAACATCGGGAGAGAGGGAGAGAGAAATAATATGATTGAATTTCACATTCAGTTTGAAGAAGAGAAATGGATCCAAAACAAATATTTTAAATTGAAATAGCAATTATAGCTAAAGCGAGGTGGCAAATTACATCAAGAAATCAGATAGTTGAGATGCAATAGTGAACATTTTAAGGGTACGCACAGAATAAATGCAGATCATTGTAAAGAGAACCTCCAAGGACCCATCATGTATTGTTAAGCTTAAAAGTTAACAATGGTATCCAACTTCGTATAATTTAGCAACTATGGATGTCAGGCCAGAAGATTGAATAGAATAAGAACAATAGCAAAGAGTGAAGGAAAAACTAGAGTTTGAGAGAAAGTTAGTCAGAAAGGTTGATGAGATTGTTGGCACAGCTAGTGCATCTGTGGCCCCACAGCTCCAGTGACCTAGATTCAATTCTGGCCTCCTGTGTTTACTTGTGTGGAGTTTGTGTTTTCTCTGTAACTGCATGTGTTTCCTTTAAGTTACCTCGTTTCCACCCACATCCCAAAGACTTGCATGTAGGCAGGTATCCTGGTCACTGTAAATTGTCCCCAGTGTGGAAGTGAAGTGACTGACAGAATCTTTGGGATGTTGATGGGAATGTGGGGAGAATAAAATAGGATAAGAGAAGGATTAGCATGAATAGTTAGCAAGAGCTCATTTCCAGGGCTGTGGAATTCTATGTCAATGAAACAGTTGAAATTTCTTTAGAGTTCAAGAGTTAATATGGTGAAAGTTCACCTGAGCAATTAATAACAGAAATTGAAGAGATTGCAGATAAATTAAATGCACATTTTCCATTAATCTTGACTATGGTGGGTACAATAACATTCCAGAAACTGGAGTAAGCAGGGAATTGGAAGGGGAGTGAACTGAGGCAAACTCACCAGGGGAATAGTGCTGAGCAGATATTTGGAGCTGTGAGCTGACAAGTCTCCAGGTCCTGATGGATTTCCCCTTTTACTTAAAAGAAGCAGCAGGTGAAACAGTTGATGTACTGAGTTTAATTTTCCAAAATTTCCTAGTTTTGGGGGAAGTTTCCAATTGGGTTGTAAAATAACAAATCTAACTTTTATTCAAATAGAGAGATAGAAAGCAGGAAAATATCCCAATACCTGTCACCTTAACAAGAAATTTAATAAATTTCAAATTAATCAGGCAAACTCGATGTGACTTTAGAGTCAGTGTCATTCAGCAGGCTGTTTGGCCCATCATATCCATGCCAGCAATAAAGTAACTATCCATTTTTGTTGCTAATTTCTGAGCATGGACTGTGATTTCTCTGCTCATCCAATTACTTCGATATTGTGAAAGAAGTTCCATCCACCATCACATCAGGCAATCTGTTCCAGATTTCACTCATCCTTTGGGTGAATAAGTTCTTCCTCAAATTATTTTGAACCTTCAACTCTCTCTCTCTCTCTCTCTCTCTCTCTCTCTCTCTCTCTCTCTCTCTAAATATAACCACCTCCATGAAGGAATTTCTTTATTCTCTCTCAATCCTCTGTTTCTTATAACTTTGCATGCCTCAATCAGGTCCTCCAATGCCTTACACCATTCCAAAGAAAACAAAGCCCGTCTCTCCTCTTAGCTGTATTGTTCTATCCCTTGCAACATCCTAGGGAATCTCTTCTGATTCCTCTACAGTATCTTTACATTTGTGTAGCCATGAGAACTGCATGCAGTATTTAAGATTGAATATTGCATTCTGCATTCAATGTCTAATTGAATACCAAGAGGTATTGATAGGATAAATGAGTGGAATAACTTGGGTAAATGTTTCTCATAAGGGATTCCAGAACAAGAGGGCACATCCTCGGGAGGGGGTGGGGGGCGGGGGGGAAGGTGTCAATTTAAAACAGAGATGGAGAGAAATCACTTTAGTCAGAGGATTGTGAGTCTATGAAACTTGTTGCCACAAGTGGCTGTGGAAGTGAGGTCATTGGGTGTCTTTAAGACCAAGATTGGCGGGTTTGTCAGGGCATTAAGGGTTACGGGGAGAAAGCCGGGAAGTGGGAGGATGCATCAGCTAGTGATTAGAATGGAGCAGACTCGATGGGTCAATGGACTACATCTACTCTTGTATCTTGTGAAATGAACTATATTGTGGGAAAATGTCTTTTGGCAAGATATTTTTTAAATGTTTATATAAATGAGAGACTGCTGAGAAAACACAAGGATTTGGATGCCCTAATACATGATTCACTTCTGCATTAACCTGTTACTTTGTCATAAATTATTCTCTTCTTATTACAGAGAGTCACAGTTCGACAGTAGAAACAGGCCTTCCAAGACAACTTGTCCATGCTGGACTAGGTGCCTTACTGAATTAGTCCCAATGTCTGTAATTGGCCAATATCTCTCCAAACCTTTGCTTGCCATGAACCTTTCTGGATGTTCTTTCAATGTTGTAATTGTACCTCCCTCTCTCACTTCTAGCAGCTTGTTTCATACACCTACTGTGCTCTGTGTGGAAAAACTTGCTCCTTAGGATCATTTTAAATTGTTCTGCTCTCACTTTAAACCTTTGCCTTCTCGTCTTAACTCTCTTATCGTGGGAAAATGACTGTGACTAAATACATTATCTAAGACCATCATGAATTTGTAAATCTCCATAAGGTCATTCCTCAGCCTCCCACAAACTAGAAAAACAGTCCAGCCTATCCAGTTTCTCTTTAAAACTCAAGCCCTCCAGTCGTGGCAACATTTGAATGAGTCTTTTAAGGTTTCTCTCGTTTAATTACATCCAAGTTATAATATACACCTGAACTACACACAATATTCTGGTTGTATCACTAATGTCTTGTTCAGCTGTAACATGTTGCAGCTCTTGTATTCAATGGTCTGTCCACTGAAGGTAAAGGTATAACAAGCCTTTTCACCATTTGCTTTCCTGTGTTAATCAAAAAGTGGATACATTTCTACACTGCACAGCAGTATGCCTTTAGTTTTACAAGAAACCTTTGTAATTTTTAAATCCCAAAGTTTTCTTCACCATCCATTATTTTCTTTCATCTTTACTAGTTTTCTTTGCAGACATCCTCGACTTGATCTCCTCTACCTCACAGCTCAATAAGTCTCAACACACCCTTCACCCTTTGTTATGTCTCCATGAGAGCCAAGACTCTCCTCAGTGATATATCTTGTTCTTTAATTATTGTTTACATCTCATTCTGTCAAACGCTTTTGTTGTTTTCATTTTTTTGTGCATGATCACAGAGAAAGCCTCCTGAGAATGCATCTCGTCTCAAAGGGATAGAGTTATTACAAGATTAATGTGGAATTCAAAGTTAGAATTGGATTCAGAGCTGTTTATTTGGAGAGATAGGTATTTTCATTGGCTATTTTCAATATCCTTAATACAGATAGTACTGAATTACACTTCTGGCCATGAACAATGTCTGGTTTGATACAGTGCAGGTCAACTCCTTGCCTACACACACATACACACATACTAGTACATTCTCAAATAATCATTGCTAAGGAAAGCAGTGAAATAGTTGCTAGATTTTGACTATCCCCAGTGTTAGATGATAACTTTTCAAAAGTAAACCAAATGTGCAAATGAATTGCATGACAATGAAAATCATGTTGAAAACCGGTGATGATACATTTCTAATTGATCTTATTCATGCATCGAGTGGTGGGAGTGTGGAACCTGAAATGGTAAATTTCGGCTCCATTTAAGAACAAGTACATGTCTGGGAGGGGTATGAAGAGATTTGGTCTGGGTGCAGGTCCTCGTGATTGGCAGAAAAATGGATTGGCCCAGATTAGAAGGACTGAAGGGCCTGTTTCTGTGCTGTAATGTTCTATGGTTTTATGAATACATTTCTAAATTTGGAAAGGAGTGGATAGAATTGGTAGATCTTTGAGATTAACAGCAATTCCATTTACCACCATAATCCCTCAGAGAAACAATAAAACTAATGTTTTGTAAAAACAAAGTTTTAGCATACCTCTTAGGCAGTTGGAATTTTGTGTGGGGTCAGGTCAATGATATTATCACCTCAATTCATTTGGGTCCTAAAGTAGTTCAGAGGTCATATAGCACTGGCACGAAACTACTGCTTTACCAGAGATTTGAAAAGAATCCTTACCAGAAATTGCTCTGGGCTTCAGTTATCCAATCTAGCAAAGGAATTGGCTTTTGTTTTTTTTTCCTCTCTGGGCTTACATATCCCTAGAAAATTTTGAAAATTCTATTCAAGGTATTAAAGTAAATGAGAAATAATTACTTTTCAAAAGTACATTGTTTTAAATCATTTATTGCATGATAAATAAATGAATGTATTTGATAGTTTTTGTGTATTTTGTTGTGTCCTTACATAGTGAAATTCTCCAAGTAAATATACATAGAGTGATGTGTTCTAATATTTAAACTCTTACATTAATAATTAAGAAATGCCAGTTTCCCACAACATCTCATGATTTAGAATTGGCACCAGAAATGGTGATCACAATAGAACACTGTAAAACCCAGTTGAAGTGGCAGTGTCTATAGGTATGGAAACCTTCTCTTCTCATGATGTCTGGTGATGCCAGTGTATTTCAGAGAGGTCCATAAATAGGAAAGTGCTAGAAGTGTATGGGCTACATGTAGGCAAATCAAACTATCTTAAATGAGCAACTTTGTTGGGAGGGACAAGTTGGGCTGATTCTGTGCTGTATGACTTGAAAGGCAAGATTTAGTTAAGGGCATACTTCAAAGGAAATAATTGTGAAGGTTGGCAGAATTGTAATAGACAGTATTTGGAAAATTGGTGAAAAATCCAGTATTTATTGCCCATTGTTGGCCTAAAGGGATGGTACAGGATGTGTCCATTGAATTAGTAATCATCGAACTATCTTAAATGAGCAACTTTGTTGGGAGGGACAAGTTGGGCTGATTCTGTGCTGTATGACTTGAAAGGCAAGATTTAGTTAAGGGCATACTTCAAAGGAAATAATTGTGAAGGTTGGCAGAATTGTAATAGACAGTATTTGGAATATTGGTGAAAAATCCAGTATTTATTGCCCATTGTTGGCCTAAAGGGATGGTACAGGATGTGTCCATTGAATTAGTAATCTACTCTTGTTCATTCCTAATTGGTATGTTAAGGTGCTGTGTTGTATCAAACTTTTATAATAAAAGCAGATGACTAATTCTATGGAAAGATTCTGTACCACACCCTTGAGGCCAGCACTAAGCAATAAAAAACTGGATTTTTCAATGATATTCTAAATAAATATTAAATGTATTACAACTTAACCATCCCTCACAATTGTCATTTGAAATATGTTTTAAAAATGACTAACCCCTGCCTTTCAAGCCATATCGACAGAGCTATAGACCACAGAATCAAGTCCTTCAGACTAAGTTGGCCATCTGAGCTAGTTCCATTTGCCTGTGTTTGGCCCATACACCTTCAATGCTTTCCTATCTATGGACCTGTCTGTAGCGTGAATAAAAGCTCTCACGAGTGGAGGGAGAGCCAAAGCTTTTATTAGCTTATAACTAAGGGTAGGGTCTCACAGTAGTCTTCAGAAGGGTTCTGGGTTTAGGCAGGAAACCAGGGTTATATGTGAGCAGTTGGGGGCAGAGCTGGGAGGCAGGGCCAGCCATCAGCACAACACCCTACCATTGAATCCCAGTTCACTGCACTGTCCAAATGTTTTTACCAGTGCTGCATTTGTACCTTCACACCTTTTTGCTTTCAAAACTGATTGAGGGAGTCTACTTTCTCCCGTTTACCTACCCTCCAATGAATTCCATACTACGTGAAATATTTGAAACATTGTGAAACTAGTACAAAACAAATCCTTTAGTTTAGTTCACTTTCATGGAAGATTTAATAGAGAAGAACAGAATAAATTTAAAATTCCGGTTGTAGTCCAAGATCATCTTGAAATCATAGAACTTGCAAGAACTAAATCAGAAATTATTAAAACTGGACTCTCTTGAATGGAATACAATATAAGAATCTGTAGCATTTTAAAAGCAATTGTAAAAATGATTAACTATCAAGGAGGAGTTAAACGGCACAAAATACTGAAAGCACAAAATAAAAGACGATGCTGGAAATACCAAAATTTAACCTAGAATCAGAAAAGCATTATTTGCCTGTGTGATAGTACAGACCTATCACCAATGTATATAGTTACAGTATCTAGAGTATGTAATGACTGTGCTTACAGCAATTGGCTGAGAGCTTAGCCACACCTACTGTCTGGGCCTTAAAGGGTTGTGTCCCTAGCCAGGTTGGATCATTCTGGACTGGTCGGCCACCTGTGAAGAGCTCCTGTCTTTTGCTAATAAAAGCCTTGGTTTGGATCAACAAGTCTTTGGTTCTTTCGACGAGCTCTACAATTTTATTAGCAAAATAAATTTTTTAAAAAGGGATGAAGCGTCTGACTCGACCAGAAAAACTTGACATTGACCCACAGTCAGCTACAGCCTTCAAAGCCTTTAAGTTCTGGCTGATGAACTTTGAAAACTTCCTAAGGGTCATTGAGGTGGAGGAGGTTAACCAGCGTCTAACAGCATTGCTGTCTATGATGTCCTTGAGAGTCTACGAGAACATCCAGGATGAGACCACTCACACCGCAGCCATAAAGGTATTAAACGAACTGTACGATCAACCAATGAACAGAGTTCATGCCCAGCTCTTGCTTGCATCGAGGAAGCAACAGCCCGGCGAGTCCAGTAGGGCATATTTACAAGTAGTCAAGGCGTTGGGCAAGGACAGTGACTGTGTGGACAAAACTGCTGTCGATATCACAAATGATCTCGTCCGGGATGCCTTTGTGGCCGGGCTCCGATCCAACGAAGTGAGGCTGCGCTTGCTCGAACAAGGGGTAGAAAAACTAGAGGACGTGGCCCGGATTGCAATCACAATGGAGGATGCAGCCTTAAAGTCAAACGAGCTCTCTAGGGACTGGACCCCACGTTCTGATGTGAGTAGAGTGCCCTTCTACCCTACCACCCCCCGAGATACTGACGGCCTGTCAGCTGTTGCTACACTGCCCCCTGCGAACCCAAAATGTAATTTCTGCGGGAAGGACAAGCACAGCAGGTCCCAGTGCCCAGCAAGAAAAGCCAGGGGCCAGAAGTGCCTTAAAAACGGCCACTTTGCTGCAGTCTGTAGGTCTAAAATGGCCGCCGGCAAACAGTGCCTCGTGTGAAGCCCAACCGCCACTATCCCTTTCAAACCCTTCTTCCCCAGAGCTCTCGTCCAATGAGAGCGAGGTCTCCCCTGCACGGCAACGCCTGACGTCATGGAGACACCAAACCCGGAAGGGGCAGCCCACCCTCGCAACCATGATGTTGGCCTGCCTCTCGCCCCCGTGCGGAACACTCGACCCGGCCTTGGACCCGACTGTAGAGCCCGCTATTGCCATGGCCACGACCACCCCTGGGGCCGATTCTGCCACCACCACAGCCACCCCTGGAGATGACGCTACCGCTGCTCGCTCTCCTGCTGCCACTACCCACGCCGCCACCGGTGCAGCCACTACGACCGACTGGGGACCCGCCGCGGCCAACCAGGCACTCGCCCTAGTGTCCATTGCTGACGACCACTGGGGCCCGACCGCCACAACTGATGATCTACCCACCGCTAACCACGAGCAACAACCCCCTACTACTTACCATTCATCCGCCGACGCCGGCACAACAGCACCTCCGGGAGTACCTCCAACCTGCTCCTCCAGCAGTGACTGCGTCTATGACGTCATCCCATTGTAACGGGATGACGTCAACACGCGGAACTCCCCTGTCAACAGGATCAGAGGCTGCTTCTATAACACTAAACCAGCAATGCTCTCATCCCCTCACTAAAGCAATGGATCTGATTAAAGTGCATGGACACTACACCAATTGCTTATTTGACTCTGGGTCAACAGACAGTTTTATCCGGCCAGATCTGGCTCTCCGTTGCGGACTTGACATTATCCCCACTACCCAGAGGATCTCATTAGCGACGAGGTCACTTTCGACTGGGATAAAGGGGTATTGCATCACCATGCTGGAAGTACAGGGCGTAACGGTCACCCGCTTCAAATTATTCATCCTTCCCCAATTGTGCGCCCCAGTGTTGCTGGGATTAGACTTTCAGTATTAGTTTCGAATGGTGTCCCTACAATTTGGGGGACCCCACGCCCCCCTCTCGGTCTGCCATCGCCCCACACCTGAAGCACCCGAGCAACCTGTCCACGTGCCCCGGGGCCACTCCTGCGGCCTTTCCACACTCCGTATTGCCCCGCTGGCACTCTTCGCAAACCTCACCCCTGGCTGGAAGCCTGTTGCCACCAAAAGTCGGCAATATAGTTACAAAAACAGGCAATTCATTAGGAGTGAGGTGCGTAGATTGCTGCATGAGGGTATCATCGAACCAAGTTCAAGTCCCTGGAGAGCCCAGGTGGTGGTTGTCAAGAATGGGGAAAAGCTACGGATGGTGGTCGACTATAGCCAGACCATTAACAGCTTCATGCTTTTGGATGCTTACCCCCTGCCATGCATCACAGATGTGGTGAACCAGATCGCCCAATACCGCATATTCTCCACCATTGACCTACGTTCGGCCTACCACCAGCTCCCGATCCGCTGTGAGGACCGACCATTCACGGCCTTCGAAGCAAATGGGCGGCTGTATCAATTTCTCAGAGTTCCATTCGGGGTCACGAATGGTGTCGCGGTCTTCCAGTGGGAAATGGACTGGATGGTGGACTAGAACGGGCTAACTGCTACCTTCCTGTATCTATACAATGTCACCATCTGCGGCCACAACGCACAGGACCACGATGCCAACCTAGACAAATTTCTTCAAACTGCCGGTCAGCTGAACCTGACCTACAATCTTTACAAGTGTGTCTTCTGGACCACACAACTCGCGATTCTAGGTTGCATGGTGGAGAATGGGGTAGTGATGCCAGATCCTGACCGCTACAGTCCTTAACCTACCCCTTCCTTCCCTTCTCCCTCTTCAGCCCTTCCACTCCAGGGTCAGTTCTCCAAGAAGGGGTGAGTATGATAGTACAGACCTATCACCAATGTATTTATAGTTATAGTATCTAGAGTATGTAATGACTGTGCTTACAGCAATTGGCTGAGAGCTTAGCCACACCTACTGTCTGGGCCTTAAAGGGTTGTGTCCCTAGCCAGGTCGGATCATTCTGGACTGGTCGGCCACCTATGAAGAGCTCCTGTCTTTTGCTAATGAAAGCCTTGGTTTGGATCAACAAGTCTTTCGTTCTTTCGATGAGCTCTACAGCCTGCAAAGTTCAGTTACTTTTACCTCTGTCTGCAGATGTTGGTGGTCCAGCATTACAGCATCATGAAACCTAACAACCAAACCTTCACCCCTTTTCAGGGGTGAAAGTGATTTCTATTTCTTACCAGAATACATGGCACCATGATTAGCTTAACAGTTAGCGCCAGTGAATGGGGTTTGAAGTTCTTCCTGTTTCTGCATGGGTTTCCTGTGGGTGCTCTGGTTTCCTCTCCAAGTTCAAAATGTACTGGGCTTGTAGGTCAATTGTGTGCAATTAAGTGTGTTATTAACTAATAAAATCTTATTAGTGCTAAAAAAGGAACAGCAATGGAAAATTCACCAGACAATGGTAAATTCAAAATAATCATTTTTTAAACTATTGGTTTCATAACATTTCTTACTTAACTCTAATTTAATTCCCACTGTGTGCAAATGTAGATATGTGTGTTAAAATTCAAAACATTACAGTTTAATCTTGAGCCTGAAAAGTCCATTTTAAACTTCAACATAAGGCATCTTTTGTTTTGCTTGAAGATTTTTAAATCGCAGTTCCATTGTAATTATGAAGCAATTATAACTATGTCTTCAGATCACTTTAAACTCGCAACTTTTGATGAGGAGTTGTCTTTGAGAGATTTCTTCCTCCATGTGATTTAACAAACTCCCTCTTGCTTAAGAGTTATGGAGACTGTGTTTTCCACTGATTTTTCTTAATCAAGAGCAAATTGGTCTGTCTTACTTTATAGACATTTGTTTTATCTTCCCTTTTTTCTGGAGTAACTCACAATGTACATTTTCTGATTGTTGCATCTTCAATCCCCAAACTGTCCTCCTTATTCAAAGAGACACTGAAGTGACTCTTGTTTATGGCCACTGATTTTTATGTATCTCCTAGGATAAATAATATGAAGCAATCAAGGTTGTGTATGGTCCATCAAAGTAAGGTACCTCAACTCCTGAGCAAAGACAGTACATCCATCTTCACTGAAAACTCAGAGCACGTGAAAAGATGGCAAGAACACTTCTACAAGCTGTTGAACAGACTAGGAACCATCACTGATGAAGCACTGGGCAGAGTTCACTTGGGTACATCAAACAGCTAAAACCCAACAAAGCACCAGGGCCTATTGGTATTGTAGCCAAGATCTACCAGTATGGTGGTAACACACTGACATCATGTCAGCATCAGCTGTTCACAAAGTTGTGGGGAATTGCAGACCTTCCACAAGACTTCAAAGACACAACAATCATGACCATCTACAAGAACAAGGGAGACGAGAGATATTGCAACAATTATCATGGCATCTCTCTTGACAGTTGTGGGAAAATGCCTCACAAAGATAAACCTTAGACCTTTGGTGTCCAACATCCACAACAACATCCTTCCATTTCTATCTATTTATTTATTTATTTATTAAACTTTATTTAAGATTTTATAACATGAATAACATATAGGATTACATTAAAAAATTAAGAATAAAATAATAAAATTACAATACAGTATCAGTAATCTAAATAAACTATATCCTCCCCAATAATTATTACACATTAATAACCCAACTCAAATTAGTCCAAACCCCCCTTTCCCCCAAAATAAAGAGTGAAGAATTAATAAAGTTAATATATGTAAGAAAAAAAACCCACTTACAAAAAAAAAACAAAAACATAACCAATTAAAATACTAACAAAAAGAAAAGTAATTAATACTAAGATATCAGACTTAAAAAACATTTAAATCAAACTTAAATGCATATATTTAACAAACGGAGTTAAGATGAAACATATATTTAACTCAAACTTAATATAAAAAATTAGTAAAGTTAGTAACATTATCTATCAAAAATTCTTAAACAATAATCAATTCTTAAAAAAAATTGTAGCATGAAAAAAAATGAAAAAAACTTTCTCTATAGAGATAAACCTTCACCAAATATCAACTAACTTCACATCTATCATCATATTAGTCACATAAACCACCATCTTAAAACAAAATTCAAACCTCATTAAGCATTGTACAATTCAATTTTAGTACTCTTCCACCTTTTCCCTTTTACTCTTGAATAGTTATCCAATAAAAGCTCCAATACCACATTTAAATATCCCCAATCATTACATTAAAATTCAGATATCCAAATAATAAAAACACATCTACAATGAAATCTATATCTTCAACAAATGGAGCATAAACCACAAACAAAATTCAAGCCTCATTATGAATTGTACAATTCAATTTATAACTTTCACCATTATTCCCTTCGTTCTATAACTAAAATAGCAAAATAATATACACCAGAATTACCACTCCTTTCACCTTAAAGTTAAAGAAAAAATATAAAAATAACTTATCCATCCCATTCACATTTAAATTTCAGATATTCCTTATCTACTGAATAAACTTTACAAAAAAAACCACATCAATTTTTAGTTTTTTAAACAATCAAATACTTTCTTATGCTTTTTTTATATTTAAACAAAAAAACCCCTTCACTCTTTAATCTAATAATACAAAAAAAAAGGTAGGAGGTTAAAAATACCCCCTCCCGTCTAAACCGCGCAATGCGGTTACTCCCAAAAAAAAATGGGTGTGAGATAACTCACACGTAGCAGATGACTTTCAGGAAATAGTGCCTATCCAGTTCTCTCCCCCAACTCTCACTTCATCTTAAACTAACATCATCATTATTTAATATCCCTTTTTTAAAAAAAAAACATTAGAAAAAAAAAGACAACTCTTCTTTTAATCAGCTCCAACTGCCGAGTCACCATTACAACCATTCCTTCTTGGAGCACGGCTCTTTTCTTCCATCTCTTGTCTCCTTAGAGATCGCGGCGGACTATGTCTCTGTTGAAACAGAGCTCTTGAGCAAATGCTATAGCTTCCTTTGGAGAATCAAAGAACTTTGGTTGGTAACCATCTTGAAAAACCTTCAAAACAGCTGGATATCTAAAGGTTGCCTTGTAACCTTTCTTCCACAACAACTCTTTAGCAGGATTGAATTCCCGTCGTTGGAACATAACTTCTTGACTCAAATCCGCATAGAAGAAAACTCGATTATTTTGAATCATCAAGGGTGATTTTCTCTGTTGTGCATTTCTAATAGCCACTCGTAAAATTATTTCTCTGTCATAATAATTCAAGCAACGAACCAAAACAGGTTTTGGACTTTGACCTGAAATAGGTCTTCTACGCAAAGCTCTGTGAGCACATTCCAGTATTATACCTTCCGGGAAATGTTCTTGACCCAGCACCAACAACATCCTTCCAGAAAGCCAGTGTGGTTTTCGAACAGGTCGTAGGACCGTGGATATTATCTTCTCAATGAGGCAGTTCCGAGTAATGTGTTGAGCAGCACAGAAGTCTCAATGTCACATTGATTGATCTAACCAAAGCATTTGACACTATTGGTAGAGATGGCCCGTGGAAGCTCTTACAAAAATTCAGTTTCACCCCACCCCCCCCAAACCTAACCAACATCATCTGTCATTCCCATGAGGTATGGAAGGCTATATCAATATGTGTGGTGAGTTGTCAGACCCATTTCCTATCTGCAATGGCATAAAATAGGGTTGTGTGTTGGCTCCTACTGTCTAGACTATTCTTTGCTGCTGTTCTTCAGGATACCACATCAGACCTGAAGTTATGGATCTTCCTACAAATGAGGGCTGATGGCGGGCTCCTCGACCTCGAGGCTGAGGGCAAAAACAAAAGTCAAGAACAATGTGGTGCATGAGCTACAGTTTGCTGATGACTGTGAACTGGTTGCCCACTCACTCAGACTTGCAGGAGATCACCAATCGCTTTGGCGAGACAAGGTCTTCAATATCAAGGTTCTTTCTTGAGCTGGAATTCCAACAGTGTCAACCTTGCTGATGTCAGCCCAACTGCACAGGCAGGAAATGTTGTCAGAATGTTAGACGAAAGATTGCCAAAGGACATCTTGTACGGCCAACTGTCCAGTGGTACCTGAAAATGAGGACAGCAACTATGGAACAAGGATGTTCTGCACAGGAGCCTCAAGAAAGCTGACATTGCCCCATCAACATGGGAGGATCTAGTTCAAGATTATTCGCAGTAGAGAGAAGCCATCAGAAAAGATGTGGACGATGGTGAGGAAAAAGTTCAGAGGCAAAAGAGGAAAAGCACAGGAAGAGTCACAATGGAGCTTCTGCCCCTGTTGCACCTTCAGGCCTCAGCTCTTAAGAATCACCCTTTGCAGCCACTCCAGGATGCACATATCAAACCCCACAAAGTGAAAGGAACCATCAACATTCTATGGGATGAATAGTCATAAGATGACAAGGATAATACAGTACAGAACTGCATCTCCTTCTCTCTGGAGTCTACTGTTTTACCCCTGTGTCTTTCACAGGAGGGTTGATTTCTTCAAAATGTCTCTTTATTTGTTTCTCTGAAATCATGTGACATGACATCACCACTGTTTCGGTTTCATATCTGTCCAAAACACAATTTTTTTTCAACTTATCACTTCACATCCACAAAAAATCTGACCTAATCTCTGTTTAAGTGGTTGCATGACTCTGTAAAGTCTACACAGGTCATTCCAATGGTACTTGAGTTTTGGAACAGCTGCCAGCATAATGCTGAATGCACACAAACATGCTTTTAAGAACCACACATACACTTGAGTTTTCAATTAAGAAACTACTTCCACTTTATGGCTCTGTTTTTCCCAGGTATATCAACTCTGAAAATGAACTCTCTTTGTGTTTCTGTTAATGTAATCCAGCCTACAATCTACCTTTACTATATATTTTATAACTAAAGATTGACACGGGCTCATTGGATGAAATGGTCTGTTACCGAGCTGTATGACTAAATTTAAGAAACATTAGATTTAAAATATTTTAAGTGTAGACAGGCACACAGATGAGAGGCTTAGGAGGATATGGGCTGAATGTAGCAAATGGGTCTAGCTTGATTGGCATGGACAAGTTGGAACAAAAGGTCTGTTTGTGTTGTAAAACTCTGAACCAATATTAAAACAAAAAGTTCTCTACTATCAATCCTATCTATGTGATTAGGGCAGCACAGTTGGTGTAGCATTTAGTGCCACACCTTTACAGCACCAGCTATCGGGACTTGGGTTTGAATCCCGTTCTGTCTGTAAGGAGTTTATACTTCTCCCCATGTATGCATGGGTTTTCCTGGGGGCTCTGGTTTCCTCTTACCATTCAAAACATACCGGGGATGTAGGTTCATTGGGTGTAAATTGGGCAGCACAGACTTGTGGGCCAAAATGGCCTGTAAACATGCTGGGTTTTTTTAAAATTTAAAATGTTAATTGATGATTTAATGTATGTAATTCTATACATTCAGAATATTAAATCTGTACTCATCAACCTTTGCTTTTTGTAGTCATAATGATTAAAAGTAAATTTCCTTGGTTGTGAGCTTTTGGGCATTGGTTAGGTAAAACAAAAGAAGGGGCTAAAAGTCTGCAGATAGCTGAGGTAAAGGAAGAGTGAAAGAAGCAGAGTTCCACAGTTGTCAGCAGGCCATTTCATGTCAGGCCTCCACCTGGAGGCCAACAACAAGAGCGGATTGAAAATTTAAAACTTACCTTTCAGGCAGCAGCCCTAAAAGGCTGCTCCAGCGTCACATTCATATCCAGAGGTGCCTCATAGTGCCCTCCAGAGCCAATGGAGACAGGGCGACTGGTGCCATAGCATCACCCGTCATAAATACATGGCAGAGCAATGGCCGTCTTCCCTACTCATTATTCCCCACACAGCTGGAACCACTCTGTGCCACATTTAGAACTGCAGAGAGCAGCCCTGAAGTGGCCTGGTGTGGATGTCTCAGCCTGCACTGGATGGCCCCCATTGACGTCTCCTGCAACTCCACCGGCTTCTGCTGCCCCGATGGTACCTGCCCCTGCCTTGGTGGGAAAGCGGTGAGTGGGGAGATGGGTCGCTGGCTGACAGCATCAGCAGCCCGCCCCTAACCAGCCACTTGCAGAGGCTGTACATTCAGGTCAGGCAGCGGAGTGCAGTGCTCCACTGATTATCCTTCCCCAAGGAGGGTTGGAACCGATATCTCTGAGCTGGCCACGGCGCATCCAGGAAGGTAGGTCTTTAGCCGTAAGGGTGAAGAACTTCCACATTTACAGACTGGTGTTTTCCCTGCTTGAAAGTGCCTATCATTGCAATTTGCTCTGTACTCTTGTTTGTTACCCTTAGACATCATTGAAATGCACTGAGTTATTTCCATGGCAATGATATGGCAAGCAGTTTAAATCGGTTGAGCACTTCACTGCCAATGAATGTGGCCACAAGGAAGTACCAGCCTATCTGCTTTATAATAAAAACACACTGAAATGCCCACCAAATGAACATCTTTTTAAAATGCCGCAGTGACATCAAACGTACCGACTTTTTAAACCACCATGCCCCCTTCACCCACACCTTGAGTTCCACGCACTCTTCATCCTTCAGCTCTGTCTCCACACCTATTTCCACAACCGTGATTCTCCACCTCCTCTACTGATCCCTTGTCCTGCCTTAATCCTTCCTCCTCCTCCTGGACACCTCGATCCGGTCTTCTTCCTGCTCTGGATCTTTATATTTCCAACTGCCACCGTGACATGAACTGCATTGACTTCTTTTAAAATGCAGCAGTTTTTACTACAATGACAGTGTCTGCAGATGTTCATGTTTCACTCTATTTGCTTTATAAACTCTGTTCTGACCTTATTGTTTGGATGGTTCAAACAGAGAGGTCCATTGGGTAAATAAGCTTGCCTGCAGTGGGATTTGACACCTGTCTCCGTAGGCACAGCCGGATATCACATTTCTTTGTAGGGAACAAGTTGTTTTGTGCTTAATATGTTTGCTGATACCTCCCAGATACAAGGGGAAAAGTACAGTCTGCAGTAAAACATGAATGAAATTATTTAAAGGTGGTGGAGGGGAGGGGAGGGGGGGGGGTGGGTCAGGCAAACTATGCATGTTCAGAGTGCTCACATAAAGAAAAGGCAATTAAGTGCTTCAAATTTACTAATAATGCTGTCAGTAATTGTTTTATCTGAAGTTATTGAAATGTTGACATGTATAGAGAGAGTCTACAACACAGAAACAGGCCCTTCAGCCTATCTTGTCCATGGCAACCAAGCAAATCTAATTTGCCTACATTCAGTACATATCACTCTAAACGTCTCCTATCCATGTACCTGTCTGATTGACTTTTAAATGATACAATTGTTCCTGTTTCTCCTATCTTTGGCAGTCTACTATATTGCCACCACCCTGTGAGAAGAAGGTGCCTTTTAACCTTTAACCTCACCTAAATCTATGCCCCTCCAGTTTCAGATTCCTCTACTCTGGGTGGGGTGAGGGGGGAAGACATCCACACCCCTCTTGATTTTATAAACATTTATAAGGTCCACACATTACCTCTTTTTCTTCCAATTCATGCCCATCTGCCTGACAAGTCTCCAGAATCTTTTTTGCACCCTTTCCAACTTCATGGCTCTTTTCCTATAGGTGGATGACCAGAACGACACACAATACTCTAAATGTGATCTCACCAACACCTTGGAGACTTGGAACATGGCAACCGTGCTGCTGTACTCAGTGCCCTGATCGAAAAAGGCAAGTGTGCCAATGCCATCTTCACCACCCTGTCTAAAAGTTCAAGTTCATCCCGACGAAACAGCATTCTCCAGTCCTCACTGCAAAAACATAACACACATTGTGGTGATACGACCACCAGCCTATTATAGGAGGTGATCTTTGAACCTGCAGGAAGACCACCTAAAGGCTGACTCCTCCTGGCCGGCGTCATTGAGCCAACCCGAATATAGACCTGAGCCGGCCCTTCCTGAACCAGTCTCATGGGAGCCACTGAAGCATGAACTAATGTTCAGATTTTTATCTGAATAAAGCCTGTTGTACAGTCTTTTGAGTTTTGTGCTTGCTGCTACCTCAGCTCACCACGCACATACAGACAAATGATACATATGCAGCATTTTTACACATATGTAAAAGTGAATAACTAAGAGTAAATGAAGGTTGTTTTGGAAGACAATGTGAAGGAAAATCCTAAGGGTTTAAGACCAAAAGGTTAGTAAGGGACAAAATTGGTAAGGGATCAAAGTGCTCACCTCTCTATGGAGTCAAAAGAGATGGGAAAGATCTTAATCAGGTTTTTTGCATCAGTGTTCACACAGGAAACTAGCACAGTCTAAAGAAGTAAGAAAACAAGCAGTGAGGTCATGGAACCAATACAGGTTAAAGAAGAGGAAGTGCTTGCTTTCTTGAAGCAAATAAGTGTGGATAAATCCCCAAGGCCTGACAAGCTATTCCCACGGTCCTTGAGGTAGAAAGTACAAAAATTGTAGGGGCTCTGGCAGAATTACTTAAATGGTCCTTGGACACAGATGAGGTGTCAGCAGATTGGAGAGTAGTTCTTGCTGTTCCTTTGTTTTAAAAAGGCTCCAAAACTAACACAGGAAATTATAGGCCAGTGAGCTTGAAATCAGTAGTATGTAAATTATTGAAAGATGTCCTAAGGGATCTGATATACAAGTATTTGGAAAGCCAGAGACTGATTATGAACAGTCAACATAACTTTGTGCATGGTAGGTAGTGTTTAACTAATCCTTTAGAATTTTTCAAGGAGATAATTATGAATGTTGATGAAGAAAAGGCTGTGGATGTTGTCAACATGGACTTTAGTAAGGCCTTTAACAAGGTTCAACATGGGAGATTAATTGGGAAGGTTCAGATGCTTGGAATTCATGGTGAGGTAGTAAATTGGATTTGAAATTGGCTATATGGGAGAAGCCAGAGAGTGGTAGTGGATGATTGCTTATCAGACTGGAGGCCTTTGACTAGTAGTGTTCCTCAGGGATCAGTGCTGGGACTATTGTTGCTTGTCATCTATGTCAATGATCTGGATGATAATTTGATAAATTGGATCAGCAACTTTGCAGATGACAAAAAGATTGAAGGTGTTGTGGATAGTGAGGAATGTTTTCAAACCTTGCAGAGAAATCTGGACCAGCTGGTAAATGGACTGAAAAAAGGCAAATGGAATTTAATGCAGACAAATGTGAGATTTTGCATTTTGGAAGGGCCAACTAAGAAAGAACACAACAGTAAATGGTAGGGCACTGCAGAGTATAGTAGAACAGATTGATCTGGAAATATAGATACTGAAAAGTGGAGTTTTAAAAAGAGCTTTTGGCATATTGGCCTTCATATATCAAAGTAACAAGTACAGGAGTTATGATGTTACGTTAAAGTTGTATAAGACATTGGTAAGGCCAAATTTGGAGTATTATGTACAATTTTGGTCACCTAACTACATGAAAGATCAATAAGATAGAAAGAATGCAAAGAAAATTTACTAGGATCTTGCTTGAATTTCAGGAATTGAGTTAGTGAAAAGTTGAACAGGACTTTATTACCTGAAGAATTGAAAAATGAGGGGATATTTGATCAAGGTATACAAAATTATGAGGGATATAGATAGAATAAATGCAAGTAGGCTTTTTCTGCAGATGTTAGAGGAGATACAAGCCAGAGGATGAGTTAAAGGTGAAAGGGCAAAAGTAAGGGGGAAATTAGAGGGAACTTCTTCACATAGAGAGTAATGGGAGTATAGTGATGAATGTGGGTTTATTTTTCACATTTAAGAAAAATTTCGACCGGTACTGGGTGCTGGTCAGTGGCACTAAGTAGAATAGTAGTTTATCACAGACTAGAAGGCCAAAATGGGCTGCTTTCTGTGCTGTTATGTACTATAGTTCTATGGTTCACTGGTTATTATAAACTGTTCATTCAGTCATTTCACAGTTTCACTGCCTGTGCAAAGAAGCTGTTTCTCATCCTTGTGCTTCTGGCTCTGACACTCCTGGATCTCTTTCCTGACAGAAGCAGCTGAAAGATGCTGGATGTGGGATGGTAGGGGTCCTCAATGGTTTTGCCCTCTTCAAACAATGGTCCCAGTAGATCGTGTTGACAGGGGGATAGAAAAAGACCCCAGTGATCTTCTCTGCCTTCTTATAGCCCCATGGATTGACTACAGCAAATATAAACCATACTTTGATGCAGCTGGCTAGGATGCCCTTGGTAGAGTTCCTGTAGAAAGTTGTCAATATGTGGCTGGAGGCCTTGCCCACTTCAGGCTTCTCAGAAAGTGCAGTCACTGTTGTGCCTTCCTGACAAGTGAAGAGTTGTGTGCCCAGGATAGGTTCCTTATTAAGTGGACTCTAAGGAGCTTGGTGGTCTCTACTCTCTCAATTACTATTAATGTGCAGTGGTGTGTGGTTATGCCTAGTCCTCCTGAAGTCCACAATCCTCTCCTTTGACTTGTCCACGTTGAGACTTGCATTGTTATTCTTGCACGATATTGCCACTTTCGCTGAACTATATAACCTATAACCCAAGGCTGTTTGACAATACCCTCCAAAGCACTACCATTTAATGTGTATGGCCTGTCCTGCTTTAACTTACCAAAGTGGTACACCTTGCACTTGCCTGAATTAAATTCCATCTCTCATCCCACTTTGCCAGATCATTTAGATTCTGTAGTATTCTTAGATCACCTTCTTCACTGTCCATGATTAAAAATATTAGTCCTCTAGACTGTAGAGTATGCATTGCATGAGCTACCAATCATGCCCTGAGAGTGGTTCACTTTTATTTTTACCTCCAAGATATTGTAGCCAAGATATTGGAAAATAATCCCTGGGACAGCGTTAGCCTACACTTGACTGTCAGGGATTAATTAAATGACTCTGTTAAGTGGAAATTTTGTCAGAAAAATATGATTGAATTTTATGAGAAATGACATGGGAGTTTGGAATAAAATGTAAGAGCCCCTGATTTAGGGTTAATTTGGCAAATTGGATCCAAAATTAGTTTAGTGTAAGAGACAGAGGATGACGATGGAGGGTTATTTTTGTCATTGGGACACTTTGACCAGTAGAGGGATGGCGGGACACACACTTTGTTGCTGTGGTGCGATCAGTGACCACCCGCAGATATGAAGCATGAGTCAAAGGCTCTATTGATCAGAAAACCCAGACATGCCTCAACATGCTGCTGGCTCATGTCCAAGGCAGTTATGAGGGAGGAGACTAGGTCTCTCAGCCTTTATTAGGGGAACTTGTGGGGAGGGGCTACAGTACAAAAGGCATGCCACCCTGCCCAGCCCAGTGAGGACATGCCTGATGCCCACAGTACCGTGTTCCACCACAGTTGCATACACTGATAATTTGTATGTGAAATTCGGAAGATGGTAAGTCAGATGACACAAATAATTTGTGGAGTTACTAACAAAGGGAATTTTTACAATGCAAGATCATAGGTTTCATTTGAGAAAGTAGTTTGAAAGGGATTTGTTTTTGTAACATTTAAAAAATTAACTACTTCTAAAGAAGAAATGGGTTAATTCCATTTCAACTAACTCTGGGTAGGAGGAGGTGGAGCAATCAATAAATAGGTATGAATAGAGGAAATGGAATGAAAATGATTTATTACATGAACACTCATTACAGTTCTGATTCATAGCAAGGAGGGTGAAATTTTTGTCTGCCCTTGGAATACTATCCATTTCTTCATGTTAAAACTTCCTTTATGAATTTTCTGGTCTCTGCATTTGGAAGTAGTTCTGGGATGTTAATTTTGAGTGAATAAGTTCAAAGATCTCTGACATTCAAACTTTCCCTGTTGCATTGAGTGCACCTCAGGACAAATACTTCTGAGAAACATTTGGTCTTTTAAATTATAGTGTGGGTGAAAAATCAAGACCTTTCATGTTTTGTATGGTGGGATCATTCATTCTGCTAGACCAACAGAGTTGGTCTTTTACTGAGTTGATGATCTTTCAGCAGCCCTGGATGTCTGTCTGTCTCTACATGTGTCCTTGGGAACAGCCCATAAATCTGTTCCACTGCTTCTGGGGATGAACCATGTCACGGATCCTTGCTTCGTTCTTCACACACTTTTAGCAAATTGTCTGGAAAGAGATGGCAACTGTCTCTTCCCCACCACAATTGTCTCGAGGGCAATGGCCATCTGTTATTTTACAATATGGCCAAATCAGGAACAGGCATGAGGGACATTCCACAAAACAGCCGACAGCTGCTTAAATATTCACATCACCATCCATCCCCCGGTGTCACATATCTTTTCTAACCATGAGTGAGGAAACTTTCATTCCTCCTGAGGAATCAACTCCTCGATGACAGCAGGAAATTTAAAAAATAAAGAATGTCAAGCCAGGGCCCTGTTCCTTGCTATTTATAACATTTTCTGCTTTTACATCAGATATTCAAAATCTGCAGTATTGTGGCTTTGTACCACCCACTTCCTGTTTGCATCAGCATCTTTCCTTCACCACTGGTATCTCTGTTAACAGATAACCACGTTCAGGTTGTCAGAATCCATGTACAGGTAGTCCTCAATTTACGACCGTAATTGGGACTGAAGGATTGGTCATAGCTCAGATTTACATGTCTTAATGAGGTATTAAACCAATTTTTCAACAAATAATTTCAGCAAATGAACCTTTAATGAAGAAGCTCAGCATATGTACAGTTTTTAATTAGTCGTATGTGCGGGTGGACATGCGTTGGTTGTAAGTTGGGGACTACTTGTATTAATCGGGGTTATACCTCTGTTGTAGTCTTAACCTTTGACCAATCACAAATTCTAATCTGCACAGGATAGAATCTTCAAATAAATTTCTCAGATCCCAACAGAACTTTCAGCACCCAAATATTGCCTAAATTTCTTGACCAACTGTGGTGATGCCTTGCTCCACTCCTACTGGCCTATTGCAGGGGGCAACCATTGTACCTGCAGGTAGGTAACATAGGAGACTAGACTCACCTTGCCGATTGTCAATCACCGGCCCATATAAAGACTCGAGCCGACCTTTTCTAAATCAGTCGGGCTGCACACATATCTGATACTTTCTACTCTCAGCTGCTTATAGCCTGTTGTACAGTCTTTTGAGCTTTGTGTTGTTTGCTGCTCCACAATTTAATCAGCTTATATTTTGATGACCATGGAGATATTTCTCACCCTTAAGACACTGGACATCGACCCTCAGCACCCGGACGCTCCAACATACTTCGAGATCTGGAAGCATAGGGTCGAGGAAATCATCCACACTCAAGTGGTGGTCATCAATACAAAGCAGAAAAGACTCATGGTTCCATGCACCAAGCTAGGCCCCCATTCCTTCCAGGCCATCAGAGACTGCACAGACTTTGAGCCTGCAATGGCCACTCTGGAAAGTCTGTATCAGCCCCAGACAAATATACTCTGCCAGGTACTTACTCAACATCAGAATAGAACAGCAGGGGAGAGAGCTGATGCTTACCTTAGGGCCATACGAGAGCTAGCACGCCCATAAACTTTGGAAGCTGGTGTGACTGCTGGTCAAGTAGAGTGACTCATCCAGGATTTACGCATGCAAGGGCTGCGGTCTAGACAACCCGACAGAGACAATGCCTCTCTCGTCAGGATCATGGAAGTGGTTGCTCCCTAGAAGCTGCAACCCACCATATGGAGGCCTTCAGTACTCACCTCCCCCATGCACTGGCCTGGCTGACACCGGTGAAAGCAGCAGCTACTGAAGGACCTCTTCAAGGAAGAAATGATCGCCAAAGCCAGCCACTGCTGTAAGTACTGTGGGTCCCGGTGTGGGTCAGACAGGTGCTCCCATAAGAGGAACTCGCTCTGCTCCCAATGTGGCAAGAAAGGCCACTTCACCAAGGTGTGCCTCACCAAACCTGCAAGGAGTATTGCGGCACTCTGCAACCAACTGGAAGTGCCTTCTGACCATCTGAGTTCCTCCACGTGTGAATGCTGGGCGACGCCATTACCCTACTTGTCGCTTCTGGTGCACACCTTGGCCCAGCTGCCAACCCACGCTACGGCCTTGTTCTCTCCACAGCTGCCGCCATCCTTCGCTGCCCAACTTCCACCCACATTGACAGCATCATTTCTGGCCAGATTTCTGACTGCACCATTGATGTCGCCCCCGGCCAAACTTCTGCCTGCAATAGTGACTGTAGAACGCGTCGAAAGAATCAAAGGCTTGTTGATCCAAACCAAGGCTTTTATTAACTAGAAGACTGGAGCATAACACATGTAGATCGACCAGTCCAGAATGACCTGATCTGGCTAGGAGCAATACTTTAAGACCTGCCAGTAGGTGTGGCTACACTCTCAGCCAATCACAGTCATCCTTCACTACAATCTATACATATACACATTGGTGATTGAATCTGTACTATCACACTCACCCCTTCTTTGAGAACTGACCTGGGGTGGATGGAGGGCTGTTTAAAAAAAAAAGAGCCCGGTGGAGGTTAGGGTTGTACCGGTCACTGGGCCTGACCATCTCTGTCGTGGTGCCGGGATTGGGGTCACTGGAGCCGTATCGCCAGCAGGCTCGTCAGATGCGGCCACTGCTTCGCTCAATTCCCCAACGGCGTTGTTGACAGTCTAGCCTGAGCTGGTGGGGTGGTTCGAGCACATTACCTGGGGGGGGGAGAGAAGGATTTGGGGGAGGTTGGGTTGGAAGCACTGCTGGGCCTGATCTGGCTTGGGCTAGGTCCCTTACCGAGATTGTGTCCTCCCACCCGTCCGGGTACTCAATGTAGGCATAATGCGGGTTTGCATGGAGCAGAGTCATTCGGTCAACCAAGGGGTTGTTCTTTGAGTACCAGATATGGCGTCGTAGGAGGACCAGCCCAAGAACCGTGAGCCACATTGGTATGATTGTTCCTGATTCAGATTTCCTCAGGAAAGAGAACTTCCTTTCATGGGGGGTGGCATTGGTCGTGGTGCATAGGAGGGAGCGGATGGAGTGTAGGACACTAGTGAGCACATCCTGCCAGTGAGAGGGGGGGAGACCTTTGGACCGGAGGGAAAGCATAATTGCTTTCCAGACGGTGGCATTCTCTCTTTCAACCTGCCCATTACTGCGTGGGTTATAGCTGATGGTCCTGCTTGAAGCAATGCCACGCTATAGAAGGTACTGCCGCAGCTCTGCACTCATAAACGAGGACCCCCTGTCACTTTGGATGTAACTGGGGTACCCAAAGATGCTGTGCAGGGCCTCTACGACTGAGGAGACAGTCTTATCCGAGTAGGGCACAGCAAATGAAGCAGGAGTACTCGTTGATGCCCGTAAGGATGTAGGTATTATGGTTGGTCGGCGGTAGGGGCCCCTTGAAGTCCACACTGAGATGCTCAAAGGTGCGGGTGGCTTTGATGAGATGGGTGTTCTCTGGACGGAAGAATTGAGGCTTGCCCTCAGCGTACACCGGGCAGGCTCAGGTCATGGAGCGAATCTCCTCAACTGTGTAGGACAGGTTGCAAACTTTGACAAAGTGCGTGAACCTAGTGACCTCTGGATGATTGAGTTCCTCGTGGAGTCTCTGCAGTTGTATGTTGGCACAAGTCCCCCTAGAGAGTGCATCTGGCGGGTCGTTGAATTTACCAAGTCGATGCAGTATGTCATAATTAAAGGTGGAGAGTTAGATTCTCCACCTGGCGATTTTGTAATACTTGATCTTACCTCGCTGGGTATTGCTAAACTTGAAGGAGATCACGCATGAATTGGTCAGCAGCGTAAAGAACCTGCCAGTGAGGTAGTGTCTCCAACAGTGTATTGCTTCGATTATGGCCTGGGTCTCCTTCTTGACAGAGGTGTGTCGGCTCTCAGGACCCTGGAGGTTTCTGGAGAAGAAGACTACCGGCTAGCTGGCCTGGTTCAAAGTGGCTACTAGTGCAAAGTCGGATGCATTGCTCTCGACTTGGAATGGGATGGACTCGTCGATGGCATGCAGCATTGCAGCAGTGATGTCTAATTTGATGCAGTCGAAGGCTGCTCTGGCTTTGGTTGACAGGGGGAAGGAGGTGGTCTTGATGAGTGGCCGTACCCATTGGGCATAGAAGGAGAAAAAGTCCAGGCAGCGTCTGAGTGGCTTCTGGGTATGGTGGGGGAGGTGGGGCAATTCCATGAGGGGATGCATGTGGTCATGGTCTGGCATTACCACCCTGTTCTCCACAATACAACCTAGAATTGCGAGCCAAGTGGTCCAGAAGAAACACTTGTCGAAATTGTAGGTCAAGTGCAGCCGAATTGCAGTCTGAAAAAATTTCTCAAGATTGGCATCATGATCCTTCGTGTCATGGCCGTAGATGGTGACATTGTCCAGATACAGGAAAGTAGCTTTTAGCCCGTTCTGGTCCCCCATCTCGTCCATTTCCCGCTGGAAGACCACAACACCATTCATAACCCCAAAGGGTACCCTGAGGAATTGATACAGCCATCCATTCGCTTCAAAGGCCGTGAAAGGTCGGTCTTCTCAGCAGATCGGGAGTTGGTGATAGGCCGAACGTAAGTCAATGGTGGAGAACATGTGGTATTGGGTTATCTGATTCACCTGATCCATGGAAGGTGGTACGCATCCAGAAGTGTAAAGCTTCTGTAGTCAACCACCATATGCAGCTTCTCCCCATTTTTAACAACCACCACCTGGGCCCTCCAAGGACTCAAGCTAGGTTTGATAATGCCCTCGTCAAGCAGTCTGCACACCTCGCTTGTGATAAATTTCCTGTCTTCATAACTATATTGTCGGCTTTTGGTGGCCACGGGCTTCCAGCCAGGGGTGAGGTTTGCGAAGAGTGCTGGCGGAGCAACTTGGAGGGTGGAGAGGCTACAGGTGAGGCGCGGGGCGGGTGGTTCAGGCTGCCGCTGGCAAGAGGTGTCCAGGGTGGAGTGGTTACAGACAGAGAGTGGAGCGTGAGGCCCCCCCAAAGTGCAGGGAAATTGTTCAGAACTGGCACTGAAAATCCAGTCCCAGCAATACAGGGCGCACAGTTGGGAGAGGACTCATAGTTTGAAGTCTGTGAACGTGATGCCCTGGACTTTCAGGGTCACCACACAATACCACTTTACCTCGGTCAAGTGCAATCTGGTCGCCAATGAAATCGTCTGGGCAGTGGGGAGAATAGCCATTCCCCAATGGTGGGCCAGGTCTGGGTGGATAAAACTGTCAGTTGACCCGATTCAAATAAGCAATTTATACGGTGTCCATGCACTTTAATCAGTTCCATTGCTTTTGTGAAGGGATGGGGGCAGTCCTGGTCTAGGGTTACTGATACAGTGAATTGTAATGGGGACAGTGGAGTCCCACGTGATGATGTCATGCAATCTGTGCATGGTGACATCACAGAAACAGTCGGGCCGGAGCACTCAGTGTCGAGGAGTTGGTGCTGTTGCCTGCAGCCTGCTGGTGGTGTTGGCCAGCCAACGGTAAGTGCTGGGGGTCACTGCTTGCCATCGGCAGTGGGGCGGGCAGTTGCGGCGGAGGGTACCAGGTCGGTAGCAGTGGTGTGTCCCTGGTTGGCAGCGTCAGTAGCGGCAGTGAGTATCTGGTTGGCTGACTCTGTGGTGGCGACTCCCCAGTCGGCAGCGTCGGTAGTGGTGGCGGGTATGGTGTGTCCTTGGTTGGCAACAGCGGTAGGTCCCTGGTCAGTAGCGGGAGTGGTGGGTGTAGTGGCAGCAGCAGGCTCAGCGGTGATGGTGGCGGCGGGCTCAGTGGTGATGGCTGTGGCAGCTATTGAAGTCGGGGCTGGGGACTGGTCGGATGTTGCTTCGTGAGGGAGGGTGAAGCAGGCCAACGTCATTGCGTTGGACCTTCTGCGCTCGGCATCTGCCCTGTGACATCAGACGCTGCCACATGGTTGAGCCCTCGCTGTCATTGGACGAGAGCTCTGAGGAAGAAATGTTTGAATTGGAGGGTAGCAGTTGGGCTTCACACGAGGCACTGTGTTTGACAGTGGCCATTTTGGAGTGACAGACTACAGCAAAGTGGCCATTTTTAAGGCACTTGTGGCACCTCGCTTTTCTCGCCGGGCACTGCGACCTGCTGTGCTTGTGCCTCCCACAGAAATAACATTTTGGGGTCGCATCAGGCAGCGTAGTGGCAGCTGACAGGCCGTCGGTGTGCCTGTGGATAGTAGGGTTGAGGGAGGGCTTCCTACTCGCATCAAAGTGTGGGGTTCAGCCTGGAGAGTACGTCCATACTTAAGAATGCATCCTCCATTGTCTCTGCGATCTGGATCACGTCATCTAGGTTTTCTCCCCCGTGCTCTAGCAGGCGCTGCCTCACCTCATTCGATCGGACCCCGGCCACGTAGACATTCCCAAATGAGATAGTCTGTGGTCACCGCAGCAGTTCTGTCTGTGCAGGCACAGTCCCTGCCCATTGCCCTTAGTGCTTGAATATAAGCTCTACAGAACTCACCGGGCTTTTGCCTCCTTGTCGTTAGTTTGTACTGAGCATAGACCCTGTTCACTGGTCATTCGTAGAGCACTTTCGTAGCTGCAGCGTATGTAGTCGCATCCTGGACACTCTGATAGACTCTCAGGGCCACCATAGTAATCAATATTAGTAGTTGATGGCTGTCCTCTGTCACGGCAGGGTCAAAGAGTTGTAAGTATGTTTCATACAAGTTGTAAGCACCTCACTTTGTGCTTAAAGTCATTTGAGACTGTAGCCGACTGTGGGTCGATGTTGAGGTATTCCAGCCGTAGCATACGCTCCATCCCTTTAAAACTTTCTAGTTAATAAAATTGTAGAGCGCGTCAAAAGAATCAAAGGCTTGTTGATCCAAACCAAAGCTTTTATTAACTAGAAGACTGGAGCATATCACATGTAAGTCGACCAGTCCAGAATGATCTATTCTGGCTAGGAGCAATCCTTTAAGACCTGCCAGTAGGTGTGGCTACACTCTCAGCCAATCACAGTCATGCTACACTACTATATATACATATACACATTGGTAATAGAATCTGTACTATCACAATGACATCACTTATGTTCGGGCTGCTGAACTTAACTGGCACTGCCATCATGGCCCAGCACCGCAGACCCGAGCTTCATCGACACACTGACCAAACATTGTGGTCAACACATGCGCATACAGAGCCGCACACTCGTCACATCCTGCACTCATACAGCCATCCATCAGCTACCGCCTGCCACAACCGTCGAGGGGCAGTGATTCGGACCCCAAGGCAGTCCTAGCGTCCACCACACTGACAAAGGACATTTCCTACGTACTCGGGCACTCAATGATAAATAACATTGTCATTAGGAAGGTAACAAAATATCTGTTTGATAGCAGTAGTACTGAGAGTTTTGTGCACACAATGAAACTTGGGGTGTACCCAGCAAACTCCCCAATGCTTTTGCATCCTAGGACTACTCGATCGTGGCACAGGGGTGCTGCTCAGAGAACTTAACAGTGGAGGAGGGAGACATACCAAGGGTTCAGGCTATTGGTCATGTCCAAGCTCTGTGCCTCAGTCATCCTGAGACTAGACTTCCAATGTCACCTCCACAACCTCACCCTTACCTTCAGTGGCCCACTCCCCATCCACAATACAAAGTCCCACCATTCTAAATCTACCTGCGGACTCTCCACCCTTCGGGTACCAGCAGAATCCCTTTTTAATTACTTACTGCCAGATTGCAAACCTATAGCGGCCAAGAGCAGATGCTACTGTGTAGTCAACAGGGTTTTTATCAAGGCCGAGGTGAAACGACTCCTGATGGAAGGAGTCATAGAACCCATCAGTAGCTCCTGGAGAGCCCAGGTCCTAGTAGAAAAATGGAGCAGCAAACCAAGAATGGTCATCTACTATAGTTAGACAATCAACCAGTACACTCAGCTGGATGCCTACCTAATGCCCCGCATCGCTGACATGGTCAATAAGATAGCCCAGTACTGGGTCTTTTCCACCATCGATGTGAAGTTGGACTATCACCAGCTCCCCATTCACACCTGGGATAAACTTTATACTGCCTCTGAGGCAGACGGATGCATTTACCTGTTCCGCCCGGTCCCGTTTGGTGTCACAAATTAACTCTCCTTGTTTCAGTTGGAGACAGACCACATGGTAGACTGACACAAGCTAAAAGCGACCTTCCCATACCTGGACAATGTCACCATCTGTGGCCACAACCAGCAGGACCACATGCCAAACTGGAGAGATTCCTCCAGACAGCAGAGGCATTGAAACTCACATTTAACAGGGAGAAAGAAGTGTGTGTTCAGCACCACTTGCCTCGCATTGTTTGACATGGTGTCATCGGTCCCAACCCAGAATACATGCATCCTCTAATGGAACTGCCCCTCCCCCACATGCTCAAGGCCCTTCGCAGGTGCATAGGCATCTTTTCTTATTACTCCCAGTGGGCCCCCCGCTTCTCCGACAAGATCCGTCCACTGGCCCTCTCCACCACTTTTCCCTGCCTATGCCCACATTAGACAGGATATTGCCAACCCCACGATGCATGCCGTAGACGTGACCACCCCATTCCAGATGGGGTGCGATGCCTTTGATGTTTCGCTTGCTGCCACCCTTAACCAAGGGGCAGACCCGTGGCCTTTGTCTCCAGGACCCTCCACGGTTTAGAGCTCAGGCACTCTGCCATCGAAAAGGAGGCCCAGGCAATCGTGGAAGCAGTCAGCCTCTGGTGCCACTACCTGGCAGGAAGGAGGTTCACCCTTCTCATAGACCAGTGCGCAGTGGTATTCATTTTCAGCACCACCCACAGGAGCAAAATCAAGAACAACAAGGTTTTGCTCTTGAGAGTCGAGCTTGCCATGTTCAGCTACGACATCCAGTATAGACCAGGGAAGTTCAATGACTCCCCCGATGACCTGTCCCAGACCTGCGCTAGCATGCAGTCTGAGCAACTGCAAGCACTACATGACACCCTTTGCCACCTAGGCATCAAACGCCAGTACCATTTCATTAAGTCTCAGAACCTCCCCTTCACCATCCAAAATATCCGGACCATGCACGGTCTGTGCAGAGTGCAAACTCTGCTTCTCCTACCCACTACAAGCCCATGTGGTGAAAGCCACTCAGCCCTTCAACTGACTCGGTATCAACTTCCACGAATAAGAATGTCTATTTCCTCTAGGAAATAGATGAATACTCCTGTTTACCCTTCGCCATCCATTGCCCTGACACCTCCACAGCCACCGTTATCAGGACACTGGCACAGATGTTCACCATGTTTTGATACCTGGCATTCATCCACAGCGATCAGGGGTCCACTTTCATGAGTGAGGAACTGCACCAGTACCTGATGGTGCGAGGTGTTGCATGACTAGCTACTACCTCAGGGGCAATGGCTAGGTTGAATGCGCAAATGGGGTAATCAGGCAGGCAGTCCACCTGGCCCTGAGGTTGAAAGGATGGTCCACCAACTACTGGCAAGAGGCCCTCCCTGAGGCACTCCATGCCATTTGGTTGCTTTTGTGCACGGCTACCAACCAGACCCCTCACGAATGCTTTTGATCCTTTCCTAGGAAATTAGCGACTGGCATCTCCTTGCCAATGTTACTGATGTCTCCACAACCAGTACTCTTCCATAAGCACATGAGGACACACAAGTCTGACTCCCTGGTTGAGCAGGTGCATCTCCTCCTCACAACCCAAACTACACCTACATCAGGTACCTCAGTAGATGGGAGGACACCATCTTGATGAGGGATCTGGCACCAGCAGGAACCCAGCCCCCCTATCCTGGCCATCCATGGCCCATCCAGGACCCCACTGAGAATGTCGTCTACCTACTGTGTCCCCACGGGCCATCAGCCCTCACGGAACTGCCCTACGCCTACACCCCCACTCTGTCGGCCACCACCCTGCTCACACCACCGGCCACCCTGCCCACCCCAGACTCGGCCAAACTTCAAGTGCCCCCACCCCCACCGTCCATTGACCAGGAGCCTGCCCTACAATGGTCCCAGTGAAAAAGGTGACCACTAGACCGCTTGTAAAAATTGTAAATACCCTAGAACCCCTCCCCCCGGGACTTTTTAAGAAGGGGGTGAATGTGGTGATATAACCACCAGTGGAGGGATACTCCTACCAGCCTATTGCAGGGAGCAACCATTGTACCTGCAGGTAGGTAACCTGGGAGGTTGGCCCAACCTTTCTGACTGTCAATCACCGGCCCATAGAAAGACTAGAGCTGGCTCTTTCCTAAATCAGTCAGGGCACGCATATCCGGCGCTTTCTACTTTAAGCTGATTAAAGCCTGTTGTTTTGTGTTGCTTGCTGTACCACAGTGCACCACACAAACAATGAATTACTTGTGCTCATGACATGTTGCTCCCTCAGCACACCCCTACATATACACATTTCTCAAATATTGTTCTCACTTGGGAAGTTCTAAAATGCCACGCCTTCCTGCTAGAATCATACAATCATAGAAAATATGTTGAGGAGGAGGGCATTCAGACCTGCTCCACCATTCAAGATGATCATGTGACCTTAGTCACCTGCTTCTGCTTTTCTCCATACCCCTTGATCCCTTTAGTAATGAGGTCTATACAAAGAACTGGCCTCAACAAATCCACAAATTTACAACTCTCCTCATATTAGTCCTAAAAACCTTTCCCTTGATACTTAAGCTGTAACAGGGTGGTGAAACTCAAAAGTCTGCAGAAGCTGTCATTTTAGTAAGAACACAGAAATGCTGGAGGAACCCAGTAGGTCTTGTAGAATCCATCTCTAGCAACACTGTCCTCTTTTTTGATGTCTCCATCTTCATCTTGAGAGACTAACTCTCAACAAACATCTTCTACAAACCCCACAGCTACCTCGACTACACCTCTTCACACCCTGTCCCCTGTAAGGATTCCATTCCTTTACCTCAATTCCTCCATCTCCATTGCATCTGCTCCCAGGATGAGGTTTCCATGCCAGATCATTAGAGATGTCCTCCTCCTTTAAGCAACATGGCTTTCCCTTTGCCTCTGTATCACCCATATATCCTCCATTAGCCAGACATCTGCTTGACCTCCCTTACACATAACAAGGACAGGATTCCTCTTGACCTCACCTGCCACCCTATGTGCCTCCACATCCAACATATTATCCTCAACTATTTCCTCCACTACTGTGCAATCTCACCACCAGATACATCTTCCCTGCTCCTCCACTCTCCACTTCTGGCAAGGACTTGCACCCACATCGCATCACTCATCACCATTTAGGGCGTAAACAGTCCTTCCAAGTGAAGCTACACTTTACGGCTGTTCCCCTATATATGTCAGAGTTCTCTTCTGACCAACCGGTCAGATCTCAAAAATGGATGTAAGTTGGACGTGTGTTAGCAAGGCATGTAGAAGTCAAATACCTGTACAGCATTCTTTTGTCCTACTCAATCTACAAAGGCACTTGTACTTGGCTGTGGGTCATCACAGTTGTCATCTCAGTGGGATGAGGGGCAGGGGGTTGTAGGGGAAGTCACACGTTTGAAGAACATGCCTAAATTTGTTTGAATCATTTGCTTTTTTCTGTGCTTACCGAGTGGCAACTGAGAGCGAGAAATGAAAGAGATGCTGTGATGTACAGAATGTCGGGATATTGTCTGACAGTCACTATTGTACACATGCAGCAAATAGCACGGGTGGACATAAGGCCAAGCATAATATTTTATCTACACATTTTTTTTCTGTAAAATTTATACTTTTTTTTTGGTCGTATGTATGGATGGTTGTAAGTCACATAGGTAGTAAGTAGGGAGAGGCTGAACTTATAAATCTTCAGTGATCATCTAGTGCTCTTGTTGTGGTCTCTTTTATGTTGAAGAGACTGGACACAAACTGGGAGATCGCATTGGTGAGCACCTTTGCTCTGACTGCTGGAATTGCAGAGATCTCCTAGTTGTCACCCATTTTAATTCCCTGCCCCCATTCACTTGCCAACATGTCTGTCCATAGTGTCATGCACTGCCAGACTGAGATGACCCGCAAATTAGAAGAACACCACCACATGTTCCATCAGGGCATACTCCAAATGGTTGGCATTAATATCAACTTCCTTAGTTTCCCTTAGCCCCACTCCCACCTTCCCCCATGTCTCCTTTCCTGTAGTTCTATCTCTCTTCCCTTTTCCTTCTGTCTCCTTTAGCTCAGCTCTGCATTCACAGAGAATCCAACCCCTCCACCTATTAATTCTCACTTTTCCTTTTTCCTGGTTGATTCTCTCTATCCAGTTATCGGAAACGTTCGTAATATATTTTTACCCTCTATGGACGCTGCAAGACGTGTTGAGCTCCTCCAGCATTTCAGTGATTTTACCTTAATTTTTGATCTCTTGTTCTGAACTTCCCCATATCAGGAACATTTTGTCTGCATCTCATCTGCCCCGTCCTGCCGGAATTTTATGTCTCGGTGAGAACCCCTCTCATTCTTCTGAACTCCAATAAGTCAAGTTAACCTGGTTGTTTTTCATACGTCAGTTCTATCTTCCAAGGAATCAGTCCAATGAACATTCACGGTGCTTCCTCTATGTCAAGATTAAAGGCTGCTGGAGTCTGGCATATGGTCTCTGACATTCTGCCCTAACTGCAGCCAGATGATGCCCGACGCTTCTCTGTGAGAAATAGAAGCCTCCAACATAACTTGCACAACTCTTGCGATTCTAGTTTTTGAGCTGGCGCATAGTGGCTTGTGATTCAATGCTTTTATTCCTCTAAGATCATAGAAAAGGTAATTGCATGACATCCTTAAAGAAAAGCCAACAGTCACATTGATTTATTTATAATCAGAGCGTCTGTTGCAGTGAGGGGAAAAGACTTGTTAAAAGTCCTGTTAATACTTGTCCCAACTTCACCTCTAAATTAGAAGAAGCTGCTCCTTTGTTTTGGTTAGACCAGAAGTGCCCCCTCAGGCTATGGCACTGTGGAGTGATAGAGGGGAGGGCATGTCTGTGATGGAGCAGGTGTGAGAGAGACACTGGGTATCAGTTGAGGGGAATTTATTCTGGGAAGTAAGGAGAAAGAGAAAGTTAGTCTCAGAGTGCTCTTCTGAACAGGTTGTCATTGTTGACCTCTGATGACCATGAGTGCGATGGGAGTTGCTGAGAAGGGTGGTGTCACTTAGGAGTCTTAAGGCAAAATTTGAGAAATTTTGAGTTGTTAAGCAGTGAAAGCAAATATAGTTTCCTTCATAAAATGGATGTCTCCTGTTATGTGTGTGGGTGTCCTTTGAGTTGCAACGAATACTGTTCTTCATTCTAATCCAAACAGAATATTGTTATGTGCCCAGAGGACCCCAAAACCCAGCAGCAATAGAAATTCACCAAGACAAATTGTTACTTAAAGTAAAGTTGTTTTTAATTATCTTTAAACATGAAAACAGGATCAAACATTAAATTATTACTATTAACTTAACCTAACTTAACCCCCTTCTAATTCCAAGTGCACGTGTATTTAATGTGTGTGTAAGTTCAGAAAAGTTATTTGATTACTGTCCAATCTCACTTCTCATTCCTCCAAGTTCACTGGTATCAGGCAATTCTTATACTGTGCACAGAATTTAACATTTATAATGTTCACCAGGCGTTGGTGCTTGAAAGGTAAATGGTTACCGCTCAGGAAGGTTTTTTCAGTTTTCAGAGAGAGATTTGTTGCTCTTTGGAGACCCACAACTGATTCCTTTAGATCAGCCACTTCAGTGTCTTGCCGAAGAAACTAACCCCATCAGGGTTTTCCAGATGATAACCTCTTACTTTCAGGTCACCAGAGTTCCTTTTCTGTTTCTCTTATCTCAGGTGAAACATTGCACAGCCAGTCCTATTCTCTTGTCTGGACCACAAGGGGTTTGAAAAGGCTGAACAAAGAACTCACAATCTGTCAGGTTTGTCCACAAGTTTGCCAGCTTGTCCTGTTCCAGTCCCAGCTGCTGCTGCTGAACTGTAGAACTGAATTAATTCTCATTCTCGCTCTCTCGCACATGCAGAGAAAACCACATGACCCTCTTAGACTGTGGCACCGGACCCAATCCTTGAGTCCGTTCATGTGTTGCTTTCCAAAACATTAAGTCATTATTCCACACCATGTCCAATTAGCACCCAGTTGTGTAGTCCCTGTAGGCATTCTTCAAAGTTTTTGCAAAGGCACTCGGAGCCTAAATGACATCTGTGTTGTGAAGTATTTGTATCTTTTTTGTGACGTAACTGAAACAAAACCCCTCAATTTATCTCCTTTAAAACATATCTATATACAATATAAAATATAACATAATTTGTGACAATATCCTTAACTGAAGGCACTCACTTTCAAATGGAACATCAACATTTTGCACAATTCTATCATATGGTCCTGTCCTACCATACATCTGGTACATTCATATTCATATGTACCACACCGCTTTTCCTTACAAAGAAAAGAAAACATCTGTAAAACATTATCTATCTCCATAACATATGTAAGGAATTCACTGGTTTTTACATATATATGCATTAAATATTATGATAAACTATATATCTAAGTACTTTCTATTAGTTACAATTTAACCAAAGACAAATTGGTACACAGTTTACATAAACTTGCACACATGCATATAATCACTCTAATTATTGACTGGAATAACTACAATTATGCAATAGATTTGACATGCTAATAAATATTGTGACTCATTTGGAAGAGATTCTACTGTTTGTTTTTCAGTACTGCCTGTATTCTTGCCTTAGTTTCAATGCTGTTCTGAACACCAAGATTCCTTTTTCATTTCCAAAAACACTGCTCCCTCCATTTTCATCCTTCCCTTTTGAGCCTTTACTGTAAATCCATCCATTGATTCTCTTTTGACTGGCAACTCAGCTGCGTACACTCCACCTGGAGGCCTGATATGCTGGGTAACTGAGGGGACCATTGATCCAATCCAATAGTTTCCTATGGCTTAATCTTCCACTGATGGATGTCATGAGAATTTATTTTCAAAACTTCCTTCATTTTCTTCTTGTGTCTGGCTTTCACTGGGTTCTGAAATGAACATATTTAACATTATGACATCAGGGTGCAAACATTTTCCTCACTCTATGGTACTTTTTCAGCTCATCCGTCCTTTACCAGAGTCCACATTGGTTATAACCAAGTCTCATCCATGACCTGTGAATGACACAAGCTTCTTTGCTCTTCCCTTCCCCCAAATCACTGCTATTTGTCATCTCTACCAAGTGTTCCTTTTCCTTTTACCCTTTCCATTGTACCTTTTTCACCATATCTGCAACACCAGGTCACCCTGCATTTGGTTATCTCCCACTGTATTCATGCCAAGCCTTTGTTTACTCATGTGACTGCAACTCTCCTGTTTTTAATCCTCACTCTTCCTGCCAAAACTTTCTGCCTCGGCCATGTGACTTGAACCTCACTATCTCAACTTGCTCACAACTCATTAGGGGAACACACTTCAAAGAGTTATCCATGGGGTAGCAGCAGCCAAATTCAGTCCTACAGCCACAGAAAAAGACTGAAATATTGGAATTGAAATATAAATTCTGTGTAGCTCAATTTTCAGCAGAAATTAGAGAATTTGAGAAATGCCTAGTCTATGGCCATTTCTACTTCCTGGTGAGTGAGATTCCACATTGAGTGCTGAGATTCCAGAAAAAAAAACCCATTTCATCACATTTCAACAAGTATTTATCACACGGCAACAGTTCTTGCACTCCAAATCAATTCATCATTTTGATACAATTCAATGAAGCAAATTACTAAATAAGTCAATAAATTTCTATTTTTGCTTTTCTCGTATCTAATGCAAAAATGATGGAAATCAATCTCTGCAAGCAGAAAAATATAGGAGGGGTTGTTTATTAATGTAGATTAAATGGAGCAAACAGTTTACGGTTCAAGAGCAGGTTTCTATGTGTGTTTATAGGTCCCAGAAGGAACTCCTGTCTATAATTTAATTGTCACCTGGAGGGTCCCTCTGTGTAGGCTTCTCCAGCCCTTTACAATCCTCAGTAAACTACATCTGTTATACCATTAAAATGCGAGAAGAGCAGCAGAATATATTTATCTAGCTTCACCAAAGAAGCACACAGTGGAAGATCGAAGTGTCTTTTGTCCTTTTCGCCATCCCTTCTCAAATATCAACATGTTTACAAAGGTTTCTCATCTATGAGCACCACACAATGCAGGATATATCAATCAATGTAATTGCTTTAAATTCCAGGATGACATTGTTATGGTATTGACATTACCTTTACTCTCGCATCTCGGGGTATTTCTTTTTCTTCCCCTTTAAAAGCATGGAAAAGTTTTGTATTAAATATAAGATTAAAAACATCTCTCTCTCTCTGAGATAATAACTTGGTCAAGCCTTTTTACATTAAGTTATGGATCACTAGAGAAACAAATGTAAACCCATATTAAATGATAACCATATGTATACAATATTCATTTACTTTCTAGTGTGGAGTTTTGTTCAGTGATGATTATGGAAACATTACTATTTTAAGTTGTCATTACCTCAAAGTTGGGACTTTGGGAAAAAGATAGGTTGGATTCAGATGCCTTATCAAACTGAGGACGCCTTCGGACAGGAGTGTTCACAGTGCAAGTTCCTGAATTATTCAACCATTTTGTTTCCTTTAGTCAATGTTAACAGATGGAAAATACAAGTAGTTTAATTTTCAAATAAGAATGAGGTTTCAACTCACTAAAAAGTTATGTCACAGAGAGATGTAGAAACTGATCCTTGCTGACCAATTTTTACCTTCACTCGACCCTAACTAATGTAACCCTTCTTTTACTTTCTGATTGGATTTGTCTCCAACTGGGAATACCACTTAAATCATGAAAAAATGCCCATTATTATATGTTGAAGGATGAGCCGAGGAAGCCTAGGGCAGAGGTTGCATGAAGCTCAATCTTCTCCTGGGCTGCAAATGTGCATGGAATAATCTGTGTTGCAGAGCTTGAAAAGTAGACTCCTTCGGTCTTATGCTGGAGAACCCTTTCAAAGTGGAATGTGCTCAGCGTGAGAAAGTTCCACTCAGCAGACTTTGTCAAAGGTCAAAGTTGTTCTTTTCTTCCAAAGTCAAACCAGAGATAAGCAGTCTATCAACTTGTGTCTGAAGCTGTAATTGCTCCTCTGCCTTTACCTCAGGGCAATGATCAGCAGTTGTTCCTTTCACATCAGAGTATGCCACAAATACTTATGGATACTCCAAACTTTTGCTTTGGCATATTCTGGCAGGATATGACAATTAATGCCTCTGCATTCCTATAAAATGGTTCTCCAATCTGCAGTACTCAGATTGCCACGTGAAACAAATCTCACAGGCAGGGTAACCTCCAGAGATTTGGGACAAATCTCTCATTCCGCACAAATGCCATTTAAAGACATTTCCTGACATTCTGTGTATTTTATTTATGGAAAGTGGCCATTTTACAAACAGTTAACTGTAAATTAATGCAAGCTCACATTTCCCAAGAGAGGTTGTGTGAAGTATGAGGCTCAAATGTGAAGTGATAATAATGATGATTTAACATCCCTCCAAATCAAACCTCTTTCTCTCTGCAATATTGCATTCAGCTCAAAGAATTCAGAGAGTAATGTCAACTGATTGTCTTGACACTCCCTAATTGTACTGCTCTCTCAATGAAAAAATCATTGCTCCACTGTTTTGGTATTCTGAATGCAACTTCACATATGAGGAAAGAGGTGATGAGGTAGTCACGGAGCTAGACAACATGGACAAGGGCCCTTCAGCCCACCATGTCTAGACTGACCTTTGCACCCATCTATAATCCCATTTATGGACATTTGGCCTACAGCTTTCTATGATTTGGTGTCTCAAGTAGTTGTCTGGATGTTTTTTAAATGTTGTGAGATTTCTGGTAGCAGATTCCAAATTCATTGCCCTCTAACTCGTATTTCCCACACACCTCCTAACTAAACTTCCTACCAGTCATCCTAGTCAGTTTCCACACCCCATATATTCACTCTCACTACTCTACCTCAACTATTTCTTCCCCCCCCCCCGCCCAATCACTTTGTTCACCTCAATCAGGATACCCCTCAGTATCCTCCACTCCATGAAAACAAATGTGATGTATGGACTAACTCTGAATAATATTTGAATATGTTTTCTACCTACAATGTTCTGTAGGGAACGGGCAGAACAGAACAATGCGACTAATTGCTCATTCTTCAAAGAACTAGCACAGACAGAAGGAGTTGAATCATCTTCTCATTTGCTGCACGAGTCTATCATCAATATCTCTGCATATTAGACAAGCTCCACTGGTGGAAGTCATGCTGATACTGAGTAAACCAACAAATCCAGACTGGAACAATGAGATTTGCAGGGAAAGTCTATCAGTTACGTTCACAGCAATGGAAACTCAACTTAAAGCATGGGAATGATCATAATACTTTTCATGGGTCCATATTACATTAATTTACATTGAGGAAGAGAAATCAAAGACAGATACATCTATATAAGCTGAATACGCTCCATAATTCAAATATCATCCAGGCAATAAATCATGAAATACAGTGGAATATTGAACAACAGAATGGCAGTCACGTATACTGAGTCTTTGTATTCTACACTTTAGAATTATGTTCAATTCTAGACCGCAGAATAAAAGGTGGACATTGGTGCTGTAGAGAAAGGCACTCAGACTAATGGTCTGAGTAGGAAGGAAAGTCAAGGGAGGCCGCAGTTTTACAAAAAGAGAATTTCAGAATCAGAATTTAATTGTCTTGAAATTTGGTGTCTGCAGCAGCGTCATTGTGCAAACGTTCATATTATAACCATCTTATGCCATTACTATATATTAAAAAAAATAAAGTAAGGCCGTGTCTTTGGTTCATTGATTATTCAGATACCTGAATGCAGTGGAGAAAAAGCTGACCTTGTGCCTTTAAGTGCTCATCTTCAGGCTCCTGTACCATTTTGCCGACGCTAATAGAGTGGAGAGGGCATAGCCTGGGTGGTGGGGGTCTTTGAGGATAGAGGCTTCTTTTTTAAGACTCCGTCTCACATAGATGTCCTCAATGGAATGAAGTCTGGTAGCTGTGATGTCACAGGCCAAGTTAACAACCCTCTAAAGTTTATTCTTGTCCTGAGAGTTGGCACCTCCGTACCAGGCAGTGATGCAACCAGCCAGAATGCTCTCCACAGTGCACCTGTAAAGAGTCTTCGGTGACGTACCAAATCTCCTCAGGCACCTCACAATGTATAACTGCCGGTGAGCCTTCTTTGTGTTTGAATGAATGTGGAGGCTCCAGGACAGATTCTCAGAAATGTTGACCCTTAGGAATTTGAAGTTGGGTTAAGACTGCTTTAAATGTACAGATCTGGAAGATGGAGCCATCCTAATAGATGAGCAGTACCAGAGGATGCATTCAAATTGATAAATTACCCAAAATGTTGACAGACCATTTCTATCCATGAATACTGCCTGACCTGTTGAGTATTTGGACATTCCAAACTTTACTTTGGCATATCCTGGCAGGATGTGACAATTAATGCTTCTGCATTCCTGTAAAATGGTTCTCCAATCTCAAGTACTCTGTTTATCATGTGAAACAAATCTCACAGGCAGGGTAACCTCCAGAGATTTGAGACAAATATTTCATTCAGCACAATTGCCATTTAAAGACATTTCCTGACATGTTTACCATGCTGTGTACTTTATTAATGGAATGTGACCATTTAACCAACTGTAACTTAAAGCAAGATCACATTTCCCAAGAGAGGTTGTGTGAAGTATGAGGCTCAAATGTGAAGTGATAATAATGATGATTTAACATCCCTCCAAATCAAAACTCTTTCTCTCTGCAATATTGCATTCAGCTCAAAGAATTCAGAGAGTAATGTCAACTGATTGCCGTGACACTCCCTACTTGTACTAGTCTCTCAGTGAAAAATCTTTGCTCCACTGTTTTGGTATTCTAAGTGGAAGTCAGTGCAACTTCAAATATGAGGAGAGAACTGAAGAGATGGTCATGGAGTTAGACAGCACAGACAAGGGCCATTGTCTAGGCTAACCTTTGCACCCATCTATACTAATCACGTTTACCCCATAACTTCCTATGATTTGATGACTCAAGAGCTTATCTTGATACTTCTTATCTGAGTATATAGTAATGGTTTGTAGGAGCTGAAAACTAGACAGCAAAATGTACAGAACAATGCTGAGTTCTCCCAGCCGTTCCTTTTTTGATAAGGTAATTAACTCATTTTAAAATAATTGAACTTAAAATGAAGGAGCATTTGGGGTTGCATTTTGAATATCAAGTCCCTGTAATGAGAGCAGATGGAGGACATTCATGCATGGGTGATGTAGTGGATTACCACATGAGCTGTACCTGTCCCTGTAGTTGCCTCCTGCAGGTAAAGTCTTCAGATTCCACATTACCCACATCAGTTACCTAAAGACCCACAAAACTGGAATAGAAGCAAGTCATCCTCAAGAACAAAGACTGCCTAATAGGTAGGAAGCGGTGGAAGTAGGTGAGCAAGTGAAATGGGGCCATCAATTCTCAGGAAATGTAACCATCTGGGCCACTAATCTTAATGAGGAAATGAATGTTACTTTATCTTGGCCAGGTTATAACGTTACCCAGCATGGAGAGAGGTACTTCACCTCACCATGTCCCATCTATATTTATTTGCCCACATTAGGACAATTTATTTAGGTACCTTGTCCATTTAAATGTCTGCCTAAATGCTTCTAAAATGAAGCAATTGTATTGAATTCACCAGTAAATTCCAGATACCAACTGCACCCTGTGCAGAAAATTTACCCATCAAGGTTCCTTTACTGTTGTGTACTCAAAATATACAAATTTGTTTTCCTGCATTTGCCCTTTCAAGCACAAAGAGGTGCCACTTGTCCAGTGCCCCTAATATGTTATAAATTATAGAAGGAAACCAGCATGTAACTAGATGTACCAGAGGTCACAATGCACTCAATCATTGTGTGGTGCAGTGCAAACAGACACAAATAACAAAAAGCTGCACTAATTTGCTTAAAATTTGCACACAGTGATTTGTATCCTTTCTGGCTCCATGTGCTCTGCTCCTGCCCAAGGGGTGGCATGAGCCTTTATGTGGGGCCATTGATTGGCAGGGAGTAGGTGGAGCCAGTATCCCAGGTTACCTCCTTGCAGGTACAATGGGTTTCCACCTGCAGTAGAAATGCTGACAATCGCAGGCAGTCATTGACAGTCCAGTGGTTGTATCACAACATTCACCCTCTTCTTAGAACGAGTCCTGGGAGGGGAAGAAAAACAATGTCCAACAATGTCATTGTGCTGAGTGTCCACAAGATACCGAGTTATTGGGAGAGAAAATCACATACTTACAAAGTTTACAAACTCAAGCTGTCTGATGGTCACCATTGCCTCTGGGACTGTCTCAGGACAGGCTCCTGGTCAATGGTCGGTGGAGACGGGGGCCTTCTGAAGGTTGGCAGGGTCAGGGTGGCTGGCTGTGTGGGCAGAGTGGTGCATGGCAGCGAGGGGGTGTAGGTCAGGGGTGGGTTCATGATTGTGGTTGATGGTGGGGTGGGAGAGGATGTCAGCTCCGGGAGGGTCCTGTAGGTGCCAGGGGTGGCCAGGATGGGGGTATGGGCTCCCACCGGTGCCAGGTCTTGAGTCAAGACATGTCCTTAGGTCCATTGAGGTATGCCATGTAAACAAAATATGGGGTTCCAAGAAGGAAGAGCACCTGCTCGACAAGGGGGTTGGATTTGTGAGTACTCCCATGCCTATGAAAGAGGACTGGTCCCAGAGATATCAGCCATGCTGGGAGTGAGAAAAGAGGCGTTTGTGATGGGTCTGGTTGGTAGGCGTACGCAAGAGCGACCTTCCTATACCTGGACAATGTCACCATCTGTGGCCACGACCAGCAGGACCTTCTGCCAGTACTTGATGGACCATCCCTTTGAGCTAAGGGCCAGGAGGACTGCCTTTCAGATTACCCCATTTTCCCATTCTACCTGCCCATTGCCCCTGGGATTGTAGCTAGTAATGCATCTAGATGCCTCTCATTGCCAGGTACTGGTACAGCTCCTCACTCATGAAGCTGGACCCCCGGTCACTGTGGATGAAAGCCAGGTATCCAAATATGGTAATGATCTGTGCCAGTGCCTTTATAATAGAGGCGGTGGAGATATCGGGGCAAAAGAGGACGAATGGGAAATGGGAGTATTCGTGTATAACTGAGAGAAATAGACAATTCTGTTCGTGGAAGGCAGTGGTCCCCTAAAGTTGATGCTGAGTTGCTCGAAGGGCCGAGTGGCCTTTATTATTATGGGCCTGTACTGCACTCCACTCAGACCCAGTAGGACTCAATCATGGTCTGGACTTCCTGGACCATGAAGGAGAGATTCCCGGATTTCACAAAATGGAACAGACTTGTGACACCCAGGTGGCAAAGGCTGACATGCAGCACCTGAAGTTGGTCAGACTGTCCACTGGTGCAGGTCTTGGACAGAGCATCGGGGGAGTCATTGAGCTTCCTGGGTCTAAACAGGATGTTGAAGCTGAACATGGCCAGTTTTACTCACCAGCGCAAGATCTTGTCGTTTTTGATCTTGCCTCTGTGGGTGATGCTGAACATGAAAGCCATCGCACACTGGTCTGTGAGGAAGGTGAACCTCCTGCCTGCCAGTAGTGGCACCAGTGGTGGACTGTTTCCATGATTGCCTGGGCCTCCTTTTCGATTGAGGAGTATCTGACCTCTGAGCCATAGAGGATCTGGGAGAAAAAGGCCACAGCCAGTGGGAAGACCTTCTCTGAGAACTGGGGAACCCACTAGGAATAGTAGGAAAACAGTGTGTGGGGGAGTGGGAGTTCCATCAGGGAGCACATGCGTTCAGGGTCAGGATCGATGACACCATGTTCCTCAATGAACCCCAGGATGGCGAGTCAGGTGGTGCTGAACAGGCACTTCTCCCTATTGGTAGGTGAGATTTAATGGCTCTACCATCCGGAGGAACGTCTCCAGGTTTGCATCATGGTCCTGCTGGTCGTGGGCTCAGATGGTGACATTGTCCAGGTATGGGAAGGTCGATCTTAGGTTATGTCGGGCTACCATACAGTCCATCTCCCACTGGATCACGGAGACTCAATTTGTGACCCCCAAAAGGGACCCAGCGGAAATGGTAAAGGCCTCCGAATGCCTCAAAGGCAGTATAGGGCTTATCCCAGGCCTGGATGGGGAGCTGGTGATAGGCTAACTTTAGGTCAATGGTGGAGAAAATCCTGTACTGGGCTATCTCATTGACCATGTTGGCAATACAGGGTAGTGGGTAGGCATCCAGCTGTGTGTACCGGTTGTTGGTCTGTCCATAGTCGATGACCATCCTCGATTTACTGCCCCCTTTGACCACTAGGACCTGGGCTTGCCAGAGGCTATTGCTAGGCTCTTTTACCACTTCTGCCAGAAGCTGTTGCACCTCGGCCTTAATGAAGGCACTGTTGGCTGCACAATAGGACCTGCTCTTGGCCACAATGGGCTTACGGTCTGGCATCTGGTGATTGAAGAGGGAGGGAACGGATACCCATGCGGTGGACAGTTCACAGGTGGGGTGGGTGTGGACACTAGGCTTGATGTTCTGGACAGTGAGAGGCAGAGCGTGGGCCACTGAAGTCCAGTGTGATACTATGAAGATGGCACTGGAAATTGAGGCCTAGGATAATCAGGGCACAGAGCTTTGGTATGACCAGGAGCCTGAACCCTTTGCAGGTCTGCCCTCTCACAATCAAATTTACCAAACAGCACCCCAGAACTGTGATGGAATGCTTCTGGCCCGCAAGGGTGACGGAAAAGTTCACTGGATGTACTTTGAGGGCCAACGTACAGACCACATGTGGGTGCACGAAGATCTCAGCATTACCACTATCGAATTGGCATTTTTTTTACCTTCCCATTGACAGCGATGTCCATCATTTAGTGCCTGAGTTCATGGGGCATGTTGTTCAATAGTGTGGTGGATGTTAGCACTGACTCAGAGTCCAAGTCGCTGCTCCAAGCTGGTAGTGGTGAGTAGCAGTTTGTAGGTGTGGTCCTGATGAGCCAGGATGGTGGAGGCATCATCTGTGTGGCATGGGTTAGTGTGGGGAGAAAAAGTGCAAGAGTCGAGGGCTGGCTCTATTCAGACATGTTGACCATGTTGTTGGGCTGACGGGGCAGAATTGTCATTTTCGGTGAGGTTGGAATTCGGCCAGTCCAAGATGGCAGTGCCTGTAGGGAGCACATGGCGGCTATGTGGTTCGACAGCTGGGCCAGAAGTGACATCACTGGTGCAGGCGGAAGTGACGGGTGGAGCAATGGTGCTGCTCGATACTCACAGGTGGAGGCACCTGGAGGATCGAGGGAGGGTTCCAACTGGTCATGGAGGGCTGCAGCATTTCCGGCAGGTTTGGAGAGGCACACCTTACCACATCGGGAGCAAGGCGAGCGCTTCACAGGGCATTTCTTCCAGGAGTGTCTGTTGGACTCACACTGGGTCCCGCAGAACTTACAGTGGTGAGATGCGTCAGCGGTGGCAATCACTTCTCCAAAGAAGGGGCCTTTGGCAGCAGTGGTTGTCAGTGTGGGCTAAGCTGAAGGGGGCTGCAGGCCAAAATCAGGGAGCTGATTGTTGACTTCAGGAAGGGAAAACCAGATGTGTATGAGTGATTACTGGAGGAATCAGAGGGTGAGCAAATTTAAGTTCTTGGAAGACACTATCTCAGAGGATCTTTCTGGAAGCCAACACACTAAAGGTATTGCTAAGAAAGCACGTATGCACCTCTACTTCCTCAGGATTTTGCTAAAGTTTGGTATGAAATTGGAAACTTTGGAAAATTTCTACAGATGCATGGTGGAAAATGTGTTGATCGGCTGCACCACATTCCGGTATGGAGACTCCAATACTCCTGAATGTGAAGCCCCCGAAAAGGTAGTGGACTCAGCCCAGGACATCATAGGCAAACCCCTCTACACCATCAAGAACATCTACAGGGAACACTGCGGTCGGAGAGCAGCAGCAATGATCAAGGATCCACATTACCCAGCACATGCTCTGTTCTCGCTGCTGCCATCTGGAAAGTGGTATAGGTCCCATAAGACTCGCACTGCCAAGTTCAGGAACAGCTGCTACCCCTCAATCATCAGACTCCTCAACAACACACTCAATAATGGATTCATTTAAGGACACTTACTTTTGCACTTTATTTTTTTTCCTCTCTGTATTGCACAGTCAGTTGTTTAGATTTCTTTATTTGTTTATTTATGTGTATATTGTGTACATTTTTCTTGCACTACCAATGAGTGGTAATTCTGCCTGGCTTGCAAGAAAATAAATCTCAGGATTATATGTGATGTCATATATTTACTCTGACAATAAATCTGAAATCTAAAAGAGAAGCAAAATATAGTCCCTTCTGAAACATCAAGTGTCTGTGGATTCTGACCCTTCCTCCAATGTTGCATTCTCCTGCACTCCCATAACCTCTGTATCCACATGGCCTCCTGTCTGTTCCAGTGATGAAGCTGAGCTCAAGGTGGCCAAATCACCTGCCTTGGACCCTGGTTCCTTCAGTGGGAGTCCTGCTTGCCATCAGCACCGACACGAATCCCAGTCCCTTTATCTTATTCCCAGAAGCCAGTCGTCGGAAGCCCATGGCCTGAAATGAGTCCTTTAGATGCCAAGCTCTAAGCTTCTCTGCTACTTTGATCCCCTTTAAAAGTTCTACTCCTCATCTTAAAACTTCAAATGATCAGCAGAACTCAAGAAACCAACTTGCCCAAGAGGTAGGTGCAGGTGATTTGAATCGTGATATTGAAGGTGATATCCAGTCCTGAGCAGGATATTCAAAAATGGGCCTTATATTGAAGCACTAATTTGCTTCTCTTAATCCATTTCATGCACTGATTAAGTATTTAAATGAAGTCCATTTTATGAGAAGTTTTTTTTTAAATTGTTAAATAACTTTATCTCCATTGTAAATAAAATCGAAGGATCAACATTTCCTTACTCATTTTAAATACCTAATTAACAATGTCCAGGGACATTTCTTAACCACCAGATACTGTATATCAAATGTGGTCTAGCTTTTCAATCAAAGAAGCAAATATGTAGTTATTATAATTTTTCTACTGCTGTATTTGGTGACATGTTCTAATGCATTTAGACTATTTGTGGTAACTCTATACCAATTGAGTTAATTTATTTTTACTTTAATTGAGCTAATTCTTTCTTCATGCCTTTCTTCTGATTAATTTGTCTTGGACTCAATGCTGAGGATTTAATTACTTGCTATCTGATGAGGAGGTGTACTTTTCAACAGAAGAGAAAATGACGTCAGATATAAAATATTCTTTTGTAAATTTGCAGCAAGGAGCTCACATATGATCAATTTTATTTTGTTTCTTGTCATTTGATTATCCTGGATGTGGTATCTGCCCTTTGTGAAATGCAGAAGAAAATACTCCCAGAGCTCCAGGAATGAGATTTCATGAGTAAAACCAGAAAAAGGGCTTATACTCTTAATTGTACAAGGTTCATTGTTCCGAGTTAATTATGTAGTTTTATGTCTAAAAGTTGTGCATCTCACTGAACAGCATAGCAGCCTCACTATGTCATGGACATATGTCAGTGGAGGAGGTTGCTTTCTGCAGTAAAGTTTGCTCAGTTAACTATAATTTAACCACAGAAGGACCAATGGGAAAATCCAGTCACGATTGCATTGGATTCCACCTTACCAATTTGCCTAATAGTTTTTTTTAATGTATGGACATTTGTAATGTTTGCTTCAAATCTCTCCTCTCATGTTTGCCGTTTTCGTAGACATAGAACATGCAAAATGAATTGAGTCCTATTTACAGGCAAGTTGTCCCATCATACAATTTACATTTATCTTTTACTTGACCAGCTTTCCTAATTTCAGTATCTCGCCTGTTCCCATAGCTCTTCAGTTTCCTCTCTAGTCTGAAACTAAATCTTGATTGACATCAGTGTCAGTTGCTAATTCTGAAAAAAACACCCCAAACATTTGGAACCCTTTGTGTGGAAAGTTGTTCTTTATCCAAAATCTTTGGTTTGGTTTGAATTTGTTGTCACATTAAGCCTGGAACTGCGAGAAGGGTTCTTCTCCAAGCAATCCAAAAGGTCAACTCGAACATTCATAAAGGAGAACAAGAGCGCAATTACAGAGTATAGAGTTACAATGAAAAAAAAGATCAATTGGTACCGAGTAAGAGGGGTTCATTCTGTACCTTTATAGCTGTGGGGAAGAAACAGTTTTTATGCCTGTTGTGAGCAGTTTTGATCTTTATCCCCGATAAGTGGAGGGAGAAGGCAGTGCGTCTAGGAATTTTTTTTACATTTAACCTTATATCGATGTTATTTATTATGAGATCCTTCAACATCAAAGGTAGCTTGAAAGGTGAAGTTTTCATTAAAGTGATTGATTGTATCAATGTTAGCTGTAAAATAAAGCAGCTTAAAGATTCTTTGAGGTGTGGAATAATTGAGTCATTTCACAAATTCACAGGCCCTTCAATTCACCATGTCTATGCCCTGACCAGCAAGCACTTATCACTGTTAATACTGTGGCCAAGTACTTGTTTGGATTGTTGCTAAACATTGGGCTTATTTTATAGTGGGGAAAAAAAAGCGATTGTAAGGGAAGATATTCTCTGGCTTTAAATCGCTTCCCTTACCTCCAAAAAAGATCCGAAGGAGGATTGACTGGTCAAACTCGCTCCATCTTCCATCCACTTCGGGTGGTAGACTCAGAGGTGGAGCGAAGTTGCTCCACCTTCTCCGTAAAAGGATTTCTGCTGAATGCAGCTCCAAAGGGGAGGCCTGATGGTGTCGTGATGACACCATCAACCCGTGACCCAAGAGCGCAAATTTTAAAGAACCCAAATGGTTAAAAATGACCATGACATTGCACAGATTTGCTTGAGCCTTAAGACTGCTTGCACAGTTCTCCACTAATGCTCCTCAGTCACCATTTTCAATGTAGGCCACTTTCCATTCCCGGCGCGCATGTTTGACGTTACGGTGGAGGGTTTTTCACTTTTCACCCCACCTTCTTCAGCTTCAGAAGCCAGTCGCAATTCACCCCTACATAAAAGCACTGCGCGATCCGTATTTCTGATTGTTAGCATGAAAGGTAACTTCATATTTTTTTTAAAAACTTGAGCAGGTGATGATGCACCGTTTGTATATAAAATCCCCTCTTGTGAGAATGCCCACTTCCACACCTGCTCAGGCTGTGTTTTCCGGATTCCAACCTCTAAGTTTTAATCAGGGTGATAATGATGGTTCATTGTCTTATGCAGAAATACTATGTACAAATTAACCAAAATTTTCATTTGCTGCAGTCATACAGATAGATGAGATATACTAACTACAATTGTATAAATGAAATTATCACAATGTGCCAAGAGAGAATAAGAGTTAATAAATACAAAAAGATGGAAAAATAAATAGTCACAGTTGCAGTTCATGCAAGAAAAAAATGTTTCAACAGAGAAGGCTGATCTTTTGGTGGTGCCAGAGTAATTTATGGTTAGGGTTGTAGTGATAGAGGGCTACCACCTGGAGAATGTTGCATCTTGGGAATGCTATTGCATCTTGGGTATGCTGTTGCATCTAGGGTAGATTCAATATGGATGTCTCCTCATGAGGACTGGCATGTGTACATTCTGTCCTGAGTGCTGTTTGTTTAGTTAATAAATCTAGTTGTTTTAAAAATAACCCATTTATTTATTGTAATAAAAGAAGCATCACATGGTACTTTGAGTGAAAGAACCAGCCAAGTTCTGTTGTGCACAGGTGTGAACGAAAAAAAAAGAAACCACAATCAATATCAGGAGTGAAAATATGGAGAGTTTAAAAACACCTAATGCTGTAAAATGGACTGGAAATATCGACCATAAGTTTTATGCTGTACCTGCAAGCCATTGAAATCAACAGTGAATTGGATACATGGAAGGATGCAATGCTACTTATCAAGGCAGAAACTCAAGCACTAGAGGTTGCAATACATTTGTTTTTGTCGAGGCAGAAGACCAGAGCAATTTCGAAAAGGTTATTGAGATTTTTGATGAACCCTGTTCACCAAGAAAAATGAAACCTTCAAGAGGTACGTGTTTCACTCATGCACTCAGCTGCAAGGAGAGAGTTTCATTACTTTCTTAACTGACTTAAAATTAAAAGCAAGAACATTTAATTTTGGATCGATGCAAGATTCAATGATCCATGATCAAATTGTGTTCAGAATTATTGATAAGAAAGTGAGAGAAAGGTTGCTGCGAGAGACAGAGCTTACTTACCTTAGGTGGAGCTGTGAAGATATACCATGCCAGTGAATTAGCTCTGCAGCATACAAAAAAAATCAGTGATTGTGTAAAAGCCAGTGAAAATGAAGGCATAGTCGTAGCCACAGAGTCCACACACACACACACACACACACACACACACACACACACACACACACACACACACACACACACACACACACACACACACACACATAAAGTATGCGATTTAGGAAACAACAGAAAGATGGAGAGACAATCAATTGTAAATGATGTGGCACAAAACATGCACCAAAGCAATGCCCAGCTTATGAGAAAGTCTGTAATAAATATAAAGGGCAAAATCACCATGCAAAGCAATGTTTTTTCCATAGAGAAACTAACCAGAAGTGAAACTGTACACACTATGGAAGAAACTACTCTCAGTGATATACTTTTTGTGGACATGGTGGTGCAGGAAGTGAACAGTGTCGAGCAGGATAAATGGAATGTATCATTACATATAAGTGGTTCAAATGTTCCTTTCAAGTTAGACACAGGGGCAAAGGTCAATCAGGGCAATGAAGGTAAAGCCATACATCCATGCAAATCCTGTACTGCTCAAAACATAGAATGGACAGAGCAACGACACAAAAGGTACATGTAAATTCACGGTGAAAGTTGCAGATAAAGAGCACTACCTTAGGTTCACAGTAGTCCCAGATGGATATGAATCACTGCTTGGTGACAAAGCATGTGAAAACTTAAACCTAGTCAAGAAGGTGTATCACACTGAGAATGTGCAGAACAGCATAGAGGAAATACTGGATCAAAATCCAGACTTCATCAAGGGGTCTGGAATTCTCTCATTCACCTATAAGATACAGTTAAAAGAGAACGCACAGCCAGTAGTGCATGCCCCGAGGTGGGTTCCAGCGCCACTAAAAAAAAAGCTCAAGCAGGACCTCGACTAAATGATGGCATAAGGGTTATAAAGAAAGTAGAAGAGTCCACAGAATAGGTGAATTCAATGGTGTGCGTCAAAAAGAAGAATAATGAACTGCATGTGTGCATGGACACAAAAGACTTGAATATCAATATAAAGAGAGAACATTATCAGATTTCATCCAGGGCTGAAATTACAAATGAGATGGCTGGTAGAAAGTTTTTCACCAAATTGGATGCATGCCAGGGCTTCTGGTAAATAAAACTGCATGATGATAGCAAGTAATACTCTATATTTAATACACCGTTTGGCCGATACTCCTGTCTGAGGATGACTTTTGGAAGTTTTTAAGCTCTGGAAATGTTCCACAGGACAGACAATGGAACTCATCATAGAATGCATAAATGGGGGATGTGTGAACATGGATGACATGATCTGATGGGGGAATCCACATAAAAACAACAAAACAAAAGGGTCATCAAATTGCTACAATGCACCCAGAAGTATGGATTAAAGTTAAACAAAGAGAAATATCAGTTCGGTCTGAGGGAAATCACATTTTTTGGGAGACAAACTGTCAGAGTCAGGTGTAGAGCCAGGCAAGAGCAAGGTGACAGCATTTTTAGAGATGCTCAGACCCAATGACAAAAAAGAGTGCTGGGAATGATCAATTTCATGGTAAATTCATACCACACCTATCTTCCAAACGTATCTAAGGAAGTTGTTACAGAACAAATATGAATTCAAACGGACAGACAACCACAAGGAAGAATGGGGATGACTAAAGACCATTCTAACTACAGAACCAGTACTTTTGATGTTCTTTGACGCATCCAGAAGGATGAAAATATTTACGGATGCTTCAAAAGATGGAGACCAGTAGCATATGCATCAAGGACGATGACAACATCTGAATGTCATTGGGCACAGATCAAGAAATGGTGCCTAGGTCTGGTCCGTGGACTCGAGAAATTCCAGTTATGTGCATATTCTACCAACATTCATGGAAGAGATAGACCACAAGTCATTAATAGCAATAATCAAGAAAAATCTCAGTGAAATGTCACCGCAAATCCAAAGCCTGATGATGAAACTACAGCATTATGACTTTGAATTAGTGTACACACCAGGGAAACCTATTGTGTTAGCTGGTGCATTATCCATGACAGAGTGAAGAACATAATGAGAGTTCCATAGAGACAGATGTGAATGTCCACATGAATCTAATCACTGAATCTCTTCCTGTATCTGACATGAAATCCTAGTAAATTGCAGCTGAAACAATAAAGGACACAGTTCTACAGAAGATCATCAAGAATCTGAATGAAGGATGGCCTCGAGGTAAATGTCAGTCATATTACAACATCAGAGCTGAGCTAAGTGTGGTCAATGGGTTTTTACTCAGTCAGAGCAGAATTATCATTCCTCAATCACTGCAACAAGAGATGCTGAAAAGGGTGCATGAGGGGCACCTTGGAATAAAAAATGCAAGAGGAGGGCCATAACTGCTGTTTATTAGCGAGGGATAAATTCTGACACTGACAGGATGATTTCAAGCTGTGAGACCTGTTTGAAACATCTCGCAAAGCAAACAAAGGAACCCATGATAATAATTGACAAAACAGCAGACCATGGCAGAAAGTTGGGACTGAACTGTGTCCACATGGATGGAAAGAATTACTTGCTGGTTATTGATTATCTATCAAACTATCTGGAGATTGTGCTACTTCCTAGTATGTTTGCTGCTTGTGTGATCAAATATATGAAATCAATCTTTGCAAGACATGGAATTCCTTATATTGCCCACAATGACAATGCACTTTGCTACAGTGATAGAAAATTCCAGAATTTTGCAGTACAGTATGATTTCCAACATGCGACTTCAAGTCCTCTACATCCGCAGTCAAACAGGAAAGAGAGAAAGGAGTTGACATAGTTAAACAGTTGCTTAAGAAAGAACTAGATATTGAGTTAGATCCGTACCTAGCTCTAATGAGTTAAGGAGCTTCACCACTTGAACATGGCATGTCACTCGCTGAGCTTCTGGCCCACACAAGAACCGAGATGTGGAATGGAAACAAAAATGTTTGCAAGGAAGACAAAAGGTAAACGATGACAAGTCAGTGAGAAGGTTAGGGCCACTGGCACAACATGACACTGTGAGACTCAGAGATTCCAGCACTTGGGATAAAAATGCTACTGCTCTCCGAGAACTAAATCCAAGATCCTACACTGTCAGAACAGAGGAGGGTCAAATGCTGAAGAGGAATCGAAGGGGTCTGCTGAAAATACCAGAGATATTGCAGGAAGAGATAAATGCAGAGGATTCACCTCCAAAGAAACAGAGGAAATACCACCCATGCTAGTCAATAGTATACCAGCAAAGCTGAAACAAGCACCTGTGTTAAGAAGATCCACATGAGTTGTCAAAGCACATGACAGACTGAATCTATAAAAGAAAAAGAACTACACACTTAAAGGTTTGTGCTGCTGATGTTCATCTGTTGAACTTTAAATTGAAAGAATACTGTATTAATATGTCATGTTTGATTAAACATCTCAAGGAAAGGGGATGTAGTGATAGAGTGATACCACCAGGAGAAGTCAGAGATTGTGTAGCATCTGGGAATTGTTGCATGTTGGGTATTCTGTTATATCTTGGGTAGATCCAAGATGGATGCCTCCACATGAGGACTGGCATGTGTATGTTCTATCCTGAATCCTGTTTGCTTAATTAATAAATCTAACTGTTTTAAAAAGAACCCAAGTTTCTTTATTGTAATAAAAGAAACATCACAAGGGTTAGGAAAGTAAGAGGAGATTCAAGAGCCTGATGGTTGTTGGAAAACAAAAGACTCTTCTTGAAGTGACATAGTTGGTATTGTGGCTAGCACAATGCTACTACAATGCCAACAACTCAGGTTCTAGTCAGAAGGAAGTTCTCCCCATGCCTGCATGTGTTTCCTCCAGATGCTTAGGTTTTTTTTTTCCCACAATCCAAAGATGTACAGGGTTAGTAGACTAATTGTTGACATGGGTGTATTTGGGTGCCACATGTTTATTGGCCAGATGGCCCTGTTACCGTGCTGTATTTCTAAATGAAAAATAAAAATTAAAAACCTATAAGTGCTGGATTTCTTTCTAAAATCCAGCATGGTTGGTGTAGGGGCAGCATGGTTGGTGTAACAGTTAGTGCGACACTGTTATAGCACTTACGATTGAGACCTCAGTTCAAATCCTGTGCTGTCTGTTAAGAGTTGGAACATTCTCCCCACGTTTGGGTGGGTTTCCTCCAGGGGATTCAGTTTCCTCCCACCTTTCAAAACATATTAGGGGGTTGGAGGTTAATTGGGCAGTATGGGCTCGTGGGCCAAATGGACTGTTACAGTGCCATATGTCAAAATTAAAAATCACCTCTGAAACTATTATCCTTTACTGTAAAGATATGTCTTTATAGTTTTTTTTGGAAATGAAGTAAGGTTTCTCATTATCTTCTACCCTCATAAGACTGTATACCTCTATCATGGCCTTTTCCTCTATACTCTTACACCTCAACCATTTTCTTAACAGAGAATCTTCTGTGTGCACACATATAAAATTCGACCAAATCCTTCCTCAACTTTACCTTAGCATGAGCTCAGCTATGGATTTTCATCAGGATGAGTGAAATACTAGAGAAATGGATGGGATACTTGGGAAAAACTCGCAGAACCCACATTCTCTTCCACTGTGCAAACTGAGCTCAATATAAGCATGAAAGCAGAAAAAAATGTATGCCCTCTACAGTCCAGGCACACACTCTTCTCCCTTCTCTCATTGGGGAAAAGCATCAAGAGTGTGAATCATGCAGCCACAGCTTAAAGATAGTTTCTTCCCTACAGCCATCAGATTCCTGAATGAACCCCATAGCAATGCTCTCATGCTGCCCTTACTTGTTCCTAATTGATTTTTTAAAAATATTTTATTTAAAATGTTTCCATCCAATCCTAATTGACCTTCATTTTTAATATAATCCAATATTCTGTAAGTGCTGCTTTTTCCACAGCTGAAAGTAAAGTTTGAGATCATCTGTTAGTCTGTTCACAGGTGAATCTTTCTCACTGTACTTAGTATTTAATGACAAATATGCATAAACTTGAAATTCTACCTGCAATATGCATTGTAGCCCTTGAATTTGAAAATAAGAGAAACTTAATTGAGATTAGTTTGAGAATTCCCATAATAAAATTAATCTTTCTACTGGATTGGAAGCCAATCCTGTTCAGTAAACTTTGTGTCATCCTACGGATGTCATTAACAAGACCACAGCCAGCCAGTTTCATAAATACTCCTGCCACTCTTCTGAGCAGACTATTTGTCAGCCCCTAAATGTTCACTCCCCATCTGATCACAAACTCATTTTCTCTCTCTGATGATGGTCCATTTTATTTTCTCCCAGTCGACAACAGGATGTTGGAGAGACAGGACATGATCCCAAAGATTATACACAAGGATGGCTTGCAGGACTGGATAACATTTCGGTTTCTAAGAAATGTCAAAATCAAGATCCAAATTTGTCATTCTCTCCCATTCATTCACAACGTGAATTAATTCCCATTACAGTAACCCTGTACTAGTCCTGAAAATGTCTGGTCTGTTGATTTTTATCCCTGCAAGAATGTACTCTATGGAATGATGAAGACTGTGAATTGAGACAGAGAGAGGCAGTCATCAGTGTATCTGTGAAATGTGGGGAAGGAGTTTTAATTGCACAATTGGTGGATGCTTGAGGACAATGGCAGTGACTTCATCAAATCTGAATTGCTTCCCATTTTTTTTACATAAGAATCTAGTAGGTACAATTGAATTTAAAATGTGCTTTTATGTTCAAGTGTTCTTTCATGTGGTTACATGCACTTCAGACTGAGGGACATACAATTGTTTTTGAGATTCCAAAGTTTAAAGTTTTCCTATTTTCTGATGGCAGCAGGGAGAACAGAGCATGTCCTGGGTGGTGTGGATCCTTAATGATTGCTAATGCTATCCCATGGAAGCATTCCTTGTAGATTTTCTCGATGGTTTGGAGGGTTTTGTCTGTAATGTACCAGGCTGTGTCCACTATCTTTTGCAGGGCTTTCCACTCAGGGGTATTGGTGCCCCCATATCAGGCCATAGTGCAGTTGGCTGGTTGTAGCCCATATGTCATACAGTCTTAACATGCCTCAGAAAATGAAAGATTAATTTCATTCTCCTTGCTGCTGGTATTTCAAAATATTTAAATATTTTAGATCGACGAAGTATCAACAAACACAACTGGAAACAAGAAGTCAGGAAAAGAAACAATGTAAACACATGGTCAGATTTACTGGGATAGAGGACCGGAAAAAAAAACTTGCCACAAAAAAAATGCTAAGTGTTTGGAATGCATTTCAGACAAACCTGCAGATCAACCACCTGCACAGGACGTAATAGCCATATTGTAATTTTAAACAATAAATGCCAATGTGCTAATATTTCAAAATCTTTGGCTTCTTTCCTGAAATGAACTCCAATCTCCATTAATATCCGGCAAAGCAGCTTTACATGTGCATGACGTGATTTTAAAAGCATGACAGCTCTTCAGCCGTCAACAAACAACATAAGCACTGCAAGATTTTGGTGCCCCATTTTGATCTCTCTCCTGAAAGCAATGTCAATCTTTTTTTTTTCCACCACTATTATGCTCCTTTTATATTTATTCTGTTAACATGCTCTGTTCTCACTGCTCCCATCAGGAAAGAGGTCTAAGTACTGCATGACTCACACCACCAGGTTTAGCAACCCCTCCACCATCAAACTCCTCAACAACGAACTCAATCAGAGATTCTTTTAAGGATTCTTACTTGTGCACTCGTTGATTTTTTTTGTTCTCCCTGTATTGCACAGTCAGTTTGTTTACATTTGTTACCTGTTTACAGTTCTTTGATTGTTTACATGTTTACGTGGAGTACAGTTTATTTTTTGCACTGCCAGTTAGTGGTAATACTGCCGTGCCTGCAGGAAAAAGGAATCTCAGGGTTGTATGTGATGCCATGTGTGTACTCTGACAATAAATCTGAAATGGCATGCAGGGACTATGTGGCATTCAATATATTTTGGATCAGATTTTACTGGTTCTCATTTCATCTCCAGTCCAGGATTTCTGAGTATGTTCAGCAAATAATTCCATGAATTCCCCATATCACTGGACTGAAGTTCCTGTCAGAGTCCGACTTAGATAAGACTTGTGCTAGAGAATGTCATCATAGAGTCAAGGTTCAATTTATAGTCAAGTATGTAATAGACAAAATTAGTTTGCTTTTGTTTCCCTTTAAAGGGACTTAAATAAGCATCAATAGCTCCTTCCAAGAAGAGAAAGTGAAGCAAAGAGAGCCCCTTTGGAGGCATTAAGTACATGTGAATCATGCCATTTCCTCCTAAAATGCCACTGCTCCTGCTCCATAACCTCTGTAGTTGTAGAGCACAGAAACAGGCCTTTCCATTGCATTAATCCCATTTTATTCTCCTCATTGACTCCCACTAGAATGTACCATTCACTTACACACTGGGGGCAATTTACAACCTGCATGCCTTTGGGATGTGGGAGGAAACTAGAACACTTGGTAGAAATTCATGCCTTCATAAGGAAAATGTGCAAATTTCCACACAGAGAGGAACAGAGCTTGGGATCAAATCTGGGCTTCTGGAAAGAAGTAAAATTATTTTTTGCCCATTTTCATGTGTTTGCAAGCACAGTAATTTTGCTCAAATATATAAAAAATATAAATGCCGAAGGAAAATGAACATGGATGCAAAAGAACCTTGACTGTATGGATAAATAATTGGCTTGTAGGAAGAAAGCAGAGAGTAGTAGTGGAAAGAAAGTATTCTTCCTGGAGGTGGGTGACTAGTGTAGTGCCTCAATGTACTGTTCTGGGACCCTTGGTTTTTGAGATTTGTATAAATGACCTGGATGAAGAGGCAGAAGGATGGGCCAGTAGGTTTGCAGATGACATGAACATTGGAGGAGTTGTGGATGGAGCTGAAGGTTGTCGAAGGTTACAAGACGATATAGACAGAAAAATGGCAGATCATTTTCAATCCAAATAAGTGTGAGGTGATGCATTTTGGAAGGCTGAGTACAGGGTTAATGGTTGGTTAGTTAAGAGTGTGGATGAACAGAGAAACACTGGGGTGCAAGTCCATACATCCCTCAAGGTCACTGCACAGTTTGATAGGATAGTTAAGAAGGCCTATGGGATGCTGGGATTCATTAATAGGGGGATAGAATTCAGGTGTACATGCGACAACTACAAATATCTGGTAAGACCACACTTGAAGTATTGTGTTCAGTTCTGGTCACAACATTATAGGAAGGATGTGGAAGCTATGAAGAGGGTACAGAGGAGATTTACCAGGATGTTGCCTAGATTAAGAAACAAGTCTTATAAGGTGAGGTTAGCAGCGTTGGTGCTTTTCACTTAGGAGAGTAGAAGGAAGAGAAGAATCTTGATAGGGGTCTACAAGATTATGAGAGGGATTGATCGGATGAACAGTCAGCACCTGTTTGCTAGGACAGGATCAGCAAACACCAGAGGACATATGTACAAATTAAGGAAGGGAAGTTTAGGCAAGACATCAGGGGTAAGTTTTTTTACACAGAGAGTTCTGGGTGCCTGGAATGCCTTGCCAGGGATAGTGGTGGAGGCTGTCTAAGAGTCTCTTAGACACATGGATGAAAGAAAAATAGAAGGTTATTGGGTAGGGAAGGGTTATTTATTTTAAAGGAAGGAATATATGGGTCAGCACAACATCGAGGGCTGAATCGTCTACACTGTATTGTATTGTTCCATGTTCTATCTCTGCTGTTATTTTATAACCATATAACCATATAACCACTTACAGCACAGAACAGGCCAATTCGGCCCTTCTAGTCCATGCCGTAACAAATCCCCACCCTCCTAGTCCCACTGACCATCGCCCCGTCCATACCCCTCCAGTCGTCTCCTATCCATGTAACTATCTAGTCTTTCCTTAAATGTAACCAATGATCCCACCTCGACCACGTCTGTCGGAAGCTCATTCCACATCCCCATCACCCTTTGCGTAAAGAAATTTCCCCTCATGTTCCCCTTATAACTTCCCCCCTTCAATCTTAAACCATGCCCTCTAGTTTGAATCTCCCCCCCTTTTAATTGAAAAGCCTATCCACGTTTACTCTGTCTGTCCCTTTTAAAATCTTAAACACCTCTATCAAATCCCTTCTCAATCTTCTACACTCCAGAGAAAAATGCCCCAGTCTGCACAACCTTTCCCTGTACCTCAAACCTTGAAATCCTGTCAACATTCTCGTGAACCTTCTCTGCACTCTCTCTATTTTGTTTATATCTTTCCTATAATTTGGTGACCAAAACTGTACACAGTACTCCAAATTTGGCCTCACCAATGCCTTGTACAATTTCATCATAACCTCCCTACTTTTGAATTCAATACTCCGATTTATGAAGGCCAACATTCCAAATGCCTTCTTCACCACACCATCTACCTGAGTATCAGCCCTGAGGGTACTATTTACTACAACTCCTAAATCCCTTTGTTGCTCTGCACATCTCAATAGCCAACCATTTAATGCATATGACCTATTTAGATTTGCCTTTCCAAAATGTAACACCTCACACTTATCTGTATTAAATTCCATCAGCCATTTCTCAGACCACACCTCCAGCCTTCCTAAATCACCTTTTAATCTACGGTAATCTACCTCACTGTCCACAACACCACCAATCTTTGTATCATCCGCAAACTTGCTTATCCAATTCTCCACCCCTACTTCCAGATCGTTAATATATATAACAAACAATAGTGGACCGAGGACCGATCCCTGAGGAACTCCACTAGTCACTGGCCTCCAATTGGACAAACAATTTTCTACCATTACTCTCTGACATCTCCCATCCAACCATTGCTGAATCCATTTCACTATCTCCTCATTTATACCTAATTCCTCTACCTTTTTTTCCTAACCTCCTGTGGGGAACTTTGTCAAAAGCTTTACTAAAGTCTAAATAGACAACATCCACAGCCTTCCCTTCATCAACCTTTTTTGTAACCCCCTTGAAAAACTCAATCAGGTTTGTCAAGCATGATCTACCCCTGACAAAACCATGCTAATTACTCCCTAGCAATCCCTGTACCTCCAAATAATTGTAAATACCATCCCTCAGAACACTTTCCATCAACTTGCCCACCACAGACGTCAGACTCACAGGCCTATAATTCCCAGGTTTACATTTAGACCCTTTCTTAAACAACGGAACCACATGCGCCACCCTCCAATCCTTTGGCACTACCCCCGTGGCCAGTGATCTCCTAAATATCTCTGTTAATGGCCCCACTATCTGTCCACTAGCCTCCCTGAGCATCCTTGGGAATATTTTGTCCGGTCCCGGAGATTTATCCACCTTTATCTTTTTCAACACAGCCATCACTACCTCCTCGGATATCCTTATATGCTTCATTACCTCCCCACTATTTTTTTTTACCTCAACTGGTTCAATATTTTTTCCCTACTGAATACCAAGGCAAAGAAATCATTCAAAATTTCCCCCATTTCCTCTGACTTCTCACTCAGCCTACCCTCACTATCTACAAGGGGTCCAATTTTATCCCTCACTAATCTTTTACTTTTAATGTACTTATAGAAACCCTTTGGATTTATTTTTACTCTGTCTGCCAAAGCCTCTTCGTGCCTTTTTTTGGCCTTTCTAATTTCTTTCTTAAGATTCCTTCTACACTCCTTGTAGTCCTACTTCAAATTGTCAGCTCTTTGTTCTTTATACCTCTTGTACACCTCCCTTTTTCTCCTAACCAAATTTCCAATATTCCTCGAAAACCAAGCCTCCTTATGACTTCCAGCCTTCCCTTTGATCCTCACTGGGACATAACTACTCTGTACCCTCAAAATTTCTTTTTTGAATATCCTCCATTTCTCATTTACACCCTCACCTGAAAATATCCTGTCCCACTCAATACTCCCCAAATCCCTTCTTATTCCTTCGAAATTTGCTCTTCTCCAATCCAGAACCTCAACTTTAGGCCCCTCCTTGCTCCTCCCTAAAACTACCTTAAAACTAACGGAATTAAGATCACTAGACCCAATTGGATCTCTAACATTAATGTCTGATACCTGACCTAGCTCATTCCCTAACAGGAGATCCAGTATTACACTGTCCCGAGTCGGTTCTTATAATCTTCATTATTTACAGGGAGAACATTACTAGATTTAGTTCTGAAAACATGAATTGATTCTGCAATTTTAATGTATCAGCATGTTTTAAGTAAAATTATTGGATAGATACATCATAAAATTTGTTAAGTATATTTATTTGTGTTCTCATACATTATTATAGGTGTGCCTCTAACAGAACATTTCATGGTAAATAATATACTAATCATTTCATGAATACACTGTTCAGAGATAATGCAAATTTATTTAACATTGGAAATTTAACATAGAGTTCTGCAGCACAGACATAGATCTTTCAGGACAACTGGTCCATGGAAATCAAGTTGCCTACTTGAGCTTGTTCCATTTGCTTGCATTTGGCTCATATTCCTCTAAACTTTTCCTATCTATGTAACTCTTTAAATGACTTTTCAACTTAATTGTGCCTGCTGCTACAACTTCATTTGTAAAATGTGCTTGTCATGGCCATTTTAAACCTATATCCTCTTGCCTTAAAGCTATGTCTTCTGACAGAGGTAAACTAATTTTGTCTATACTCTCTGACCACCTTGTATTTCATCTTGTATTTGTATGTATGAGTTCTTAGACAACACATGGATGAAGGAAAAAGTTCTTTAAAGTTGTTGTAAACAGCACATGAGGCTGCAAGTCTCCATTACAGATCTAACATACTGCAATCTCCTGATCTGTGTCAGCCCCTACTGGCAGTCAAGTATAATCAAATGGGAGCTATAATCCTTAAGGCATTGTTAGTTGCATTGTAACCATGATCACTTTCATTACACCTTTTACATGGAAAGATCACCCCTCAAGCTCCTGTGCTTCTGTTCGCTCTCTGTATGACTCATGCCTTTCAATCCCAATAACATTCTTATCAATCTTGTCTTCGCCCTTTCCACTCAATGACATTGTGAAATTAGAAGGGGGATTCTTATCATGAAATTCAGTTTGTGTGGGAAGGGAGCATCGTCACTGGGTTCAAATAATCAAGTTGTAATATTATGATCTCTCTTTTGTGTAACATAACTACAAGTATAGTCACACATTGTACTGTGACTCGTCCACTAGCCACACTGCAACTTTACTCTGCTTCATTGAGGTGACAAAGGCATTTGACACTGTAAACAGGGAAGCTCTTGGGATCATCCTGAGATGTTACAGATGCCCATGGAAATTTGTACAAATGATTCAGGTGCACCACGAAAGAATGAAAGGACAAGTCCTCTGTGGTGGTGATAAATCAGCTGCATTTGCCATTTCTAATGGGGTTATGCGGGGTTTTTTTATTATCCCCAGTCTTGTTCAATCTGTTCTTCACTTGCATGTTGTCATGTGCCATCCAAGGTCTGGAGGAGGGAGTGTACATCAGGTACCGACTGGACAGATCTCCCTTTGAATGCATGGATGAAGTGCCTCTACACATTTATTCAGGAAACACTTTTTGCTGATGACTGTGTGATCTTGCTGGACAAAGATTGTGATCTAGAGCTTTTGCTGAACAAATTCTCAGATGCTGCTATGCTCTTTGGCCTGACTATCAACCTGAAGAATACTGAAGTAGTGCGTCTGTCCGTGCCAAACACCAACAGCATAGAACCAAAAATCACGGTTGATGACACCCAGCTGACATATCCAAACAGCTTCAAATACTTGGGGAACATCATCTCGAGTGATGGGTCTTTGGACTAAGAAATTGACTCCAGCAAGTTCAGCCAGATTCTGGGGAGGCTGCGTACCAGAGTCCTCAATCAACATCGCCTGCATCTCCACAAAGCTGAAAGTCGACAGAGCTGTGGTCATCCCTTCTCTCCTATATGGATGTGAGATCTGGACTCTGTACCGACGTCACATCAAACATTTGGAGAAATTCCACATGCCCGCCATCCATTCCATCCTTGACATTTGTTGAGATCTTGAGTTGTGCAAAGTCCACCAGCATTGAGTTCCTGATCATCAGACCCCAGACACAGGCCATCATCAGAATGGATGATCACTGTATGCCTCGCCAACTGCTCTATAGTGAACTGAAGACTGGAAGGAGACCTCAACGTCATCCACACAAGCGCTACAAAATGCTGTGAAGAAAACCCTACTCTACTGTGACATCCAGCCAAGAGAACTGAGGCTGTTGACAGATCCAGTTGGCTAGTCCTGTGCTATGAATCCTATACCAGTTTCGAAGACAGGCGCTGCCAAAAACTGATGGAAAACCATGAATGCCATAACAAAACAGCAGCCATAGTTATTACAAAAACAGACTTCCAGTGCCCCGACTGTGCTAGACTCTGCGCTTCCAGACTGGGACTGCAAGGTCACCTTCGTGTCAACAGATGAGCTGCACAACAACGTGTCTTCTTCGAACTGAAGAATGACCAATATAAGCAACATCACCATTTTTTTAAATATTTCTAATCATAAGAAGCTCCTGGTAATTTCTCTTCAGGATTTTAAACAGATTCATAGATTTGATTGACCTTAAAATTTTACTGTAAGCAGCTGTTGGGTTTAACGCTTTTAAGTAACTGTCAATCATATTCACAAATAACTGGCAGTAATATGCATGATTGGAAAGAAAGTCCAACATTTATTTAAAAGCAGTTTTGCAATGGGTTAGACTGTAGTATTGGTATTCACATTTCAAGGTTAAAATTTATTGTCAGAATACATGCCTGACATCACATACAACTCTGAGATTCTTTTGCTTGTGGGTCAGGCAGAATTTCAGTACTCTCGAAAAAGATACATATACAAAAGAGAGAAAGGTAATCTAAGAAAGAAATGTAAATAAACTGTGTAAATACAGAAAAAAATACGTTTGGTAATAAATAGTTTGCCAAGTAAGTGTCCTCAAATGAGTTTCTGACTGAGTCAGTTGTTTAGGTTTCTGATAGTGGAGGGGTAGCAACTGTTCCTGAATCTTGTGGTAGGAGTCTTGTGGCACCTTTTTTGATTGCAGCAGCAAGAACACAGCATGTCCTGAGAGGGTTATAGATCCTTGATGATTGCTGCTGCTCTTAATAAAGCTTGCAGCAGGACCCTGAGTGAAGAAATTGGTGACTGAATTTGATATCACTGGAAATATTGTGATGTGTGATTAACCCATGGCTTTCCAGTGTTTTAGAGGCACCTTGCCAAATTCATGCCACTTCTTAATTATAAAGATTCTATTAAATGATTTGTTTTCATCACACAGTTCACCAATTTGATTCTTCAACAGTGAGTCAATACTCCACTTAACACCAATTACAATTTCACAGCCCTGCTTAAACTAGCTCAAAAGACTGGTGTGTCACAGTAGACTGGCATGGCAGATGTAAATGGGATGCCAATTAAATGGGCTGTTTTGGAGTTTGTTGAGTGGTTTTGGTAAGCATTTGACCCACCTTGGCCCACCTTGTATCTGAAGACTAAGTTAGCATTCTAGGTTAGTCCCATTTCACCGCATTTGCTCCATATTTTTTCCAAACCTTTTCTATCCATATATCTGTCTAAATGTCTTGGAATCTGTCAATGAAACAAATTGTTATCTAATGTAGCCAGCAAGAAGGCATTAAAGATTAAGGCCCACTGTGATTTAATTTCACCTTCACAGCTATCAACTCTGATTCTGACATTGCTTGTAATTTAGGGATGGTGCCACTGATGCAAAGATCTATCAGAAAATGAATGCAACACAACTTGTGTATTTGATTTGTATTTTGTGGCCTCCGTCGGTTGTGGTTGACCATGGGTACTGCGCCTAAAGCGAAGCGGGAGTGGCCACTCCAGGGCACAAGCCAAGACAGCGTTGATATGGAGATCCACCTTTTGCCCATGCAGTGGGGAACCCCCCCTCCCACCATGCTAATGACAGGTCCAAAGGAACAATGGAAGTTGATTGAGTTTGGTGCAAGCAGCATTGCAGGAGTTGCCATGCTGGTGCTAGGTACAGCAGTCATCTGCCTTCAGGACTCAGACTCCAGATTTTTCCTCAGGGTTTACTCCCAAAGTCTTTCTCGTGAGCAGGTATAGCCACAAAGCAGTGGAGGTTTGAAATCAGAGTTTTCCCTGTGCTAGATGAGTTGCCATCTGTGATTAACGAGCCCCTTCTGCCCGGAGCAGCTAGTTTCAAGGTGCCAATGTAAATGATAACCCAAGAAAAGAATTCCATTCTTTTGGGCACTGGTGGGTAATGATGTGATTTCCCACAAAGCAATGACTGTTGTCATTGGGAGCAGGAATGTGGGGAAGCCTACATTCCCAGTGCTATCCACCTGCTGGTCATGGAAAATTGCACAGCATCAGAGAGCGATAACAGGCTTCTCTTTCTAAAGCATTCTTGCTGATTATTAAATGCCAACACAATTTTATTCTCCCACATTCCCATCCATTCCCCATGAAATTCTATCACTCACCTGCACATTAAGGGTGATTTAGAATAGCTAATTAACCTGCCAATCTATAAGTATTTGGGAAGTGGGAGGAAACTAGTGGATCCAGAGGAAATCTATTCAGTCATGGTGGGTGAATACAAATGTCACAAAGACAGCATTGGAGGTCAGATCCAAAGAAAATTGAGTCCTCCTTCTGCCCTTTGTCAGATATTAGTGAGTTTGCTTTATTAAACTATTGATATCTCACATACTGAATCCTACTCTGGGTCATTGCACCCTAAACTAATGAATATGTGAGTTTATTGCTCCTTCGTTTACTTCCTCGCCAGTAGTTTCTTTCGCTCTGAGTGCAAGTGAATGCTCTTGAGCACTTATGTTGCACCTGCTGTTCCTTCTCTCTATTGTGCTGTCATCTGGAGGGAATGCCTGTAGATGGATCCATGTTTGGGACATGCTGAATATCAGCAAAGTGCTTTTGGTCCTGGTACCCTTGTCCCTTTAGAATTTTTAGCTACTTGGAAAATCTTCACAAGAGTACCTTAGAGTCAAAAATAATTTTCTGAGCTTCCTATCAAATAAAGAAAATTAAACCAATTGAAAGTGGGAATCGTTATGGATATGTCCACTGGTCAGCATGGACATGGTGGGCTGAATGGTCTCTTGGTGTACGACTCTGAATTCAGAAATGACAGTCTATGATGATCAGGAGTATTTAAGACCAGGTACTTTTCAACAGTAGTTCATAAACAAATCTTTGAAATAATGAAAGAAGTCGATAGAGGATATATTTTCACTTGGGAAGGAACAGAAAAGGAAGGATTATAAGTAGAACCACTATGCATCACCAATGCATTCAATAACGGAGTGGATGAGATGCAGCAGTTAAAAATTATGTAGACAAGAGCATCATTTGTTGAATGGTACAGATGAAAGAAGATTGATGAATCAGTGTAGTGATAAGAATAGGTCAGAGGCTGAGTGTCCAGTGGAGAGGAAGTGCCATTATAATAGCTGAAATCTTCCCACCATCTGCAATGGGCAGATTATTTGTACTGTGGAATAGTCATAATATCACCACTAGGTTAAGAACCAATTCACTAGCCCCAACGTTAATTCTGTGGCTACAAAATGCTTTGCAGCCTCTATCCTGGGCTATGCCACTAGCACCTGCCAAACACATGATTACAGGAGGAATAATCAGTGGATGTGTGGGGATTGCCACCACATTTTCAGTCTCCTGCAAACAACACACTATGCCCATAGATCTCTATCACCTTCTCTCCTGTGATGATGCCCAACCACACTGTGAGTACTATGAGGAGTTGAAATGCACCCATTCAAGTGACTCATTGCCATCTTCTCAAGGGCAATGAGGAATGAACAATAAATATGCCCTTACCAGTGACACGAATACCCTCTCCAAAACTTAACAAAAACAATTTCATGAAAACTTGAAGGGTTCTGACCCAAAATATTGACCAATCTTTTTCTCCAACAGATGCTCCTCGACCCACAGAATTCCTCCAGCTGATTATTTTTTTTGCTCCAGTATCTAGCACTTAGTCTCCTGAGTGTCTCTGGTAAAGTATAATGCCCTGCTTCTCTCTGATGCATTTCAAATGATTCTATGTAAACTTTTGTCAGATTTCCTAATCTTTGAGGCTCCATGAATCTCCATTACATACTGTAACATTTTTATTTTTGCTGTTATCAAATTGCACTTTGCAAATTATTGGAATTTGACAGCTCAAATTATATTCTAACTAATGCACCACGTCCTTTCAATCAGCAATTTTAATGTTCAGATTTAGTCTGTAGAGCAGTTAATGCATTCTAGAATTTTTTAATGCAGTGGAATCCTTTCACAAAATTGAGATAATCATTAAAAATGTGAATTTATCTATCTTTTTTTTCTTTTTTTTGTACTGGGTAATTTAATATGTATCATTGTAGATTTATTTTTTACAGAATGTACCTGTTTGGCTCCAACAAGTAATAATATTGGTTCATGGGTACATGTGTAATGACAATAAATTTATTGCATTTATCATTATCTTTTTAAAAGGTACATGGCAGTCTTATTTTATCACTTTGAATTTTGCACCTAGTAATTTGAAGACAAGAGACCCCAGGACTTAAACACCTAATCTAAATGTGTGATTTGGCAGAGTACTGAATGACCATGGTGTACAAAAAGTGGACCTTCCCTTGCAAATGACATGCTAAATACTTCAAGTAAATCCAGTAAATATAACTTTAGGTTACATTTTAAGTAAACTTAACCACTACAATAAGCTGAAATGGATCATTTTGGGGTTTTCTTTCTGCTTTGACATGTATTTATGTTGTACAACATCAAATCAATCAGCCATTACTAAGTCTTTGCTCATACTCTTCAGTAGTAGAGAAATCTGAATGTGATTTGTGTAATGTCCATCAGATATTAAGAAATTCCATTGTGTCTGCATGCCAATAGTAGTTGTATATTAAGGAGTAATTGCATAATGTGAATGCAAGTCGATACATGTTTCTTGAAATATAGATGTATCTTTTTCATATAGAAAAGAGTTCTGCACTCCCAAGTAGAAATTAAAGATTCCTAGTCTTGAGAATGAGTTTAGATCTGAGAGAAGTTCATTTTGTACCTGATCCACAAATAAACATTTTTTAAGTTAAAGTTCCTGCATTTATATTTCTGGCCAGCCTCACTGGAGCAGATTAAATACATTATCTTGGGTTCATCAACACGTTACACTATCGCAAAGTCAAGTTCATGCCCCTGCAAGTTTACATTATGACACAGACACATGCAATCTCACACCAACAAATGTATTCCTGTAACTGCACAGCAGTGCTTTTGAAACCAGCTCACAGCTGATTCAGAAAATTGCAAGATAAATCAGTTGTCCTCAGATGACTAATGATCTTGGGTGTCATGTTAAATGAGATGTAATAAGTACAGCTCATTTAACAGTTCTCTCCAAACCACCCACTTGAGAAAGTTCTATTGTCGGAGTTCTAGAAATTCTGGTGGGTATTTGAGATTTAAATTTGGCATCTCAATGAGCTCAGCAATTGGTATAGAGATACAGCCTTGATGCAGAGAAAGTTTCTAGCTGAAAATACCATTTTATTTATTAATCTAAAGTTTATTTCACCATTCTTTAATAGCTTAAATGATGATGAAAAAGATGACACTTGTCATATACACAAGTACAATGTACAGGTGAACTGACATTCTTGCTGCCATACAAGTATAAAAATGCACCAAAGATGACAGTATAAACAAATTTATTTTTTAAATTAAGTTTAGACACACAACACAGCAACAGGCCCTTTCCATTCCTGCCGCCCAATTACAATTGACCTACAATTCTGGTACATTTTGAACAGCGATAGGAAACTGGAGCAGGTGGAGGAAACCCATGCAGACACTGGGAGGATGTACAGCTCTTTACAGATAGTACAGGATTTTAACCCCAGGAGGTTAAAGGCAGAGGATAATATTGCACAAGAAAACCAGAAGTGTGTTCAACAGAACTTTCACTCAGGCACTGATTGCCAGTTGGTGGAGATATCATGAGGACCATCTTCAATATTTACAATAAGTGTCCAAAGATGTAAATTGGAGGAATTGCAGTGGAAGGGGAAGCTTCATATTTTGAGGCCCTATTAAAGAGTAGGAGATTAATTTTATTCACAAACCAAAAAAAAACACTTCCAGCTAAATCCAAGCAGGTATGATGAAAGGCTCTATTAGATCCCTAGAGTTGTACAGCTCAGAATCAGGCCATGTGACTCTGCTCATCTATGCCAACCATGATGCCTGTCTATGCTAGTTATATCTTCCCACATTAGGCCCATATGCCTCTACTCCTTTCCTATCCAAATGCCTCTTGTATGTTGTAATTATAGCCACCTCTAGCACCCCCTCTGGCATCTCTATGAAAACACATACCACCCTCTGTGTGGATAAACCTGTCCCTCCAACCCCATGACTCTGATGATACAAGTCTCTCAACTATGTCCAGCAATGCACGCCCTCCACTCTTCTGTCAGCTCAAGCCCACCTACCCTCAAAGTACACCATGAGGTGTGAGCTTTGTGACATCCCCAACTATCTTTCCAGGAAGTAAGCTAAAATCAAGAAAGAACTGTTGATACTGGAAATTTAAATCAAAATATAAAATATATATCCTGGAAGTACTCAGCAGATCCATTTGCCTCTGTTGAAGAGAAGAAGTCAGCGTTCCTGGCCAGAGATCCTTCATCAAAACAGAGAGCATTGCAAGACATGTCAACCCCACTACAATCCACTCACTCACTTTCTTAAAGATTATCATGCTTTTTCCCTCTTAAGCAACCTTGTGAGAAAATATATCCATTTCCATTCAATGATGTGCTTCCAAGCCAAAGAAGACACCATATCTAGTTCTGTGGCAGTTACCAGGGAGCTATGGACCTGGACAACCCAGATCCTTCTCTACATTAGTGCTGTAAGGGTCCTGACCTTTACTTTCTCCTAGCATTAAAACCCTCCCCCACCCCCATCACCAAGTGCACTCACGCTTGATTATTATTTTCTACTTGAGTTCTGTGGATTGTTAAAAACATAGAAACATAGAAAAATAGGTGCAGGAGTAGGCCATTTGGCCCTTCAAGCCTGCACCACCATTCAACATGATCATGTCTGATCCACAGAATTTGGCAGAATCCACAGAATTTCAATTCTTGCCTTCTCCCCACACCCCTTGATCCCCTTAGCCACAAGGGCTAAATATAACCTATTCTTAAATATTGACAAGGAACTGGCCTCAACTATTCCCTGTGGCAAAGAATTCCACAGATCCACCACCCTCTGAGAGAAGACATTTTTCCTCATCTCAGTTCTAAAAGCCTTCCCCCTTATCCTTAAACTGTGACCCCTTGTTCTGGTTTTTTCCAGCATTGGAAACAACCTACCTGTGTCTATTCTGTCTAAACCCTTAAGAGTTTTATATGTTTCTATAAGATCCTCACTCAATCTTCTATATTCCAGAGAATACAAGCCTTGTCTATCCAACCTTTCTTCCATCACTGGTATCATTCTAGTGAATCTTCTCTGCAACCCCTCCACAGCGAGGCTGTCCTTCCTCAGAGAACGGTGATTACTGAAATAAGAACCCCGAGTTCCATCACAGCAAGAGGTTTCCAATAGATTAGAGAAGACATTTCAAAGAAATTATCAAAATCTCCTTGAAAAATGTTACATCCATGCCCAGAATACGAAGCTGTCCAAAACTGTATGTAGTACTCCAGATGTGGTCTCACCAAGCCCCTGTATAGCTGTTGTAGGATCTCTGTACTCCTGTACTCAAATCCTCTTGCTATAAATGCCAACATAGTCTTCGTCTTCCTCACCACCTGCTGCACCTGCATGTCCACTTTCGATGACTGATGCACAGCAACACCCAAGTCTCACTGCATCTCCTCTTTCCCTAAGCAGATACCATTTATATAATAGTCCTCTTTCCTGTTCTTACCTCCAAAGTGGATAACCTCACATTTAATCACACTATATTGCATCTGAAATGTCTTGGTCCACTCGCCTAACTTGTCCAAATCACTCTGCACCCTTCTAGTGTCCTTCAGACAGCCAACCCCACTACCCAACTTTGAGTCGTATATAAATTTTGAGATATTGCCATCTAAGATGTTGGATGTCCAAAGCTTCTGATTTAAACTCTGTAGATGGTGTATTACAAGCTCCCATTTTAGTAAAATGGAATTATCACTGTAAAGGATAGTATAGACATGAGGAACTAAATGATCACAGTTAACATTTCACACAAGCACCATTGCAACACAAGCCACAGCCCAGCAATAATTTGATACATTGGAAGAACAGAGGGAAGGTTTTTAACAATCTGTTCCAGATTTGATACATTTACAAAGCCATTGAGATTTTGCAAGGGAGAACCATTCTGATTGCTGAAGAAAAAAACACCTTTTTGAAGTGGCTCTTGTGGCCTGTCATTTTTGTGGAATTCAAAGCAAAAGCCTGCTCTGTGAATGACTGGGCCTTTTTGGTGGATTGACCTGTGCTAAGAGGGTCCTTTGGGAAGCAAAGTGCTTCATTGTAATTGTGATTAACAGTGAAGGTCACTTGGAGAGACTGGTGCCAGGGTCTTGAAAGCTTTGTGGAGGCTTCCCAGTTTGAGTCTTGTCTACAAAAGGACCAAGAATATTATGACAACAGCTGGTGTGGATGGAAATTTCTTCAAAGTCAATGCAAGAAAAATTTGTGAGTTCTGTAGCAGTCACAACTCCAGTCTTCCCATCAGTGCATCATTAATTCTGGGTATCAAATTTTCAAAGGCCTACACTTCAACACTGAATTTGAAAGACTGAACTTTAAAATAACTTTCTAGATTTTGGCCTGGACTGTAATGGTTTCGGTATATCACACACATACACTAGTACACCTGTGCATAGTAGGGAATAGATTTAGTGATAAGGATAGTTTAAAAGTTAAGACTATAGTTTAAGAGTTAGAAATAAATTCAGTGTTTTAAAATTAAACACTGGTTCATTATCTATAGCTGTTTGTTGCATGCGGTTCGTAACAGGTGGGGCAGATAATGCTTTCTGTCCTGTGATTGTGTGGTGATCCTTCAACTGTTTCTGCTTGGTATCTATGTGCTTCTTTCCTCGGGATGAAAGTCATGCTGTAACTTGTCAAATACTCCTGCTCCATTTTTAGTGATCACTGGTGAAAGACTGGGCATGGATGTAACATTTTTCAAGGAGATTTTGATAATTTCTTTGAAATGTCTACTCTAACCTATTGGAAACCTCTTGCTGTGATGGAACTCTGGGTTCTTATTTCAGTAATCACTGCTCTCTGGAAACACTCTGATTTCATGCAAAGGAGTAGAAATGTGTCTTTTAGCAGCAAGAATGCATGTTATTCTTAGTTTGACCAGAACTGATGAAGTCTGCAAAAATAAAGACAGAAATGTAGCTCAGGAAATCAAACTGGCTACAGGATTTGATTTAATTAAGTTTAAAGTAGGAAGCTGAATTAAGGTGGGTATTCATGGGTGGCCCATTCAAAATATTGAATGCATGCAAACTTAATACTTCCTTTGTTGGGCAGAGAAGGTCAAGAGCACTAAACCCCTTGGACCTTACCTTAAACAAATAGTCATCAATCCTTTGTCAACAGACACTGCCTAATGGCATAATTCAAGCTGAAGAATCTGGTGCTTCAGCAGAAATCTCACCTACATCTGAAAACTCGTTGTTGTTGGCAAAGCATCACAACATCTATTTGGATGAGGTGGTAATCACTCACAAGGTGCCACCAGTTGTATTTGTTTGACAGTGCAAATGTTGACATTACTGTGGCTGAAAGTGTATTGCAAGAAGATCCTTAAGGGGCACAGGTAGAATACAGCACCTTTTAAATTGTGGCAAAATAAAAACTATCATGTGTCTTACTTCAGACAAAACATGAGGATCAGTGATACTTATTTATTCTTATTCAGTATAGTTTTGTAAGAATTTAAAGATCCAACTGAGCTTCAATTTCATAACCATAAATGTATGACAATTTGCACAAAATAATCCAGTTATTATTTTTACCTTGTTCATTTTTCTCAGCAGCCTTAGCAATCTGCAATTTGTTTTTTATATGTATTTATTAAAAAAGATAAAACATTGATGCATTATATCACAATTATTAGAAATTTTGTATACCTGTAAAGGTGTTCATTTTTGAGCCTTCTTGATTGAGTTCCAGTAGCAGTATCATGTATAATAATATAGAAATGACTCCACACGAGTAACAAATTGTGCAACCTTTGAGATATTTATTCCAGCAGACAAAACAATCCAATAGATGAAGGTTTCTTTACGCGTAGCAGCCAACATAATTTAACTTCTGAGCACTTTCTTGAATATTTTGTTTTTTGTGATTAAATTTAAAAAAAATATCTGGTTGGATTGGACTTCTAGAGTTGAGGTGAGGAATGAAAGAGTGTAGGGTGTGCCATATTGATTGAAAAGAATAGTTGCTACTTCAAGTAAAACCACAAAGCTGGAGAAACTCAGCAGGCCAAGCAGTGTCCTTTATATAGCAAAGGTAAAAATACATAAACCAATCTTTCGGGCTAGAGCCCTTCAAGGTTATGTATTTTTACCTTTGCTATATAAAGGACACTGCTTGACCTGCTGAGTTTCTTGAATTTTGCATTTTTATTTGTGTCTGCAGATTTTTGTTTTACTTAGCAGTTGCTACTACAAGGTTCCCTCCAATATTTACTGATGGGTCATGAGACACTGTTTCTGCAGTATTTAGTTGAAAATGTTATAATCTGTAAAATAGCCCTTGAATAAACGGCATGGATTCAGAACTCATCATGTCTCCTCTATATCCATCTGAACATACTGCAATGGACTTATAGGTTAAGAACCTATTGCACAAACACAGTCCACAACGACAATTTTGCCATCACCTCCCTGTGTAAACTATACCTCCATGAATGCCAGATTAGAGATACTAGATTGTTACAGACTCCAAAGAGCTAATGGCAAAAAGCAGATGCAACCGGTTAATTTGTCTTTGAAAAGCACCATTTTAAATTTCTGGTGTCATGGTTGTAAGTCTTATCTGCTCCATTTCCTGTGACTCTATATCCTTTCTCTGATGTCACACAAGAACTATTCAACTTAACAATATATCTCCAAAGGAAAAATTTAAAACTGAACATTGGCAAAGTGCCACATTACAAATGTTGGCTGTGGATTACAAACATTTCAATGGCTGTCTTCATGAGGAGGAGCAAGGTGCTTAGTTTGGAAGTAAAGCAGAAGCTGATAATAAATGGTTAAATATTCTGACACCAATGTATTCTTCCATTGATGAGACAACACTTGGAGTACTGTGTGCAATTCTAATCATCTGACTGTGGGAAGGATATCAATAAGTTCGAAGGGTAGCTTAGAAAATTCACTAGAATGTTGCCAGGACTTGAACACTTGAGTTACAGGGAAAATGTTTTATAGGCTGGGCTTATAATCTTGAGTATTTGTGGCGAAGATGTGACCATATAAAGGATTATAAAATAATGAGGGACAAAGATAAAAGATGAGGTCTTCAGAGAGTCTGTTAAACATTCATACCCACATTTTGCAAATATGGGTGCCATATTTTCCAAAATATCTGACTTTTTGTAAATTATAAGTAATCTTCTCAAGTGGAATACAGCTACAAAGTTTTGCATGCCATCTTTCCATCCCTAAATCTGTATCTGATTTCCAAATAATAGCTCTACGCTTCCTAGAAACTGTTAAAGCAATTTGTAGAAATTTAATTTGATACATAGATAATTTTAATTTGGGACTTATAGTCATAATATTACCTAACATAAGTAGCATTGGATCCTGTGGGAACTTAACCCCCGCTATTCATTCCAAAAAAAAAATTCCAACCTCCAACCAGAAGTGTTAAATTTAGGACATTCCCAAGTAGAATATAGAAATGATCCAATTTTTTTGACTACATCTAAAACATAAATTGATAATTTTGGGTTAAATATTTTAAAATTTCTTTTGAGAAGTTGAGTATAACTGATGCAAAAAATGATAATGAAACAACCAATATCTGACATTAATAACCTTTGCCATATTAATCTCTACATAGTTGCATCCAATCTTTTTCATCTATTTATCTATTCACATCTGCTTCCCATCTTAATCTTGATTTATGTACCCCTATCTTAGGGTCTTTCTTTTGAATCATACATTACAGAGATAAATTTATTTGCATTACTATTACAAATCAATAATTTCAATTCACTCTGAGTAGTTAACATCAAACTAAGACCTATCTTATCAGACAAAAAAGCTGTAACTTGATAATAACATAAAAAAAGCATTATTTGGTCATTTATTCTTCATTTGTTCAAAAGTAATACATTTTCCAGCTTCAAAACAATCTTCTATTCTCTCAACACCCATTTGCATCCAACTCCTCAAAAATTGATTATCCATAGAAATGGAATGCCTACTTTGACACAAAGGGAATTTTTCATGAATTAAACCTTTAACACCTATTTCATAATCCATCAAATGTTTCAAAACTGGTGTATCCTTCCCACCAATAATTTTGAATTCCACTTATAAATAAAATCTGTATATTATTTTTCCCTATTCTACCAAGTTCTATATTAGCCTTAGAAGGAATCCTATCTACACCAAATAATGCATTAATAAATCTCAATTGAGCTACCTTATAATAATTTTTAAAATGGGAAAGTTGTAAACCTTCAAATTCAAACTTCAAAATCGACTTTTCCAAAGAAACTCTCGCCATTTTCCCTTTCCACAAAAAAAAACTTTCTAATACTTATATTCAAGTCTTTTATTAAAAATTGAGAAATTGAAATAGGAATTGACTGGAAAAAAGATTGAACTCAGGAAAAAATATTCATCTTAATGCAATTAACTCTACCTACTAAAATTATAGATAAATTATCCCACCTATTGAAATCTTCTTTAATTTTATTAAGTAGTAGTAAATAATTCAATTAATATAAATTACTTAAATAATTATCAACTCTAATACCTAAATATTTAATTTCAGTATCTGGCCACCTAAATTGAGTTGACTTTTTACATTGAGTGTAATTACCCTTAACTAAGGGCAAGATTTTACTTTTATCCCAATTTAATCTTATACATAGATACTTCACCATATTCTTCTAAACTTGTAAGTAATATGATGCAATGAATTTATAGGATATTCCAAATAAACTGAAACATAATCAGCAAACAAATTTAATTTATATTCTTCTTGATTAACATTTATACCCTTATCATAAAAGTTCATCTTATTAATAAGATGATGATAAAGGACAACCCTGTTTACTTTATCCAGTTAATTTAAAAGGAGTAGACATTTGTCCATTAGTCACCATCCTTGCAGAAGGATTTTTATATGTTTTAACCCAATTAATAAATATTGGTCCAAAACCAAACTTTCCCAATACTTCATACAAAAAAATTCTATTCTAACTTATCAAAAGCCTTCTCTTCATCTCATGTTATTGCCACAGTTAATTCACCCCTTTTCTGAGCTAAATGAATTAAACTAATCAGTCTAGCAACATTATCAGCAGATTGTTGCTTTTCAATAAACTCTGTTTGGCCCATATGAATTAAATTTGGTAAATATTTAGCTAATTTATTAACTAAAAATTCAATAATGATATAGGTTCAATAAGATGCAGGTTTTAATGGATCTCTTTTTTTTGTATAATTGTAATAATTATATTTCAAATGGATTCCAGTAGAGAATGGGATTCCATCACTTGCTTCAATACCTCCATGAAAGGTCCTTACACTTCTTTTAAAAATCTGATGGAAAACCATCCTCCCCAGGTGCCTTACAACTTTGCAATGAACTTAATACCTCACTAATTTCTCTTACCATAAAAGGAGAATCCAAATCTCTTTGATCCCAATAATTCAAACTAGATAAATTTATTTGAGATTTAAAAATCTGTTTTACTCTCCTCACAATTTGACTGAGATCTATAAAAATTAAAATGAAAATCTTTAAATAAATCATAAATTTCTTGAGGTTTATGTAATCTTCTTAGAGCTCTTTTTAATAGCCTTAATTGTTCTGGGTTTGTTCTCTTTTTCAACTGCCAAACTAGAATTTTGAGACCTTTCTCCTAATTCATAACACCTTTGTTTAGTTCTCTTAATTTTTTTTTTCAGTTCTATAAATCTGAATCTTATAATGGAATGTTTTTTTTATAATTAAATTCCTCCATTTCTCATCAGAAGCCTTTTTTTTTTGTAAATCCTTTTCCAAACCTTCTCATTTGCAAAAAAAAAAGTGCCTGACTTTTTCCCACAAAAAAACACTTTAAGTATAGCAGGATGTTAAAAAGAGAACTTTTATCCCTTTTTTTTCCACAAAATTGATTTATCAGAATTAAACTCTTCTTTTCATGACCATCACACTTAAAATTGCATAGAAAAACACTCTCCTATTTGCCACTGTTAATGGGTCCTGGTGTTTTCAGTCATTTTGAACAGCCACTTGCAATTTCATTTCTTTATCCTGATAATGTAAATATCTAATCAAAACAGAAAGTGGAGCCTGCCCTGGTAATGGCTTCTTTCTAATGGCCCCATGAGCAATTCAATTCCATTCAGAAAATTCTCAGGACCCAGAACTTCAGGAATCCATTGTTGAAAAAATTGTATTGGATTAGAGCCTTCAAAATCTTCAACCAATCCAACAACTTTCAATTATTTCTGTGGCTATGGAATTCTAATATATAATTTTTTTGAAAAGCTCTTTCTTCTCTATATCCCATGCCATAATAGAGTATTTAATTTTATTAACTGTATCGTTACATTGTTCCATTTTATCATGATATTTTTGCATATTCTCTTCAATTTTCTGAACTTTAACTTTATCAACCACTTTAGTGTATTTATTCATTTCTTCTTTAATATTTTTCATTGCTTCTTTAACTTATTCAAATTGTATATTAGCGTCACATCTTACAGATACAAATTGCTTATCAATCTTCTTACTCAATAATTGTAACTGATTCAATATTGAAACTTGCACTTGGCTCCCCATGACTTGACTTCTGGGTTCAGGATTCCTAACCTGCATAGTTTCAATATCTTGTGCCAGCTGGGCTTCTTGATCTTCATATTTCTATTCCTTCTTTTCTTTCTTCTCCTTTTTCATCCTCCTATGTCTTGATCTTCTTGTTCTTCTAAGTCACTCCCGTGTGTTTCAGACTCTGCCTCCTATTCTACTGAAGGATGAGCCCGCAAGGCAATGCTACTGACAGCAGCTTTAATAGATTCAGCTGTTGCCCATAAGGAAACAGCTTGTTCACTTTTACGCATGTGTGAACCTTTGCGGATGCGCGATTGCTCTTGAAGAAGCTGCAGATCAATTGTTCTCTTCTGGACTCCGGCACCATCTTCTCCAGCGCCCCTGAAATTTGGTGCCGGTGTCACTTGTACAAGGCCCATTGCAGCATGAGTGGCTTGAGGTCGAGGCTCCAACATCAAGGTAGGCCCAGTTTCTTCCGTTTTTTCTTTTTACCTCCTTTACAGTAGTTTTCTAGATTGTCTGTGCTTCCCCTTCTTTGAAGTCCTATTGAAAAGTTTTCAGGTAGGTTCCTAAAGCTCAATAACTTTCAAAATTTCAAAAAGAAAAGTTTTAAAGTTGGTTATTAATCAATTCTCCCAGGAGAGGGCTATCTTCACATCCCCCACTTATGCTGTCACGCCATGCCCCGATAACATAAATGTTCGATGTTTTTCCCTGGAATAGATGATTCTAGAGCTAGAGGACATAGGCTTGTGGGAAAAATTTAAGAGGGATCTGAGAGGCAACTCTTTCACTCAGACTGCAAACTTGATTGACATAGATAATTTGAGCCGAAACACCTGTTTTTTTTTGCTATATAAATCTAAGACTCTAGTACAATAGGGATCTGTTTGAAAACAACCATGGCCAGTACATTAGGACTGGAAAGTCTTCAAAGATCTTTAGCCTCAACCAAATTGTCAATGATGGGACAAGTAGGTTGCTTAAACCTGAGTACCAGTAGTACAAAAATTCATTAAGAGCTTATCATTTGGAAGAGATAAAGTTTCGGGTAATAACAAAAGTATAGAATGAGAAATACCCAGCCAACAATGCTTCTGCCTGCAGCCACAGATTCTCGCTATTTATGCTTGTGTTAGAAGTATCGCAGTTAAATCTCCTGAGAGTAAAAGTTCTCAGAAAAATATCTTAGCCATCAAAAAGTCAATTAAACTCAAATGCACAATGTGAATCTAACAATGACCAATTACATTATTTGAATGGATTGTGTGAGCAGGTTAAATACCTCTTTATCTCCTTCAATCTTGAAAGATCTCCAGAAAGCCTTGTGGGAATTGTAACAGTAAAGTTTAGATTATTTGAATTCTACAAACATTAAGAACTATTTTCCATCAAATGTTTCATCATTTTGTTTAAACTTCCAATGTGAGACAGGATGGAATAAATTCCCACGTTAATTTCTGGAAATAACTCTACTATTTCCAATGAAATGTTAGCTTCCAATACCACCTCAGGAGGATGTTCATCAGACCTTGGGTCTAAAAGCTCATAACAGCATAAATTGTTATTGGGGAACAAGAAACTTAAAAGAAAATAAATGCCTGGAAAGCCATCTCCTGAGATTCTTAGTTGTAAATGGAGAAGAGAGTCACCAGTTAATCTCTGTAGTAGCAGTTTTACCTGTTAAATCTGCACTGATATCAATGTTGGCAAGATAATTGGGGCTTAAGTCATGTATTATTCTCACTATTTACTGGATGACTGACTTGCCTTGACCACCATGACTTTATCTTAAAATACACAAAGTAACTGCATTTTATGGGCTCAAAGTATGAAGAATGGGGGTTTATCCTTAAACCTAATAGCATGAACATTGATTGTTCTAATTTTAGGTCACCCTATGGTGCGCTGTTAGCCAGAATCAGACACATATGAGGTAAAGACTGTACAACAGGCTTTAATCCACAAAGACTTCCACAGAGCCAGGCTGGCTGTACCTCTGAGTGAGCTTCGGGAAGCCGGCACAGGTTTATATCCCGGAGGGTGATTGTCATCCAACTGGGTGGGGCTTGATCCCTTCAGGCTGACTGATTGACAGCTGGCCAGGTCTTACTCTCCTGCAGGTACAGAGACTGCCCCCTGCAGTAGGCTGGCAGTACACTCCTGCAGGTACAGGTGTTGCACCCTGCAGTAGGCCGGTGGTGTACCATCACACACTCCCACTCTCACCTCATTCCACTGTTCCATCTCTTCTATACCTTTAGTTTGTTTCTCTCTATGACTCTTCTTTCCACCCGTTCTAGTATCTCTAGCTTTTGCATTTCACACAAATTTAATCTACATCCATTACGGCGACTTTGAATGAACCACAATGGGACTAGAGCTGCAAAAGATTTTATTTCAACACAAGCAGTCATTCAGGAGGAAGCCATGTGGAAGCATTTCCTGGTAGAATCTCTCCGTAAAAGCTCCCTGAACTCAAAGTGTAATGATAACAAGTGATTAAATACAGCTTCAGTAGTCATGATTTCCAAGTCCACAATCAACTGTCTTTGTCACGTACCCAGGATGCAATGATAGAGGTTGTTTTGTGATCCCACTAGTTAGCCGTCTCATTCATAACACAGCATTTAAGACACAGTCCAAAAAGTGCAGAGTTATAGAAAGAGATCAGTTGGTACAGAATGAAGGAAACATGATTTTACTCTGTTGAAGTTCATTCAAGGAGGCTGATAACAATAAGAAAGAAACTCCTTAAATCTGGTGGTGCATAATCTCATATTCATGAATCATCATCTTGGATGGAGAGAGTGAGGCTGGGGTGGGTGGGTTATGTTGGGTATGAGCGTGCCCAACCTTCTGAAGCTTCCCACAGTCTTGTACTTGGAGCAATTCCCTTCCCATGCATTGATGTACCCTGACGGGGTGCTTTCAATGGTGCACCGGCAGAACTTGTAAAACAGGTGACGGCCCAAGTTTACTTCAACATTTTGGTGGAGATGTATTTCTGTAGAGTTATATGCAAACTATGGGAACACAGCTCTGAATATTCAAAGCTTCTGTTGGAATTCAGACACCCACATCAATCACCTTCTACCACTGCCTTGTCAGATGGCTCTTTACAGGCTCGAGGTACTTATTCATGCAGGTGTATTTGTGCTGGATTGAAGACTGCTTCTCGTGTATTCATGGCCACTATCGCCGGTTCTCCCTTACAGTTGGATCAGAAGCAATAACTGCAGACTAATCATGCATTGGCTCCCCCATTATCAGAACTATCCGATTTTAGTTTAAAAATTAGATAGTTCTGATAATGGGGGTGCATCACTGTCTGGTACGGGAAGTGCTCCAAGTGCAAGATGGTAGGAAGCTTCAGAAGATTGGGAATGCTCACACCCAACATATTAAAATAATTGTCCCACCCCAGCCTCACTCTTTCTTTCCAAGAAGATAGAACATAGAACACTACAACCCTTCAGCCCTCAATGTTGTGCCAACCCATTTTTTTTTTAAGTACTAAATCCACCCCACCATCAACCCCAAATAAAAATATTGCCAAAGAATTCACATTCTTCGCCTCTCTAAAACTGCAATGCTGCTCTGTGGCTTGCCCTCTATCTCAAACTTGTTTTCTGGGAAATCTATTTGGGACATTCCTTCAGTACTTGGTAAACCACTCCTTGTAGAATTGAGTGAAACAGCAACAATAACATTTGCAAAAAAAAAAAGATACCATCTCCTAGTATAAGTTGGATCAGGTTATCTGTCTGCAATTATACATACAGCACCACAGGTACACCAGCCCATGCCCCAAATACACCAATTAATCTACGCCCCTCATATGTTTTTGAAGGGTGGGAGCACACAGAGGAAACCCATGCAGACACATGGAGAATATAGAAACTTGTAACAGCGTGAGATTAGAACCTGGGTCACTGGAACTGTAATAGCATTGTGCAAACCACTACACTCTTGTTAGTGTTGGTAGAGGCTCCTTCTGCTGCTGAACATACAAAGGTTAAGAATGAGGACATATTTAAAAGTTGTGATTTGCTTACCCTATTTCCTCTGGATATAAGCTTCCACCTGATACTGCCCTTGCCAACACAGCAGGTAGGAAGAGACATTACAAATATACATTTGTGCATGGGTAGCCATAATAGAAGCATTACTGGTCAAATAACAGGTGCCTCAAGTCTGCAACAACACACAAAATGCTGGAGGAACTCAGCGGCTCAAGCAACATCCATGAAAACAATTGATAGTCCACAGTTCAGGCTATAATCCGTAATAGTTATTATTTATTGCCTTCTGACCCGCTGAGTTCCTCAAACATTTTATGTGCTACCCCAGTTTTCCAGCATCTCCAGTGTCACTGATTTTCCCAAGAACCTGCACTTTGCTGCTATATTTCATACATGGAGTCTCTCAAGACTAAAGGAGTTGAGGAGATATTTAACCTGTTCACACAGCTCCTCAATCCAGGCCACATGTGAGAAAGTCCAGTACACTGGTTTAGATGTGTGAGTGTAATAATGGCCGCCATCAATTATTTGACTGATAATTTGAAGGAAAGTTGAAGGTTGAGCCTGATCTGTTGTTGAACTCCATTGACAGAACATTGATTATTCCATCAGCCATTTGAACTCTCCTCATTGAGGCAGTCCGTTAGCTATGTAATAGAATGAGTAAAACCAGTGATTTTTTTTCAGAGCTCATCTGTTTCCTGTCTGGCCTGTTAGTAGCCTGCAGGTTTTCAGCCTTTTAGTCTGTCAAGTGGGTACGTTCTGAATTGATTTCCCTCAGTTGTCCTGAGGGCACTGCACTGTTATGATGCCAATTTTGGTCTCAACTTGGGCATGAGTGTGGTGGGGAATATTAAAATTCCATCCAAACATTTAAACTTGAAGGAATATGCAAAAGTGACAATTTAGAAATTTGAAACTACATGTGGTTTGTCAAGTCTCAAAATGTTCTAAATACAATAAAGCCCCTGGTATCTGGGCACCTACAGGAATTGCAGATGCCGGATATGAGAATTTTCTGGTTGCCTGAGACTCACTCTTACGTGCCTAACTAGTACACCTACATTAAAAAAATACAGTTGAAAAGACAAAAGAAAATTAATTTGAAAAAAAAAACAGTATTGTAGTCCTTAACTATGTAAAATTAGGGTAATTCCTGTAAATTACAAAATTTAAATTCTAACCCCAGTTGCCAGCTCTGTAACAACTTTGCACTAACTGCCGCTGTAATAATTAAACCCCCTTTGCCAATTTTACAGATAAAACCTTAATAAAATGCTAATAAAGATAAAGGCTCTGACTTTTTTGTAACCTTTGGGGCTGAAGAGGTAGAAAAGTGAGAAAAAAGAGAAATAAAACTTCAGATAGAGCAAGTTCTGGGAGCAAACATAATGCACAGAATTGATCCCCGAAATGACAACTTGTGAAATGAGATCATAGAAGAGAGCAGCATGGGAACAGGCCTTTTGGCCCATCTGTGTGCACCGAACATGATATCCAAATCAAATTAAACCTCTGGTGCATGCACCTGATAGATATCCCCTCCATCCCCTTCATATTAATGTACTGTATCTATCTAGAACCCTCTTAAATCCTACCGTGTACGTCAATCCACGAATACCCCTGACAGCGCATTCCAAGCATCTCTCTGTGCATCTCACACGGTGTAAGCAGAAAAAAACATGCCCGTACATTTCCTTTAATCTCCAACATTCACAACCCTACCCTCCCCCCAACTTTAAACACATGCCCTTAAGTGTGAGACATTTTTGCCCTGGTAAAATTATTCTTATTCTTTACCCTGTCAATGCCTCCTGTAATCTAAAACTATCAGATGCTGACAGTTTTTGTAGAAGCTGCCATCACATGCTGTCATGGAAGTTTATTGGGATTGGTTATTTTTGCCTGCTCTCCTCTTCCTGTTGTACAATTTGGCTTGCTGGACGTGTACCTGTGACCCAGATAATGTAACTTACACAGATTTCTCAAAGTAATGACACACTGTGACGACAAATAATGTTAGCATAACGGATAATGCAACACTGTTACAGTGCCAGCAATCCGAATCGGGGTTCGAATCGTGCACTGTCTGTGAGGAGTTTGTATGTTCTCTCTGTGTCTGGCTGAGTTTTCCCCAGGGGCTCTGGTTTCCTCCCTGTTAAAAATGCACAGATTGTAGGTCAATTGGGTGCCATGGACTTGTGGGTTGAGAGGGCCTGTTCCCATGCTATATGTCTAAATTTTAATTTAGGAAGCTTCCATGACCTTTAATGACTGCATTAATTCACCTGATCAGGACATTTCCTGAACCCTGTACATTGATTTCATCATCATTACCACCTCCTGGTTCAACTTGTGTCTCTTTCTCCATTCATATGAAGGGTCTCAGACGTAGAACATTAACGATTTCTCTTTCCACAGGTGCCATCTGAACTGCTGAATTTTTCAATGTTTCATGTTTTGATTTGTGAAGTGGGATCCTCATTTAATAAAATGGGTGACTCTGCTTGGCATTTCAGAACATCCTCATCCCAGGATCTGCCTGGACAAGTCACACCAGGATTTTGCTGGTCACACTCAGCATATTTTTCATGTGTAGGGTTTTTCTTCTTGCCCTTGGAACATTGTCAAATCAAAGGCACAAGATGTTTCCACTCACCACCTATCGGCCTCTTGCTCATCGCCCTCACACTCACTTCTATATCCTGCCTATTTTCCCAACACACTCTCAATCCTGGTTAAAGCTTTAGACCCAAGCATTGATATCCCTATGCCTCCACAGAAGCCATTAGAAAGTTTATAGCATCTTGTATCTTCTGTGTGCCGACAATCGTTCCACATTCACAATTTATCCTCGTTTAGTGCTTCTTTTGAAGTGGTGAAAGTGGTTCACATGCCAAGAAGTATCTATCGATTATGAAATAATTAATGCTGCAAAACAATCTAATTTCTCCAGAAATGGGAACCATTTGGAGATTAACATGTTTTAAGATGCACAGAGAAAGAGATGGGAAGCAGCTAATCTGGCAGGGAAAACGGATCAAATGCATAATCAGAATCAGGATTTATTGTCATGAACAAGTCATGAAATGTGTTGTTTTGTGGCAGAATCATAGAGCAAACATTCATGTTATAGCCATCTTACAAAATTACTGTAAAAATAATAGTGCACAAAAATTAAGGCTGTATATGTGGTTCTTAGATTATTCAGGAATCTGATGGCAGCAGGGGAGAAGCTGTCCTTATGCTATTGAGTCCTCATCTTTACGTTCTTGTACCTGTTTCCCGATGGTAGCAGAGTGAAGAGGGCATGGCCTAGGTGGTGGGGGTCTTTGAGGATAGAGGCTACATTTTTTAAGACACCTCCTCATGTAGATGTCCTCAATGGAGTGAAGTCTGGTGCCTGTGATGTCGCAGGCTGAGTTAAAAAACCTCTGGAGTTTATTCTTGTCCTGAGAGTTGGTGCCTCCATACCAGGCAGTGATGCAACCAGCCAGAATGTTCTCCATGGTACACCTGTAGAAGTTTATGAGAGTCTTCAGTGATATACTGAATCTTTCCAAACATCTCACAAAGTATAGCCACTGGTGGGCCTTCTTTGTGATAGAATCAACATGGAGTCTCCAATCGATCCACTTGGTCCATTGCACCATCTTCTCCCATTTAAATTTGAATGGATTAATATCATCTATAGATAGTGAACTTGGCCGATAATTACTTTTTCAAATATTGCATTTTGGCTTTCTTTCAGTGAGATATATTTATCTCACTGAACAATTCAGAAATTCTAACAATCATAAAATGTTCTGTTGAAATATATTAAACAGATTATGATGAAGTAACCTGACTTGCTAAAATCTGAAAGTGTGCAATTTATAGCTTCAAAGTACTCATGCTTGAGCCCAGATTGAACTGTCTAGTTTTTTTTTCTTGATCTGTTTTGGATCCCTTAGTTCTCCCTGAAATTCTAATTTGTGTGATTTCTACTTTTTATGAACTTCAGCTGTTAACAGATTCAGAATTGGTATCTGAACAAATATTGTTTGATCATAGATGATCAAATTTGATTTGCAGAATTATCTTTTTGGTGAGCATTGAAGATGAGTATATCTTTATATTCTGCATAAGTATAAAGCGTATGGCCATATAAAGGAAACTTCTCTTTATTCTTATTTTTACTGATTGCCATGGGAATAAATCTCTGCAAAATGAGATGCAAGCTATGAGCACTAATTTTACACCTTTACAATTAATCTCCTTTGCTTTCTAGCAATAAGAGCAAGCTTTCACAAGCCAATTTTTTTTACACTCTTACCGAGCACCTTTCTTGAAAAATTAACGAAACAGTTGCTCAAACACAATACACCTGGGATTTGATTTCTTCCCTGTTTTGTTATTAATGGTTTTCCTGACAGAAGAGTTTATAAGTAGACAACTTCCTAAATATCTTTGGCCATAACTTGACACACAGACTGGATCTCCTGTATTTCAATTACATAGCTCTCTGTCAGAATATTCTGCATGTATTTATAGTATAATCTACTTGGATTATACTGTGGTGTATTTGGACTTCCAGAAGGCCTTTGATAAGGTACCGCACAGGAGTCTAGTGGGCAAGATCAGGGAGCATGGTATTGGAGGTAAGGTGCTGACATGGATAGGAAATTGGTTAAGAGATAGGAAACAAAGGGTTGGAGTAAATGGGTCTTTTTCAGTATGGCAGGATGTGACGAGTGGAGTGCCTCAGGGATCGGTGTTGGGTCCTCAGTTGTTTGTAATTTATGTTAATGATTTGGATGAGGGGATTATAAATAACATGAGCAAATTTGCAGATGACACTAAACTGGGTGGCGGTGTGGGGTGTGAGGAGGATGTAAGGAAAATGCAGAGGGACTTGGACAGGCTGGAGGAGTGGGCGGCTAAATGGAAGATGAATTTCAATGTGAACAAATGTGAGGTTATTCATTTTGGGGGAAGTAATAGGAAAGCTGAGTATTATTTAAATGGAGACAAGCTAGGGAGTGGGGAAGTGCAAATGGATCTGGGTGTACTTGTTCACCGGTCACTGAAGGCTAGCATGCAGGTTCAGAAAGCTGTGAAGAAGGCAAATGGAATGTTGGCTTTCATAAAGAGGGGATTGGAGTATAGGAACAGAGACGCCCTTCTGCAGTTATACAGGGCCCTGGTGAGACCCCACCTGGAGTATTGCGTCCAGTTCTGGTCTCCAAACTTGAGAAAGGACATACTAGCTATAGAGGGTGTGCAGCGCAGATTAAAAAGGTTAGTTCCAGGGATGGCAGGGTTGTCATATGCAGCAAGGCTAGAAAAACTGGACTTATATCCAATGGAGTTTAGAAGGATGAGGGGGGACATGATTGAGGTATACAAAATCATCAGGGGGATAGACAAGGTGAAGTCTGATTACTTGTTCCCAATGATGGGGGAGACGAGGACTAGAGGGCATAGTTTAAGAATACAGGGTAGGCCCTTTAGGACGGAGATGAGAAAGCATTTTTTTACCCAGAGAAATGTGAATCTGTGGAATGCTCTGCCACAGAGGGTGGTAGAGGCGGATTCGCTGACTATGTTCAAAAGAGAGTTAGATAAGACTCTTGTGGGTAACGGAGTTAAGGGTTATGGGGATAAGGCTGGAAAGGGGTACTGATGGTAATGATCAGCCATGATCTAAAATGGTGGTGCTGGCCCGATGGGCCAAATGGCCTACTCCAGTTCCTATTGTCTATTGTCTATTGTCTATCTTATGTTATGAACCCAAAGGACCCAAAAACCTAGCATCAATAGACATACACCAAGACAAGTGGCTTTTTAAAAAAAAGTTATTTTTAATCAACTTCAAACATGAAAATAGAATCAGACTTTAACTTAACTCTATTCTTATACTATACTCTATACTAACCCAAATTATCCCCTTCTAATTCTAAGCGCACGTGTATGTAATGTGTGTGTAAATTCAGGATTCTCCTAAATAGAATAATACCTAGTGTCACCGAAAATGTTCTCCCAGAATCACAGTGCGGCTTTCGCGCAAACAGAGGAACTACTGACATGGTCTTTGCCCTCAGACAGCTCCAAGAAAAGTGCGGAGAACAAAACAAAGGACTCTACATCACCTTTGTTGACCTCACCAAAGCCTTCGACACCGTGAGTAGGAAAGGGCTTTGGCAAATACTAGAGCGCCTCGGATGCCCCCCAAAGTTCCTCAAGATGGTTATCCAACTGCACGAAAACCAACAAGGTTGGGTCAGATACAGCAATGAGCTCTCTGAATCCTTCTCCATTAACAATGGCGTGAAGCAAGGCTGCGTTCTCGCACCAACCCTCTTTTCATTCTTCTTCAGTATGATGCTGAAACAAGCCATGAAAGACCTCAACAATGAAGACGCTGTTTACATCTGGTACCGCACAGATGGCAGTTTCTTCAATCTGAGGCGCCTGCAAACTCACACCAAGACACAAGAGCAACTTGTCCGTGAACTACTCTTTGCAGATGATGCCGCTTTAGTTGCTCATTCAGAGCCAGCTCTTCAGTGCTTGACGTCCTGTTTTGTGGAAACTGCCAAAATGTTTGGCCTGGAAGTCAGCCTGAAGAAAACTGAGGTCCTCCATCAGCCAGCTCCCCACCATGACTACCAGCCCCCCCCCCCCCCCCCCACATCTCCATCAGGCACACAAAACTCAAAACAGTCAACCAGTTTACCTATCTCGGCTGCACAATTTCATCGGATGCAAGGATCGACAACGAGATAGACAACAGACTCGCCAAGGCAAATAGCACCTTTGGAAGACTACACAAAATAGTCTGGAAAAACAACCAACTGAAAAACCTCACAAAGATTAGCGTATACAGAGCCGTTGTCATACCCACACTCCTGTTCAGCTCTGAATCATGAGTCCTCTACCGGCATCACCTGCGGCTCCTAGAACGCTTTCACCAGCGTTGTCTCCGCTCCATCCTCAACATTCATTGGAGCGACTTCATCACCAACATCAAAGTACTCGAGATGGCAGAGGCCGACAGCATTGAATCCACGCTGCTGAAGACACAACTGCGCTGGGTAGGTCACGTCTCCAGAATGGAGGACCAGCGCCTTCCCAAGATCGTGTTATATGGCGAGCTCTCCACTGGCCACTGAGACAGAGGTGGACCAAAGAAGAGGTACAAGGACTGCCTAAAAAATATCTCTTGGTGCCTGCCACATTGACCACCGCCAGTGGGCTGATATCGCCTCAAACCGTGTATCTTGGTGCCTCACAGTTCGGCAGGCAGCAACCTCCTTTGAAGAAGACTGCAGAGCCCACCTCACTGACAAAAGACAAAGGAGGAAAAACCCAACCCCAACCAACCAATTTTCCCTTGCAACCGCTGCCACCGTGTCTGCCTGTCCCGCATTGGACTTGTCAGCCACAAATGAGCCTGCAGCTGATGTGGACATTACCCCTCCATAAATCTTCGTCTGCGAAGCCAAGCCAAAGAAGAAAAAAAAGAAGAAAAAATTCAAGAAAAAATCTTTGTTTCACAGTTCAATCTCACTTCTCCTTCTTCCAAGTTCTCTGGTTTCAGGCAATCACCATACTGTGCACAAAATTTAACATGTATAAAGTTCACCAGGCTTGGTGCTTGAAAGGTAAATGTTTACTGCTCAGGAAGGTATTTGTAGGGTTTGAAGAGAGAGATATTTGTTTCTCCAGGATTTCCACAACTGAGGTACCACCACTAGTCTCCTCAGGGTCTCACTGATTTAACTTGCCCCATCATGGTCTTCCAGGTGGTAACCTCTTTCTTCAAGCTACCACAGAGTTCCATTCCTTCCTCTATTTCAAGAGAAACATCAGACAGATAGCACTTCCAGCCATCTACTGCTCTGGAACTTGCTTTCGTCAGTTTCAAACAGTTTTCCCTGGATTGTACTTTTCAGTTACTTGTCAGTGTCCCACACACTGACTGACTGACTGATGGACTGAGCTGTTAACTGAACACGCTCTCTTTTCCAACTGAAATTCCAAAGAGAGTATGTGACTCATGTCTCGCAAAACCCCCACCTTCTCCAGCAAACAACAGGAGTTATTTCTTCTGCTCCCATCTGTTGTTAGATCAACAAAATCTAGGAGTGACCTTTCTGTGAGCACTTTGCAGAAAGGGTACTTACACAGCCTGACTCCAGCAAAACAACGGTCAAGCATTTTAAGATGTCAGTTCAGTTAACACCTACTTGTGAAAGGTGCTTATATTCTCCTGAGATCTTGCAATGTGAATTCTTCAGTCTTTCAAATAAGATCTGTTTTCAAATCTGTGTATATATGAGCTACTCTAAATCTTATAAATTCTCCCCAAATATTAATATTGGTACACTTAGTACAATAATGTTTTCACCCTTGAGCTAGTGTTTTATTCAACCACTTTACTGGCCAGTAAATTTGCCATTTCCAACCCTTCATGTGTTCATTTGTCCTTTTATTGAAGCCATAAACTCTTGAAACAAATATTTTTTTCTGATCTATATTAGTCAATTATAGACTCATTGAGTCAGTAACAGGTCCTTCAGCTCAACTCATTCATGCTGACACAGTTGTCTACCTATGCTGGTCCTATTGGTCTGCAATTATGTCTAACTTAATACATTGGCCTGTGATTGTGCTGGCGTTATATACTTTTTTTTACCAGGCACTTCTGAGGAAGCTACAACCTTGGTCCCATGTCCACTTATAAAACTTTCTTCTTCATCATCTTATGGAAGCATTATTTTGTTCCATGCTATCCTATATTTCAGGCAGCAGATGAAAGATGTGAGCCATATCGTTTGTCATAAACAACAGCAGACAACATAACATGGGAACCACAGCAGCCAAGCCACTCTTCAAGGTTTTATTGTTACAATGATCATGGAGATCATACATTTGATTTGCTTTTTCAAAAGCGTTATACAGGATGGAATGGGATTTTCCCATTGGATGCCATAGTCTCCTGAAAATTCATGCTTCCTCAGAGAAACCTTCAAGCAATATCCATGTTTATCTATTGGTGCCTCAATTTCTGTTATTTGCTTTGTTGGCTTCAAACTTGAAACTATTTTCACATTTCATCGTATTTTTTTTTTATTTCAATCCCTTACTTTGTAAATTGTGCTCTATACATGGCTGTCTGAATTTTTTAACTACATTTAAATTTTTCAACTGAAATGTAGTCATTCAGCATGATAACAGGTCATTTGGGCCACAAGTCTGCGTCGTCCAATTTACATCCAATTTGCCTGTACCCCTTGTACATTTTGAACAGTGGGAGGAAACCTTAGCCCATGGGGAAAACGCATGCAGACACAGGAAGAACATATAAACTCCTTATAGACAGTGCAGGATTTGAGCCCAAGCCCTGATCGCTGTAAAGGCATTACGCTAACTGCTAAGCCAACTGTTCTGCCCTTGTTGGAGATATCCAGTTACACTGCTCACAGAAGAACCATTCTAGCTGCACTATGTATGATGTGACAAACAAATATGCTGAAGCTTTTTCAGATCCAACTGATGCCGCTCAGCAATGACCGTGTTTGAAAATGATTACATTTGAAATTTCAAAGTTGTTTTCTCTTTCTGTGCCTTAAATTCTCTTTACATTATTCTTTCTTCTTTGGCTTGGCTTTGCGGACGAAGATTTATGGAGGGGGTAAATGTCCACGTCAGCTGCAGGCTCGTTTGTGGCTGACAAGTCCGATGCGGGACAGGCAGACACGGTTGCTGCGGTTGCAGGGGAAAATTGGTGGGTTGGGGCTGGGTGTTGGGTTTTTCCTCCTTTGCCTTTTGTCAGTGAGGTGGGCTCTGCGGTCTTCTTTAAAGGAGGTTGCTGCCCGCCCCACTGTGAGGCACCAAGATGCACGGTTTGAGGCGATATCAGCCCACTGGCGGTGGTCAATGTGGCAGGCACCAAGAGATTTCTTTAGGCAGTCCTTGTACCTTTTCTTATTAATGAAATAATGTCTGAGGTTTTGGTATTTTGCATTTTGTATGGCTTGAATCATTAAAATGTCATCAGCTGGCTATACGGCATTTGCTTGCTTAAATCTCGTCAAGATGCCTTCTTTTTGCTTTTTTTTGGTAGATTCTGAATTAAACTATTAAGTGTGTAACTTCTGACTTTTAAACAGAGACGTCCTGCATCAATCATTAGAAACTTTGTGCTTCTCAATGAACCTAGGGTCTAGAATTTGTGCTGAACTAAGGCTGAAGATTCAGAGAAATCAAAAGATCTTGCAAGAAGTCCTGCAGTAATTCACTTTCATGATGTTTAATACACTTTTTGATGATTCCCATCTTGCCATAAATTGCATTTTTTTTTAAAAGGTAGATATTCAGTAATAAATATTGAACAAAGTAAGTGTCCTTAAATGTATATTTGATTCAGTCTTGTTCAGGAATCTGATGGCTGATAATAGTCGGCATTAAAGTCAGAAAGGCCTCCCTATTTGAGGAACAAAAAGGATTCCGCAGGTAGGCACAGGGAAGGACAAGTTCGTTAGATATATGTTACAAGATCAAACCAGCCACCACAAAGAAGGCATATCGCACAGGGGTAAAGATGAACAATAACTTTATTAACAAAAATTCACCTTCACACTTTAATTCAAAATACCCCCTTTTATAATAATGCCCACTGGTTACTATGCAAATTCCTATAACAGTGTAAAACTAATAAATTCCCCAGCCTAAATATAACATATGTAATTAAAGTCTAAGTTATATTTCCAACCAGCACACAGAAAAACTTAGACACAAAACACACAAAACTTTGATCTCAACCGAAGCAAAGATCATAAACAAAATTCAATTGTTTGGTTAAATGAAGCCAAAATATCAGAAAGAGAGAGAGAGAGAGAGATATCTTGTGTTGCTTGCAGAGAGAGGAACAATGGTTTGGTCCAGATCCTTCTGGCTGCCTTCGTAATGTTCATCCCTTTTAAAATACCCAACATTCTAAACTGCCTCCAAGACAATGACTCTGCTTGGGCCTCCTTCCACTTCACAGCCACGCCCAGTGGTGGTTTGTCTTCCAAGTCCAGACATTTCTAGATCATCTTCTGCATATGCCCAGTCTGTCTCCCACTCTCTCAGCAGTCCACCTTCATCACCTTGGCTCTCTCAGGCAAACTGTCACTTTCCAACACAAAACCACACAACACATAGGCCAATACACAACACAGAACTCTGTAATCCATATATTTTGTTCATCTAGTCACAGACAGTGGGTGGCAGCCAAGTCAGGGGAATGCTCTTCTGGAAAAATGTGGGTGGTCAAGGAAGCCAGCAATATCCCTGACGACTTCATCTGCGAGAAGTGCATCCAGCTGCTGCTCCAGACAAGCTGAGTTAAGGAGTTGGATGAACTCTGGATCATTTTGGAGGCAAGGGAGGTGATAGACAGAAGTTATAGGGACACTATCGCACCTCGGATGCAGGAGGAGGGTAGATGGGTGACAGTCGGGAGGGAAAGGAACAGGCAGGCAGTGCAGGGCAACCCTGTGGCAATTCCCCTTAATAACATGTATACTATTTGGATACTGTGAGGGGACGATCTACCATGGACAAGCCACAGAGATCAAGTCTCTGGCTTGAAATCTGGTCCTGTGGCTAAGAAGAGAAGGGAGGTGGAGGTGAGCTGTAGTGATAGAGGATTCCATAGTTAGGGGGACAGATAATTGGTTCTGTGGAAGAGATTGAGTATCCCAGATAATATGTCACCTCCCTGGTGCCAATGTCTGAGATTTCTCAGATCGAATTCACATTATTCTCAGGATGGGGCGGGGGGGGTGAGCAGTCAGTTGTCGTGGTCCATGTAGAGACCAAAGACATGGGTAGGAAGGGCAAGGATGTCCTGCAAGGTACATTCAGGGAATTAGGCACTAGGTTGAGTGGCATGACCTCCAGGGTAGTGATGATAGGGTTGTCATCCATGCCACATGCTAGTGAAAATAATGCAGCTTAACGTGGCTAAAGATGTGGTGTAGGAGGAAGGGCTTCAGGTATCTGGATCAATGGGCTCTCTTCCAGGGAAGGTGGGACCTTTTCCGAAAGGACAGTTTGCATGTAAACTAGAAGGTTGCTAGTTCTGCTTTGGTGGTCTTAAACTAGATTTGCAGTGGGAGGGGAGGCAGGGTGCCAGAGCAGATAGAGGAGTGGAGGAGGGAAAAGATGATGTTAAAATGGCATGCACTCTTAGAAGTCGATGGGTTGAAGTGGTGGCAACGTTCTCAGGTCCACCTATTTCAATAAAAGAGTATTGTAGGAAAGGAAGGCAAGTTTAGAGTGTGGATAGGAATGTGGATTTATTATGACATTATGCCATTAGTGAAACTTGGTTGCAGGAGGGGTAGGACTGGAATTTAATGCAGGCAAATGTAAGGTGTTGCATTTAGGAATGGGAAACCAAGAAAGGACATTCATAGTAAGTGGTAGGGCACCGAGGAGTGCAGTAGAATAGAGAGACCTGGGAATACAGATACATAATTCCCTGAAAATGATGTTGCAGTTCAATAGGGTTGTAAAGATATCTTTTGGCATATTGGTCTTCATAAATCAAAGTATCGAGTACAGGTGTTGGAATTTTATGTTAAAGTTGTATAAGACATTGGTGAGGTCAAATTTGGAGACTTGTGTGCAGTATTCATCACCCAACCACAGGAAAGAAATCAATAATATAGAAAGACGGCAGAGAAGATTTTCTAGATGTTTCCAAGACTTCAGGAATTAAGTTACAGGGAAAGGTTAAATAAGTTAGGACTTTTTTCCCTGGAGTGTAGAAAAATGAGGGAAGATTTGATAGAGGTATTTAAAATTATGAGGGGGGATACAGTATATGTAGATAGGCTTTTTCCATTGAGGGTAGGTGAGATACAAACCAGAGGACATGGGTTAAGAATGAATGGAATGGTTTAGGGGGAACATGAGGGGGAATTTCCTCATACAGTGTGTGGTGGGGGTGTGGAACCAGCTTCCAGCTGAAGTGGTGAATGCAGTCTCAATCTTAATATTTAAGAGGAATTTGGACAGGTACATAGATGAGAGAGAGAGATGGAGGGCTATGGACTGGGTGCAGACAGAAAAAAAATGGCTCAGCCCAGACTAGAAGGGCCGAAGAATCCTGTTTCTGTGCTGTAATGTTCTATGGTTCTATTCCTGAAACTGGAGGCATGAGTCCTCTTGCATCTATATCTCCTTCCTGATGGCAACAGTGAGAAGAGAGAGCACGACCTGAGTGGTGTGGATCCTTGATAATTGCTGCTGCTCTCCAGCGTCAATATTCCATGTAGATTTTCTCAATAATGGGGAGAATTTTGCTTGTGATGCACTGGACACTGTCCACTACCTTTTTCAGGACTCTCCATTCGGAAGTACTGGTGTCCCCATACCAGTCTGTGATGCGGCCAGTCAGCACACTTTCCATGACACATCCATAGAAGTTTGCCAAGGTTTGTGATGTCATTCCAAACCTCTGCAAACTCCTGTAGAAGTGTTTTTAAATTATGATGTATTAACTCCACATAGCAGCACCGGCAGTGAGGATTGAGCCCTGGATGCTGCATCGCTGTGCCACCTTGTGTTTAACAAATGTTCATGACTTCCTCGCTCTTGCATTCTACATCTACTTGTATTTATCAACTCCAGGATGCTGTATTCTTTTTTGCACATTTGCTCTACCTATTCTGTACTTTCACTGAATAGTGCATCATGCCTTCAACCTCTTTTAAAATTTTGACCTCCTGACAATAAATTTCATCTGACAAATGTTTTGCCTTTTCCACCAGCCTATCTCTATCTCCATAAAGGTTGTTATGAACTTCCTCATGATTCATTGCACCTATTGATATTGTGTCATTTACAAGTCAAGAAATTGTGCTCTGTGTGGAGGTCCTATCTTCCTGGCTTGGCACTCTACCCTGTGACGATTGGATAACGAGGAAAGCTATGTCTGGCATTTTTATTGACCACAGCTCTGCGTTCAACACCATAATTTCAAACAAACTCATTCCCAATCTCTAAGAAATGGGTATCAGCAACCCCTCTGCAAATGGATCTTTGACTTCCCAACCGATAGATTGCAACCAGTGAGGATTGGTGCAAAACCTTTTCTGTGATACCCATTTACACTGGACCCCTCAAGGCTGTGTTTTTAGCTCCTTACATTCATAACTGTGTGGTTAATCACTGCTCTAACTCCAATGACATGTTTGTAGATGATATCACCACTGTCGATGGGATCTCAAGCAACATTGAGACAAAGCATAGGGAGGAGATGGAGTCTGGTATCAACACACAAAATACTGCAAAATCTCAGCAGGTCAGGCAATGGAAGGCAAAAGATGGACCATGTTTTACCTCAAAACCATCGGAAAGGATATAGGTTGCTCCAGTTTTCCGACATCTGCAGTCTCCCTTGTTTATCTAGAGGACCTGGTACATTGCTACTGGGATAACATTTCCCTTAATGACAGTAAGTGAAGGTGCTTTTCATTAGTTTCAGTAAACTGAGATGTGCATACATTCTAGTGTATATCAAATTTGCTGAGTTGGAGATGGTGCAGAGCTTTAAGTTCTTGGGAGAATATATTACCAGCAAACTATTCTGACCATGTTGATGTCACAAATAAAAAGAGTTCCTTAAAGACTAGAGCTTCTCAAAATACAGGAAATTTCACATGTTCCTAAGTTTCTTATAATCTATTAAAGAGGCTCCATAGATAGTATTCTGTCTGGATACATCCCAGAAAGGGGAACTGCTTTGCTCAAAGTCACAAGAAACTGCTCAGAGTGGTAAATGCAGTTCAGGTGACCACTAAAACCAATTCCCCCCTCCATTAACTCCATCTATAGGTTTCACTTGTCTCAGGAGACTCCGAACCTATTAAATGGTGCATCCCATCCCAATCATACTCTCTTCTCTCAACTTCCATCGAGCCAAAAATGCAAGGTTGAAAACACAAATCTTCAGATCCAAGGATAGTTTCTTTACTGTTGTTATCAGGCTCATAAATGGTCCTCACACTTGCAAAATATGATGCTCTTGCACTGTTTTAACTGTTCCTATCTCAGTACTCTGAGTTTCTTTTTTATACTTTTATTACTTTGCAATATTATAGCACTACTCAGCCGTGTTACTTATTTATTTGTCAGTATTGTTCTTTCAGCTTACTATCCTGGATAGCTTGCAAAACAAAGATTTTCACTGTATCTCAGTATATGTGGCAATGAACAGTTCTGTTCACCTCAGTCCAAACCAGGCACATATAATAAGCAAGCCAATGGTCTTTGAAGAACCTCACTGTACAATACCCTTTTGTCCAGCAACCACCACCACCACCACAAAAAAACATTCATTTTTCTGGTACCTAGAAATATTTTTATTCATGTCATATTGGACCATTTTATTCAATTTTGATGACAACGTTATCTGGCACATTGCCAGACATTGTACCACATCAGCAGTAGTTCCCTAATCAACCCATGCTTTACTTCATTAAAAATTATATCCAATTTGTTGGACATTATTTCCTTTTATTAAATCCATTAAAACATTCTCCCATCAATCCAAAGTGAATGCTTATTCAGTTCCTGATAATTTCATCTTAATCTTGCCCGAGCACTGATTGGTCTCTAACTATTGTATTTCTCCCAACACCCATTTTTAATATATTGCAATAATCCAATACTCAGACAGCATCCTAGGATCTATAAATGTCTGGAAGGTTAAGGCCAGGGTCTCTGCAATTTTTCTCTTGCTCTCTTGGCAACCTAGCATGCTTTCGCATCTGGATAAAAGTTTGGTTTTTTGCTGGTTGCAGTTGTTAACTGAAATGCAAAGTAGCTACATTGTTAATGTATCTTTTCTCATGATCAATATACACATGTTCAAACTGAACAAAATAAATCAATGTTTCTGTCATAATAGAAACTCAGCAATGTCGGTGATCTGTTGAAGAGCAGCTTAATCCACTGCTGAAATATCTTGGATGCTCAGTGACAAACTGGGTTCCATTACAACACTTAGGTTTTCACTGCTAAAACCATAAACTCATATGAAAATGGAAGAAGAATAGGTTGTTCAGCTTCTAAGGCCAACTTTCCTTAACTTCACTTCCCTGTTCATTTCCAACCCATGATACCTCTGCCCCTGTAACACCTGTGATAAGAAGTATGAAAGACACATAACTTTGGAGACAAAATTCTTACTCGTTCTCTTTCATAAGAGAAAACATCCTCTGGTGGTGGTGCACATCCTCATGGCGAACTGGCCCCACTTGCATCGCCACGTGGCATGGCAGCCATGGGGAAATGGCGTCAACAGAGGTTTCTCTCTGACGCACCCTGGGCAGTGATTATGATGTCAGAATGCACCAGGTGACTGAGCTCATGCCGCCCTTATAGGGGTGTGCTGGATTTGAATAAAAGCAGTCACGGCTGTGTTTCTTCCACTGCTCACACCGCCACACTCTCAGCATTTACCTGATCTACACCTCAAAAAATATTATCTATTTCAACGTCTCCATACCCAGTATGAACCTTCTCTCAAGTAATGTCTTTCCTTAAGTGGGTGGCCAAAATGGTTAGCAGTACTCGATATGTTTTCATTAGTGGCTGGTACAATAAATTGCCCTTGCCTTTATACTCCAGACCCTTTGAATATTTCATTGACTTTCCTTATTATCAACTGCACTTGAGTGGTGGTTTCTATACTTCATGCACAAAATCCCTTTGTGCTATAGCTATCTGCAATCACGCTTCCTTCCAAAATGAATAATTTCCCTTTTCCTGCCAAATCTTTGCCTAACTCCCCTTACCCATTAATATACCTCTATAAATTCTTTGTATCCTCCTCACATCTCACCTTCTTGCCTGCTTCTGTGTCATACACAAACTGGGTTATCATACATTTGCTTTCTTCCTCCAAGTTGGGAGCTTTGAAAAAATCCAAGTTTAATGTCAGTACCAACCAGGATGCCATTATAGAGTTTGTTTTGCGATCAGTATAGCTCATTATCTCATACAGTATGTAGTACAGAAAGAACGACACATAAAAATGCAGAATTACAGAGAGATCGGATGTTCAAGAGCAAACACAACATCATTTTATTAGTGTGAGGTTCATTCAGGAGGCTGATAACAGCAGGAAAGAAACTCTTGTGAATTTCTTCCCAACAGAAGGAGCACGAAGGCAGTATGATCAGGGTGGGACATTGCATCAGTTGAATGAACTGCGCCGAGGAGTATGAGTACATGATCTGTGTTAATCCCAAATTCTTTGTGATGCTGCCTGTTCTTGAATGCTGATATTTTTGAAAGGCTTCATTGGACATTTTGGCCCTTGCACTTGTTCATTTTTTATTAGCCCAGCCCATCTGCAGCAAAACTCATGCTGAGTGGACCCCTGTGCTCTCTCTGCAGTGCACCTGCTGTGCATTTGTGCCTGATATCACAAAATGAGCAGTGATTGGCCCCCTTCATCTTGTCATTGCTCTGCTGTTCTTACTTTCAAACCTCTCACTGCTGTTTGGTTGCTGTTGGTTCCTGTTGTTTAACAACTATGTCCTGCAAAAGGGTCACAGTTGTTAAACAGCTTCCTTTGACAGCAGTTCACCAGGTGTGATGTCCAGGAACCCTGGGACTATTGATGTTACTGGGAATCAAGTCAAAAATTCTCCACTAGATGAAGACATGCTTTGTGTTTAGGAGAGTTGTAACAGTTGACAGTTAATTAGCTCATTCCCAGGGCTGTGTCCTCACCCCAACTATCTTTGGATGCTTCCTGACCTTTCATCCATGAGAAATTCACTAATATTAACTAAGGATTGCTTAATTCCAATGTAATGTGTAACCACTCAGATAATGAAGAAGTGCATGCCAGCATGATAAAGGATTCGACCAACATTCAGACACACACAGATATTTGGCAATAAAGACTCATATCAACCAAGTGCCAGGCAATGATCGTCCCCAACCCAAAACCTTAAAAAGATAAAATGCAGATCTTGAAATTCTGAAATAAAAATCACAGCTTGCTGGAGATAATTAGCAGGTTAAACAATGTCAGTGGAGAAGAAATAGTGATAACATTTCACGTTGAATGAGCTTTCATCAAATTTGGGTGACATTAGCGTAGTGGTTAGTGCATTGCTAATAGAATGCCTGCAACCTGGGTTTGAATTCAGTACTGTTTGTAAGAAAATATCTGAAATTTCCAAAGAAAAGTCATCAATCTGAAATCTCTCCACAGACGTGAATTGATCTTCTTGCTATTTCCATGTTCTATTTTAATTCAAACAACCTCCCCTGATATTTAATTGCATGTCAATAAGGCAATCAGAATGCATGCAATACTCCAAGTGTGGTCTAACCAGAGTGTTATAGAACTGTTTTGCATTACCTCATGACTCTTGAACTTAATCTCCCAACTAATGAAGTCCAACACACCAAATGCCTTCTCAAGCACCTGATCAACTTGCGCTGCATCCTTGAGTGATCTATGGAATTGCCACCCAAGATCCTTCTGTTCTTTGACACTATTAAGAATTGTACATTAACCAGATACTCTTCAAAGTTCAAAATTCAGATTTATTGACAGAGTACAAATATGATATTACATATAACCTGAGATTCTTTTTCCTTTGGGTCACACAGAATTCCTACTTGTCGGCAGTACCACAAAACTGTCATCATGTAAAGATATGTAAATGAGATGGAAGTATAAACAAACTGTGTAATACAGAAAATAAATATTAATTAATAAATAATGAGCAAAGTAAGAGTCCATTCAATTAGTTCCTGATTGAGTTTGTTGTTGAAGAGTCTGATGATGGAGAGTTAGCACCTGTTCCTGAACCTGGTGGTAACTGAGGCACCAATACCACTTTCCTGATGGCAGCAGTGAGAAAAGAGCACATCCTGTGTGGTGTGGATCCTTGATGATTGCTGCTGCTGCTCTCCACTGGCATTTTTTAATAAAATTTTGTCATGCTCTCTCCTATCTATGACTCTCATAATTTTGTAGGCTTCTATCAGGTCCCCTTCCCAACACAGTATTCTCTGCTCCAAGGAAAACAATCCCAGCCTATACAGTCTCTCCTCATAACTGAAATATTCCATCCCAGTTAATGTCCTGCATTTCCTATTTTACTTGATTGACAACCCAATAGTATATTGAATTTTCCAGTTTCGGTCAAGCCACATTCTGCTGCTCTAGCCTGAAGGACACTAGCCTGTCCTTTTTCTCCCTTTGTTCATTTCTCCCATTGCCTTCATACACCTGGTTGCACCTGCCTATCACCTCCTCCCAATCTGGTTCCACCTGTAACCTATCATCCACTATTCCCATCCTTCGTCGCCTTTGTTCTGCTATAAACTGCCAAGCTGTCGTCTTCCTTTATAGTCATAATGTAGGCTTTTGACTCAAATCATCGACTTACACAGATGCTGCTTGATCTGTTGAATTTGTCCAGTACAGTGCTATCGTTTTAGATTCTAAAAGCAGTCTTATGTCAACCTCCTAGTGAACCATCCCTGCATTCTTTCCAGTTGGATCATATCCTTCCTGTGGATGTGATGGCAAGAAAAACACACAATGCTCCAGCTACTACCATACCACAATTTTATAATGTTGTACCAGAAATTCTATGGTCCTTAATTATGTGCTCTGGGATAATAAAGGCGAGTTTTCTGTGCACCTGTATCCTCATTTCATCTACTTGAGCTGCCATCTGGAATGATCTATGGACCCTCTGTTCTTCAGTATTCTTAGACCTTAACAGTCATGTGCACATCTTACCTGTGTTAGACTTCCCAAAATGCAGTCTAACTTCTCAGGATTCAATTCTATCTGCCATTGCTCTCTGCCCATTTTACCAGATGATTATATTTTACCCTTCTCACTGTCAACACCAATAAATTTTATGATATTTTGGAAGCTTACTAACCATACCTCCAACATTCATATCTAAATCATTACATTTAAGTTTATTGTTGCATGTATCAAAAATGCAGTGATAGGTGTTGCTTTGTGAGCAGGCCAGTAAACATCTCATACACATTGCAGAATTACAGAGAGAGATCAGTTGGTCTAATCAGAAAGAAATTGTAAGAGAATAGATGAATCATCTGAAAAGTGTCAGAATGGAGGTAGAGAAAGGTGTAGCGATTGTAGGGTGTGAGAGGAGATAATTCGCTAGGAGCAGCTTATAAATTGTTCCAATGCTTCAGCATTATTTTGATGACCATGTTTATAACAAACAGGAAGGGGCCCAGCACTGAATCCAATATGTCAGGGGTGGCCAAACTTGCTTAACATAAGAGTTGCATACCATAAACTTCAGATGATTGAGAGCCGAGGCAATCACGCGATCACAAGCCCACCCCCACTAACATTATTGTTAGCCCCTTTCAGGTAGCCATAGTACCTGAATGTAAAGCCACCTAAAATACCCAAATGTGGCTGTCGGGAGGCCACTTGAAAGCAGAGAACCCATCCCCGAGGTGTACTTACTCAACCCACCTCGGGGAGGTATATTCTCCGCTTCCGAGCACTCCCCTAGGAACCTGAAAGCAGCCTCCTGAAAGTGGCTAGCTGCTTTCAGGTGCCTAGCAGGGGGTGGGCTGATGACAAACAGCCGGCAACCCAATTCCCTGTGCCTGACAGCCCCCCTCCCCACTGCCCAGTGACCCAACTCCCCGCTGCCTGACAGCCCCCCGGCATGGGATATCAGGGCTGGGGCGGCCGGCGCGGGAGGTTGCCCACGCAGGTACAGTTTTGTTGGGGGAAAGTATTTTCCAATCCTTGTCTTGCAAGTTATGAATCCGTGCACATAACAAGTCAATTAGGTACAATTAAAACAGTGATTTTCAAACTTTTTCTTTCCACCATCATATCACCTTAAGAAATCCCTCACTAATTACTGAGCACCGATGACATAGGGAATACTTGAAGTGGTATGTGAGTGGAAAGAAAAAAGGTTGAGAATCACTGGTTTACGATATATATGAATGATTCGGAAAAGGAAATCAGATCTAGCATTTATAGCTTTGCAGTTAACACTAAATTGAGTCAAAAAAAACAAATTGTGCATAGAATGCAAAGAGTCTTCAGAGAGACTTGGATAGGTTTTTCAGGTGCAACAGATAATTAAGATGGCAAATGGAATGGTGGCCTTCATTGTGAAAGGAATTGAATTGAAGAGGAGGGAGGTTCAGCCTGCAACTTTTCAGGGTACTGGAGAGGCTGCACCTGGAGTACTGCATTCAGTTCTGGTCTTCTGTCTTGAATAACAATATACTGGCTTTGGAGGCAGTGCAGAGGAGGTTCACCAGATTGATTCTAGAGATGAGGAGAGATTGAGTTGCCTGGAACTATAATTGCTGGAACTTAGAAAAATGAGAGGTGGTCTTTCATATTATCAAAAGGATATTTAAGATAGAGGCAGGAAAGCTGTTTATACTGGTAGGAGAAACTAGAACTGGGGGACATAGCTTTAGGGTGAGAATGAGGAGGAATTGTTTTTCTTGAAATTCTCTCACCAAGGAAGCAGAAGCGGTATATTTATGATGTTGGATAGATATTTAGATAGATAGTTGGATCAATATTTTGAAGGGGAATTAAGAGTTTTGGAGAAAAGGCAGGTAGGAGGAGCTGGGTCCATGGCCAGATCAGCCATGATCAGCAAGGTTGACTGGCCAGATGGGTGACTTCTGCTCCTATTTCGTACATTTTTATGTCAAATTATATGATTCATCATATTCAGAGGGGATGAATAAAGAAAAAATCTTTGATGCCACAATTTAATTTCTGCAACATAAATGATCTTTCCATTTTATACCATTTCTTATTCAGCTCTTTTGCTAAATAACATATACTCCTAATCTTTCACCTTTGATGCAGACTCCACTTATACTGCCATTTTGTTGGCAGATGAAGAATATATTTTGTAATGTGGATGGCTATTTTCATAAAGATCATCAACATTTTTTTTTCTTGATCAGCATTATGTGAAAGAGCATTATGTGAAAGCTTCAAAGAGTCTATTTATCGCAGGGTGTCCTGTGTAGGGGTTTTGGGTTACAGGGCTGTGGACAACTTCTAGAAGCAGCCCAGAGTCCATGTTAATATTACTGTCATGTCATAAAATAAAGTGAGGCTTTCAGAACGAGCAACACCAGACACACTGAAATTGTTTAATGAATTGGAACTCTATTTCAGCTGCAGGACCTGTCATCCAATTGGCTTCATTTGAACTAAGTCAAACAATGAAGCTTATTAATGCCTCCTGAAATCAGTCAAGTGAAACGGTTTATATCCTAAGCATAAATTAGTTTTAAGGTGCTTTCTCTGGTATGTTCCCAAGATTTAAGCTGATGCTGCTCTGAGTTACAAAGACAGGACAAAGGTATCCTTCTCTGCAATACATAAAACTCCTGGATCTCTTTTCAAGTTACCATGGAAATTGGAAATAATCACGACACAATCTGGCTATTACAGGAACAATATAAAACCTCGCCACATCTATCTACCAAGAGCCCTAATAGTATATTCATTATTGTGGTATTATAAAACTTTTTGTGTACCAGGTGTGCATTTGGCCATAATGTTAATAACTGTACGTCCACAAGATTTGGCACAGGTAAATACTTGCATGTAGATATATTTAAAGGCAATTTACATTTGATGGTGCTTTGCTACTGATATTTTGACTGCATTTGCATTCTGTTCATGTCACTATAGTATGATATAGAAGACAGCAAGAACTTTGTAGTTGGTTTAGAATAATGATATTATTCATTCTGCATACATTATTGAAACTGAAAAACATCAGTATGGTAATACTCAAGAATGGCAGTGGCTGGTTGATGTAATGATCAGCTAAGTCACAGGAAGTTCTTGTCATGTGACTGGATGGTTGTTTGCTTATCTGGATAAAGGAAGACTAGCATTGATTAGAACTCTTTTAGATTGGGGATTGTGAGTGGTGTTGAGGATGACAAGAAAGCAAGTTTTGTGACCTGTAAGAATTGGTCTTGAGGATGATTTATTTCTTGGATTGTGTTGACTTCTCCTTCAACCTGTTGTCAGAGTTGAGTAAGTATTAAAGGCTATTGAAGATTCTTGTGTTGGTTTTTGCTGGGCTTCTTCAACAGCAGAAGTGGTATCAGAGTTATGTTTAAAAGTGTAAATTCTTTGCTCATTACTATTTAATGAAACAATTTTTGAACATATTAATTGGATCAGAGCCATATTGTAATAAATGGTGATCTAGATAATTAGCTGTGACTAATCATAATTGGTCTGATACTGCATTGTATTCAACTTGGTGTTCTTAAATAATAATACTTGTTGTTGACAACAATTGCTCTAAGACTGTTGCCCCTTTTAAGGATAAACCCCAACAGAAAGGCGAGTTCATAAAAAGCCTATGCTTCCTGGCAATTGATCCATAATGTACTCCCTCAGATCAAAAAAAACAACAAAAATATGCTTTGCAATGATTATTTGTATCTCTCTAGTATTTGCCTTGAAATTAATTTCACTTTGTCAAGTGTAGATGAAAACTATTTCTATTGACCTTAGAATAATCAGTTACTGAATTTGCTCTTGCCTCAACTGACTGGTTATTTATGTGCACTTTTATCTCGTAGAGGCCACGTTATGCGTGAAAACTTCTGAGCTCCAAACTGATTTTTCATGTTACCTTGCCTTCCTCTCATTTTACTGCAGCATTTATTTTCTGCATATGTTGTTCATTTTGAATTTAAAGTACATCTCCAATAATTTGCAATCCTGTTTAGAAAGTCCAGTGGTTTGGCACATGGCGCACTGAGTTCTGTTTCCCATGAATCACTAGAGGTTATGTTTTCCCTTTTAAACTCTGTGATTGCATTCCAATATTCCTTTAAGCCTACCTAGTTCCCCATTCCTAGACTCCTTTTATACTAACTGCACTCTTATTTCCACTTTTCCATGAAACTCACTGGAGCCCTGTTTCCTGTTCTCTCTGAACTGCCCCCACCTCACTGGAAAATATACTACATGATGTAATCTCTCAAGTGAATTAAAAGTGTGTCAGTGCATTAATTAGAGTTATGTCTGTTAGTAAAAATCTAAAAATACAGGATAGGAACAAATCTTTGGCCCACACATTTGCATCAAGCATGAAGCCCAAATTAAACAGAAATTCTGCTGCTTGCAGTTATTTCCTGTGTATTCATCTGTCTATCTGGAAGCCTGTTAAATGCTGCTTTCCTATCTGCTTCTAGCACTACCCCTAGCAGTCTGAACCAGGCACCTATCACTGTCTATATAATGTTTTTTTTTTAAAAATATCCCTACACATCTTTAAATTTCATCTCTTGTTCTCTCCACCCTCTTGCTCTAAATGCATGTCCTCAAGTGTGTGACATTTTCAATCTGGAGAGAAAGATTCTATCTTCTGTATTTGAATCTCTCAAAATGCTTATGAACATCTCCCAGGTCTCCCCTTAGCTCCAAAACTACAAAGGAAACATTTTCCAACATCTCTCCATTGCTCACACCCTCTAATTCAGGCAGCATCCTAGTAAATCTCTTCTGTACCCCTTCCAAAGCTTTCACATTATTTCTGTAACAGGGTGACCAGAATTGTACACAAAATCCCAAGGATACCTATTCAAAGTTTTGTATGGCTCCAACAGGGCCTACTTGGTCTGGAAAATTTGCCACTGTAGCTCCATTTAAAATCCTGAGGATCATGGATTTGGTATCGTTAAGTAACAGGGCCTGGTGAATATCATCACATCTGCAACAGGAGTTGTGCATCTTGCAGATGTACCCCTGGCCTTCTTTCACAAATGAAGCATTATGGTCATCTCTGACCATGACCTATCATTGCATCTTCATTTTTCACCGTGGTCCATGAAAATTTTTGGCATTTTTCTGAGTTTCCAGTGTTTGCCATCCTCTTTATTGCTTTAAAGTGAATAGATTTGTCATTTAAGCCACATAAATCTGTGGCTAGATTCACTGCTGTCATGGTATGTTTTAACATTTCATGAAATTTGCATTGTATAAATCTGAAAAGTTTCTTTTCTTATTTTGGTTACTTGTGCTTGCTTTCTGAACTGAGCTGATCTTCCATTTGCCGTATAATGTCTATGGATGGTGTCTAATGGTAAGCTTATTGTTTGCACAAGTACAGTACAATGTACTGATGCATAGTTGCTGCAATTGAGAATTTTGGTGCTTGTAAAATATACTAACACTGTATAACGTACCATAATGCGTTTTGAAGGAAAAAAAAGGATAAAATTATTAATTCATAGTTCTTGTTGGTGCAAAAAAGAAGTGATGTTACAATAACATAATTAGATCTTTGATCCTGGAGTCATGTTGTGGCATTTGTAGGGGCTACAAAATTAAACTACATGAAATTGATTTAAGCCAATCTCTATGAATAGGGGGAAAAAAGCCCTTTTTATTACAGTATTCAACTCCTTGTGGCTGGTAAATAAGTTTTTCCATTCTCTCGATTTACATTGTGAAGATGTCACATGGTACACTCCTGGGAAGCCTATCCATGTCTTCTTCTGGGGCACTTTGCTCCCCCTAAATGTTGATGATACTTGATGCCTCTCTGCTCAATTCACCTCTTAAGAGTGGCCTCTCCAGGGCCATATTAACATAGTCGTGAAAGTAGCAATTTTAGCCTTCTTTGGCTTGGCTTCGCGGACGAACATTTATGGAGGGGGTAAATGTCCACGTCAGCTGCAGGCTCGTTTGTGGCTGACAAGTCCGATGCGGGACAGGCAGACACGGTTGCAGCGGTTGCAGGGGAAAATTGGTGGGCTGGGGTTGGGTGTTGGGTTTTTCCTCCTTTGCCTTTTGTCAGTGAGGTGGGCTCTGCGGTCTTCTTCAAAGGAGGTTGCTGCCCGCCGAACTGTGAGGCGTCAAGATGCACGGTTTGAGGCGATATCAGCCTTTAATCACGTTCGTTAACACAGACTCTGGGTGTGTTGTATCTCACAGCCACTGCAGGCTGCACAATTTCCAAATAATCCTCACCTCAACCCTTCAGCCAGATGGCTGGTTTCATTCATTTACATGCCGTGGGTGCTGCAGATAGCAATGAGTAGAGCCGAAATATTGGATGCCATTATGCTTCTGGAAGTGAAAAATGTAAAGCGAATGAAGAAGAAGAAGAGACTGACTTATGATATCAAAAACACATAAACTGATAGAATATTTTGATGTTCCTGGTGGTGGTGCTATAATGGCTGAAACTAGAAATATAGGGAAAACTCATACCCGTGCAGCAGTAGGCATACATCAATAGCCAGCATCCATTGAATGTGAAAGAACAAGTAAAAATATCAAGTTCCCTAATGATATTGGTGAATGGCCAAACAATCTAGATGATTGTGACTGTGAATATTGGGTTGCCAAGGGAGGTGATGAATGTCAGCTAACAGTGACTTCTCTTTATCCATGCAATTGTCTGACAATGAAAAGAAACCTTGGCACTGTCAGACGTTTTATTTCATTGTTATATTTATAATGGTTTATTGGATTTAAGATCAGCCTCAATAGCTGGGATTAAGAATGATTGGAAACTAGAATTGAATATAACATTTTCAGATGAAGATTGGTTCTCTATTCTCAGCTTAATTAATGATCCCTCATTTTGTGCAAGGCATTGCTTATTACCATTTAAGGTGGTGCACAGAACACATATATGTCCAAACTTAAATTATCTTGTTTTTATGGAGATATTGATCCATTATGTGAAAATTGTAAACTATTTGAAGCTTCTCAGATCCATATGTTTTGGGAGTGCACAAATTTGGAGACATTTTGGAAAGACATAACTTTTATCAACCATTTTTAATTGCTATTTTGATTTTGCACACGAGTCTGCAACTCAGGAGCAAGTTTTAGCCTTTACCACGTTGATAGCCAGGCGAGCAATTTTATTCAAGTGGAAAGGTGACTCTTCACCTACCCATGCACAGTGGTTACATGATGTAATGTCTTACTTAAGTTTGAAGGAAATTAGATACATTAAAGATGGAAGGTTTCAATTTGTAAAGATGGGGGGGCCCATTCATAGAGTATTCTCATGATTGGAAGGATTAAGAATTATGGATGTTCTGGACATTCTCTGTCTGATGTCACTATCCAATCCATAATTTCCCCTTTCTTTTACAAAGGTTACTTTGATTAGAGAGTGTGATAGTACAGATCTATCACCAATGTACATAGTGTATATAGTTACTGTATCTAGACTGTGCTTACAGCGATTGGCTGAGAGCTAAGCCACACCTATTGTCTGGGCCTTAAAGGGTTGTGTCCCTAGCCAGGTCGGATCATTCCGGACTGGTCGGCCACCTGTGAAGAGCTAATAAAAGCCTTGGTTTGGATCAACAAGTCTTTGGTTCTTTTGACGAGCTCTACAGAGAGAGGGGGTAGATTAAATTTGTTTTATTTTGTTTGTTTTATTTTTTTCTTTTTATCAATTTTTAATTTGGACTTATTTGGAAAAATGTGGATTTAACATGGTTATCAAAGATTAATTCAATAACTTGTTTCTCATGCAGATTAAGGAACTGTCTAATGCAGTTCCATCCATTTTTTTTGTACGTATGTATGAGATGACCTGTCATGTGTTTGCCTTCAAATTTTGTATGTAAGTTTGTATGATAAATTCCAAAAATATTTAAGATAAGTTTTATTTCACACATATTCATAAACCTACAAACAAGAAACCTGCAAGAAATTGATTATGCTATGCAATCTATTACATTGACATGAAGAAAGTTCCTCACATAGACAAGCTAGCTATGAAACCATGCACATAACAAGTCAATTAGGTACAATTAAATCAATGGTTTTCAACTTTTTATTTCCACTCACATCCCTTACTAATCACAGAGCACCTGTGGCAAAGGGATTTCTTAAAGTGGTATGTGAGTGGAAATACAAAGGTTGAGGACTACTGATTTGTAGTCTGTAGCTATTGCTTAGGAGCGCTGATAGAGGGAGAAGAGAAACAGGATTGTGGTAAGGAGACAACCCAAACAATGCTAACCCAAAGGCCCTTTCCTTCACAAGTCAGGAGACTATTTGAAAAACAGTACAACAGCACCTAAAATGATTACTACTGAAATTGGTCACATGCAAGAATCAATTCTTCTTAATATCATATTTCAAAATGATCCCTGTTAACTGATGTGACAATCAGACGATTTAATGAGACATTTTTTTTTAAATTTACGAGCTGCAATGTTAAATCCTGACTTTGAATTTATAACACAAATAAACACACACAAGATTAGCTGTAAAACATATTAAGGAGTTGTGTATGAACAATCGGCTGGAGATGAATAACAGCACTGATATGGGTTTGAATAAGTTGTCTCTTGCTCACATGCAGACCTCAGAAATTACAATAATTCATCCTCTGAGACCATCTGCCCAATGTAAATTCCATTGCTGTCTAGTCCCCACAAATGGAAAATTGACAGATGAATTACAAATGGGCCATTACCTTTCTTGTACAGATCCTTGGATAATGTCTATGAGGACTTAGCTAAATGTTTAAGAGTGCAGTCTCCATGTTTGGAAACTTGCTTATCAGGAAAGTAATGCATTTACTCCATGTTAATTTGTCACCTGGCATTAAACTCCAAAATCCTTCATGTATCTGGGCATCCATGCTCCTTTTGGCAATGTCCATAATTGGCTAATGCTAAAGTTGAGACCTTCAATGCATGAAAGTGATGCAAAGCCCACAAACTTCCTAAGGTTCAAGCACTGGCTTTGTCTTAGGATTGGAACCAAAACTTTGAGAAGTGTATTTTATTGAAGCAACAATAAAATTCCAGGACTTCTTGTTTCAATGACACAAGACAGGAGCCCAAGTATCAGGTAGTGTTTTATTGTCACTTTAACACCATACAGTAAAGCAGTACCACAGAATTAAAACAAGACAGTGCTGTCAAGACTAAAATGATTATACAAAAGCTGCTTGACAAAACAGTACTACATACAATTAATTTTTCAGGGATTAGACAATGTCACAAGGAAAGAGTGGTTGCAAACTAGATGTCAAAAATGTCCTCCAGTTCAAAAGGAGAAAAACATTCACTGATGAGGGGCTGCTGCGGGCTGCTTCTTGCACAGCCCTCCCAGGCCAGGTTACCAACCTCTCCAGGACAAGATTTTAAAAGTCTGCCAGTGTTTAGGAAAACAGACTACCTCACAGTCATAGTTCATGGAGCTCCCAAATGCTCCAGTGCTGTTCACCATGAGAGCTAGGACAACTCATGCTTAGACCTCAGAATCTGACATGGCTGCATAGCTCCAGATGCAAGTGGACACCTCCTCAGACTCTACCACTCCATTCTCTCCACTTGAACCCCAGCAGTGGACACCCCCAACGTTGACCCTAAGAGTCTGAAAAGCTGCGAGGCCACAATGGCACAAAATGGCTCAACCTCCTCTTTTCGGCTGTGCCTGAAGCTAATTTGGGAGGGTATTTTGGAGTTGGGGAAGAGCAGAGCTGTAGACTGGATTTGATTTTAAAGGTGGTGGACAATAATTTGACATAGAAAAAAATGAATGGTCATCACTGAGATTTTGATGAAGAAAGATATTTCAGTGCATGTAAGTGCCTGGATTGGTCTCGACAAAGAGCAATTTGATTGATCTACCAGGAGCCAATGTGGACCTGTTGGGCTGAAGGGGAACCTGTTTAATAAGCAACATCTATCATCTCCCCATATTAACTGGAGCATTGTTTAAGGACTGTGTCATAACTTCAAGCCAGGAATATTCTTGGGAGAGTCTGGATCCATTAGAAGAATGTTGCCTTGAATGTCTTTGGAGCTTTGATCAACTTCTGCCTCAATCCAGCCTTGAGTCACAGATGATGGCACTGTTGAGGTAACTGGACCAGGCCATCTGAACTCCATGGGCAGCCTCTGAGATGTGGCTGCTGTAATGCAGTACTTGGTTAGTGTTGGTACTGCAGTGGGTAACCGTGGAGTTTCCTTCAGCAAACAGGATTGAGGAAAACCCCAAGGCATTCTACAAGTCTGTGCAGAACAAGAGGGCGAGTCGTGAGAGGATGGGCCCCATCTGGAGTGACAGTGTGTAATGTTACATTTCTGTTTTCTGATGTGACAATAAATAGTATCTGACAAAAGACATCAGATGCTAGGACCAGGTACAAACGTATGATCTCCATGGGTCGACTTGCATTAATGGGAGATTAGTCAACATTTTGGGCTTGAGCTGTTAATCAAGCTCCCTTGTCCTCTTGACCCCTGGCTCCAGATCTTAATGTTGCATAGAATGGACTTGGGAGATGATTGAGGGGTTACCTAAAAAATCAATATGAATGGCATGGGAAAAAAACAATGCATGAATATTTATTTTAGGCAAGCAAATTAAAATTGCATTCTATTCAGCAATGAAAAAAGAAAAGCTTTCTTGCTTTTCAATTTTTCATTCACTTTGCTTTGAATGGGTTGATGAGGCCTTCAAATAATGCTCTAGGAACACCATTTGTTGGTGGAAGGTGCGGGTCAGTGGTTACAGGGTCTTCACATGATGAAGAGACCCCAGAGTTATAAAAATATGGGTTAAAACATCAAGGATCTTTGGAACACATGGGGGGGGGGGGAGAGAAAACAAAATAGGAGTACTGATTTCAAGTCCTTTGCATTTAAAGAGACCAAATAGAGATTGAAAACTTGGCTGAATGGTGCCCCAACAACAACCTTGCACTCAATGTCACCAAACTAAGCTGATTGTTGACTTCAGGAAAGGAAAGCCAAAGGTTTCCAATCCAGTGATCACTGGGTGAGCAAATTTAGGTTTGTTGGAGTTAATATCTCAGAGGATCTTTCCTGGACCCAACACACCAATGGCATAGTGAAGAAAGCACATCAGCGCCTCAACTTCCTCAGGAGTTTGCGGAAGTTTGGAATGACACCAGAAATCCTGGCAAATTTCTACAGATGTGTGGTGGAATATGTGCTGACCGGCTGCATCACACTCTGGTCTGGTATTGGTATGTTACCAATACCCCAAAGCATAAAGCCCTCCAAAATGTAGTGGACACAGACCAGGACATTACAGGCAAAACCCTCCCCACTATCGAGTAGATCTACAGAGAAAACTGCTGTCGGAGGGCAGCAGCAATCATCAAAGACCCAACACACACTCTGTTCTCGCTGCTGCCATCAGGAAAGAGGTATAGATCTCACAAGACTTGCACCACCACGTTCAGTACCAGCTGATACCCCTCCACCATCAGAATCCTCAACAAACTCAATCAGGGACTCATTTAAGGTCTCTCACTTATGCAGTTCATTGATTTTTTTGTTCTCTCTGTATTGCACAGTCATTTTGTTTACATTTGTTATCTGTTTACATTTATCTGTTTACGCTGTGTACGGTTTATTTTTTTTTACCCTACCAATTAGTGGTAGTTCTGCCGTGCCCACAGGAAAAATAAATCTTAGGGTTGTATATGATATCACATATGTGCTCTGACAAAAAAAAAATGAAATCTGATTTAAATGTTTGACTTTATTTTAAATTACAGAAAAATACCTGTTTGAATTGCAATAAAATAACTTTTGATGATAAAAATTTAAAAAGTATACAATTGGCATTCTTTTGAATAATGGAGAATTATGGGTTATGGGGGCAAGGCAGGTACGTTGAGCTAAGTCTCTGGCCTAATCTCACTCCCATTTTTTCTCGTGTTCTCTTTCTTGCACTGAAAGACGACACAAAGAGTTTGCTACAGATTACAACTATGACCATTATTTCCCAACAGTTTTATTTTTTTTACTGTAAAGATTCAGGCAGTTGTAGCATAAATTAAATCAGTCTGCAAAAGGATGAATGAGTTTTTTTGCTAGTATTTAGATAGCAGCTGTCTGGAGCATGCTTCCAGACCATTTTACTGAACAACCACAGCACTGCAATGTTACAAAGGCCTATTTCTCATTCTTCCAGAACAGAAGCAGCTGTGTTGCAATAGCAGCTGCTGGCAGACATCTGTTGATTTACTGGTGCTTGCCGTTCAGTCTGTTTAGTCATTTTGGGGTTAACGCAGATGCCACAAATAGGTATAAATACAATTTTACATGCCAATTGAGTAACTGTGTGTGTTGGTGGGCTTGAGGTACAAGTGGGCAATGTGCTGAAGGCAAAGGGTGTTTATTAACAACAATTATCTATTTCATCATCAAATTAGAAATTATCTAAAATCCATAATCTTAAACATTTTCAAAGCATTCTGTTTTCTCACTGGAGGAGGAAGCAAATGACTTTCTGGCCTGCTATTTTTGTGATCTTTAGATCATTTTAAGGCTTCCTTGTCATGTAATTCCTGTTCATTCATTGCTTTTACCAAGTCTACATTCAAATCCAAACCACTGCTATGATACAGCATATCAACTAGCTGTGACTCTGCCACTTGGCTTGTAGAGTAGTTGGGGCCTGCTGGTGATTGTACCACTTTCCCCTGAAAGATGGTTGGTGGGTGTTCTGCAACATGTCTGTCTGATGTGTTGGTGCATTATTTGTAAGACATAGAGGTGAGTTTTGAGCAGGCTCCCTGAAGTGTGGGGGTGGGGGGTGCATGTGACATTATGGTGATTAAGACATGGGTGAATGTGGCACCAAGATACTGAGGTGGGTTTGAAGGGTGGGTACTGTTTCAACATGGATGACCAATTTGATAAAGTTGAATGGTGGAGAAGGCATGAAGAGCCAACTGATCTCTTTTCTGAATCCCTTTATCATGGGTGGATTGTGCATGCAAAGCTTTAGAGAACCTCAATGACTTCTAATAGTACTTGGAGATGGGGAGAACCTCTCCTTCAGGAGGTGCAGAAACTACTTAATTTGGCATTGGCTAGATGTAGCTGGTGTAAAGAACACCTGGCTCTGAATGGGCAACTAAAGCGGCATCGTCTGCAAAGAGTAGTTCACGGACAAGTTTCTCTTGTATCTTGGTGTGAGCTTGCAGGCGCCTCAGATTGAAGAGACTGCCATCCGTGCGGTACCGGATGTAAACAGCGTCTTCATTGTTGGAGTCTTTCATGGCTTGGTTCAGCATCATGCTGAAGAAGATTGAAAAGAGGGTTGGTGCGAGAACACAGCCTTGCTTCACGCCATTGTTAATGGAGAAGGGTTCAGAGAGCTCATTGCTGTATCTGACCCGACCTTGTTGGTTTTCGTGCAGTTGGATAATCATGTTGAGGAACTTTGGGGGACATCCGATGCACTCTAGTATTTGCCAAAGCCCTTTCCTGCTCACGGTGTCGAAGGCTTTGGTGAGGTCAACAAAGGTGATGTAGGGTCCTTTGTTTTGTTCTCTGCACTTTTCTTGGAGCTGTCTGAGGGCAAAGACCATGTCAGTAGTTCCTCTGTTTGCGCGAAAGCCGCACTGTGATTCTGGGAGAATATTCTCGACGACACTAGGTATTATTCTATTTAGTAGAATCCTAGCGAAGATTTTGCCTGCAATGGAGAGCAGCGTGATTCCCCTGTAGTTTGAGCAGTCTGATTTCTCGCCTTTGTTTTTGTACAGGGTGATGATGGTGGCATCACGAAGATCCTGAGGCAGTTTTCCGTGGTCCCAACAAAGCTTGAAAAACTCATGCAGTTTGGCATGCAGAGTTTTTCCGCCAGCCTTCCAGACCTCTGGGGGGATTCCATCCATACCTGCTGCTTTGCCACTTTTCAGTTGTTCGATTGCCTTATATGTCTCATCCAGGGTGAGGACCTCATCCAGCTCTAGCCTTAGGGGCTGTTGAGGGAGCTGGAGCAGGGTGGAATCTTGGACTGAGCGGTTGGCACTGAAAAGCGCTTGACGTCCTGCTTTGTGGAAACTGCCAAAATGTTTGGCCTGGAAGTCAGCCTGAAGAAAACTGAGGTCCTCCATCAGCCAGCTCCCCACCATGACTACCAGCCCCCCCACATCTCCATCGGGCACACAAAACTCAAAACGGTCAACCAGTTTACCTATCTCGGCTGCACCATTTCATCAGATGCAAGGATCGACAATGAGATAGACAACAGACTCGCCAAGGCAAATAGCGCCTTTGGAAGACTACACAAAAGAGTCTGGAAAAACAACCAACTGAAAAACCTCACAAAGATAAGCGTATACAGAACCGTTGTCATACCCACACTCCTGTTCGGCTCCGAATCATGGGTCCTCTACCGGCATCACCTACGGCTCCTAGAACGCTTCCACCAGCGTTGTCTCCGCTCCATCCTCAACATCCATTGGAGCGCTTTCATCCCTAACGTCGAAGTACTCGAGATGGCAGAGGTCGACAGCATAGAGTCCACGCTGCTGAAGATCCAGCTGCGCTGGGTGGGTCACGTCTCCAGAATGGAGGACCATCGCCTTCCCAAGATCGCGTTATATGGCGAGCTCTCCACTGGCCACCGTGACAGAGGTGCACCAAAGAAAAGGTACAAGGACTGCCTAAAGAAATCTCTTGGTGCCTGCCACATTGACCACCGCCAGTGGGCTGATAACGCCTCAAACCGTGCATCTTGGCGCCTCACAGTTTGGCGGGCAGCAACCTCCTTTGAAGAAGACCGCAGAGCCTACCTCACTGACAAAAGGCAGAGGAGGAAAAACCCAACACCCAACCCCAACCCACCAATTTTCCCCTGCAGCCGCTGCAACCGTGTCTGCCTGTCCCGCATCGGACTTGTCAGCCACAAACGAGCCTGCAGCTGACGTGGACTTTTACCCCCTCCATAAATCTTCGTCCGCGAAGCCAAGCCAAAGAAAGAAAGAACACCTGCAATTCTCCCCAGTGTGTGCATATGCCCACGCCTATACACCTCATTGGCTGAAAAGTAAGCACTCATTTCAGATCGCAGCAGCATTTGAACTTGCAGCCTAAAGCCATTGACACCCCGGGGAAGCCTTGAGTTGTGTCAGTTAATTACATTTTAGTTTAATAAAGGAGTGTAATAACATGAGTTGGTTGAAGGATGTATAGTTGCCATGATGTGATAAGAAGAAAACTCTGCTCCTTCAGCAAGTACCACAGAGTGTCTTGCTATGGAATATATTGGCCTTTCATTTCATCTTTGTGTGGCTTCTCAGGGCATAGTTCTACCCTGCTGCTAATCTGTAATTCTAAGGCTTGACAGGCAAAGGAAGCTTAAGGCTTGCACTGGCTAAATTGCATTTTAACCCTTTAAGGAGCTTTCAACAAAGCAGGTAATCGTCAATGCGGACAATATTCCTCTGCCTAACTAAGGAGCAGTGTAATACATGGAGATTGATACTTTCAAGGAAATTAAAGCAAGCAATCCAAGGATTTACTTCCACCAGGCATCCGATTTGGACAATGGCATCTGCCTCCATATTTTTACCTTTCCACTGGAGCCCATATTTGAGAATTTGATCCGGTCTTCAGGAAATTGTCTGTTTGAGCCCTTGATCAAGCATTTGCTGCCAAGTTGGATTGGTAGCTTTCTGAAGAGTGTAACGTATAATAATGGCTTAATGTGTACCAAGGGTCTGGTGATTTTGAATCTGACTGATTGTAGCTATATAGCGCAGAAATCTACAGTTTGTGGAAGTTCCATTCCAAGGAGCTTCATTATTTTACCAGAGTCCTATGTCCTCCCATTTTACCTAATTGATCCCTATGCATTTGCATCCACACCTCCTTTTCTTCACACCATTTGGGGCCCCAAACAATCCTTCCAAATGAAGCAACACTTGTAAATCTGTAGGGATCGTCTACTGCATCGAGTCCTCCTGTTGTGGCCTCCTCTGGAGAGACTGGATGCAGAGTGGGAGACCCTTCACTCTGTCCACTGAAATAATGGGGACTTCCAGTGGCCACTAATTTCACTTGCATGCCAACATGTCTGTCCATGGCCTTGTATACTGGTTGGAGGAACAACACTTATTGTCTGGGCACTCTCCAATCAGTTAGCATTAACATAGACTTCTCTGGTGCCTGTTATGCCCCTCCCCTGTCTCCTCTTTCCCTTTGTCTCCTTTCTTCCAACTCCTCACACCTTTCCCTCTCAATTTACAGAGCTATTTCCTCCCTTTTTCACATTCCTGCTTTCTTTACTTCTGCCCTCCCATATTACAGAATCTGCCTGTGGAATCTGTGGTCCTCCCCCATTATTTTATTCTGGCATGTTTTTTGCTTGTACCTTGATAAAGGGCTCAGACCCGTTTTATTTGTATCTGTGCTATGCAAAGAATGCTGCATGACCTGCTGAGTTTCTCCAGCACTTTTATGTATTGAACCACAATCGCACCATCTGCAGACCTCCTTGTTTAACTCCGATGCATTTTTCTTGCTGAGGTGGGAATCTGTGACTTAAAAAAAAATCTACAAGAGGAATTCTGCTTGATGCCCTGCTGAGACATCAGAATGGTGGGCTCCTCTTGGGTATGGGTATAGCTTGCTCTCTCTCTCTCTCTCTCTCTCTCTACATATATATATATATATATATATATACTCAATGCAGAGAACAGTCAGATCTGTGAGTAGAAATGTAATTAAAATAATTTTGGACTTCTGATCATCTTTATTGGTCTGTCAGTTTTGATTACTGCCTGATAAGATGACATGGGTCTGTTGTATCAGATATACAACTCTCATAAAGGACACTACTTCAATTATTAGTTAACAAAACAAAAATAGGTCTACAATTTCATTAATATCTTTGACCAGCAAATTCCATGTGTTAAATCCTCAGTGAAGATCCTCTCTATTCTGAACTGCTGAGTACTATCATTCCCAATAAGATTTTAAACGCTGTAAACCTTAAATGTCTTGCTTTCTCAGAACAAATGTTTTATTTTGTTGCAGCAACCAAAATACTTGTATTTTATGAATCTTTCTTCTTTGGCTTGGCTTCGCGGACGAAGATTAATGGAGGGGTAATGTCCACGTCAGCTGCAGGCTCGTTTGTGGCTGACAAGTCCGATGCGGGACAGGCAGACACGGCTACAGCGGTTGCAAGGGAAAATTGGTTGGATGGGGTTGGGTGTTGGGTTTTTCCTCCTTTGTCTTCTGTCAGTGAGGTGGGCTCTGCGGTCTTCTTCAAAGGAGGCTGCTGCCTGCCGAACTGTGAGGCGCCAAGATGCACGGTTTGAGGCGATATCAGCCCACTGGCGGTGGTCAATGTGATAGACACCAAGAGATTTCTTTAGGCAGTCCTCGTACCTCTTCTTTGGTGCACCTCTGTCTCGGTGGCCAGTGGAGAGCTCGCCATATAACACGATCTTGGGAAGGCGATGGTCCTCCATTCTGGAGACGTGACCTACCCAGCACAGTTGGATATTCAGCAGCATGGATTCAATGCTGTCAGCCTCTGCCATCTCGAGTACTTCGATGTTGGTGATGAAGTCGCTCTAATGAATGTTGAGGATGGAGCGGAGACAACGCTGTTGGAAGCGTTCTAGGAGCCGTAGGTGATGCTGGTAGAGGACCCATGATTCGGAGCCGAACAGGAGTGTGGGTATGACAGTGGCTCTGTATACGCTAATCTTTGTGAGGTTTTTCAGTTGGTTCAAATTGCAGTTGTAAGATAACTCTGTGGAAGTGTGGAACTGGGAGAGACATAGAATAGAACTGTAAATGGGCTTCCTTCTTGTTTGCTTTTTAGTTGGAATTTGAGGAAGTATTTTTCCCATGAAATAGTAGTGGAATCAATAAAAAAACTGTCACACTTGAACTTTTGTTGGCCTTGTGCATTTGTCATGGAATGGGATAAATACAAATAATCCTATATACTTGGTGTGAAGTTTACAGATACCATTGATTTCCTGTATTGACAGATCAATGATAAAGTACATGTTATATTTGGTTGTTCAGCATTTCAAACAAATTGCAGGATCTATCATCCAATGGTTGCCTTATTTAACAAATATTATGTCCTAATCTCTCTCGGCCTTGCTTCCTGTATTGTGTTTTTACTGACTGTAACCAGCATATGTTAATAGTTTGATCTCGCCATGTCATTTTAAAAAGACCCAACTTTTCCTTAAATCGTAACTGAAGAAAAATTGTAAAAAAAAAGAAGTCTGTTTTGTAGAACTGCTAAAAGTGCAATTTCCAGTTTGATTTGTTCCACTTAATTTCCAGTTTACGATCTCTATAAATTAACGTACATACTTGCATTATAAACTATTTTTTTTCTCCCCTGACGAACTAATTTGTGTGCAGAATGTGTCACAGTCAGTGTCTTTTCCCACCCTTAATGGTCCTTGGGGGTATTACCTTCCCGGATTGGCTCGTATAGAGAAAATACATGCACAGTGACAAGAGGGACATTTCAGAATACTCCCACAGTGACTGAAGGAGCAACAATAATCTTGCAGGTCAGGAGAACTGACTGCAATGGACTTGGAAGAGGGTGTAGGTTTGTTGAACCTTTAAGTTGCTGCTATATATTTTGAGCAGTAAATTGCTGAACTGATTTCTTATTCTGACTTTTGTATTTTTTTTTGGTCTTGAAGATTACATCAAGACTGTTGTAATGAAGGTTCAGAACTTGATTCCTTCAGCAGTGCCAATACAGAATAGAAATCAAATTCACTTGTCATTTCCAGGTATCCTACCTCTAAAACAGCCATTCTCAACAGGGCCCTATGTTTTACCCCCAACTCAAGGGGCCACAACACTTTTAAGTAAAAACATTGATTTCTTTTTGCCCTTGTTACCAGAGGATCCCAAAACCCAGCAGCAATAAAAATTCACCAAGACAAATGGTTACTTAAGCAAAAATTATTTTAATTTTCTTTAAACATAAAACCAGGTTCAAACATTAACCTTTTACTATTAACTTAACTTTCCAGCAACCATCTCTCTTCCAGCAGCAATTGCTTGATCTCAAAATGAATATAATTTTCTTGTCAAAATAAGACAAGAGGATGAATCAGTAGAATATTCAACCCTTATTCAGAATTAAAATAACAAGTAGCTCGTCTGCCCAAAAAATTTAACCACTTTTCAGGCAAAACTGATTCCACCTGCATTGAATTCGTCCATCGTTATTGAATGAAGATCTACCGGGACCAATGCCTGAAGAGGGCACACAAAATCAGTGAACCGGTGCGGACTCGAAAGGCCAACATGGCCTGTTTCTGCTCTGTAAATGGTTATATGGTTAACCACCTTCTAATTTTAAGCGCATGTGTATGTAATGTGTATAAGTGCAGAAAAGTTATTTGATTCACAGTCCAATCTCACTTCTCACTCCTCCAAGTTCACTGGTATCAAGCAATTCTTGTACGGTGCACAGAATTTAACATTTATGTATTTTCACCAAGGTCTGGTGGAAACACTTAAATGGTTATCATTCAAGAAGGTTCCTGTCGGTTTTCAGAGAGAGATTTGTTGTATGATTGTCACAGACTGATTCCCTCCAATCAGCTACTTCAGTGTCTTGCCAAAGAAACTTGCCTCATCAGAGTTTTCCAGATGATAACCTCTTTCTTTCAGGTCACCACAGAGTTCCTTTTGTTTCCCTTATTTCAGGTGAAACACTCTAGCCAGCCATCTCCTCTTGTATGGACCACATGGATTGTTTCAACAGGCTGAACTCAGAACTCACAACCTGTCTTCAAAATGGGGTTTCAACAAGCTGCCAGCTTGCCATGTTGCAGAAACCAGTTCTTTCTCTCTCTCTCTCTTAAAGAAAGCCTGTTTGCGCTCTCTCTCTCTCTCTCTCTCTCTCTCTCTCTCTCTCTCTCTGCTTGCAAAACCACATGACCTTCTTAGAACAGCAAACTTCATTCAGACAGACTGCAGCACCGGACCCAATCTTCTGAGTCCGTTCATCTGTTGCTTTCAAAACAATAATTCATTAGTCTACAGCATATCCAATTAACACCTACTTGTGAAATCCTTATAGGTATTCTTCAAAGTTTTTGCAAAGGTACTCAGAGCCTGGACTGTCTGGCTTGAGAAGAGCTCTGGCATTTTAAATGAGATCTGTTTTCTGAAGTGTTTGTTTGTGACACACACTACCCCCACAGTCTAACTCCTTCAAAAACATATCTATATACAATATAAAATATAATCTGTCACACCTTTGTTTTTTACGTAGTGGTAGGAGAGAAATATGGAAAAAGACAAAACTTGACTGCTTCACAGGGAAGTGGGGTCATAAATTTTGAGCAGAGTCCTAACAGGGCCATATGCAAAATAAAGTTGAGCATGGCTGCTTTAAACCATCATGAAATGTTTGTACATTCAAGTGATAACCACATTGGAATTATGATCAGTGTAACGCAGCCTGCAGCATCACAGGCACCATCAAGGAATTTCTCAAGAAGTAGTTTCTTAAGAAAGCAGCCTCTATCCTCAAGGACTCCCACCACCCAGGCCATGCCCTCCTCACTCTGCTACCATTGGAGAAAAAGGGACAGGAGCCTAAAGACGAGCACACAGTGGCACAAGGGCAGCTTCTTCCCCGCTGCCATCAGATTCCTGAATGATCATTGAACCAAAGTCATTGCCTTACTTTGACATTTTGTGCACAATTTTTAATTTATTTTTGGAAGGTGGTTCTTATGAACGTTTGCACTGCCACAAAGCAACAAATTTCGTGACTTGTTCATGACAATAAATTCTGATTTTTATCAGTTTGGTTGGAGCAAAGGGAACATAATTTTACTCTTGTACTTGCAACCTGAACACTGAGATTTGATAGCTGCATCTATAATTTAACAAAACTGAGTTGCATTTAAACCTTATTCTGTACATGGTGAATTATTAATTAATGTAAGGCTGCCCCCTAGTGCAAAGACTCCACTGAAGCATTGGAAACAAGCTTGCCCCAGTAATTCATATTGCAATATAAATACCCAACAAGAATTTGAGAGGTTTAAGTTACATTATGTGGAACCATATCTTTTGAGTTTTAGATGTGAACTCATTTAACATTTTGATCATAAAATTGTAGTACTGGATTAAATTGCACAGATAACCTGGCAATGCATTCCAGACACCCACCACTCTCAGTGTTTAATAAAATCCTTGTGTGTGTCTCCCTAAACATTCCTCCATTCACCTTAAACTGGTATTTTCTATTCTTTCCCTGGGAAAACTAAGTTAAACTGTGGCTCCAATTCATTAAATTGCTTTGGCAGAGGGATTTTTTTTATTCTTCACATCAGAATCCGAATATATTGTCATGACCAAGTCATTAAATTTGGTGTTTTGGGGCAGCATATCATTGTGCAAACATTAATATTCTAACCATCTTATGACCTGACTGTAAAAAAAATAAAATAAAATAACAAGAACAGGGCATGAAAAGTAAGGCAGTGTCTTTGATTATTCAGAAATCTGATGGTAGTGGGGAAGAAGCTGTCCTTGTGCCACTGAGTGCTCGTCTTTAGGCTCCTGGAGGTAGTAGAATGAAGAGGGTGTAGTCTGGGTGGTGAGGGTTTCTAAGGATAGAGGCTGGGTTTTTTTTAAGACACCACCTCAAGTAGATGTCCTCGATGGAGTGAAGTCTGGTGCCCATGATGTCGCAGGCTGAGTTAACAAACCTCTGGAGTTTATTCTTGTCCTGAGAGTTGGCGCCTCCATACCAGGCAGTGATGCAACCAGCCAGAATGTTTTCCATGATACAGACTGTATCTCCTCCGTCACCTCAAAGCATAGCTGCTGGTGAGCCTTCTTTGTGATTGCATCAAGGTGGAGGCTTCTGGACAGATGCTTGGAGATGTTCACCCAGCAACTTTAAAATCAGCTCTTCAGAATTATGCCTAAACTGTAATGGTTTGGGTTTTTCCGCTCACGCATTGTCTAGATTGAATTTCTATTGCCGCTGGTCTATGTCGTAACAAATTGGCAACTGCTTGTAAACCTTAGAAAAAGAAGCCAGGTTATGTAAGTCATACAAATGACATCTCAGCTTTAAAATGACCGTGCAATAACAGGCCCTGCAGCCCATCATGGCCATGTCTACCATTGTATTTGACTATACTGGTCCTATTTACCTGCATTTGATTGGCAGCCTTCTATGTCTCAACAATTCAAGTGCTTGTCTGTATTTTTGAGTTGTGAACATACCTGCTTTCATGACCTCCTCGGGCAGTGTGTACTGGATTCCATCTACTCTTAGGGAAAATAATTCTACCCCACTATCCCTTCTAAATCTCCAACCTCATTTTAAACCTGAGTCCCTCTTGGTTTAGACACTCACACCAAGGGAGAAAGATCTGCACCCTCTACTCTCATAATTAAGTATCATCATCCCGCAGCTTCTGCCCCAGGAAATATAGACCTAACCTCTCATTGCCCTTTTTAAGTTACTACATGTTGCCAGATTCTTGTGTATGAATTTGTGACATGGTGCAGTTTCAATGGGTTTTCAAGGAATAGCACAAACCTTCCACCTGGCTCTTTGAAATGTGGTAGATGTTGAGAACCAGGATGTGTACTGAGTCTCAGGAGTCCTGATCGGAAACTCCTGGAATTGACTGTCAATTCATCTCCACAGTGCTGCTTCTCTTGATGAATCCCTCCAGCTTCTTGTTTTGCTTGTGAAAGTTGCTAGTTTTCTTGTGGGTCCATTGGAACTGCCTCAATTCACAAAACAAAATGTCTGGAAATTTATGTTAGATGGGCAGTGTGGTTTTGCATGTCTGGAGATGTTGTGTAATCTCTCCCATATTAGCAGGAAGGCTTGCAATCTGTGGGCTGAGATGGTTGCATTACAGCTGACATGTTCATTGTAGGCCTCATACTTTGTCCACTTTGGGGTTGTAATATTTCAGCCCAATGCATCCCACATCTGCATATTTGGTTGTTAAAGCTATCTCAAGAGTTCAGCATCATCCTTTGGGATCAGTCCCATTTCCTTGGAATGCCAGTCCAGAAACACTGTTGACTTCAGGCTGACAAGATCTTACTCTGCTGTTCTTCAATGGCTTAGGGGAGAGATTATTTCCAGACTGTGGCATAAATGGGGTTTGGGAGGTGTTGAAGGGCAGGTGGGAGAGAACAGGTGACAGAGTGAGGAAGGGAAGGGAAAGCGTGAGAGATTCTTACCCAGCAGCAAAGAGAGACATTATATCTGGCCCTGTGGATTCTCCCTCTGAATGCAGGGACTTTCATATTCTGCATTGTAAAGCCCCTGGCCAGAGGTCATGATCGCAATGATGCTGGGGACTGGGCCAGGAGAATCCATCTCCACAGCAGATTACCAGACTAGCCTGGGGGGTGGGGGGGGGGGGGGGGGAAAGCTTTGATAGGTACAGATTCACAGCAACTTCAGTAAAACTATGTATACTTGCCTGTGATGTGGAGAATGCACTTGCTGCTATGTTTCCACACAATCCGATGGCAATCTGTTTTCATTGCTAAGACCATTTGGGTGATTTGCTGCTTCCTTCTGTGAGGGAACAAATTGAGCCAGAAGATCATTTGGAAATCTGTTATATTTGAAGAGGACAGGACTCCTAATGGCATTGCGGAACAGAGGCATCTGGGGGTCTCGGGTCCATTAATCCCTGAAAGTGGCCACTCAAGTGGAAATGGTGGTAAATATGGCACATGATATTATGGCTTCAATGGGCAGGGCATTGAGTATGAGTAAGGAAGTTGTGTTGCAGCTCTATAAAACTTTGCTTAGACCACCCTTGGTACTATGTGCAATTCTTGTCACCCCATTGCAGGAGGATGTGGAGACTTTAAAAAGGGTACAGAAGAGATTTACCAGGATGCTGCCTGGATTAGAGAGTATGAGCTAAGGGAAGAGGTGGGACAAACCTGGGTGGTTTTCTCTAAAGGCTGAGAGGAGACCTGATAGAGGTGTGTAAAATTAAGAGACTCATAGATAAGGTAGACAGTCCGAATCTTTTTCCCAGTGTAAAAGAAAGTCAAACGATGAGGGATTTTAATAGAGGGATGAAAGGTTATGAGGGACTTTGATCAGGTGGACAGCCAGAGGATATTGGTTTAAGGTGTGTGGAGGAAAGTTAGCAGTTAGTTTTGCTTTGCAGAGAATGGTGGATGGCTGGAATGCATGGTCAGAAGAGATAGTGGAGGTTGGTACCATGGAGACATTAAAAAAATTCTTAGATAGGCACATGGAAGCAATAAAATAGAGGTGCGGAAAAAAAATCAGATTGTTCTGGAGTAGGCTCACATAGGTCAGCACAACATCATCAGCTGAAGAGCCTGTACAGTGCTATAATGTTCCATGTTCTTGGTATACAAAGATGTAGGGTGTGTTGCTCTTTAAGTGGCATTGATTTGCTAGTTGGACATGTCAATTGTAGCAGGCACCATATGCACTGTGAAGCAGATGCAAGAAGACACGTCACGAGGACAGGATCAGCCTGTATTCACTATTGGAAGGAATTCTACATGTCGTGTTCTGAGGATTGTGCCATCCGCTTGCTTGCTGTGCAAAAAAAGAGAAGCAGAAGTGTATTCAAATTAGTTTTAGGTGAACAGAAGTAATGGGTATAACTTTCACACAGGAAGTTGTATCCAGGCAAAGATGATTGGGTTAGATTTTAAAAGTAGGTCACTGAGTTGTCATGTCCTTAAGGAGAGATAGCTGTAGCCCTTTTCACACTGGCACCTTATCCTAGTAATTGACAACCAGTCTACCGGTTAAAGGTCCAGTGTGAAAGCTTTTTAATTGGCATGATGTTATGACGTCCAGTGCCAGTTCACTAGACGTGGGATATGTAGTCTATCTATAGAGCCGCTACATAGGCATCAAATCACGCCGGGGATGATACAACCGAGGTAGGCTGTATCGTCCCTGGCGTCAACTGATGCCTGCGTGCCAATTAGAGCAGTATGAAAGGGAATATCCGTGGACAAGGCAGTGATACATTGATGACATTATTGCATGAGTGCAGGAATGTGAAGGAAGCAAAAGATGAAAAAGGTATAAACTTTGCCAACCTATATAAACATTTATAAATTTCTAAAGGACCATGGGAAAGTCACAGAGAGAGGAAGCAGATCTGCCCTCCCAGAATTCCATGGGGCAGAGAAACCCCTTCAAAAGTGCTCCATGTCTATAGCCCTTTCTCTGCCCCATGGAATTCTGGGAGGGCAGGTCCACTATCACTCCTTCCCACAGCCTTTTATAAATTTATAATGGTTTATATAGGTTGGCACAACGGGATGAAGGGCTCATACTGTGCTGTACATAATGCTTAATTATGTTATAATTAGGCATGATTAATTTTGTTTAAATACAAGATCATAGTACATTGATCAGGTCTTAGGGCAAGTCCACCATCGCCTGATGCATCACTCAAACATCACCAGTAGAGGACAGAATTCACTATCCCTGGGGATGCCTTGAGATGAGTGTGAAAGCACTGAGAACCGGTTAACAGTAATCCAGTTTGAACAGCAAAACCGGCTTCCTTAACTGGTTCACTGAACGGTCAATCCACTGGTTAGCCGGTGTGAGAAGGGCTTGAGTCTTGGCAGTCTGTCTTTGTGAGGTTCTGTGATTTTTGGCTGCTTGACTTGCCCATTTCAATAAATTATTATGGATTAGTCACGCAAATCACTTTAGAGTCTTGAAAGGTCTGTGCTCAATACTTGCCACTTTCTTGAGTAAAGAGCAAGATAGCTTGTATACGTTAACTTGTTGAGATAAAAGGTATCCTCTGGCAGTGAAGGATTCTTCTGTGGCTCCAACGATTACTACTCCTTGAATATGGAAATGTGTACTGTGGAGATCATGGTCAAAGCAGCTGGAGTTCTCCTCTGAACTTGCACATTTCTGCCAGGATACCTCACCTACCTGATATAAACCCATTGTTTGAAGTCCACGAGCAGTGCTTCAAATGCCCAGTATGACGTGAGGGCATTCTCTACTGTGCAGTTTCTCCAGCAAGAGTACAAGCACAACCAACACGTTTGCCTGTGATCACAAATGCTGCAATGTGTTGCAAATTAGATTGGAAACCTTTTGTCCATTGCAGTGAAAGCAGAAGAAATAAATGTCTGACTTCCTTTGGGAATTACTCTAGCTCAGACTATTGTCAACACAAGGAGATGGCTGTGTTTAATTTAGGCTTGCAGCCTATGCCACTGCAAGGGCAAAGGCTTTCACAAAGGAAATCGTGCACAAATAACCCCTGGAGAACTCTCAAATTCTACCATTGAGAATGTAAGGAAGAGCAACGACATCGGGGCTCATTCTCCTACAAGATTGCAAATGCTGGAATCTTAAGTGAACAAAACTGATGGAAGAATTTGGTTGGTCAGACAACACCCATGTGTACAAATGGTCAATTAACATTTTAGTTCTTAATCTTTTATTTGAATACGATGTATATAAAGGGGTGGGGAGAGAACCTGGGGGAGTCTCACTAAAGGATCAAATTGACTGTTTAACTGAGTTCCTCTGGAAATATTTTTTGATTTGTACTGCTATTCATCTAAAATTACAATGGGCTTTTCTTTGGTACAGAAGGACAATGTTTCCTCCATCTAACAGGGAATTAGAGATTATTATTTAATCCTGGATAGAATGTTAGTGTGCATTCTGCAATGTCTGTGTGATATAAACATGAACAGGAGCAAGAATGGGTCTGCTCCTTTCAATGATTATAGCTCAGATTTTACCTTGTTCATTTTTTTCAGCTTGTTCCTTGCACCTTTCAAGATGGATCTTCTCAACAATTGAGCATCTATAACCCCTTGAGGTAAAGAATTCCAAAGATTGATAATTTCTCACAGAGCCTGAAATGGCCAACCCCTTTGTAAAGGTTAAAACCTTGATTGTTTTATTAGTTTTATGACCATCCCTTTAAGATTGTTGTATGCAGATTTACCATAATCACTACAATGTCATGTGTCGTAATATCTGAGTGTACGAGGAGCTTGTTCTCATTCTTGGACTAACCGTGGAAGAAATGCGAGCACTCGAGGAACTTTTCTTTGAATCGTTATTAGAATAAGATGCAATTTGGAATATCGTTGCTTGCTTTCCTTGAAGACGACATATTTTTGAAAATGGGAAATACAAGAAATTGGAATGTGTCATCTACATCTTTTATTCCAAGTGTTATATAAAATTGTGAACTTTGTTTGGAAGAAAGAATCATAGAAATTTGTCTGAGAGAATTTACACCCAGATTTAAAATCGAAAAGCTTCAAGAAAGTTTAGTTCTGTGAGAAAATATGTCTGGAATTTTACAGTTAGAGCATGTCTGTCTGACTACAGGAACCTGTAACCTTGAAAGTGAGGTAAAAGCTCTCTGATTTGCAGAAGCAAAGAGCCATCAACAGGAAGCTCAGAACCTTTGTTCCATAAACTTAGATAACACAGCCATTTGGTGTGAACACACAGAACACAGAATTAAGACAGCCAGAAATACACTTAAAGGGACCATACAAAATAAAAATTTGTTTACAGTTCCAAGAAGAAGTCAGGAGAAGTCAGGCTGCAGTGTGAAGAATTGAAGATGGAGAAGAAGTCTTGTCAAGGCTAAAGACCTCGAGCATACAGCTCCTCTCACAGAGCTGTTTGGTCATGAGTTGAGCCAGCAAGGCTTGGTGGAAGGTTGGAGTCAGTGACCAGGGAAGAAGATTCTGTTAAAGCACTGCAGACCTCATTAGCTGACTTGGAGGTTAGTGGAACTGGAACAGATGAATATACATTGCAAAACCCCACTGGTGCTGTACCGAGCGAAATGCTGAAGATAGAGACTCAATCAGCGGTATCTGAAAGTTCAGATGTGAATCCTGTTGACAGGGTTATGAGCGCAGAAAGAGCATCAAATATAAAAGCTGAAATGAAGATTCAGCAAGAAGAACAAAAAAGATTACTGAATAGAGAGAAAAGTCTAGAGCTTGAGGAACAACGTACTATGAAGATGGTCAGAGTAAAAGCATTAGCTCAGGCTTCTGCAAGATCTATCACTCGAAGTGAAATACCCAAGGGGCCATCTCCTAACATTCCAGCAGGTCAATGAGTACCACATCCACAAGAAATGAGTATTCTTGAGGAAGGAGCCACAGGTGGCCCTGGTAGTGCTTGAATGTTGATGAGCCACCCGTGGAAAGAGCTAGCGACATTCTATCTTTACTGAGCACACATTTTATGAATCTTCCCAAAAGGAGAGCACTTCAAGCAGGTGCAACCATGCGAGTTGATCATACTCAACAATTGATGTCTCTTTGTGCTGCTGAAGAACCAGTGACAAGTCAAGGATCCCCACCAATGCCATCACTTGCATATCAAGGTCCAACATCTATGGCACCAGTTCAAGTTCTGTATGCTCCACTGATAACAAGACAACCAGTCGCAAGCCATGGTGGACAAGACATTGGCATAACAAAATGAAATTTCTGCTATGTTAGCACAGCAACAAGTTTCATATGGTTTACCTAAGAAGGAAATTCCAGTTTTTAATGGTGATCCATGAGAATATCTGAGTTTATGAAATCCTTTGAACATCACATTGAAAGTAATACTTAAAAACTCTAAAGATCGTCTGTATTATCTGGAGCAGTATTCTGGAGGACAGGTGAAGGATTACTCAAAAGTTGCCTATATATAGATCCAGATCAAGGTTTTAAAAGGGCAAAAGAATTATTGCATTATCATTATGGCAATGAGCATAAAATCACAAGGGCCCATATAGACAAGATTCTTGGCTAGCAATAAAATCAGAGGATGTAAAGATTTTACAAACATATGCAGTCTTTTTGAGAGGATGTTGTAACACAATGGGAAGTAGTGTACATTTTCAAGAGCTGAATTTGGTTGCTAATTTGACAATTATTGTCAATAAATTACATTATTAGTTGAAGAATTTATGGAGAACAAAAAGATGCAGAGCTTAAGATGCTTTCCAAAAGGGTCGCTACCTATGAGGATGTTGTACAATTCTTGGAATGGCATGTGCACGTTTACACCATACCAGTATTTGGAAATATTAAGGATACTTCAATAGTTCCTAAAGATGTAAAGAAGTCTAAATCATTATCTCAACAGAAACCAAAGGGAAGTACATTTCTTGTTGCTGTGTCAGATACAAGCACAAGAAAGAACAAGGAAACAATGGAAAAAGATCAGACTACTCAGGAAAGCTGTTTGTATTGCAAAGATAAACATGGTTCAGAAAGATATTCACGATTGGGGGGGGGAAGTCATATGATGAGAAATTAACTTTTTTAAAGAAGAATGGAATATATTTTGGTTGCTTGTGTAAAGGACACATCAGCAAAACTTGTAACAAGCGACTCAGTTGTGATGTATGAAGTTTAAAGCATCCCAAGTTACTGTATACTCAACGAAGTAAAGTCGAGAAGGATGTCAAACAATCTCTGAATCCAAGACTAAAGCCTCAGGGGATGCTTCAGCTTCTGTTCAGACAAACAATCTTATTGGAGCCAGTAACAAAGCTCTTTCGATAGTTCCTGTACAGGTTAAAGCTAAAAAAGGAAGTTTCATACTGAAGACCTATGCATTTCTTGATCCAGAAAGTACCGCATAATTTTGTACTGTTGAATTAATGAATAAACTTAATCTTCATGGTAAAAGATCACAAATCTTGTTGAAGACAATGAGTGATGAAAGGAACATTGAAACTAATATAGTTTCAGGTTTACAGACTGCCAAATTGGATAGCAATGAATTTTGTGATCTTCCAAGTGTATTTATTCAGAAGACTATGCCTGTGAATAGGGGGAGTATTCCATCTCAGGACTATATCAAACAGTGGGATTTGTTTACCCAAGATTGATGATAAAATTGGTATGTTAATTGGAATAGATGTACCAAAGACTCTCTAACCTCTAGAAGTAATAAGGAGTCAAAATGACAGACCTTATGCTGCGAGAACATTGCTCGGATGGACAATTAACAGACCATTAGGAGGAAAAATTAATAATGATCAGGTGTTGTCAAATGGATTGTGATGTTCCACCTATTGAAAGAATTCTGGGAGTGCAATGATGTGTTCAATCTGATGTTTTCAGATTCAAAATTGTCTTGAAAGAACAACCTTTAACAAGAGGTATTCTTTCAATTGTAAGCTCAATATACGATCCTTTGGGAATATTGGCACCAATCGTATTAATAGCCAAGAAACTTCTGCAAGAATTGTGCAGAAGACTATTTGGATGGGATGAAGCTATACTCGATTCCATTGCACATGATGGGATGAATTAGATTGAGAGTCTTAAAATGTTAGAAAATTCTGAGGTCGACAGATGTTTTAAATCAACAGACTTTGGAATTGCCACATTTGCTCAGTTACACAATTTTGCTGACACAAGCAAAGATGGTCATGGTACTGTCAGTTATTTACTACTGCGAAATAATCAAGAGCGAGTACATTGTGGATTTGTAATGGGAAAAGCCAGTCACCATACCTTGAATGGAATTGACTGCTGTTACTAAGGCAAGCAAAATGGACTCTGTGTTAAGAAGAGAATTACAGATGGAGTTAGCAGATTCTGTGTTTTAGTCTGACAGTACATCAGTGCTTAAATACATTAATAACAAAACTGAGGTTTCGTACCTTTGTGACTAACAGAATTAATTAGATTGAGAAGGTTTTGCATGTTAAAACAGTGGATAATCCAGCTGCCATAGCTTCTCAGGGATCAAAAATTCAATAGTTTCTGAAAAGAGTCAACACATGGGTGTTCGGTCCTCAATTTCTTTTGTAATTTCAGGAAGACAGGCCTCAAAATCGAGAAGAGTTAAAAGAATTGTCAGTAGAGGATCCAGAAATCCAAAACACTAATTTTACAGGAGCTCAACTAGAGTTATGAAAGACAATTCAAATTTGGAATCAACATCAAATTCATGATTCATTACTTCAAAAGGAAATTCATTGGATATTTAACCCACCCCCAGGATCACATCATAGTGGTGAGTGGGAAAGAATAATTGGATCAATCAAGAAAATTCTTAATTCCATTTTAAATAATCAAATGCTGAATGATGATGATCTTCAGATGTGAGATTGAAGCTATTTTAAATAGTCGTTCAATAACTAAAGTTACTATCGAATCATCTTTTACTTCTGAAATCTAAACTTTTAATGGCTCTGGGTCAATTTCAGAAATAAGATATTTATACAAGATGCAGATGGAGAAAAGTGCAGGTTATTGCGGATTTAATTTTGAAAAGATGGGTTAAAGAATATCTTCCATTATTACAAGGAAGACAAAAATGGTCTATAGCTGAATGCAATTTTGTATGCAGAGTGTGACAGATTATGTTATATTTTGTATTGTATAAAGATATGCTATTGCAAGATAGATTGTGGGGTTTTTAGTTCGGTCACACACAGATACAAACATTTCAAAACAGATCTCATTTAAAATGCAAGAGCTTGGCTCAAACCACACAGTCCAGGCTCCAAGTGCCTTTGTAAATACTTTGAAGAATGCCTGTAAGGACTTCACAAGTAGGTGTTAATTGGACATGCTGTGGAGTAATGGATTATTGTTTTGGAAAGCAACAGATGAACAGACTCGAAGATTGGGTCCGGTGCCGCTGTCTGTCTGAATCCAGTTTGCTCTTCTATGCAGCTTTCTCAGAGAGAGAATTCAGTTCTACAGTTCAGCAGCAGCTGGGACTGGAACAGGACAAGCTGCCAAACTTGTGGACAAACCCCATTTTGGAAGACTGGTTGTACTTTTTGACTACAGCCTTTTCAAAGCCCTTGTGGTGCATACAAGAGGAGATGGTTGTCTGTGTAGTGTTTCATCTGAGATAAAGGAAACACAAAAGGAACTCTGTGGTGACCTGAAACAAAGAGGCTACCATGAAAAACCTTGATGGGGAAAGTTTCTTCGGCAAGACACTATAGTGGCTGATTGGAAGGAATTAGTTTGTGTTCAACAAGCAACAAATCTCTCTCTGAAAACAAAAAAAGAACCTTTCTGAGCATTAACCATTTACCCTTCAAGCACCAAAGCCTGGTGAAGATTCATAAATGTTAAATTCTGTGCACAGTGTAAGAATTGCCTGCAACCAGTGAACTTGGAGGAATGAGAAGTTAGATTGGACTGTGAATCAAATAACTTTTTTGAACTTATACACACATTACATACATGTGTGCTTAGAATTAGAAGGGGGGTTAAGAGTAATAAGTTAAAGTTTGATCTTGTCTTTATGTTTAAAGAAAATGAAAAGTAACTTTTGTTTAAGTAACCATTTGTCTTGGTGAATTTCTATTGGGGTCCTATGGGCCCAATAACAGGAGGCATTGTAATTATTATGGATGATTCTGCACCAAAAAATTCTTGGTTGCTGGGAAGAATCACGGAAACAGCTCTGGACAAAAAATGTTTTGTTCAGCAAGTATGGATTAAAACCAAGATTGGTTCTGAAATCTTTCTTTTACAAGAAACAAAGCTTTAATTTCTAATTTTATTCTTACCATAGTTATTTTTGTATCTGTAATAGTAAATTACTAATTATTCATTAATGTCTATTATAATAATTAGGGGCCGTAATGTAAAGATTAAAAGTTTGTGTTTACTTTAATTAGATTTATGATTATCCCTTTAAGAAAGATTATGTGTAGAGTTACTATGATGTCATATGTCGTAAGATCTAAGCATACGAGGAGCTCGTTCTCATTCTGAGAGTAACCATGGAAGAGGTGTGAGCAATCGAAAAACTTATCTTTGAATCATTAAGATGAAATTCTGAATATCGTTGCTTGCTTTCCTTGAAGATGACATTTTTGAAAATGGGAAATACAGGAGATTGGGAAGTATCATCTACACCCTTACATGAGACTATAGTCCCAGTTGTTAAGCCAGATGAAACCACCTCTTGGCAATGACAATCCACTTAAATCTTGTATTTTTTGATTAGATCACTTCTCATTCCTCTCTGCCCTGAACATCTCATGTCTGCAATTAAATGGTGAATCTACATTTTACCAACTTCAAGTAAATTCTTTGCCTGAGTACTGTTTGTATTTACCCTTTGCCCCTTATTTTGTTTAAGTTTCCCTCTGGCTTTTTCTGCTTCAAAGAAAACAACCCAGTCTCTGAAACACTCCAGCCTAGGCAACATCCTGCAACTCTCCTCTGCGCACTCTCCAATGCAATTTCATCCTCTTGTGTGGCAACCAGAACCATACCTAGTGCTCTGGCTTAGTTAATGTTTTGTGTAGTTGCACCATGTTCAAAAACTGTGCCTGAGGTATGGAATGCAAGCACCCTTACTGCTCTGATTCTCTGTGTTACCTAAGGTCCTACCATTGATCGTTCATGTCTAAGTCTGGTATTCAGTGCAATTTTCAGGATTAAATTCTATCTTCAATTTCTCTGCTTGCCTCTCTAACCAGGTGGATTGTTTTCATGTTCTGACTCCATTGATAAAGAAGGAATGATATTTTCCAAGCAACTGTGTGCAACCTGCAGGCAAATCTTCTGGTTGGTGGAACTCTCTTTCTGCTGTTGCTTTGGCCTTTTGAGGGGCAGAAGTCAAACATCCAGCAGTAAACTTGTTGAGAGTGAGAGGCCTGTCAATTAAAAACTGCTTTGTCCCAGATAGTGTTTTTTTTCTTAAATATTGTTGGAATTGGGCTTATGTATAAAGAGGAGGCAATGCCACTGGTAATGCCTTGCTAACCATGATCATACTTGTGAAGATGCAGGTTTAAGAGTACTGCAGCACAAGTTCAACAACTTGACTAAATTTTTATGTCAATGCCTGAAATTGAAAGGCTGGTATGAATAGTTTTCAACTACAATTAACTGTCTTGAAACAAGTGATATTTGAATTGTTCCTGATTGTCTCCGCATACATCAAATTGTCAACAATTTTAGATTATTTTCTCCATCTTGTCTCTTATGCTTGGGCAATGTTTAAAAGTTCCAAATTGAATGATACCTTTGTACTTGTGGCAACTTCAGACCCAAGAGTTTGTCTATTCAATTAACCTTCCTGGTTCTGAGCTGGAATAAAATATACTATAAAATTCCTGCAGTTTGATCACCAGTCTATTCTTAAATCATGTCATCATTGCTAGATTTTTTTTTAAAGAATTCAGCTGGCTCTAGAAACTTTATTTAAAAAAAAAATTGCTATATCTTGAGCCAATTGTATTTTTCCCTGTTAATGGTCTCTAGATTAACGTTCACTTCTCACTGTTTTGGTACTATGGTATTAATCAAATCTTAAATTGAAGCTTTTCTCAACTTGGAAGGCTTGAGATATAACTAACTGGAATACTTTTTTCAACACATACATTCACTGCATTGTGTTTAGCCACGTATGTTCTTGGATTTGAACTGCAGTGACTGGAATTAATTATTCATTGGAAGAAAAGGTGAAAATTTATGGCGTCAGGAAAAAGGTAATGAAATATTAACTGTTTAAATGGGCATGCACGCAACACAATGCTTTGAAGATAATGGGCAAAGTGGACCTCAAATTAGAAACAGCTCCCATAGAACTTTACAGCACAGAAAACAGGCCATTCAGACCTTCAAGTCTGTGCCAAACTATAATTCTGTCTAGTCCCATCAACTTAAACCCATTTCATATCCCTCCTATCTCTCCATGTACCTGTCTGAATGTTAAAATTGAGCCCACCTTCATCACTTTAGTTGACAACTTGTTTCACACTCCCCTCCACATCTGAGTAAAGAAATTTCCCCTGATGTTCCCCTTAACCTATGTCCAGTCTATCTATACCCATGCTGTTGAATCTTTGCTTGTTTTCAAGTAATAACGGCAAAATACTACACAAGAAATATCTTTTTTTTAATGTGGTTACCAAAATCAGTTACTATTAACAAACATTTAAGGTTACAAAAAAAGTTTTCAAAAGTTCAATGGTAGATATTATGGTATATAGATAAAATGGTAGTAGGCTACCGCACAGGTTTAACTTGCCAACTTGATGGCAATCAAGTTCTTACTGACAAGCACTGAATCAAATGAACAAGTACCCTTATAGAACTAACTCCAAGAACTTTGATTAAAAGGTTACAAAGAAAAAAGCAGCATTATTTTTGAGTTAGATTCATAAGGATAGTTTGACTTCACTTTGGCTGTTAATTTATAAAAATATCAGCTCTCATGGAATCAGTGTAATTTTCATTCCATTGAAAAACATTAATACTCCAATGTTTTATAGAGGGCATGATTTATTCTTCCAGATTACCACCCAAATTGTGGTATTCTATTCTGTGAAGTTGTTTTTAATATTTCTACCTGAACTGAAGTTAAATACTGAGGAGTGCTCTAAGCATCGTTGAGGGTTAGCAATTTGAATAGCAGCAGACTTGAACATATTGTTACTTCATATTTCTCAGAACTAGATCCCTAATTACAAGTAAAATAGTCAAAATGCAGCTTTATTTTTAAAACTGCAAATCTCAACGAGTTTTTTCATCCTCTCGAAAACCATTGGCTAAGAATATCATTGCTATTTTGAATCCCCTGTGCTACTGCAGCTCTTTACACTAAGTTACAAGGCAACTCATCTTGAAGGATTCAAAGATGGAAAAAAGGTAATTGTGCTATTTGAAAAGTTTAAAATTCTACACTTCAGAGCAAATTATAAATAACACATCTAAGTATTGTAAATTGCTTGTTTTTGGAAGGAAGATAGTAGTTTGGGACATGATACACAAAATTAACAGCAAGTTATCTGCTTTGTTTATCCACTCATTGATTTTAAATTTGTATTTAATGCACAGTATTTTTTAATGTCAAATTTTTAATAGTCTAAGTTACTAGTCATCAGATGTACACCATAAAATTTCTGGAATTATTAACTAAACAATCATTTTGTGGTCATTTTGATCAACCTAAATAGTCTTTGTCTTGAAGTTCTCATTAGGAGAGAACTGTTAGAGTAACTGTCCCCTTTGTACGTTTGAGAATACTGACAGCTTCTTCGTGCGTAACACCCTCTAGATTTTGCCCATTGACAGCAATGATTTGGTCACCACGCTTCAAACGGCCATCTTCAGCAGCTGCTCCCTGGAAATTATAAAATCCTTCCGTCAGGTCAGTCCATGGTGACCTCCCGATCACGCAACACAGATATAGGAAAAAATGCATCTATTTATTACATCTATTTTTTATTTCCTGTCTAACATTGCAGCACAGAACAATCTTTGATGCAATTGCTGTAATGTAACATCTTTTGCACATTTCTGGAATATTCTTAATGAATTTTGTCTAACTTAATTAGCAATCAAATCTTGTCCCATCATCAGATTCTGTGACTGCTGGAGAGCATAAGGGCAACTCTAAATTATTTTCCACTTGTCAAGATTTGTGAACCCTGGAACCCATACTTATGAAAATTAATAACTGCCCCATATTCTAGTAATTAAGATGACATTTAAATAGTGCAACACTTTTAATATAATAACTTAATGGAAAACTATATTAACCCTTCATTGAAACTATATCTGAAGGGCATTGTAGTACCAATGCATTAGAATTCTAAACATGTTAGTTATTTGCTTACCTTTGCAAAGACTGTTTTAACATAAATTGGTAGATCGCCATGAGGACTACCATATCCACCGACAATGCTAAAGCCCAGGCCATCTGCGCCTCTGTCTAAAGTAATTGTCTTGTATTGTGGTGGCCTGAAGAATGAGGGAAACAGCCATGTGTCAGTGCATATTTACATTGTTTCAAGTAGATAATTGGACTTGTACTATATATATGTAAAATTTAAAAGTAATCATTATAACCTCTTGGCATCCAGATCTTTCTGATACCTTTTTTAAAACTATTTTCTTCACCACCATATCACTGCTTAGTTAGAATGTCCTTTCTGATGTAGTCCATCTTCAATAGTGTCAATTAGACGTCAATTCTTAATGGTCTGAGGTCCCTCCACTTCCCTTGAGAAGAGGCCCCACTAGGTTCCATACACCGACCCAATCACTTGGCTGAAATCATCCTCTTATTCAACTCTGATTACTTGATTGAGCTTTGGTTTTCTAATTAATTGGATTTTTATCTTTTACAAAGTACTTACGCTAGGTCATCATGAAGGATGCTGCTTGGTGTCAGCCCTGACAGGGAAAGGGTAGTTGCTGCGTGTTCCTGTTGCTGATTAGTTATTACGCTAACATCACCACCTGCAACAACCTAAGAACAAAATTTTACACAATGGTTTGTGTGGTCTGATGCTGTACAGAGTACCCTGCATTACTGCAGAACAGGTCATAGAAATTTGCTTTTACGGAATTCACAAATCACTATCAAATAATTTGAGATATATAAAAAGTCATTATGGATATTTTGGGGGGGGGGGTGGTGGAGAAAAGAGAAATAAACAAATTTTGTCAAGGACCCACATTATGGGGAAAATACAAGTTACTTGCAATTTTGACCTAAAGCACATATTCGTTGCACTGTACTTGGCTAACATTCAGAGTTTTCCAGACCATGCTTTGATTGTAGAAAGACTTTTTTTATTTCCTTAAGATATTATCTCAGGAATTGAGTTACAAACACATCAATGCAGAGGTAAGATGGAGTTGAACTGCAGTTTTCCTCATTTCAACAGTGATTTTGGGGCACAATGCTTTTGCAGTACAGGTACATACAAGTTAAATAATTACAGCCAGATGAGAACTTGCTACCAATAACAAGCCATTTGTGGATTTACCATCGTTAACTAACTACCAAGTACCTCAATGTCAAGGTCTTGCTTAATGTGGGTGGAAGAAGAAGAAGCCCTGCTCACAAATTAGCTGTAGGATGCTTTGACAGCTGGTTAAAGGCAACCCATTTGTCACAAGTAAGGGATATTTTGATGTTGCTGCTATTAAAACAATTGAAAAGTAAAAATTAACTTTTTAAAAGTGAGCTTAATTCAAATAATCTAGTTTCCTAGATCCTTGTAAATGTTTCTTTTCACTGAAATTAATGGGCCGGAAGGTCCTTCTACCATGCTGCATCCTCATCAGATCTATTGGCAGGCAGATTCTATAGTACAGTAAACCCCTTGTTATCCAGAATTTAAGCAACCAGCAAAAAAAAATTGAGGGAATTAAATATAGTACAACTCCAATTATCCAAAATGATCGGGACTGGGCCTATTTCAGATAAACGTTTTTTTCTTCTTCGGAGAACTGGTCATTTTTTAAAAACAGCCAGTAGCAACAGCAAATCACTTGTAACAGTGTTTAAAATACAACATCCAACAAGTGAAAGCTTTTGAAGCATTAAAATAATGTTTAATACTCACCAAAAAAAAAATGTTGGCCACTGACATTTCCCCACTGGGAGTCCTGGAGCTTGAGGTACCTGTTGCCGCCGGGAGCCCAAGGTCTGCCTCCTGTCGGCGCTAGCAGTCTGCCATCCCTGATCAGTTCAGCTCAAATTTTCAGATAAATGATTTCTGATTTGTTTCGGATATCCTAATTTATCCGAATTTAAAAAAAAATTGGATATCTGAGGACTTCAGATAATTGGACTTGTACTATATATATAAAATTTAAAAGTAAATAAAAGTTTAAAATTGTAAAAGTAAATGTTCTCTGAAGTAACACAAACTCTTGGTGAAGATGGGAGCAAATATTCAGCCAGTGGAGTGTCTTAGTTGTCCTTTGCGTGGCATCAACCAATTCTTCGTCTTGGATGACAACATTTTATTCAAACTGCTGCTACAAGCACTGTTGGAGGGACTCTCAACGTATCTCCTTATCCCTGGTTTGGAAGTCTTTATCTGTAAACTTTGGGTGGGGATATTATGATGGTGAAACTGTTAATTTTGCTATAGCACCAGTGACCGGGGTTCAAATTTTGTAAGTTTCATGAATTATCTAATTAAAGTGAACTTGACATATAATTAAGGACTACAGTGTTATTTTTGTTTCAAATTACTTTACATTTTGCACTGTCTTTTAAACTATTTAATGCTGGTGTATTAGTAAGAGTGAGTCTCAAGCAATGGCAAACTCCCTTAACTGGCATCTACCAATCCCTGAAGGTCCCGGATACCAGGGGTTTTTACTGTATCATTGTTGGGTATTGCTGCAAGCTTGTGTTTTGATGCTGGACTCCACAAGGAGGCCATCTCCAGAGTGTTGGGGAAAATGCTGGAGTTTGTAGCTTCTGCATTAAAGGGACAATCCATTTCAGCAGTATCACAGAGGAATTATTGATATTTCCTAGTAAGCAGTAAGTCAATATTAATTAAATATCAAATCTTACTTGTGCATAAAATTTTGTTTTACCTGTAATTCAATTCGTCCTGAAGCGCTTTTCAGTAAGTTGACTGCCTGGGCATGGGTCACGCCCTCTGTAGGTTTTCCACAAATACTTACAATCATGTCTCCAACCTATAATTAATAAATGGGATTTAAAATAAGAATCCTTTTGCTTTTGGACTGAACTGAGTGATAACGCACAGAATTGCTGGAAAGCAGCATCCGTGAGGAGAAGTGGTCGATCAACATAGCAAGTCACAGCCCTTTGTCGAGGTTAAGATAAAAAAAAAACATATTATCAAGGGGAAAAGAGCAAGAGGGAGAAACCGCTGGGAAGTTGACAAGAAATGCAAGAGAAAAAAAAAATACAGGAATGAGAAAAGAGATGGAAAAGTGAAATCAGATTGGGGTGGGGTGATGAATACTTAAAATTGGAAAAAAAAAAAATCAATGCAAAAGCTGTGGAGGAATAAATATTTTTCCTCAAGTTTATGTTTGGCATGGTGAGGCTGAGGAACGGCAGTGTCATTGTGGGACAGTTGAGGGAGGTAAAATGTTGGACACCAGTGAGCTTTAGTTTAGACCGAGAAACCAATTGTAGGTTTTCAGCAAAATAGTCACCTAATCCCTGTTGGGTCTCACTCATGTAGGAGGCCACACCGTGCACCACGGCTTAGGTTGCACAATGTACGTGTAAAGCTCTGCCTCACCTAAATGGACTATTTGTGGCCCTGGCTAGAGGTGTAGTGACAGGTTTTGGGACTACTTTGCATAGATTTTGATATGGAAGATGGAGGGGAGGGTGAGGGAAACAACTAAAACTTTTAAAAAGGGCAATTCAAATAACTCTTGGTCACTTACACGTAATTTCTGGGCCTGGGCTGCTACTCCATTTGGCTGCATCATTGCAATAAAAATGGGAACATCTCCAAGAGGGCTGCCCACTCCTCCTGCAATACTGATTCCCAGTGAATCCATTGGACCCTATAATTCCCAACACCACATGAATTATACATTTTGTTTCAATAATACTTCAATACAAAAGAATGTTGGAAACTGACTTCAGTTACTAACAAAAAGGGAGTGGCTTTTTTATGCTGTACAATTTTATATGCAGGTTTAAAGAATATTGGCATATTATAAATTGAACAATTTTCATTCTGTAAAGATATTTCTCTTATCTCCTTGCAGTTGTCGTGGTACATCTTTTCTGTAGGAATATAAATGTTTTTGTTGTTACTTTAGGGCAGCACGGTTTGAGCCAATAATGGAGGTTCATTGTTGGTAAGTAGTTTATACATTCTCCCCATGGCTGTGTTACTTTCCTCCCACATTCCAAGATGCACGGGCTTAGTAATTTAATTGGTCACATGGGTGTAACTGGGATGTGTGGGCTAGGAGGGCATGTTATCGTGCTGTATTATTAAATTCACATGAACACAAGGAAAACAGATGGTAATCTCGATTAGAGGTTCTCCAGTAACCAAAATAGGAAATGGAGGTGGATTTTAAAGCTCTCTCATGCAAATGACAGAGACCAAAAGGCACGAGGAAAGCAGATCTTATTCCACAAAACAGAACTGCACAATAATGTAATTACAATGCTTTATAAGGCAAAGAGCTAGTCCTGTTTTGTTTTTATCCCCCCACAAAAAAAACATAAATTTATTAACTGTGACCCAGGAGTTAGTGGCCACCTTAAGCACATGGTTATGGTCTTTAACTTCACTCCAGACTCCTCAGTACAGTCCTGAATGAGTTCTGCACTAACCTGAGGTATCTTTGGGATGAGTTATTAAACTAATACTATCACATGAAAGTATTTGAGTATGAGGGGGATGATCATTCTTTGCATTGCCCTGGCCAACGTTCACCTTTCAATCAAAAGCACAAAATAGATTGGCCCAAACACACAAATATGGCAATGATAGCAGGGCAGAAGTTGTCTTGTGCAATTTTAAAAATGTACAGACAGGATAACCAAGTTGAAACTTCTTCAAACATAAATGATCTATTGTTTCAACATAACAAAGTAACCACATGAGTAGTATTGGTGCTTGGCACATAAAATTGTAAATTTTGTACATTGGAAAAACTACGAATGTCAAGAAAGTCATGTTTTTCTTTATATATTAAGAACAGTTTTTAAATTTAAGAAAAATCTACTTGCCTTTGTAAATTCCACAGTCCTGAGCCCTTGAATCTCTGTCCCTTTAAAAAAAAATCTTGTTTTCAAATCTTTAAATTTAATCCAGAAAATATAATAAATCTGAGTAAATGAAGGATGCTTGCAAGTTACTAAATTACATGGAATGATACTTGCTATTTTGACATATATAAAATTTACAAATGAAGCATCTTTGTCAGATACCATTTTCAGATTGAATATATGTTTATGAACACTTAAGTTCCCAAGCCAGTCAAGCCCAATGTGATGGATAATTTGTTGAGCTCACTAGGAAAACTAAACAGGTCAAAATCTTAAGCCATAAACTATTTTGAGGCATGAGATGAGCCAATATTAAACTGTGGGCTGATAAAACTTTAATGTTGTCTGGTTAACATGTGGGTAAAACTTACTGAGAATAATTCTGTCTAATAGCTTTGTTTCATTAAATATTTTAACACTGTGTTGTTCTTGTGCATGCAATAGGTACAAAAATCACAAGTTCTTAAAATTATGAAGCACTCCCTTTAGTTATAGAAAAATCTTTATAATAAAGAGGATGCTCAAATAAATATGAATGGATTAGAAATTATGCTTTTCAAGGCACACAGATTTTGTTTCAATGACGATCTTGATTACAAGCCTGCTGCAGCAAAGTTGCACTGTGTTTGAGCAGTGAATCACTTTCCTTTGCATATTGAAGACTAGTGTTTTATTAAGAGGGAGTAGGGATTGGAAAATTACTTTGTTGTCTGGGGAATTAGAGGCTGCATGGGTTTATCCTGTTGGATTATAATTGAAGTTCTGAAGAAGGGATATCTAAGTGACTTCTGAGTGGGGTTCCAGGTATCAGGTGTTTTGGCTTGGGAGAAATCTAAAATGGCATCCCCAGTCAATGGAGGGAATTGTCAGTAATGAAAGGGGTTGCTGATTGATATGTATTTGATGCAAAAATCACAATGGATGAAATGTCTCTACGTTCTACCCATCTATGCATGAATTTCCTCCTAGGTTCAAAAGACATATGGGGTTAGTACATTAATTGATTAGATGGGTGGTGTTGGCTCATGGGCTGAATCTCAAAATGAAGAACTTAAAAGTGCCCAGAAATGGGGACATACAGAGGTTGCAGGTTGGGTTCTGAGTTTAAAAGCTGATAAAACCACCTCCAATTTTTAAAAAAATCTTTAAACTAACAAAGTTTGCTGAAGTCAAGAAACTTTAATTGTAAATTACAAGCTTTCTGCCAAAGATGTTTTAGTCAACCAAGGTGAGATTCTGACAGCCTATGCCTTGATAAAACAGAGGAAGCATGCTCTGCCAAAAATGTTAGAAAAAGAGTTAAGGCACTAATGGAACCAAAGTCAAGGTTAGAGATTGTCTTGGACTACTAATAAATCGTTTGTAGAAACCGATAGCTGAGAAATGTAAAGATGCATCCCACTGAAGCTTCCTGTGAGAATGGTGGGATGATATTTTTGTCCATAATTCTAATTACAGATTTATTGATGTGGGGGGAAAAAAAACCTGATGCAAACTAAAGTTTGCAGTTGTACATTTTTTTCAGAAATTTTTAGGTTTATTGAACCCATTTTCTTCTCATGGTTTTAGTTCTATTCGTGTGAATTTTGACAGTAATGTGCAATTTGCAAATATAGCAAATCAGGTAGCATCAATATACAACTAACCCCAACCGACAAAACCCAATGATACCGTGTGCTCACTAGGAAAACTTATCTGCTATGATAATAGTTCAGTCATGTTATGATAAACTTCGAGCTGTGCTACAATTTTGCAAAACAACATTTAGAACATTTCATAAATTCTAAATAATTGAAAAATCGTTATTGTTTAAGATTTTTTAAATACAACAGGTGATTAATTACACACAAGTAGAAAGAATGGATCACTAATGCTCACCAAAAGCTAATTGTGATAAGTCTGCATTCCTAGATTAAGTCACCTACAAACAATACCATCAAGGTTTACATTTAGAATGAACACTGCCTTTTGTTTCGCGCAGGACTGTTAACTCTTACAGGCATATTTTCTGTGTCCAGATTCATGTCCTTCAGGTTGAGTAGATCCAGAAATAGTGGAACAGAAAGAAGTCAGTCCACCACCACTACTCACTTCACTGACCTGAGGAAATATTCTTAATTAATAGAATATCAATTACAAATTTGCAATCAACAACTGCTTTGCATATGCAAATTTACCTGATATTTAAAAACTTTGAATATCAATGCACAGTTTAACTGAACTGTTAAAAATGTTGATTGAATAATACACAATTAAAACAACATTATCCATTATTGTATCACAAATATTATCAAATTACAAGGAGCTTCTTTTTATCTGGAAAGGAAGTTTAAATCTGACAAATTTTAGCATTGAACTTGCAATTCAGTTAAGCAGAAAAGGACAAATTGATTTCATAAACAAGCGAGAATGAATTAATTTTAACCCTGAAATGCAGCTCCAGCACTGAGAATTAATCATTTTAAAAGTGGAATATTTAAAATGTCTCACCGCACATGTCAGCATCTCATCATTAAAACTGGGGTTTTTTTTTTGGATGTCACAGTAATTATCAATATTTAAGAAACCAGTCTAACATTTGAAAATAGCAGGAAAGCAAATAGCAAAGTACAAAAAAAATTCGGATTTGGTAATTATTTTTTTATAAATGTCAATTCTGCTGAACAGAAACTACTAAATATAGTTAAGGACTTTTTATTTAAAAACAAAAGACTACAAATCAGTTAATGAACACTATTCAAGACTGTAGACTCTCTCTAACAAAGCAGTACTATGGAGTGAACTAAGGAAGTCTACAGATGCTGTGATATGTACACACAAGTGCTGGAGAAACTCAGCAGGTCCTGCAGTGCCTGGGCTATACAATATATTCTTGTTCCTATAGATGCTGTAAGAGCTGCTGAGTTTATCCAACAGTTTATGTACTAATAGCTGTACTATGAAGTAGTATAAACAAAATAAGGCACCCAAAACTTGCTATTTTCACACATTTTTAAAATCCTTTATGAATAAGTCAATTGTTGACAAAAATAAGTGCAAAACTTAAATAGTAACTGCTTTCTAAATTAAAGAAAATTTACATTTTAATCAAGATCTAGATTTTGGTTGTGAACAGTGAGGAAGGAAAGTAGTTCCATTCCTTTCAGGAGTAAATTCTGCTAGCTTTGACATATCATTACTTAAGCTTTTTTTTTGCATCTTTATTTAATCAAAAAAATCAAATTTAAGAAAGTGATCAGATTTACAAATTGCTGCTTCTATTTGTCTTCCATATGTGCAAAGATTTTTCAAAGCCCATTCATCTAGCATTAAATCAAGTATTAAAAGCACATAATGTAAATCATCTCTGAAAAGATACAGATGGACCTCGGTGGCTATTTAGTGCTGGTTTATTAAAAAGGTTGGGTTCTATCCATGCTCCAAAAACAACATTAATCTGAGCATTAATTCAATTCTGAAAATTGTGTATTTTCGCATCTCTAACACATTTTAGAAAATTAGCTGCGGTCCTTCAAAGGAATTGAGATCATAAAACTACAAAAGCTGGGAACAGTGAATTTATACTATAACTTTTATGCAGTAGAACATCCTTCATTGTGTTTGTATTTGAAATAATCATCACTCACACTTGTTTCAAGATGGATGAATAAACAACTCCTTCAATACAAATGGGCAAATTTTGCTGCAGAACAAGAATCAGTTTAAGCTACAAACCTGGCTACTTTGAGAACCTCTTCTATCAGTTGAGAACGATCCAGCCTTCAACCTGCCAACCTCCAATTTCACAGTGCCTTGTGCACACTAAAAAATAAGAAAGGAAATGGTTACACTTTTAAAGCCCAACAACATTGGAATTTGCAAAAAGTAGAAAATATGGTACAATAATTAATGGAAGGCAAGTATATTTTTTTAAGTTAAGCAGATACATATGTATTACATACTGCTAAGACCTCTGGGAAATTGATTTAGAGTCAAGCAGCACAGAAATAGGCCCTTCCACCCATTGTGTTGACCCAATCATCAGACTCCCATTAATCCTATCGTCATTTTATTCTCCTGACATTCCCACCAATTTACTTCAGACTTTTCCACCCACTTACACACTAGAGGGAATTTAGTGGCCAATTCACTAAACATGCTGATTTGGCATGCAGGAGGAATCTGAAGTACCCACAGAAATTTGTCACAGGTAGTACCATGTCAGAATTGGACCTAGTTCGCTGCAGCTCTACCGGCTACCTACTGCACAGTTAATTTATGTATAAGAGGCACACAAAGACCAACTTTTGGGGCTTATCCCCAACAAAGGAGCTAGGCAAAAATAGACTCCAACCACGATCTTTGTTTTATTATAATACGAGTGATATTCCAATCTCTACCTGAAGGAGGAGGTATGTGTGGAAATATCTCAGATTTGAAGAAATCCAAGTTGAAAGAGAAACATTGAGAAGAGATTGCTGAGGATTCCATAACTCCTATTTGTCTGGACTCTGAAAAATAACTAGTATTGCAGCTTCTCCTTAGACCTTAGCTGATAGACAGTCCAAAAGCAGACTAATAAAAATGAAACTCTTCCCTTTCCTCAATTACCCAATTTTTGCTTCCACGTTTGTCCTGGCTATCGACCTTTACAGTACCAGAATCCAGTTTATTATCATGATCATGTCATGAAATGTGTTCTTTAGCAAGAGCTAAACAGGTGCAAAAATTACTATAAATGATCATTTCCTAAATACAAGATTAAAAAAATAACTAGAGCAAAAAATGAGGTTGTGGTCATAGGTTCAGAAATCTGATGGCAGAAGGGAAGAAGCTGTTTTTGTAACATTGAGTGTGTGTCTTCAGGCTCCTGTACCTCTTCCCTGATGATAGCAATGAGTAAAGGGGATGACCTGGGTGTTGAGGTTCCTTCACGATCGATGTTGCTTTCTTGAGACTCTGTCTCTTAAAGGCATCATTAATGGAGGGGAGACTAATGTCCATGATGGCACTGGCTGAGTATACAACCCTTTGTAGCCTGCTCCTGTTCTGTGCATTGGCACCTCCATACTATGCAACCAGTCAGAATGCTCTCCACAGTACACATGTAGAAATTTGCAATAATCTTTGGTGACATAACAAATCTCTTAAAATTCCTAACCAAACATAGATGATGGCATGCCTTCTTCATAATTGCTTTGACATGATGGTCCCATAATATGTCTTAAGGGATGTTGACACCTAGGAATCTGGAGTTCCTGATCTTCTCCGCTACTGATACCTCCTTGAGGACTAGTTGGTGTTTTCCTAGCCTCTCCTCTCTGAAGCCTAAGTCAATTTCTTAATCTTACTGACAAATGCAAGGTTGTTCTTGTGACACCACTCAACTAGCTGATCCATCTCATTTTTGTACATTTCCGCATTGCCATCTGCAATTCTGCTATCAACCATGGGGCCATCATCAAATTTGAATTATGCCTAGTCACTCAGTCATAGGTGTAGAGAGAGTAGAGTATTGGGCTGAGCACATATCTTTAGGTACAGCTGTGTTGATTGTCAGTGAGAAGGAGATGTTGTAACTGATCTGCACTGACTAGTCTTCTGATGAGGGAGTCAAGGATCCAGTTTCAGAAGGAAGTACAGAGTGTAAAGGTTAACACCTTGTGTTTTTGTTTTGTAGTTAATTTTGTGCCTATAGCTTTATGAAAAAGTATTATTTGTAGTGTTACCATAGTGACTATGATGTCATAATATCTGAGCGGACCAAGAGCTCGCATCTCATTCTTTGAAGAATCATGAAGGGTACGCAAGATCGAGATACTTTTCTTTGAATCCATCTTAATTCTTCTTATTTTGTCTATTCATCATTAAGAATATCTCAATGTGAAGTCATGCAAAATGTTTATCTTCCTTATTAACAAATTAAAGCTATTTTAAAGCTGCATCTACAAAGTTTGGTTTATTGGATTAACAAGATAGTAATTCAGAATATTGTCACTCATGTCTCTTTGAAGATGACAGCTTAGGCCCAATTCAAAGTTCAGTCTTAAAATTTTGTGTTGAAACTTAATCTTTAAACTGATGTTCAGAAGTAATTATGAAGTAGGTGAGATACTGAGTTATCTGACTTCTCAAAACTCACAAATTGTTGTCAAGTTGCTTTGAAAGGAATGTTCCTTCATATGAATGATTTGTCGCAACTCCCCTCTTCCTTGTATAGGGGTTATAAAACTTGTGACTTTCACAATGCGATGCTTCCACGAACCCAGGCAAGGGTTAAATAAAATGGCCATTAAAATGGGCACGATTCAAATACAGGGTTAATCCTGTTTCCTTTACCCAGACATGGGTCAATCAAAAGTGACCATTACAATTCCCACAGTATCACGGCTCTCCTGTGACAAGGAGACATGACCATCATGCTCAAAGCCACTTTAATTCTCCAGATGACTTTCTGATGAACTAAAATGCTGCTTTTTCAAGTGTCTTAATCAGATGAGTTGCTTCATAAATACTGATTTTCAGTTTCCCAAAAACCTAGGTCATATGGCAGATGGCCTTCTGTTTGAACAGATAGCTACCTTAGTAAACATTCATTGTTTCCGTCTTTCAATTGAGAACAATAACATTGTTTACTGCTTTGAATTAGGAGTCCGGCTGTCTATCATAATGTTATCTGTGAGTCTTTTCCTGTTCCAACCCTCAAACTACCATACTAAAATATAATGTATAAAAAAATAACAGAAGCCTGCAAAAAGGTAAACAGACAAAAGGTGATCTTTGGATGTGGCTAGGAGGACAGGAAAGGAAAGATGAGTAATTGATCAGGGGAGGGTGGCTCTGTGAATGGAGAGCTGGAGGAAAGTGGACAGAGGGAAAGGTGAGAGAGACAGACCAAGAGGAAAGGAGAAAAAAAACAAAGGATGGGAGAGGAACTAACGGAAACTGGATAAGTTGACATCAATACCACCCAGTTGAAATATGAGGTGTTGATCCTCCAATTTAATTTTCAGGTGGTCTCAGTCTGGCAGTGGATGAGACCATGAAAAGCCATGTCGGCATGGGAATGGGGCAGTGAACTGAAATGGGAAATCCCCACATTTGAGTCAGACAGAGTCAAAGTGTTTAATACAACGATCTCCAAGTCTGCAACCAGTATTTACAATGTAAAGGAGACCACAACAGGAGACTGGATGCAATTGATGACCCCCACACCTTCATGCGAAGTGTTGCTTCACATGGAAAGATTGTTGGGACATATCTGCCCTGGTCTACTCTGCCCCCAAGTGCAACAAGAACAGGATTCTCCTTGTCATCACTAACACTCCACTTGCCTCATCTAACGCCATCTACTATGTGATCCCATGACCAGACATCTTGCCCTCTCTGCCTTTCGCAGGGTTCACTACCTCTGTGACTCATTAGTTCACTTTTCCCTTCCCACTAATTTTCCCCTTGGCACTTACCCCTGTTTCTGCAGGAAATGCTACAATTATGCCCACCACCTCCCTCAACACCATTTGGGACCCTGAACAGTCTTTCGAATTGAAGCAACACTTGTGCATCTGCAGGGGTTATCTACTGCATCCAGTGCTCCCTTTGTGGTCTCCTCAACAATGGAAAAACTGGAAGAGCACTTTGTTCAGTACCTTAGCTCTATTCACCACAAAACAGCAGGGATCACCCAGAAATTCTTTCTAAATCCCCAAACTCTATAACGACACAATTGGATAATAATGACAATGACTTATTGTCATATACATCATTCACTGTAGATACGCACTAAATTCTTGTTTACTGCAGCCTTAAAGTTACATTGTAAAAAAAAAATGGAAAAACTGTAAATATTAAATAGCAATATTGAAGACTATCCTTTTATGACATCAGAGTAGTTTATGATGAGAGTAGTAAGGAGAAGTTGAAGAGCCTGATATTGGTTAAAAAGAAACTGTTCTTGAACCTAAAGGTTCTGGTTTGGTCTTCAGATTTCTCGACCTTTTCCTGATGGAGGCAATGAGAAGAGGTTGCGACCAATGTGATAGAGGTTCTTTATGATGTTGGCTGTCTTCTTCAGGCAGCACTTCACACAGATATCTTCAATGTATGGGAGGTTGCAGTCTGATGGACTTGGTTGTTTTTGCCACTTTCTGCAGTCTTCTGGATTACTCAGATAAACAAACCAGGCAGTGATGCAACCAGTCTGCGTACTTTCCACAGTGAATTTGCAGAAGTTTGAGAGAATATTTGTCAAATCTCCTTGGAGCTTTTAAAAAGTAGAGGCATTAGAATGCCTTCTTTGTGGTTGCCTTGAGGTGCTGGCTCCAGGAGAGTTCTGATACATGGTCTCCCAGGAATAGGAAGGTACTAACTCCTCCACCACCATCCCATCAATGCAGACAGGAACATCTTCCCTCTGCCTCTCCTTCCTAAAATTAACAATAAGATCCTTGTTCTTGATGACGTTGAGAGCAAGATTATTGTACTGACATCACTCAATCAGATTCTCAATCTTCATCCTTTATTCTGACTCATAATTTCCAATTATTTGGCCAATGGTGTTGTCATCAGTAATATGTAGATTGTACTGGAGCCGAACTTGGCCATGCAATCAAGAGTCTGCAGGGAATAAAGCAAGGGACTGAGCACACAGTCTTAGGGTGCCCCTGTGTTCATGGCTAGTGAGAAGGAGGTGAGGTGTTGTTCACTGATGGGTTTACTGATGAGAAAGTCAAGGATCCAATTGCAGAGGGATGACCAGAGTCGCAAATTCATCACTTTGGTCATATGTTGGTGTTGTTGAATGTTGAGCAGGATTCAATGAACAACAGCCTGATGCAGGGGTTCTTGAGGTTTAGGTGATCTAATACAGAGCAGAGGGCCAGAGAGATGAAGTCTGCCATTGACCTATTGTAATGATAAGCAAATTGAACAGATCCTTCCTAAGACAGGAGTTGATCTGCTCCATTACCAACCTTGTAAAGTACTTCATCATGGTAGTCATGAGTGCCCCTGGCTGACAGTCATTGAGGCATGTCATCTTGCTTTTCTTGAGTGCCAGAATAATGGATGTCCTTTTGAAGCAGGTTGGGACCTGTGACCGCAGTTGAAAATGTTTGCACAAACTCAAGCCAGTTGGTTCACAAAAGTTTTAAGGATGTGGCCAGGTCAGACGCTCTCCAAGGATTCGTCCTTTTGAATATTCTGTTCTTTTCAACTCAGAAACTGGGAGCACAGAGCCACTGGGGGATGACTAGAGTGCATCACTGATTGTTCAAGTGAGCAGAGACATTGAACTTGTCAGAACAAGGTGTATCACTGTTGTTATAGGCCTCAGAGGACCCCAAAACCCAGCAGCAATAGAAATTCACCAAGACAAATTGATACTTAAACAAAAGCTGTTTTTAATTATCTTTAAACATGAAAACAGCATCAAACTTTAACTTATTACTATTAACTTAACCCCCTTCAAATCCTAAGATCACATGTATGTCATGTGTGTGTAAATTCAGAAAAGTTCTTTGATTCACAGTCCAATCTCATTCCTCCAAGTTCACTGGTTGCAGGCAATTCTTATACTGAGCACAGAATTCAACATTTATGAATTTCACCAGGCTTTGGTGCTTGAAAGGTAAATGGTTACTGTTCAGGAAAGTTCTTGTCAGTTTTCAGAGAGAGATTTGTTGTCATTGGACACCCACAACTGATTCCTGTAGATCAGCCACTTCAGTGTCTTGCCGAAGAAACTTGCCAGATGATAACCTTTCTTTCAGGTCACCACAGAGTTCCTTTTTGTTTCGCTTATTTCAAGTGAAAAATTATGCAGACAGACCTCTCCTCTTGTATGGACCACAAGGGCTTTGAACAGACTGAATTAAGAACTCACAACCCGTCTTCAAAATGGGGTTGGCAGCTTGTCATGTTCCAGATCCAGCTGCTGTTGCTCAACTGTAGAAAACAACATGACCCTCTTAGAACAACCAACTGCACTGAGACAGACTACGGCTCTGGGCCTAATCTTCCGAGTTTTGTTCATCTGTTGCTTTCCAAAACAATAATCCATTACTCCACAGCATCAGTCCAATTAACACCTACTTGTGAAGTCCTTATAGGCATTCTTTAAAGTTTCTGCAAAGGCTCCTGTCATGATAATGAATATGTATGAGAGTACCGGAAGTCACGTGGTATGAGAGAGAGAGATAAGAGCACAAGCAGGAGAACAAAGGAAACTGGAGAATAAAGACTCGGAGAAGTTTACCTGATAAAACTTGTGTTTAATGTTTTATTAACTTCACATTTCGGGCCACAAATGTGACATTGGCGACGAGGATGAAAGAAGCTTGAAGAAAATTAAAGACTAAACAAGATTACAGAGGATTACAGACAAATTCAAGGTGATAAGAATTTTCTCTTTGCTTAGTACTTTTGGGGCTGGAATATTTCCTCATGGCTGGGGCAGACGGTGACTTTCTAACACATAGTGGAATTGCTCATTTTGACCCAACGGGTGATGCAAGCACTGTAAGTGTGAAGTGGAAGGCATGGCTGGAAGAATTTGAAATCTACGCCGACAGTCGTGGCCTATTTCTAGATAACGGTACAGTTGAGGAGGGCGTTACTTCTTTTCACTGCGGGACCTGCAGTTCGGGCAACATTTAAGACACTGTTAAATACTGGAAGAAAGGATGAGTAAAGGAAAGCGGTAGATGCATTAAATGCACACTATGTAGTGACACCGAATGCTACATTTCAACGCCATTTGTATCGAAGAACGAGACAAGAAGATGGCCAGACAATTGCTCAGTACGTGACGAGATTACGCCAGCTAGCTGTTGGATGCAATTACATGCCAGCTGATTTGGACAACCAATTATTGGATCAAGTCGTACAGCACTGCAGATCAGATAAACTCAGAAGACGTCTACTGGAAAGAGGGAGTGAGTTGGAACTCACCGATGCTTTAACCATTGCTGCTGCATTAGAGGCAGTTGAAGGGCAATTTCATACCATGACCCTGAAAGACAACTCAAGCCAGCAAATTAAGAGGCTCTCACATCGCCATAACCAGCCAAGATAAATGCCGACACAGGACGTGGAGTGTTATAGATGTGGAAACCGAGGTCACTTTGGAAAAGACCCATATTGCCCGGCCAAAGGCAAAGTTTGCAGAAAGTGTGGAGGTAAGGACCACTTTGCAAAGAAGTGCAAAAGTAAGTCCAATGCAGACCAGAAGAGGAAGAGTACAACTTCCAAAGGCAAAGCCTGGGGGAAAGGAAAGTATCCTGGAAAGAAAGATACCATTCGCCAGATAGACGGTGACGACGATGATACCCAGGAGGAACAGAGTTGTTACCAATTTACATTGAATGAAGTACATCATGAGAAGGTCCCAGTGATCATTGGTGGAGTGACAGTGCAGGTCATTGTAGACTCAGGCAGTGACAGTAATGTGATTGATTGACATTTATGGGAAAAGTTGAAAAGGAAAAAGATCATCTGTACCTCAAAGAAGTGTTCCAAGAAACTGTATCCATACACAGCAACCAAGCCATTGCAGACCATTGGATGTTTTACTGCAACTGTTGAAGCTGGAGATAAGTACACCGAAGCCGAGTTTATGGTCATAGAAGAGAGGGGAGAACCATTGCTGAGTAGAAGCGCAGCACAAGACCTGGCAATACTTCATATTGGAGCTTGTGTCAATTCAATTCAGTCATACGAGGATATGAAGCAAGAATTCCCCGCAGTCTTCCAAGGAGTAGGAAAGCTGAAAGGTCGATAATTGAAGCTAGCGGTAGATGAAACGGTCAAACCCAAGGCACAACCAATGCGCTGAACTCCGTTTGGACTTCGTGGGAAAGTCGAAGCCAAAATTAAAGAATTGATCGAACAAGACATTATTGAACCGGTGGAACATTCGACACAATGGGTCAGTCCCGTAGTGATTGTGCCCAAACCAAAGGGTGACATAAGACTATGTGTTGAAATGAGAATGGCCAATGAAGCTATAATTAGAGAATGACACCCTATACCAACAGTGGAGGAAATACTTCAAGAACTAACTACCAGCAAGGTATTCTCAAAAATTGATCTGAAATGGGGCTATCATCAATTAGAGCTGGATCCAGGTTCCCGAGATGTGACAACATTTGTGACTCACTGTGGATTGTTTCGTTACAAGAGACTATCATTTGGAATTAATGCAGCTTCGGAGATCTACCAGTATGAAATCCATCGAGTGATTCAAGGCATTCCTGGAGTTGCCAACATTTCTGACGACATCATAGTCCATGCACCAACGAAGGAAGAGCATGACAAACGGTTGAGGCGTGTACTATCTAGACTACAGGAGGCAGGCCTTACCGTGAATGGAAACAAGTGCCAGTTCGGTGTGTCAGAAATGGACTTCATGGGACACAGACTTACACAGGAAGGACTAAACCCTGCAGAGGCCAAGGTGAAAGCTATTGCAGAGGCACGTGCACCTCAGAACGCAACAGAGGTGAGGAGTTTCCTGGGATTGGTTAATTTTTGTGCAAAGTTCATTCCTAATTTCGCTACAGTGGCAGAACCACTAAGGAAACTAACCAGGAAAGGAGTACCATTTCATTTTGGATCTGAGCAGAAGAAAGCGTTCACAGCGCTGAAGCAAAGCCTGACAGATGCAAAAACTCTTGGATATTACGATCCGGCGGCATCAACCAAAGTCATAGCGGATGCCAGCCCGGTTGGTTTAGGAGCCGTGTTAGTCCAGATGCATGATGGAGGACCAAGAATCATTGCCTATGCCAGCAGATCGTTATCAGATGTGGAGAAAAGATACTCTCAGACAGAGAAAGAAGCACTCAGACTTGTATGGGCCTGTGAGAGGTTCCATGCATATTTATATGACATTGAATTTGAACTCATCACAGATCATAAGCCATTAGAGGTGATCTATGCACCTAGATCCAAACCATGTGCCAGAATAGAGAGATGGGTACTCAGACTACAACCCTACAAATATAAAGTAATCCACATTGCAGGGAAAACAAACATTGCAGATCCGCTGTCCAGATTGGTGAAGGATGGTGGTCCACAATCCAAGTCAGAATTGGGAACAGAAACAGAGAGCTTTGTACGCTTCGTAGCTATTAAGTCGACACCGAAAGCTGTGACTACGAAGGAAGTCGAGAGAGAATCCGAACGTGATCCAGAACTCATGGAAGTAAGAGAATGCATACAGAGTGGACAATGGGACAAGTGTACTCACAAGGCTTACATTCCCATTAGAGACGAACTTTGTTGCATCGGACAGTGTGTATTAAGAGGTTGCCGATTGGTGATAACGCAAAGATTGAGACCGAAGATCGTATCCTTAGCGCATGAAGGACACCTTGGTATTGTTGGTACCAAGCAAAACCTCAGAACCAAGGTATGGTGGCCAGGTTGTGATAAAGACGCAGAGAAATTTGTTAAAACTTGTCATGGATGTCAAATCACAAGTAGGAGTAATCCGCCAGAACCGATCAGGAGTACGCAACTCCCGACAGGACCATGGATCGACGTAGCTGTTGATTTTCTTGGACCTTTACCGACGGGTGAATCAATTATGGTAGTGATAGATTACTACAGCAGATACTATGAGTACGTGGTGTTGAAGTCCACAACCACTGAAAAAACAATACAAGCATTAGCAGAGATATTCGCAAGATATGGATTACCTGTTACATTATACTCTGACAACGGTCCACAATTCATTTCAGAGACATTTGCGGAATACATGAGGACCACAGGTATCCACCATCATAAAGTAACTCCGAAATGGCCACAAGCCAACAGAGAAGTAGAGAGACAAAATCAGTCCATTGAAAAACGAATGAGGATTGCACACGCTGAAGGACAAAATTGGCGAGAAGCATTGCTATCTTATGTGGCTGTCTATCGAGCAACGCCTCATGGAACCACTGGAAAAAGTCCTGCAGAAGCATTTTTTGGGAGAAAAATCCGTACAAAAATGCCAGAAATAAAGGAAATCCGAGATGACCAGGAGGGACCACGATGCTGAAAAGAAAGGTGCAGCAAAGCTGTACACAGATTCGAAACGTGGAGCCAAGTACTCAGACATCATGCCAGGAGATAATGTTCTAGTGAGGCATGAAACTGGTGGTAAGCTAGACACACCTTATTACCATCAACCCTATACTATCGTATCCAGAAGTGGCAGTATGTTGACAGTCAAGTCTCCGACTGGAGTCCTGTATAAGAGAAATGTATCAAGTGTAAAAAGGTACCAGTCCAGAGATGCATCGAGCGAAGAGGTTGAAAGGCCAATACGAGATGCTGAAACTGAGAGACCTGATGATGTTCCAGAGGCAGTTACCAGCACTCCTGATGAAGTGACTAGAGCGCCAGAAACACCCGAAGCCGTGGCGAGCAGTATTTCTGACGCTGAGAGTGAACAACCGAGAAGCGATGACAATATCGCAGGCAGGCCGAGACGAAACCGGAAAGGGCCCAAACGATACGAAGACTTTGTGCCATAGTTTTAATAAGAACTTTGGGACAGTATTTTAATCTTATATCATAAAGTGCATGTATGAGTGCTGTAGGAAGTAAATTTTATGTAGTTGAGTTATAGTATTACCATTAGTTACGATGTTTGTATGTTTCCGAGGGATATTGGTAAGTGAAGGTAAAGTTTATTTCTGATTAAAGGAGGGATGTCATGATAATGAATATGTATGAGATGTACCAGAAGTCACGTGGTATGAGAGAGAGATAAGAGCACAAGCAGGAGAACAAAGGAAACTGGGGAATAAAGACTCGGAGAAGTTTACCTGATAAAACTTGTGTTTAATGTTTTATTAACTTCACATTTCTGGCCACAAATGTGACAGCTCCCGGAGCCTGGACTGTCCGGCTTAAGCAGAGCTCTGGCATTTTAAATGAGATCTGTTTTGAGGTGTTTGTATCTGTATGGGACCTAAACTAAAAAAACTGCAACAATTTATCTCCTTAAAAACATATCTATACATAATATAAAATATAATCTGTCACATTGTCAATGATACTGCCTTGTTTCTTATAGGAAGTATGCCATGCAAGTCCTGTCACAGCTGTTGAATGTCTGAGACTCCAGTTTGGTCATTAATTGTCCTTTTGTGTTAGCAATACCTTTCCAGTGCTTGTACCTGGTCTTTCTGAATCTCCTGATCTGAAAACCGCAAATTTGGGCTTCAACATTTTGCAGAACTCGTGGCTCATCCAAGGCTTCTGGTTAGGATACTGCCAGATAGACTTCATGGGGATACAGTTGTCCACACATTTTTTTTAATATGTCAGTAACCACAGCAGTATATTCATTCAGATCTGCCACCAACTCTGATGGCCCAGTCCACCAACTCCAGAGAGTCACAAAAACATTCTCTGCCTCCCAAGAGCATTTTTGTATAGTCTTCACCACTGATTTTGTGCTCTTCAGTTCCTGTAAGACTGCAATGATTTAAGGCAATTAAGAGATGGATATGAGTTCTGACCATGTTAGTGTTGCACATCTCATGAAATAATTTAAAAACATATCCTCAACTTTGAAATGTAAAGACATTAGGGACAGAAGTTTGCCACGGACAGGAGGTCACAATGACAGCTACATGGAATTTTGCAATGAATCATGAATATTTTTCTGCAAAGGCACACCTGACATTGAAGTCTTTACAGTTGCTCAGTGCTACCAAATGGGCTCCCTGTCTGATTAGTGGATAGCCTGGGGTATCAACTAATCTGATACTAACCCATATCCCATGACAGTCAAATTAACAGGCCCAGCAAACCATTCTATTGCCCTTCATACAGACTATAAAATTTGGTAAATTGCTCTGGAAGAAGCCATGGGCAAAATGCTGAAGCTGGTGACAATTTTGGTAGCTATGAGCTAAGTCTGATCCGAAGACCCAGTTGTAAGTGGATCTGTTTGAAACTAGTGTATACCACCACAGGATGTCTGATGTGACAATCGAATTTTTGAATATCTTGAAATCTTGTCCTTTACTGATTTTGTTCTCTTGTAAGCTGCAGCTCTCTTTTGTGGAGCTGTATGTCTGTGAACAATACAGATGCTGGTTTTACAGTTCCTGCTGGTCACCTTAATCTTTCTTGGACGTTCAATCCACCAACGTATAAGCTTCATCCATGTCCATTAACTTCCGAACATACATATATTGCCAAAATGTGCAAAGTAACCTTAAAGCACTACCAAAAGATTTGACATACAGAATTTTATATAGGGACAAAAAAAATAGAAAACATGTTTTTCTAGGAATGCAATGCCTTTGTAGTACATTAATAAATGCTTCACTCAAGCAGGATGGGCACTCATTACTTATTGCCATTTTCCCCTGATTTCAAATATCTCTTTTATAATATCCCTACATTGCTTTCATTGCTCAATAAAGTAAACAGGGCAAGTTGTTGCCTGGAGCTACTTGCAGTTTTGCCTAATTTAAATCCCCAGTCATAAGACATACTCCTGCAATTTAAAATTTCCCCCAATGTCCTGGAGACCAATGTTATAGATGAGCATTTGTTGCTATTAACACATTGTATGTGAATCATCCTGAGTTTTACATCTCATTTATGAAGAGATGAACCAAAGTTAATGTTTATTTGTAATTTAAGTAACCAGAGAAAAAATGAACTGAGAGATAGTCAAAAGAGCATTGAAATTCACATACATTTCTCACTCTTTAAGGCTCTGTGTGAAATAAATGATCCTGAACAATTAAGCTGTGCATCAGGAGGTTGAAAGATACTGAGCTGAACAAAAAAAAACATACATTGAAAAGTAATAGGTTGTAAAAGTATTCGCAAATAATTGACCAGCCATTTCTCAATTTTAGAAAGCTTGTAAAAGAGTATTATTAGGTAGGTATTTTCAGTTGTAATTTCTGCACAACTGAAATGTTGCAGTCAAATTGGTCAAATCTTTGATTTTAAAAATCTATAAATTGTGTATTAATCAGACCTTTAACATCGCAGCAACGGACTCTTGGGTTGAGTTCCGGACATCTTCTCCATTCACAGAGAGTATTTGGTCTCCTTGCACCAGTTTTCCATCCAGATCCACTATTCCCCCCTTCACAATGTCAGACACAAAAACTCCAGTGTCATTCCTATGGAAAAGCAGTCACATTAAAGAAGTACAAAAGCAGCATTGCTCAAAGGGAGAAAGCCAGTCAGTTTTCAAAGTAGGAAGGATTATATTTTATAATATGGATTTGATTACAAATATTCCAGTCATGTAACACTGAAGAGCTGGAACACAACAAGTTTATTTGATTCCATTAATTATGGACAAGAAAATATTTAAATTTATGCAGTGCAGAAGTTGAGGTAACATCCACCTTCCCCCTTGGCACTGAAACCAATGTCTGTTTTGTTATCTCCAGACTTGATTCTTCTTGACCTAAAACATTGACTGTCCATTTCTCTCCACTGATGCTGCCTGACTTGAGTCCTTCCAGCATCTCATTGTTAACTACTTGAATGCATTTCTGCCGCAATATATTTCACCATGTAAAAACTCTGGTGCCCATTACAGCTTGGGCCAACTCTCACTTCTATATACAGTGATCTATACTAGTTTCTGCTTTCAAGGTTATTTTGTTCTCATATAATAAAACAGAAAATGTAATGTTACATGAAATTTCTAGTCTGCTGTCAGGTACGCAAAGAGTCACCATTAGTGTTGCCTGCCACCGCTTCCAGTAAAAGAAAGAGAAGCAAAACAGAGTCCCTTTAGTCACTGAGTGCCTTCTGATTCGCCTTCAGTGTTCCCGCATCCTCTGCAATTGCACTAAACCCTGATCTATATGTTGCCAACCTGAGCTCCTGATCAAGACCTCTGACATGATCAGGAAATGTTCTGAGCCCAAGCCCCTTTGGCAGCCTTCTGACCCTCAGCATTCTCTCGAATCCTATTTCGATACCAGTTTCCCATGAAAAGTCTCCAACGGTCCATATATAGGCAACTGTCTAAAACCTATGTGGGTCCTTCAGCTGCTGAGCCCATTGCTGGTCTACTGTCTTGGTCACCAACCTGTAGAGTCATCTCCTATGCTTCCTTTCAGTGAGGGGGTGGGGGGTGTCTTCCTCTCTGTTTCTGGTGCCTTGCAACAGTCCCCAGCTAACCTGGAACACTGCATCCCTGAGGCCACTGTCAGCACTGACCCGCAGTTGCAGTGTTTTAAATAAAAACACCATTGGCTCCTTTAAGAGGCTGTTTAAAGCCTGTATGGACCTGTCGGCATTAGTATCGGGTGTTGGACCCTGCAGAGGAGTGCTGTGATTCTGTTCCATGCTCTTCCCAGGTCTGTTATAGCAGCTCAGGCAGGGATGTCATTTTTTCCCCCCTTTTGAAACCTGCTAGTCTTGTCCCACACATTCCCCATTCATCAAAAATGTGTCCCCATCGATATCTCTACGTATCTCAAGTCTTACAATTTCATCTAACTTCCTACTGTTTGCATATCTCCTAAGGGGCCTATGTTTGAACTCACTTATGCATACCTCTGTTTTTCATTCTTTAATGACCTCCTTAAGTCTCATCTTTTGACTAGGTTTCTGTCATCCAAAAAGCATTTTGTTCTTTGACCTGGCATTCCACACCATTGTTTATGCTCTAATAAAGCACACTTCTCAGCTTTAAAACTGCTACTTAAATAGATTTGCATAAGTAAAGTCAAAATTATAAAGCAGGGAACCAGGATGTGTCTTGTCCATGCCAACCACCATGTCTACCTGAGCCAGTCCCATAATGTCTAAACCTTTCCTATCATGTACTTACATAAAAGATACATTTAAATATATTTTAAATGTAACTGAACTTGCCTCTATCACTTCCTCTGGCAGTTTGCTGTCTGTCTAAAATTTTCACCTGTATGTGAAATCCATGGCCTCTAGTTATAGTGTCCTCTAATCTGCATAAAAGACTATGATCAATTGCCTTATCAAATCCACCATGACTTTATTATTCCCAAAGAAAGTAATCCCTGAGCCTCCTGCACTTCAGGGAGAATTGGCGCTCCTGTCCAGTCTCCTTCTAACTCAAGCCCTTCAGTCCCATAACATCCTTGATAATTTTTTTTAAACTCTTCAGCTTAATGGCATTAGAACAGCACACATTATTCCAAATGTGACCTCATCAATGTCTTGTACAACCGTTTTAAATCTACTCCCCTTCCATTTGAAATGGCCAATCTTTGAATAACAGCAACAAATAATATACTGTAAGTATATAGGGTTTTAAGAAATTGTGTAAGATCTCTATGCATAATTAAAATTGTCCAGTGAATGCAATATTATTTAATACCTTTTTCCAACAATGCTCAGTCCAAGTCCTTTTCCTGTTCTTTTTTGCAGTTCAACAGTGAGCAAGTCGTATATATCTTCTTCCTTATAATGACCTTCATCTCTATATACTGTCAGCCGCACTTTCTGTGGAGTTTGTCTCAGAACATTTATTGCCTCATCATGAGTTGCAACTCTCAAATCTATTCCATTAACCTATGGAAGCAACGGATCTTGATGTTACATTATGAATAGTAAGAAATTTCTGCACCTTGGAATTCTGACTTAGGCCACAATCAAGTTAAGATACTGAACAAAGTGGAAGATTTTCTGAGGTTTCTCCAAGTTACTGCACACACCCATTATCAAAAGCATGAGGTTTTGAGTAAGGACTTCACAAAAGGAAAATATTGAATACCAAAACTGAGTCAGTGATAGCCACACAAAATGTGCTTGGTCATGGACTAAGCAGATTAAGAATTGATGCTGAGCCAGTCCCACGGATGCGAGATGTGCAGGATCTCGAATTAATTGGGTTGATACAAGGATCTCAAGCCCAAATGATAGCTGCATTGGACAGAGAAAACAGCCAGTGAATATTGTTTATGAATTCCATAAGTATGTCTCCATAGTAACAGCCTTTAAGCCAAGGTCTCTTTCTGTATGATTGAGATAAACAATTTAGTTTTGAATTTGCTTTTGTACTGTGCAGAACAAGACAAAAATTAAGACAGTTCAGGTAATATTTTATCATTCTTTGGAAAGCATTAATATTTTAAGTATAGTTTAATTATTTTATCAAAGTTCTTAATGCATAAAGTTCTAATAAACAATGAAAAACTCAATGTGACTTTTAAAACAGACTTTTAAGTCAAAACAACATCATCTGCATGCTGTCCAAGCGATTATAAAGGGAAATAGTGGCAAAAATGCTTCTAAGCTTTATCCATCAGCAGTAATGTGGGTTCCAAATTCTTTGCTTTACCTCCAGTATTTGATCTCCAGCCCACAATCTGCCATCTTTAGCCGCAGCTCCTTCTTCATACACTTCATGGATAATTATGGCACCCTAGAAGCAAAGAATAATTTAAACATTTTTTCAACTCAAGTTGAATGTTTTTCCCAGATGCATATCAGAAATATTAAGATATACAATAGGGCATTTGTGCTTTAAACAACATCATATTGAGCAACGATACTATTCAAAAGACTGTTACAATTCACTAGTTTTATGAAACGTTTGTGCAGTCATAACAAACCTCTGTTATGAACTCAGACTATCAATATAATAAATTAGCTATTGATAAAAAGCTGCTTTAAAACTTTGACTTTTTGACAATGTTATTCATGTATTTATAAATACAAAATGTTCTTATTTTACATGTAGACTATAATTTTAAGCTTACCAATTTCTCCCCCAACTATTTTCTACCTCTTGTTAATTATTTTTGATGCAGATTTAATGGTTTTGAGCCTTTCCAGCCTGCCTATCAATATATTGACATTTCTATCACTGTTCTCCAATTAATGTGGCAACATGACTAATATTTATTTCTTTGTGAAAATTATTCAGAATAATTTTCAGTGTCCAACAAATTTTAATGATTCAAGTTCTCCTGATTGCACATAGTCATGAGACTATGCAAGATGGGGGTATGGAGTAAGCAATATGATGGCATTTTAATCCTAAATAATCATTTAGCATTTTAACATTTAAATAAAATAAAGTAAATAAATCACTTTGTGAAGTTATGAGGGTACAATATAGTAACTTAACTTTTTAGCACTCAGGACATGAAAGGTATTTGCACTCACTCTCAACCCACTTATGGTGTCGGTAGGTGTTCTATCTAATGTTGTCTACACTAGTCCAAGCCCTCTGGATGAAGCAGTGGTCTGACAGTAGTATGGATCTAATATAACCAGATCTGATTTCCTGGGAATGCCATTTTATCTAACAAATGATGAAATGCCCTTGTCAATTGACTTTTAAAATCAAGGCAGCTCCTCTCCAGCCAGCCATATTGTGCATCTCCATCCTGTTCTTATAAACTTAATTCATTTTTAAATTTACACACATACAAATATAGCACTAATTCAGTGTTGGAGGAAAGAACAGTGACCACAAAGTAGTTCTCATGAAGGAATCCCACAGGTCGAGCCATAAAGTAGAAGATTTTGGAATGCCTGAAAAGATGCACAAATTAATTTTGCTCATCCTGAATATCGCAGAAAGCAATCAACAGTAGACACAGAATTAACAGCGCACAAGAATTTAAACTTCACCAAACCATGAGACTAATGCAAACAATCTTATGAACTCCCAGAAACCAAAGATCTATATTGCATTCCTTTTCTATGGAAAAATGATGAAATCAAAAAATGTGGTTGCTCAAATATTTATGAATTTGATTTCTGTTGAAATTCTCCTAATTTATAATTTATAATTATAATTTCAGAAAATGAAGTATCCATAAAAATTATTTCTCTGAAGTCAGGTTCGGGGGGCGTGGCAAGATGGTGTAGAGTCTAGTCGTGTAATCTCGACCTCTCTGGCCAGACATTTAAGAACTCGCTTTTAACACTTTGTTTTCAGGTTTAAATTTTTTAAAACTTAGTTTAAAGTATCAAGGAATTGTTATGGCTATTAATGGTAAAAAGATTAAACCTCAAGTACAGAAGAAACTACATTTTCGGAGTGTTGAAGATTTAGAGCCTGAACAGTCTGCTACAACTTCAGGTTTGCTTTCTTTCAAGCTTAAACCACAGAGATTGCCTGTGGGAGCTAAAAAAATAACTACTACTCACCAGGAGAAGGACATCGCTGGAATTACCCGTTTTCAGGAGGAAGGTGCGTGTGCCCCCGATGTGGATCCTGATTCTGGCAGCCTGCCGACTTTAATGGAGGGGGCACGCAAGAAGATGACTCCATTGCTTGAAATACCCCAGGATATACTCCAATCTGAATAGTTCGGTCTTTTTTGTGAGTTTTTGAAGCAACAACAGGTTGGGGGGAGAACAGCGTCGGCCCCCTGAGGAAGTTGGGGTGCTGTCACTGGGAGTCCAGACCCGCAGTAAAATTGTTAAACTGCCTGTTGTTGAGACGCAGCAGGAGCTGCAGTTACCTGGTTCTGCCACTACGCAAGAGAAAGCAGGGCTGAGCTTTTCTGAATTACATGTAAACAGCTAAGCCTTATCATTCAGCCTATGCTGAATGAAATGTCTCAGAGGTTCAGTTTGGAACTTGATACAGTTAAAATACGTGTGGAAGCATCTTGTGAGGATTTTAAACAATTTCAGGCTGCTTTTTTGAAATGTCAACAACAAGTGGCTTCTAATACAGAAAAAGTGTTGGAGGTGGAAGAATCCGTTAAAGAATTGCGAGAACGTGAGAGGGAGTTAGAGAGGAAAGTAGATTATTTGGAGAATCAAAGTAGAGGAATAATGTGAAGGTTGTTGGTTTGCCAGAAGGTATGGAAGGACAAGATCCTCTTCGTTTTTTTACCGAATGGATTCCACAAATACTGGGACATGAATTTTTCTCTGGAGGTCTGGTATTGGAAAGAGCTCATAGAGCCTTAAGAAGAAGACCTCTGCCTGGTCAACCACCGAGACCCGTGATAATTCAATGTTTGAACTATCTGGACAGAGAAACGATACTTCGTTTTGCAGTGCAAAACGCAAGACAACGACAAGCTCCATTAATGATTCAGAATAGTAGAGTTTTTTTCTATCCTGATTTGAGTCAAGAGGTTATTCAGCATCAGCGTTGATTTAATTCAGTTAAAGAAGCTTTGTGGCGTAAAGGTTATAAGTCTACTTTTTGCTATCTGGCAGTGTTGAAGGTGCTTTGTGGAGACTTTCAATCTCGGTTTTTTGAGAATGAGTGTGAAGCAATGAGTTTTGCTGATTCGTTGCCAGATGTAAGAGCTTTGTCCCCTTAGCCCACCATTGTCTCCTAAAGAAAAATCTGGTAGTTCTGGAAATGGAAGAAACGGCAGAAATGGGAGATATGGGAATGGAAAGAGTCCATTTCCTTGAAACGGGGTCGCCGACTCTGGAATTTCTTGGATAAATAGAAGGACTTTTTTATTTTTATTTTCTTTTGATGTCATTATGATATCTTGTTGTTATTCTTTGTTTTGCTGGGGAGGGAGAAATTTGTTCTATGTTCTACTAGTCATCAGCCACTGGTGGGTGATCCACACCCAACTTTTGTTTAGGAATTACTACCTTTTGGTAGTTTTTTTTGGGGTTTTTTAAAATTTTTTTATTTTCATTTTATTTAGACTTTAATTTGTGGTTTCTATTTCTGCTATTGGAGGGCCTATTTACGTTGATCTGAGTCTTTATATATTGATATTATTAGTTTTTAGTAATATTAGTGGATATGTCAAAGTTGAAGTTTGCTACTTTTAATGTTCGGGGATAAACAGTCCGATTCAGCGTAAGCGTATTTTTATCAAGTTCGATCTTTGGTAAAACATGTGTTCGGTAGAGATATGATTTTACTTGAAATGATTAAATTTGAGAATTTTGGCATAATGAGATGAAATATTGTTTAATAATGGAAAAAAATTACATACGTTTCGCAGATAACTATAGTTTTTTTTTATAGGTGGTTGTTATATTCAGAATATTTATATTTTGATTTATATTGACTAGATTTTAATATGTATGCTTTACTTTTCTTTATTTTTTTCTTTTTTTCTTTATGGCTCTCCTTAGGAGAGTTGGCTGAAAGAGCTGGGGGGGGGGTTCTTTCCTTTTTTTTCTTACTTTTTTTAATTTATATAAAATATAACATTCATGCTTTGTTTATTGTTATATATGTTACTTATTAACTATATTTTGAACGAATAAATAAAGTTTTTTTAAAAAGTCAGGTTCTAGACCATAGTTGACAGAAATTTAATGCCATAGATCTCTCATGTTTGTAAAGTAAATTCAAAGAAACTTTGTCAGGTATCTTGGCTTGCCAAATATATATTTACAACGGCTTTGTATTTAATTTGTAAAAATATTGCTTAAATTTGCAAATTTCAATGATTTTGAATGGCAACTTAGCAATTTATCTCCACAGACTTACTGTAAATATTTGAGTATAATGCAAAAAATTTTTCCCCCTTTTTCCCCTCAAAAATGGGGGGGGTTGTCACATTATACATGAATATTTATGGTAAATGAAGTATGTATATCGACATATATGGAAGTACAGTGTACAAATGAATCAGAATTCTTTACTTAGTGCAACCACATAAATAGCAAATTGCGTCAAAAACAATGATATAAATCTAATTACTACAATGTACCATAAGACAATCAAAAGATAGTAATAAATAAATGGATAGATAGATATTCACAGTTGTAGTTATTGTCAGAAAAAAAAACATGATGTTTCTAGAGTCCTGCAAGTTTACGGTAAGAGCCTGATGGGCGTAAGAAAAAAAATTGTGTTTCAACTAAATGGTCAGTGGCAGACTTCAAGTCCTCTGTCTGAAGGTGGGAGGGAGAAGAGATTGTACCAGAGTAATGGGATTGCTTTACCATGTCAGCTGCCTCCTTGAGGCAGTGCTTCACATAGATGTTGCACTTGGAGAAGTTTGCCACATTTCTGGGCACTAAAATTTCCAATCCCGGCAATGATCCAAATACTCAATATACATTCCACAGTACACCTGCAGAAATTTGATCTAGTATTTGACAACATGCCATTCATGGTCATCTTGATGTACTGGCTCCCTACCATCACCCTTATTCAAACCCTCCCCCCCCTCCCCCAAAATGCAATAAAATTTATATTCCTCTACCCTATCCTGCCTTCAGTTATTTTTAATAAGCACTTTGCTAAAGATGTGAATGCTCTAGTGAGGAAATTTTTGTGGAAAGGTAAAATGGTGAGGGCGTCATTACAGAAACTAATTTTGAAGTATGCTTTAGGAGGATTGCAATTTCCTAATTTTCAGAATTATAATGAATCAGGACTGTTGAAATTTATTAATAGGATGTTTGAAATGGATAAACTTTTGATATGGGCTAATATTGAACTATCTAAAGCCCATTTCAGGTGGCCACAAAGCCCGACTGTAAAGCCACACAGAATTCTTCTGTGCAGCTTTCGGGTGGCCATCTGAAACGGGAAAAGCCGGCCATGAGGGTTACTTACCTAACCCTTCTCCGAGAGGTATAACTATCATGCTCAGAGTATCGATTGTGGCAGCTGAAATCGGCCGGGCTGCCAGGGGTCGGGCTGATGATGTCGCGGTAACATTGTCAGCCATCAAGTTCTTAGACAAGGAAGCCAGACTAAAGTAAACTTCTTCAAATTTTATTTCGCACCCTCTCCCGCTGCCTGTCTTCCTCCCGTCCCCAAAGTGATAGTGAGAGTCGGGTGGGCGGGGGGAACTGGCAGCGGCAATGGGAGTCAGGCAGGCAAGGTGGGGGTGGGGGGGGGGAGACCGGCAGTGGGAGTTGGGTGGGCGAGGGTGGGGGGGGGGGAGAACTGGCAGCGGCAACAGGATTCGGGTGGGCGAGGGTGGGGAATTGGCAGCGCCAACGGGAATCGGGCAGGCGAGGGAGAAACCGACAGCAGGAATCAGGTGGGTGAGGGTGGAGGGGGTAGACCAGCAGTGGCAACAGGAGTCAGGCGGGCGAGGGTGGGAGGGAGAAACTGGCAGCAGGAATCAGGCGGGTGAGGGTGGAGGGGTAGATGGCGGGTGAGGGTGGAGGGGGTAGACTGGCAGCAGGAGTCAGGCAGGTGAGGGTGGGGAACTGGCAGCGGCAACGGGAGTTGGGTGGGCAAGGGTGGGAGGGAGAAACCGGCAGCAGGAATCAGGCGGGTGAGGGGGAGGGGATAGACCAGCAGTGGGAGTCGGGCAGGCGAGGATGGGAGGGAGAAACCGACAGCAGGAATCGGGCGGGCGAGGGTGGGGGGGGGAAGACCAGCAGCGGGAGTCGGGCGGGTGAGGGTGGGGGAGACTGGCAGCAGGAGTCGGGCAGGCGAGGGTGGGGGCGAGAGACCGGCAGCAGGAGTCAAGTCATGCCTGAGATGTTTGTCAGGCACGCCTTGAGGTGCCAGAAAGCCGTCCATTCCGTGGCCATCTAAACGTGCTAGCTGAACTCCTCTAGCCGCGCCTGCAGGCGCCTAATCTTCTATCAGAACACCTGAAAGTGGCTTCAGATTGAAGAGAAGAGGATGGATCAGTTTATTTATAAATGGAATTCTCAGCTATTATAGAGTTATAATTTACCAGTGTTGAAACATTTAATGGAATTATGGAGTAAGAAGAATTAAATTATAGGTACTGAAAGTAAAATTTTGACTAAAACTCCTTTGTTTCAAAATAAGCTTTGTCCTTTTACATTTAATAATCAACTTTTGAAACTGTGGGAACAGAAAGGAATTAGATTGGTAGAATATTGCTATGGAGCTGGATATTTTATTTTGTTTCAAAGAATGAAAGAGAAATATGAAATAATTTTGAATACTTTGTTTTCTTATTATTAAGTTAAAGCATAATTTTGGATAATTTTGGATGGATGTTACGGTTACCTCGATGATCTAAATTTGAAATCTTACTTACTGATTGTGGTAATAAAGGATTTATATCAGAGATGTATGCTTTATTGCAGACTAAAATGCTTAAGCCATATGTTTATAAATCTAAATTAAAATGGGAAAAAGATTTGTCCATATCTATTTTTCAGGATGATTGAATGATCTTATGTGAGGACAGTATGACTAAAATTGGAAATGTAAGATATAGATTGGTTTATTATAATTTTCTTCATCAGTTGTACTTGACCCCAGAGAAATCAAGGAAATATAAGTTTATTTCTTCTGATTTATGTTTTAGGTGCCATATACAAGTTGGTTCTTTTTTACATTCTACTTGGTCACGTGAGATGGTGAAACCTCTTTGGAATAGAATTAAGGAACTTTTAGAAGCTATATTCAAATTTAAAATTTCACTTGATCCTATGGTATTTTTTTTACTGGGTTATATTAAGAAATTGAGTTTGGAATGAAAATTAGATAAGTTTCAAAATGCATTTTTGAGATTGGCCTTAGCTGTGGCTAGAAAATATTTGGCAATTACTTGGAAAAACGAGACCGATTTGGAAATGAGATCTTGTATTTCATTGGAAAAAATATCATATAATTTATGTAATAATTATTCTTTTGTTAAAACCTGGAGCCTGTATATGAAATATATGAGGTTGAATTTGTAGTAATCTTTTTCCCACAAATTGATGGTGTTGCCCCAAACCATGGCATAATTGAAGGCTGTTATATTATTCAATCTCCTCTTCTATTCTATTCTCTTCTTTCTTTTGGGGTAGTTTAGAGGGGGGTTTGGAGGAGTGGATGGGTTAGGGTTGGGGGGGGGGGTTATATGGATAAAATATGATGCATTTATTCATATTTTTATTGTATGATTTATTATGATCAATAAATAAAATTTTCAAAAAAAAGATGCGCTTTGCAACTGAAGTCCGGGATTGATATGCATCGCCCTACCTCAATGACAATGGCTTATAAATTTAAACATACAACATGATAACAGGCCATTTTAACCCATGAGCCTGTGCCACCCAATTATCCTACAACCCCTGGTACGTTTTGAAGATACCAGGGGAGCCTCCAGGGAAAACCCAGGCAGACAAGGGGAGAACATACAAAAACTCCTTAGACACTGTGGGATTCAAACCCTGGTCCTGATTGCTGGTGCTGGAAGAGTGTTGCACTAACCGCTACACTAACTGTGTTGAATCTGAAGCACCAATTGACACACCATATACTTTGCATTTCAGTCATTGTGCAAGAAAAAAAAATCTTTCAATCAGATTTTTAAAGGTGTATTTTAACTCACAAGCTTAGTGGATGGGAATTAAAAGATGACAAAACTTGAAAAGTCTCAAACTTCAAAGTTCCAGCTTTGACAGAAATAGGAGGAAGGAATTTTGTGGATAGGTCATTTGAATATGACATTGAGCTTTGCACCTTAAACTTAACCAGCACTGTAGATTTAATGTTGACCAGCTAAAATTCCCAAATCTTGCGACATGCAGTCAAGAGAAGGTTTGTTGAAAACCTGTGTACCTTCACAGAACGAGTCATGAGACAATAGAAGCAGGAGTCTTTCAAGTCCTGACCAAAGGGTTCCATCTTACCATAAACCGATCATTGTCATCACTTTACATGGGCAAACTGGAGTACAGAATGAAACCCCACTGGTATCAGATCCTCACCATCCTCAATCAAGTCAGGATATGAGCCTCAGTCACAGGTGTACGTTCTTCACATGGGCCTGCAGTCTATTGTACAGCCCCCTACTGTAGAAGAAAATCCTGAAAAAAGACCACTTGTACTGCAGTCAAAAATCCCTGTCAGCCAGGTTCCAGCCTCAGGTTTCTTCTTCAAAACTCTGTCGCATATTTGGATAACTAATCCTATCGAGGCCGGGTCACATCTCTGCGCCCAATTTTGCTTTCTTTCAGAGTGTGCACCAAACGCAGAAAATTTCATGCACAGAACAGAACTTGCTCAATTTTTCATCCACTTCAGACAAAAGAAATAAGTTCTACAGCATTCAAGGGATCATCCGTGAACAAACATCATCTTAAAGGCTGTACTTGGGTGACTGCACTAAATGGCAAATCATATGTCAGCCCAATTCTTTATATTTTAAGCCACTAAAATTCATATCTTTTAATTTTGTTCTGCATTGTACTTTTGAAATCATCCTTTGTCGTGTAACTGATAAGCTATACATTAAATTAACCTTGAAATGACACGCCAGTATGAATAGAACTATTAAAAATGCATGGTTGAAATTTTAAATGAAAAATAGCGCGCTTTACTGTCTTCCCAAGAAAGCAAATACACTTACAGATAAAGCAAATAACACATTTACGAATGCAATGGAACAGCTTTATGAATTGCACGATAACATAGTTGAGATTTGGGGGCTTACTCCTCAAATGAACTCACCAGTAAGGTGTCTGCTCCACCAACAATACTAAGCCCAAGTCCAGTGCGTCCTTTGGAGATTTCAATGGTTGTTTCTTGTCCAGGGATAATTGAACAAGATGCCATGTCCAGTGCCGATGAAGTGGGTGTTGAAGATCTGCTTGAGTCTTTGAATGACAAGTTAAGATTTGCAAGTTAAAAGACAGGTTTAGAATGGGAACTCTTGCCTTTAGACCTAGACAATTGATGGCTACTGGGCAGAGGAAGGATATCAAAGATGCACAAATAGTTGGATAATAATCACAGTACAAATGATATTTGCAATTTACCCTTATTATTGCAATCCAGATCAGGTGAGGCAGCAATGCTATGCATGGAAGAAGGCTGAATGTTTTTAAAATCTACTGAAGTAGTGATTGCAGGTGGTGTCTGAGCCTGCTGAGAGTTTACATCATGTGAACTGACGGTCAGTTTAACTGTATTCTTTGATTGCTTCAGCAAACTTATAACCTAGAAAAAAAAATCCAGAAAAATAACAGCAAGTCAAATAGAACTAAATTAACTGTTCTATAATTTGTTGTTAAAACTCTTGAAATATAAATGGTTTGGATTTGAAATGTAAGGTAACTAAGATTATGCTGGATCGCCTCACTTGGCTGCCAATACTTCTTTGCAATCCCAATGGATGTTACTTGGAAATGGTTGATGAACTTGCCAAATTCTCAACCCACTGTCCCCTTAGCAGACTGCACTGCTTGCCCACCATCATTGGGTGGGATAGATCAGATAGTGCCTTTGTCAACCCTGTCTGCCAGCTCGTAATGCTATTCATTCTATTTTGTAACTAGAATAGATTCATAAATTGAAAATTTCACGGTTCAAATTCAATGAAACCAAAAGGATAATCCTTCTGAGATAGAAAAACATTTCCACATACAGGATGGTGTGCTAAAATAGAATTCCAAACATGTTTATGCTAAAAATAATTCAGTTTCACAGGAAAGATCATATTCAGCAAATGACACATTTATATTAATAAGATCATTGCAAAAGAATTTAGAAGATTAATCATCCTGAGAATATATGTTTATAAAGGATGAAAGAGGTAACATAAGACAGGCTATCCAGAACCATGGTTCATTTATACTCCATGGTCCACTCAGTTAATTTTTGCACATTCATTTAATGTGCTGTAGGCTCAAAATTGTGCTTGAACATAATTTTTGTCTTGATAATTAAGTCCCATCAGAATAGTAACTTGGAATGAATGGTTCCAACAGAAATGACTCTAGTTACAAAATATACAAAAGTGGCCATCATTATTGAATGATATAAATGTGTAAAAGTTGTGTGTGAGGAAACATGGACTCTCTGCCTGTCTGGAATGTGTGTATTGCGGGTAGTCATGTGTCCTCCCTGTCTGAAATTTATTCAGAAGTCACATCACCTGTCATCAAGGTTGGACTCCAGCCACCCATTAGTGCACACCTTACCATTGGCTAATTTAAATCACCCAGGGTCATTATTGGCTAGAAGCACAAATTATCAATGCACAGAACATTCTTTCTCTCTGCTTCATAGTTCAAGCCCCAGTCATCGCTCCATGCCAGGTCATTACTGTTGATATTGCTGGAAGTGTTGCGAGTAAGGTGTGCACTACACTGAAGAGGAGCTGTAGTCCTGCGATAGATCAATACTTGCAGAGAGCTACACCCACTTTGGTACAGGGAACCATGAGTGTGTAAGAGTCCCTGTTTGTAGTGTGTGAGCATGTCAAGTATAGGTTCACTACTATCAGGAGTCCAACCTAGGAATGAGGTGAATGTCTTAAGTGAAACAGTAATCAAGTACTGTTTAATATTCTCCCCATGTGTTAATTAAATTTACATGTCCAGACTCGTCTTTCTGTGAACCCTCTGAATGTGATACTTTTCCCAACACAACAATGTGTTACTTTATCTGACAAAAAAAATAATGTGTAGTCAATTTTCTGGCACTGTATTTTGACAAACCTTGTGAAACTTTCTTTAGTTATTTGGTCATATGCATTTTATGAAATGAATCCTCTCCCTTTACCTTGGGGTTGAGACAACTTGGTTGTCCACCATTTCTATTGGTTCTGAGGTGGCTGGTGAACCCTTTCTTGAATCAGCCATTCTCTGCCACTCTTGGTGCAGGAAGGATTTGATGGGGTAGATTGACAGGCAGGGAGGTGGTGTTCTTCTTTCACTATTTAGTTGGGTAATGAGTGGCTCCCCAAATGATCCCTCTGAGTGGTCTTGGTCCAGGGATTCTCACATATAAAAGACAAATCAAGCAAGTCCAATGGGCAGGGAAGATAAAGACAGTAAGGAAGCATGGGAGGCCTGGTAGGCACAAATGCAAGTACTTCAACACAAAGAAGTCAGGTGATCTTCGAATGTGGATCAATATTTGAAATTATATTCTTGCAATCATGAAAACATAATTGAGGGAAGGACAGGACTGGCATCTTAATATTCTGGGGGATGTAATTTTCAAACGTGACAGAGTCAGATGCGAAAGAGGCAAGGGTACAAGTCCACTTCTGATGAAGGAAAATGTAATGGTAGTACTTTGTCAAGATATCCTGGAACCATTGTCCAATGAGGCCATAAGGGTAAAACTTCAGATTAACGTGGGGGAGGGTGAAAGGCAAACATTATGTTAGTAATATACTATAGGCTTTACAATAACCAGTGGGAATTGATATATCACAAAGCTGCAGAAATTGTAAGAGCAATATGATTATAGCAGTGGGGTTTTTAACTTTCCAAATACTGACTTTGTCCAAGGGACTTAGAGCGGTGGAATTTGTTAAGTGCATCCAAGAATTTTTTAGGACAGTTTGTATCTAGTCTTACAGAGCTGGAGCAATACTCAACCTTATCTTTGGAAATGAAGTGGTGTAACAAAGGGATCAATGTTGAAAACTTTATAATATAAATGGACTGTGAATGCAAGATTAGTACATTTGCAGATAACACAAAAATCAATGTTGTGGATATCAAGGAAAGTTGTCTAAGACTACTGCAGAATATAGAGCAGATAGAAAGAAATCCTGACAAGTCTGAGGTGATGCATTTTGGGAAGACAATTAAAGGTATGACATTTCTAAAAATAGTCTGGTATTAAGGAACACTGTTGAACAATTGGAGTTTGGTGTTCAGGTCCATAGTTCCTTGAAGTGGCAACACTAGCAATGATGAAGGCACACCTTCATAGGTTAGGGCAGGGGTGTCAAACTCAAATTCACGGAGGGCCAAAATTAAAAACTTGGACTATGTCGAGGGCAGAACAACATCTGCATGTTTTCTCTTCTTTCAACATATGTAATATTAAACTTTTTCTTATTAAAATAAATGTTTAATAATAGTTTTGGATAAACTCTTTCCAGAAGCATTAACAAATGAGAAATAAAATATTCAATAAATAATATTTCTCTATAGAGGATTTGTCAAATGTTGCTAGTGTGCCGTCGAATAGTAAAATCTGAGGGCTATAGAGAATGTGGGAGAATAACATGATTCCTGAAACAATCAAATGGGTGACTGATTGTGGACATGAACTCTAGCAGGGTTATTTGCCATGCCCTTTTTTCATTGGTACAGATATCCTTTGATTTACACACTTTTCAAGTTTTATGCCTAATGAGCTTGTATCCAGGTGCAGGGCCATTTTTAACCAGGAATATATTTATCACTGTGACATGAAACTATTGGAAGATCATTTTATCCTGAGATTAAAGTTCATAATACTTACTCAGGCCTTTGTGCTGGAGGGTGGGGTTTGCGGGTGATCGGGTTGGACAACGACAGTGCGGGGGCATCGGCTCTCGCTGCAGGGCGGCATCTCGGCGGATTAGCGGACCCGTCACCGTGAGTCGCGGGTTGGCCTGCGGCAGGGAGGGGGAGTGGGCAACGGTCCTGGCGAGGTCAGGGCCGAGGCCTCCGGTTCCGGGCGCTGGGAAGCGGCCTTGGCTTCCCCTGACACCAGCCAGGCCGCGCTGCGGTGGGGGGGAGGGCGGGGGGACACGACATTGCGGGGGCATGTCGGCGGATCAGCGGCCCTGTCACCGTGAGTCGGTCGGCCTGCGGCAGGGAGGGGGAGTGGGCAACTGTCCTGGCGAGGTCAGACCTGAGGCCTCCGGTTCCGTGCGCTAGGAAGCGGCCTTGGCTTCCCCTGACACCGGCCAGGCCCCAAAACCAGAGTCCACGGTGAGACCCTGCAACGTAAACAGAGGAGGTGGGGGCGATTAGCGGGCTGACGCCAATGCATTCTGGGATTTATAGTATTAGCTGTGCATACGCTATACTTGCACGGCGGCCAGCGGGCCACCTCTAATACATTATTGAAATGCTCTTGCGGGCCAAATATAATTATATCGCGGCCAAATTTGGCCCGCGGGCCAGAGTTTGACATGTGTGGGTTAGGGGATAAAATATAAAACTTGAAACATTATTTTGCAACTTTACAAAAGAGGCAAGACCATACTTGTTTGTATAGTTCTGCTCACCAGTCTAAAAGGAAGTATATGGTTGTGCTAGGGAGAAGATAGAGGAAATTGACCAGAACAATTGGAGTCCTGGATTAGAGAACTTTAATTATAGGGAGAATGAATTCTCAGAGGTACAGATAGGGTACCTAGCCTAATCATTGATTCATGTTAGACAAAAGAATCTCAGGATTGTACGCAATACCATGTATGCACTCCGACAATAAATCTGAAATCTGAATGTCAAAAACAAAGGGGAACATGGTTAAGCTGAGGGAAAGGGATTTTAAAGGCAATTTAAGCTGAACATTTTCACATGGGTGCTGAGATATGACTCCTGTGATAATGCAAGGAAGGTGTACATTTTCCAGGGTTTTGTTGTAGAGCTTTATGGTCAATGGACAATATTGTGAAATGAGTTAAGTTTGGAAGGGGACACTTCATATATGGCCATTCTTTTGGACACTTCAGTGAATGAGTGATTGATGCTTTGTAACTTGTATGGTGGCATATTTAAATGTACTGCGATTCTAAGAGGTCGAGCTAACCTTGATTCTGGAGTGGAGTCAGAATTTTCCACATATATCTGGAAAAGACAATATAGTAGCTGATGCACTGTCTCTTTCTGCTCCACTCAAGGTTTTGTCTGTAGATCAAGGAATTGACTATATAGCTTTGGCCGCGGCCGAAGAACATCATCATGAGACTAATGAAATCACGAACCTACAATTGAAGGATGTCCAGTTTGGAATTCGTGGCAAACTACTCTTCTGTGATATATCAACAGGACACCTAAGCCCAGTAGTCCTGGCGTCATGGAAACGTCAAGTATTCAACTCTGTGCATGGTCTCTCACATCCATTGAATAGATCGACCGTTCGTGTGGTTTCCGGCAGGTTTGTGTTGGACAGTCTTAAAAAAATATTACGCGAATGGCGAGGTCCTGCAGTGCCTGCCGTAAACCAAAGGTTCAGCGGCATACTAAAGCACCACTGCAGTCCTTCCCAGCAGTTACTCATCAGTTTGCTCATGTCCACATGGTCATTGTTGGTCTGATTCCTGTTTCAAGAGGATACTGTTATATTTTTACAGTAATAGACAGGTTTACACAATAGCCCGAGGCCATGCCTATGGTAGATGCTACTGCAGACACTTGTGCTTGGGCGTTCCTCAGTGGCTGGGTGTCTTGTTTTGGTTTACTGGTGCATGTTACTTCGGATAGAGGACCCCAATTTACTTCCTCATTGTGGATGGCCTTGTCTCGCTTGCTCAGTGCATCATGCAAATGCCTATCATCCCCAGGCTAATGGAATGGTGGAAAGATTTCATTGACATCTCAAGTCAGCCTTGATGGCTTGGTTAGACAGCTTGAACTGAGCTGATGAGCTGTGCTGGGTATTACTGGGCATTAGAACAACTCCAAAAGAGGACCAAGCTTCATCTGCGGAGCTCGTGTATGGCACACTGTTGGTGGTTTCAGGGGAGTTTGTTCCCTACCATTCCAACTCCAGCGATGATCCTAGGGAACTGTTGACCAGGCTAAGGGAGACCATAGGAAAATTGACCCCTATACCACCATCTTCTCACAAAAAACACTCTTCCTTTGTGCCCGAAGACCTCAAAAACTGCAAATATGTCTTCATCCATAGGGGAACACTGGGTCAACTATGTGTTTTCTTCCTTATGCAAGAAAACCCTGAGCAATTGTTGTCTTTTTCAGACACCTTACAAAGGATCTTGAAGGATAATCAGACAAACTAGGTCGACCCATATTTTGACATTGGAGGGAAGCCACAGTCTTTCATTACTGACAGGCTTAAACCAGCTTATGTGGACAAGTTTTCCATACTGCAGCAGCTAACATTTTGTCGCCGATGTCAACCACCTAAAAGACAGACAAACCTTCTAGCAGTTCTGGAGGGGGGTGGGGGGTAGAAGGGGGAAATGTATAGCGATGCTATGGTGGCACTACAACTCCCAGAAGGCATCGAACCGGCTATGTGATGTCAGTGCATGTTGGGCATTTGATTCGGGCTTTTGAAGATTGTGCGGGTTTTTAAGAGTAAATTCTTTTGATAGCACTCTAAAAATGCCTTGCGTGTCGTGTCCACTGTGATTCCAGTGGCCACAGACCCCTGAAATGTGTCACTCTACAGTGATGAAGGTACAGAGAAAGAGATACACAACTTGTGAGGGGAACAAAGAAGCAGAGTTTCTATGACTTAACTAAAAGGAATATTACTGCAAAAGAGCAGTTTAGGAGCTCTAAGGATGATGTAAAGGTGTGGTGATCAAAGATATTTGCAAAATGTTGAAGCAGTGCCGAGAACCTGCCTGATGTCTAAACAATATCTTGAATTTGGCTGAGTGACCTGGAAATGGAGACTGAAATTGAAATCAACCCTTGCTATTAAATTCCACAAATCATACCTCTTGACTAACTAAATGAGTTTTTTTTTGCTGCTCTATTCAATCACTGACATGAGGCTGGGACAATTATTAACATCTGCTTTTCTTTAACCTCCTGTTGCATGTTAAAAAAATGCAATCAACTCTCCTTTATCATCAACAACCTAGTGGGAGTGTGCAATTTTGAAATAACAAATCAGGCAGGAATAGAAAAAGGCAACAATTGCTCAGGGCTTTCTTGCATAAGGAAGAAAACACATAATTGGTTATATGCTTTAGTCAACTCTGTTCTTTTTATTTTGAGTGCATTGTATTTTCAAATCAATATCAAATATTAATCCAATGATTCACACATGAACTAAATTTATAACTTTTAAGAATTTGGATACCATGATAAAATCAGCTATATTCAACATAAGGAAAATTAAAATTATGTCAAAATGGTGTTTATTAACTTAAGATGGACGATCATGATTGGTTTGGATTGTGAGTAAATTTCCTTACTAACTTATAGGAGGCCATTTCAGCGCATTCTCCTTGGAAATCCTCCAAATTCCCAACATTTTTCCCAGATTCCACCAGTCATTAAAATTTATACGCAAATCTTTAGCACACGGAGGAAACTAGATCACCCAGGGAAAACTCGCAGTCAAAGGAGAAGGTGCAAACTGCACAAAGGCAGAAGTGAAGGACAGGAATAAACCGAGGTCTCTGATTCTGTGAGGCAGAAACCACACTAGCTGTACTAATGTGCTACGCTCAAATATGTGTGGATACATTGTATTAAAAAGACCCATTTGTTAATGTTCGTGTTAGCATTTTTTTAAAGCAAATGTTATTTTGCTGAAAATTGAAGTGATGAGGTATAACTTTGAGAAATTGTCATTGATATGCTCAATATTTATTATTTCAAACATTGGTATGTTTAGTAGTTTATAGCTCTACAACTGAAAGAGAAGAAACTGCAATAGTCATTTTAAGACTGCACTGGTGCTAAACATTGAGGGATATCCAACTCTTCGAGTAGACAGACAGTTAAGAACTTAGAGAAGATGCCACCATTTGATCAACTACATGCACTGGGACTCAGATAGACATGGAAATGGAAGTAGTGGCTCCCTCAGAGATGAATATAATACAATTAAATTTGACATGAGATCAAAACTGTGAATCATAATGGTGATGCATTCCTTTAAAAGAACAAATTGAAGAGATTTTAAATTTGTTAGATGTAGAAGACCAGCATTTATTGCCTAATGGCCATGAAGAAAATGGTCGTGAGCCATCGAAATGAGAGTGTCATTTACACAAGTATAATGTACTGATGAAATGAATGTCTTACTTGCTGCAGCGATAGTCATGTCATTGTTTTAAATTGCTCTCATCTCTCTGGTGAAAGTACTTCTGTACAGAATTCTAATGTTTAGATCAAACAATGAAGGAATGGTGATAGAGTTCCAAAATTAGTCACTATTCAAGGGATTTGAAGATGGTAGATGCCACTCTTAGTGACAGGATGAATTTAGGAATTACTGACCAAGGACAGATTACTTTAGCAGATGGAACATACGTCTATCATGGTGCAAAAGTGATGGTGGAAGGCATATCTCAAATGGTCAATCCTTCAAGGAAATGGTTGAAAGCAAATAAAAAACATTTTTTTTTCCTGAAGCCTACAAGTTGAGTTTCAGCTACTTATTATTAACAATCTATTCAACAGAGGCTGCAAAATTAAAACCAAATTAACTTGTACCATATTTCTGAACAATAATACGACAAAATAGTATTAGGATAAAACAGTAGGAAAAAAATAATTATAGTGCAAGTACAATGCAGTATTTAATGTACCTTTTCTATAGGGTGACCTATAACAGGTTCATCATCCACTGCCAAGATTCGATCACCAACTTTAACCCTTCCATCCTGTAAAAACACAAATCTATTAATTAATGAAAAAAAATACATGCCTAGAAATTTGTTAGCTCAGTTCATCATTTTTGTGTGTTACATTAGGGCATTTTATCACACATACTGCTGGAATTTAATTCCTTGTTTTCTCTGGTACAATAGACATACACAGGACAGAGTTGTGATATCAATGTTTGGATAAGATTGCACTGCATGGATGAAGATCTAATGATTAAAGGCAGGCACAGTGAAGCAGGCATTGCTTGGAGGACTGAGGCCTTATTTGCATTTTGTGAAGGGCTCCACATCTGACTAGGGTGCAGCCAGGATGTTCACCCATCTATCTTCTTTGAGGGGTTTGTGGTAACGTTATCTTTCATCGTGATTGCTCCCACCTACCCACATTGTTGCTATTCTCAGGCTATGCAGTTATTTCCTCATCTTCTTCATTCCCCATCATCTGGTCAACCTACTCCCATGATGCTCCTCACAGTAATACCTCTCTGAAACCCTCATTTTCCCCACAATTATCCTCTAACATCTGCCAACTGCTGTTCTCAGTCTATGCAGTTATTTCCTCATCTTCTTCATTCCCCATCATCTGGTCAACCTACTCCCATGATGCTCCTCACAGTAATACCTCTCTGAAACCCTCATTTTCCCCACAATTATCCTCTAACATCTGCCAACTGCTGTTCTCAGTCTATGCAGTTATTTCCTCATCTTCTTCATTCCCCATCATCTGGTCAACCTACTCCCATGATGCTCCTCACAGTAATACCTCTCTGAAACCCTCATTTTCCCCACAATTATCCTCTAACATCTGCCAACTGCTGTTCTCAGTCTATGCAGTTATTTCCTCATCTTCTTCATTCCCCATCATCTGGTCAACCTACTCCCATGATGCTCCTCACAGTAATACCTCTCTGAAACCCTCATTTTCCCCACAATTATCCTCTAACATCTGCCAACTGCTGTTCTCAGTCTATGCAGTTATTTCCTCATCTTCTTCATTCCCCATCATCTGGTCAACCTACTCCCATGATGCTCCTCACAGTAATACCTCTCTGAAACCCTCATTTTCCCCACAATTATCCTCTAACATCTGCCAACTCTGAGTGCAACAATAGCTTGCATATCATAAACTTTTGTTAAATTTTGTGGTGTCAAGGCTCTATTGTTGTTCTCAATTCCTCTGATAGGAGTCACCCTTAATACAATAGCGAAAACCTACCGGGGACAAACATTACCTAAGTTGATGGAAGGAGAAGGAAAGAAAAGAATGGACTCAGTAGAATTTCTGGTGTTATTTTGTTGAATGACAACATTGTCTGACTGGCTTAATGCAACCTAGATTGTATACCTAAAATGGATGAGGGGGGGGGGGTGGGGGGAGAAAAAGTCACTGTATATGTGTGAAAAAGAAATAGTGTATATCATGGCTAATGTGATTTATGGTGTGAAAAATAAAAAATTAAAAAAAAAAATCAATGTCCCTATCAACCCCCAACTGAGGGCAATGCTACTTCAGAATTTTGCAATTAATAATGTAACTTCTACTTAAAATAGTTCAGTTCACAACTATATCTCTCAGTCTACTCAAGGAAATTAATGGATCAATTAATGAAATTATACATTTTTAATTGATACGAGCATCAAGCAGTTTTTACACCCAGGATATGAGTTAAGTTTGCATAAGCAGCGTGGCTATACCAGCAAATCAACTAATCATTAAAGTCATTATATTTTCAACTGAGTTACAAGGTGTTGGCTTCAAGGCCTTGAACTCAGTCTTGAGCACAAAGAAGGCTATAACAACTGTTACTTTATTGAAGAATCTAGAAATTTTCATGGAACTATTTCAAAGATGAACAAGGGAGGTTGGAAAATTTCAGCCTTCAATTGACATCACTGAAAGAATTTCAGTAATTTGCCACATTGCTGTCTGTGTAACCTGGGTTTCATGATCTCCATTTGGTGTAATGTGCTTTGAGGTGCACTGTTGAAGTGTTCTTTAAATTGATCCTGATACATCCTTCTTCCAACGTACCTTTGATGCTGTTCCATTTTCTGTTAGATTCTTGATAACCACTCCATCATTTGTACTCTCTTCACTAATTGCAATTCCTAGTCCACTTTGATCCTGCACAAGTCAAATAAAATACTTGGCATTCAAGTCATATATCTAGACAAAAATCCTTTCCTCCTAATTTTGAAGTAGAAATATTAAGGATGGTTATTATTTTCATGAAAAATCGGTACAGTCGGACTTATCACCCAATTTAGTAACCACTAATGAACAAAAAAATAACATTCTGGTATAATTTTCATCTGTCAGGAAAAATAAAGTTGAAACAATTTCTTGTCATTATTTAAAAAAAAATTAAATTAGACATACAACATTGTGTGTGCCCAAATACCCAAACTCCCATATGTTTTGGATGGTGGGAGGAAACCAGACCACCCAGAGGAAACCCATGGAATATGGGAAGAACATCCAAACTCATTACAGGCAGAGCTGGATTAAACCTGGGTCGCTGGGACTGTAATAATGTGCTAATATCTACATTAACCATGCCACCATCAGATTAATCTTTCTCAACAAGATTCAATTTATTATCATAGTAATAAAACAGTGTCATATTACATGAAATTTCTTTTTGCCTGCTGCAAGGCAGATTTGCCACTGACAGAAATTGCCTGAGTGCCTCTTACAGGTTGCCTTATAGAAAGAAGCAAAATAAAGACCCCCCCCCCCTCCCAGAATCACTGAGTGTCAAAAGATTTTCCTCCGCAGCCCCCACAGCCACAGAGTCCAGTTCAAACCATTGGCAATCCAAGCTCCAGATCCAAACCTCTAACACGGTCAGGATCCCTTCAACACTCTTGGCACCTCTTTGCATCCCGGTTCCGATACCTGGTATCCCTCCAACCAGTTCGAGCCAGTCTCCAGTGCGAGCCTCCCGAAAGCAGTCGTTTGCAGCCCACAGCTTCTGTGGGTTCTTCGCCTCAAGTCACCAGCAGCCCGCCGCATCTACTGGTCCCTCAGCAGCCGTGCCCCCTCACTGGTCCGCTGCAATGGTCACCATCCCTGCAGGTTGTCTCCTGCACTTCTCCTCAGATGGGGGTGGGAAGTGATCTTCCCATCCTCTGGTGCCCTGCTCCAGTCCTCTGCTTCTCCAGAGTCTGCAGCCCCTTGTGGCTGCTGCCGATTAATAGGTGTTGCCATCTTGGGTGCAGACCCACAGTCGCAGGATTTCAAATAAAACCATCGTTGGCTCCCTCAGCGGGCCGTTCAAAGGCTGTGCGGAGATGACAGCAGTTGACTGGAGAGCTGAACCCCACATGAACACTGCATCTCCACCTCCTCACTCCTAGCGGGTCTGCGCCAGTGACAGCGCTGCTGCTACAGCACTACAGCTGCACCACCATCTTTCATTGTCATCTAATTTCCATAATGTTTACTATTGAGGGATAATGGGCAAAGTCAAGGTGCAAATAGATTTGACACTGCTAGAAGGGAATAACAAGTTCTCACCCTTCCCAGACTGCCTTCTGTGATGCAAACCCAGTATTGTGACTAACACTCAATGAAGGATGGATAACAAATTCTGGCAGTGTCACAAAATAATTGCCTGTCATTTTAGTGGAAAAGAGATGAAATGGATATTACTGAACATTTCAAGATCAATCTTAAATGTTCTCTGTTAGGCTGAACAGGTAGGCTGGCAAAATGTTAACTAATCAGCCTTCCCGTGATGAAAACATACACCATGAGGCTTTGTGTCTTGTATTTGGTGACTTCCAGATTTAACCCAGATAGACAATATATCCTCAGCCATAGGAAGCCTTGCCTCATTAAAAAGGTGTCTTCTCACCAATCCTTGAGGGCTAGTAGGAGGAGAACTCCTTTGAAATCCTTATTTTTTTATTCCACTTCCTCCTGGTGCAGAACTTGCACTGAGGGAATTGTCAATCAGAGCAATCCCTTGCAAGATTAGAACATTCTCCCTTCCCCCATCACTTGGGCTCTCATTGTCCCAGCCTCAAGCTGCATATTTGTTCCTGCTCTGTAGATATTGCACCTGAAAGCAAGCCCAAGAACCAAGGTGGCATCCAGATGGAGAATTTGTGTGAAAAAGAAAAGCTCCTGGATGTCCAAACTTCTGATTAATACTCATCTTGCCCTTTGCAAAATTCGCTATGTCCAAGAATTTGCCATCCAGTTTAAACAAAATGCACCTTACATGCTTCAAATTAATGGTCTATTGTAATGAACTGCAAAATTATATAAAATCTGAAATGTTAACTTCTGCTGTAGCAGTTGGCTTAGCTGTAGTTTTTTGTTCAATTACATCAGGGTATTTAAAGAATTTCAAATACCATATATTTTGGCATATACGTCAACCTTCAGATAAGTCGGGTCCCCATTTTCAGCCTCATTTTCATGGTTTTATTATTTATCAGTTGCATAAGTCAACCCCCCAAAAATTGTCATGACTGAGCTGTTGGGTGTCAGCTGAAGTGGTTGTTATCATAGAGGCTTCAGCAAAACATCAAAAGTATAAAGCAAGTTTTAAGTTAAAAGTAATAGAAATGGCAAATATTGGAAATATGGATGAAACCCAATGAATTTTGACATGATAGGCAATAGAACAGTGGAATGTAAAGGTGTGAAAACTGTGCAAGCCAGAAGTGCAGGCCATAAAAGGACTAGGCTTATGGAGGTGTTATCATGCATGGCTGACAGGATGAAGTTAAATCTCATGGAAATCTTCAAATGCAAACAGGTGGCCAGGTGGTTTATACAGGAGCAGAGTTTGTTGGTCTGGGATATGTTTCGTAGCCACTTAACTGAGAACACTAAAAGTAGATTAGCATTAAATAATGCTTACATGATGGTTATTCCGGGTGGTTTGACGTCTCTAATGCAACCTCTAGATGTATGCTTGAACAAGCCATTCAAAGTCCATATGGATCAAAAATGGAATGTGTGCATTTTTTTGCTACAGCTAAGGCTATCATAATAAATCTTTTTTTGCGCTTCATCCAGTTTGAGGGCTAATTCTTTACTTCTTATATTACTTAGAAGAAAGATCTCTGGATTTTTTGGTATGTTGCTTTTTGTGATTTTATTTAATACTAGATTTAGATCTTCCCAAAACTTTTTCACTTTCTCACATGCCCAAATTGCATGTACTGTTGTTCCCATTTCTTTCTTAGAGTGAAAACATCTATCTGATAATGTTGGATCCCATTTATTTAACTTTTGGGTCATGATATATAGCCTGTGTAACCAATTATATTGTATCATGCATAACCTCGTGTTTATTATATTGTTCATAGTTCCAGAGCATAACTTTTCCCATATTTCATTTTTTAACTTTATGTTTAAATCTTTTTCCCACTTTTGTTTGGGTTTATAGCTTATTTCATCATTTTCCTTCTCTTATAGCTTGATGTACATGTTTGTATAATGTCAACTTGGAAATCAGAAGAGAGCCTGAGAGTGCAGCAATGATGCATAGAAGTGAATAAATGTATTCCATTGGAAAAAAAATAACATATAATTTAAAAAATAAAGTAACTTATTTGAACAAATTTGGGAACCGTACATGGAACACAACAGAGAGGGCTTGCCTCGGACCTCCACCCCCTAAAATGATAAAATGAGAAGAAGACAAAATGAACTGACCCAGTATGTAAAAGTAGATGACACAATTTTCTTGTTTATTTTCATTGCGTGATGACATTGTTTAATGGGTTTATTGTATTGTATATGTTGAACTTTTAATGGGTTTGGAGGAGGGTGGGAAGGGGGGAGGGAAGGTAGGGGGGGAAAAAGGGGAGAAAATGCCACTGTGTATATTTAAGAGGGAAATGTTTGTATATATTTTGATTGATATGGTTCATAGTGTAATTTTTTTTTAAATAAAAAAATAGTGGAATGTGTGGATGTCGAGTGCAGAAAAATTGTTTGCAAAAAGTGGGCCAATGTGTGCTGCATCGCTTGATGTGCTGTGTGACTCTGTGTTCAGAGCATGAGATAAAGTGAAAGTAGAGACTGTAATAAAACCATTTTAAAAAGTATGGTATCTTTTGTATGATTGATGGTATGGAAGATGATTTATTGTGAGATAATGATGACGAAACTGAAGCTGCCTCATCAGATACAGACTGGGATCCGTATGATGACTGTTTAAACAGTAAGACAATGGATGTGCTTGCCAAAATCTTTGCCTCAGCGGTGATAGTGATTTTGAAGGATTCTTTCTTTTTCATTATTTTTTATTAACATTGAAATTTCACATCTGAAAATACAGAGTACATATTGATATATGTTAAAATTCATAAAGATACATTACACTTAAATTATATCATTTCATCCAAGATACTGCATATTTTAATCAAACAGATTAATTATATTCTATTAATATTATTTTTTTTATTATATAAAATAAAATGAAAATCTAAACCCAAGAAAGAAGCTGTTTTGCCAAAAAAAAGACAGAATTCTTATCATGTGATAAATTACCTCATTAGTCAACATTTCTACCTCATAACAAACTAATTCAAAAAGGGTCCCCATAGTGTTTTAAAATTTAAATCGGAAATTGAGCTTCTAATCTTCTCTAAGTTTAAACATGACATGACATCACATAACCATTGAGCATGATGAGGTGGGGTAACATCCCTCCATCTGAGTAACACCGACTGTGTAGCCATAAGAGAAATAAAAGCTAATACATGTAGCTCAGATGTTGATAATGTTATGTCACTCTCCAACAATAGCAAATAAAGCCATTAATAGATTTGGTTTAAAATTAACTCTAAATAGTGCAGAAAAAGTGTGAAATACTTCTATGGCATGTCAAGAACATATAAATTAATGAAGTATCTCCATTGTTGTATTTATCACAATGAAGAGATATATCCACATAAAAACATGATAGTTTGACAATGCACATGTGAGGCCGATAGACTACTTTAAATTGTATGAGAGTGGCAGGCACATAAAGAAGAGGTGTTAACCAAATTGAAAATTACATTCCAAGTTTGTTCAGGAATTGAAAGATGTATGTCCTGTTCCCAGCTATTTTTAAAATTTTATCTGAGGGAACCTGTCTTATTCCCAACCATTATAGAAATAAGGTTATAACTTAAAAAGGATCTCGAAGGATTCTAAATGTTTTTTTTCAATAAAACATTTTGTTATGCTAGTTGCATGAAAAATTGTAGTCGTTTTTTTTTGTTCTTTCTAGGGTTGAATTATATGCCGAATCGACATTGAACGGTTTTATGAGTTGAATTTAAGGTCTCCAAAATGTAGCTGGCATACAAGTAAACCTCCCATTTTTGAGGGTTTCAAGACAAATTATACACCAAAATATACAGTCGTCTTGTTATTTTCATGTTTTTAGATTATTTCTCATGAAACATCTTGTACACTGAGAAGGATCCTTCTGTGAACAGGCTAACAGGTTATTTCAACTTCCATACAGCACTATTTACAGAGTACAGCATTACAAAGAAAAGGAGGATCTGTTAGCACCAAGCATTATTTTATTCATTTTTTGCACATCTAAAATTGTTTGTCCAGTTTTGCAAAGACAACGTAAATACCAAGAAACATACCTTAGTAAGTAGAACATCCTGAGTATTCTTAAATAAAGTTGGATTATTTCCAACTTGAAACAGAGATGTACCCGAATCTTTCTGGAAAATTAAATTAGAAATCATAATTTCTACTATTTATAACATATTCAAATATTACTATACGAGTTACAAAGAGTGTGCTCTCTGAACTTATCATTGAACAACTATAGCTGTAGACATTCAGAAAGTATTGTTTATTACATGCTTTATCATTCTATCATCTCCATGCCCAAAAAGCTCAGCCTTTTTCTCCAAGCACATGTATATTGTCACAGATAGGCAGAAACATGTTGTCTCTTTTTGGGTTCTCATGGGCCTTTCATTTCAGTTCTGGTAACCTTACATCTTCAAGTTAAATAAAGTCCTGTTATCAGCACTACTTAAACCAATTCTTTCTTAGTAATAGAATTTTATAGAATCAATGTGAATATTATTATAACCTCTTGACTTTCAATGAGATAAAGTCCAATCAACTTCATAAATATTTCTTGCAATGTCATAGCCGTGAAAGCCAAAGGTATGATTTAGCTATATATCATTATTTATGAAGAGTGATTGTGACACATTAATTAACATATATAATTTTTTTATATTTCATCTTGAAATTCATGTCAGACCTTTATCAAGTCGAACAGCAGGGATAAGCCAGTTAAGTAAAGGCCAATGAATTTAATTTTAATTTAGATATACATCACTGCAATAGGCCCTTCTGGCCCACGAGCCCATAACACCCAATTACATCCAACTGACTTTGAATCCCCGGTACATTGTGAATGATGGAAGGAAACCAGAACACCTGGAGGAAACCCACAGAGAGAACATACAGACGCCTGAAAGACAACAGTGGATTTGAATCCCAGTCATCGCCTCTGTAACAGGCTTGTGCTAACTGCTAATCTAATACAGTTATTTGGAAAAAAGTTGATGGAGCTGTGGATGGATTTAGGATAGTTTTAGGTTACAGAATTATTAATTAGCTGGAGTAATGGCAGATGAAATTTAATCCTGATAAGTGTGAGGTGAAGCACTTTGGGAGATCTAATAACAGTAGAACATACACATTGACTGACAGGACTGTAGGGAGCATTGAGGAACATAAGGACCTTGGTGTACAAGTCCACAGATCCCTAAAGGTGGACGCATAGAGAGATAAGTTGATAAAAAAGGGTTACAAGATGCTGACCTTCATTAGAGACCAAGTGCATAGAAGCTATAGTACAACTTTATGAAAATTTAAGTAGATCACAGCTCTGTATTTCAGCTCTCCACACAAAAGGAAGCGTGTGATCACAATGGAGAGTGCAAACTTTACCAAGATATTACTTGGGATAGAACTTTTCAGTTATGAGGAGAGACTAGAGAGGTTGGGTTTGTTTCCCTTCCAGCAGAGGAGGTACCTGATAGAGGTATACATTAAGAGAGCAAAGATGGAATGGATAATGAAGAACTTTACCCAATAATGTGTCCTGAGCATAAATTTACAGTGAGGAGGATCAGAGGAAATGTTTTTCACTCAATGGATGTTTGCAGGGTTGAAGATAACTTGCTTCCACTCCATTTCTGCAGTGTGGAAGATGCCTGTGCATGAATTCTTTTAACAAGGTGGTCATGCACTGCAACAACAACAGCTTCTTAGTGAGATCTTGCTCCAATAAAGTCCAACGCAACAGGAGCACACTGCCTAAGAGAGTGGCAGAAGGCCACACTCTCACAATGTTAAAATAGTATATGGATGAACACTTGAATCAAAACCCAGAGAAGGCTATGGACCAAATGCTGATAAATAGGATCAGTATAGATGTGTACTTAATAGTCAGCATGGACATAGAGGACTGAAATACCAAATTCTATGCTGTATGACCATGACAGAACTTTGTACTAATATTTTTTAACTCTAAAAATGATATGGTTAGTCTGCACACAGAAGTTTTACATTAATCAAGTGAAACATTATCATAGAGAACCAAAAAGCAGCTTTCGGATGATCACAATATCGAAGAACAAATTTGGTTATTATTTCTACCTCCTGCTGGGTTCCTGAAGTGGATGTGAAGTCAAGTGATTTTACAGGACTGACTGCCATTTGGTTAACAGCATCTGTGCTTCTGTAAGAGAAATGAAAACACTAGTGATATAATAAAATAGGGTTGAAATCATTTTGTTTTAATTATTAAAGCTGTCCCTATTTCTGTCAAGGAAAATGTATTTGTGTGATCTCTTCCAGTTAGATTTGGGAAGCATAAAGTTTTAAGTTAAAGCATACACTATTTTCAGGAAAATGATCTAAGACAAGAGTGGCCAACCACTTAATTTTTAATTTAGACATACAGCACGGTAATAAGCTATTTTGGCCCACAAATCCACACCGCCCAATTAACCTACACACCTGGTATGAAATCGTGGGCTGAAATAGCCTATAACCATGCTGGTTGTCTAAATTAAAAATGAAAAGGTTGGCCACCCCTGATCTAAGGGAACACAATCAGCCAGGGATAAAGTCCTTTGATTTTTCTGATTTTTAAAATTTAATTTTTAAAAATGTGGACATTCAGCCCACAATTCTGTGCTGCCCTACGTTTTTGAACAGTGGAAGGAAACCGGGGCCCCTGGAGAAATCCAACACAGATACGGGGAGAATGAACAAACTCTTTACAGAACCAAGGTCCGGTCCCAATTGCAGACGCTCCAAAGGCGTTGTGCTAACTGTTACACCAACTGTGCTGCCCTTCTATAACCTTCAACAACATTATAGATAGAGAAATCTCTCTCTTGTATATTCGAGTTTATACATAGCGTTTAGTTGATAGCACTCTCAACTGTGAATCAGCAAGTTGAGGTTTCCAGTTAGACTCTAAGAATTATAGCTAAAAAATTCAGCAGCATAAGGAACTGATAATTCTTAGAGTTACCGTTGTTGAGGGGGCCCATTATTGCACGCACTGTTCATATTGCAACTTAAAGATGGGGTATGTTATGGGAGTTTGCAATTCCAAAATAATATAGCTAATGTCAAATAAGTGTTCTGTGCTTATTGATGTTGCTTTGGTTATTGTGTATAGTTATAGCAGATAGAAGCACACAGCTTAAGGAATATGTTGTCTGCCACAATTCATGGTATTGTACCAACTTGCTACACCATATGTATTCACAAACAATGATCCCCAAACAATATCAAAGCATCGTGTATCCACAGCAATCGTTTCTCCAAGATACCAATTGAAGGAATATCAATTTAAAACAAAGATATTGATGCCATATCCCAATTTTCATGGTACTAAGTTACAACCAATGTGACTTAACATAATATTTTTAGGTGTCTGCATGTCAATTAATAGTTTGTCACTTATAGAAAATATAAACAATGCAGAAAAATCAGCCACACCTGATAAAAATAATTTTCACTTTTGAAGGAGCACCTTTGATTATTGAAGAAGCATTTTGATGGCTACGTCCATACAGTAACTGCCCATTTATCTGTAAGTAAAGCAAATCATGTTATAAATTTACATTTTGTTTTTTTCAGGATCGGATATTTGTCAAGTGTCAAATAAACACAAAAGAAATGATTGGAATTTTAGGAATGAGAAAACTATATCATTAAGTGTCAAGACATGGTGAACCATTCACAATCTTGTCATATATTAAATCTAATCAATAAATCATGGAAAATCAGGATAATTTGCTTCCAAATTATATGTGTGGAATAAATCAACTCCTAGTTAAGGTACAATATGAGTTTGAAGGCAAACTTCGACAGATAAGGGCTACAGGAAACTTGAGGGGCTACAGGAAACTTGAATTGAAGAGATGAGGCCAAAGACAGAAAAGCCTCATCACGTCGAATGGTAGGTTACGCTAGTGAGGCTGAGTGACCTACTCCTGCTCTTATTTTCCAATATTATGTTCTTAGAGATGTACAATTGCCTGACTTCCTTTCATACTGGCTTCTAACTGAAAAGTTTTGACCTGTGAAATTATCCTAGTTCATCATGTTTTATGTGTGGGAGGGGAAATTTAATGGGGGAAACAAATCTGTTGCATGAGAATCCCTGAAGAAAACAACCAATTACAATTACAATGAACAGGACTAAACAAGATTTCAACCAGGATAACTGCAATGTTACAGAATGTAGAATGATTTCTGGCCTGCTGACAATAGAATGCTTAAAACTAATAAAAATACAAAGTAACACACAGAATTTTTTAAAAAACACATTGAGCAAGATGCTTAGTTTTATCTTTTGAAGGAATTATCAAAGAAGAAAACACACATGATCCATTTGAAGATTGATAACTAAATTACATAAATAGCAGGTCCATATCTTTGTGACGCTGGTGTTCTATGAAATATACATGGGGAGAGATATTTACCTCCAGCAATTCATCTGCAATCTGTAGCCTGCCATCTTTCCCAGCCGCTCCATTTGCATCAATGCTAACTACAAAAACACTCATTCTGGATCGGTCCTTGTTGCCAGCTAGGCTGAGGCCCAGCCCACTCTTCCCCTTTTCAAGCTCAATCATGTACAGCTCACCCGTCAGGCTTCCATAGCGTTGCTTGATCTTCCCTTCATGGATTGTGCAGAACGTTAAAAAAAATCAGTGAGATGTTTAACAACATTTACTGCTCTTTACTTTCTTCTCAAACCAATTATATTTATGCACAACCCACTGTCTTAATAAAATGTTTCAACTTTTCTATCAGTTCTATCATGAAAATTGAACTTGCAGCACACAAGAGTACCGGAAAAACTCAGCATGTTGCTATATGTACATAACATGAGGGACTCTCCATAGCTTTTTCCTGGGGAGACAATAGCAAATACCAGGGGACATCTATTTAAGGTGAGTGTAGTAAAGTTTAGGGGAGATGTCTGAAGTAAGTTTTTTTTTACTCATAGAGGGTGCCTGGAATGCATTGCCGGGGTGTTGGCTGAGGCTGGTACAATAGGGACATTCAAAATACTTAGATATCCATATGGATATAAGAAAAAAATAGTTTATGGGTGTGAGGTAGGGAAAAATTTGATTGTTGTGGAGTACATCAGGTTTACACCGGTCAGCACAACATCATGCCTGCAATTTGCTGTAATATTCTATGTCAAACAGCGTCCATATGAAGTAAAAGGCAGTTGATGTTTTGGGCCTGAGTCCTTATTTCAAAGGGCCAAAATCAGCCAGATGCCTGAAAATAAATAGTGGGGGATGTGGGAGGGGATGTTCAGGCTAATAAATAGGAAATTATATGTGGATACAGGTGAAAGAGGGTAGAGGAGAAAGAGGCTGAGAAGTCATAGGGGAATAATAGGTGAAAATTGTCTATTTAACATGCATTATAACTCAAACCATGTTACCTGCCCAAATCTGAAAAGGCAGGAGTACACGTGTTGCTTATGTCGTATTGGAAGCCTGTTTTTTTTTTAATTTTCAAAATTCCCTCATGGCACAAAGGCATCACTCACTACTCATTGTTCATTGGCTTCTTTATGTTAAGAGGGGAATTGGGTACACTTTGTATTCGATCCGGCTGTTAGCTTTACACCATAGAGCAGGGTTGACCAGCCTTTCCATTTTAAATTTAGACATACAGCATGGTAATTGGCCATTTCAGCCCACGAGTATGTACCGAGGGTGTAGGTTAAATGGGCGGCACAGACTCGTGGGTTGAAATGGCATGTTGTCATGCAGTAGTCTAGATTAAAAAGTTGGCCACCGCCACCCCCCCCCCCCCACCTGACCATCTTTGGATATGTCATATGAACAATAAACCATAAAAAAATTGAGATGTTCTCACCCAGTGTTTACAACTTATGTCTCATTAGCTAGTGAGCAAAATCTATTCTCACCAAGATCATTATTATAACATGAACCAAGGCTTAAATCTAGTACTTTTTAAATCTATTAATTTACTACGATTGAACAACTAAAACTAAACTAGCAGATGAACTGGAAATAAGTAAGTATTTTATGGAATTATCAATCTGTATTTCCATAGATTCTCAAGATTTTTTTTACAAGTGCTGAATTAACTGTATTCTATTGGTAAACATGGAGAGGTAAAGAGAAGACGATGTGAGTGGGATTCTCCATTTATCCTGCTGAGCCCTTTAATCGGCAGCCACAAGACAGCACAGTCCTGATGTCTTCCCGATCATTGTGGTGAACTTTCGACAGGCCAACTTAAAGAGCATGTCTGACGAACTATCACCAACATACTGCTTGCACAACCAGAGGAGCCAACGTATTTGACCACTGCTGCACCATTAAGAGGGTCTACCAAGCCATTCTAAGTCCGCAATTCTGATCACTTGGTTGTACTTCTACTCCTGGTGTACAATGAGAGAGTGAGGACCATAATATCACTGGTGAAGACGGTGAAAGTATGTGGGAGGGAGATGAAGGAGTGCCTGCATGACTGCTTTGAATCGATGGACTGGATCACATTCAAAGAGTCATCTTCAAACTCAACTTAATATGCCATGGCTGAGACTGACTTCATCAGGACCTGTGTGGATGAGTGTGTGTAAGTACCCCAACCAAAAGCTGTGGATGAAAAAAAGGATATGAAGCATGCTGAAGAAGAGGTCGATGGCATTTAAAATCAGTGATCAAGATCTCTGCAGGAAGTCCAGGTTCTAACTATGGAAAGCTATCTTAACAATTCCAAGGGAAGCTAGAAACAGAGTCAGATGCTCATCAGCTAATGCAGGGCTTGCAAGCCATTATATCCTACAAGGTGAAGCCTAACATCATAAATAACTGTGATGCTTCACTATCCAGTGAGCTGAACACATTTCAAGTTCGACTCGAAAAGGAGAATTCAACGGAATCGATGAGAATCCCTGCAGAAGCTGACGACTCTGTTATCTGTCTTTGCGTCAGAACAAAGAGGGTGAACCTTCGAAGGTGTCAGGCCCTAATGGCATACCTAGTAGGGTACTGAATATATCTGCCAACCATCTAGCTGGAGTGTTCATGGACATTTTCAGTCTATCACTGCCGCAATTAAGGTTCCTACCTGCATCAAAAGGGCATCTGCCCAACAAAAGCACACTATTGCCCAGTAGCACTCACATGTACTGGTATGAAATGCTTTGAGAGGTTAGTCATGGCCAGAAATAACTTATACCTAAGTAAAGACCTAGACCCAGTGCAATTTGTCTACCTCCATAATCACACCATAACAGATGCAATCTCATTGGCTCTCCCCTCAGCCATGGATGTCCAAGACAACAGGAACATGTACATCATGCTGCTTTTCATTGATTACAACTGTTTTCAACACCATCATACCCTCAGTACTGGTCAGCAATTTTCAAAACCTGGCCCCTACATTGCCTTCTGCAACTGGATCCTTGACTTCCTCACTGGAAGACCACAGTCAGTACGAATTTGTAAAAACACCTCCTCTTCACTGACAAATAACACAGGCACATCTCAAGGACGTGTGCTTAGCCCACTCTCAACACCCATGACTACGGTCATTGGCAGATTCACAGACAGCAATGAGAAGTGAGATACATCAGCTGGTTGAGTTATGTCACAACAACAACCTTACAGTCAATGTTAGCAAAACAAAGGAATGGATTGTGGACTTCAGGAAGGGGAATCCAGGAGACAGGTGCATAAAGAGCATTCAGACAAGTTGCATCAGGGTCATATATGGATCTGCAAATGCACAAGAGAGGAAAAGGCTGAAGAAAGTGGCACTACTCTTCATCTCTTCATTACTTTTAAACTCGGCCAGCACCATCACGGGTACTACTCTTCATTACTCTTAAACTCGGCCAGCACCATCACGGGCACTACTCTTCATCTCTTCATTACTTTTAAACTCGGCCAGCACCATCACGGGCACTACTCTTCATCTCTTCATTACTTTTAAACTCGGCCAGCACCATCACGGGTACTACTCTTCATTACTCTTAAACTCGGCCAGCACCATCACGGGCACTACTCTTCATCTCTTCATTACTTTTAAACTCGGTCATCACCATCACGGGCAATACTCTTCATTACTCTTAAACTCGGCCAGCACCATCACGGGCACTACTCTTCATCTCTTCATTACTTTTAAACTCGGTCAGCACCATCACGGGCAATACTCTTCATTACTCTTAAACTCGGCCAGCACCATCACGGGTACTACTCTTCATCTCTTCATTACTTTTAAACTCGGTCAGCACCATCACGGGCAATACTCTTCATTACTCTTAAACTCGGCCAGCACCATCACGGGCACTACTCTTCATCACTCTTAAACTCGGACAGCACCATCTCGGGCGCTGCTCTTCATCTCTCCATTACACTTAAACTCAGCCAGCATCATCACGGGCACTACTCTTCATCTCTCCATTACACTTAAACTCGGCCAGCACCATCACAGGCACTACTCTTCATATCTCCATTACACTTAAACTCGGCAAGCATCATCACGGGAACTACTCTTAATCTCTCCATTACTCTTGAACTCGGCCAGCACCATTACGGGCAGTACTCTTCATCACTCTTAAACTTGGCCAGCATCATCACGGGCACTACTCTTCATCACTCTTAAACTCGGCCAGCATCATCACGGGCACTACTCTTCATCTCTCCATTACACTTAAACTCGGCCAGCAGCATCACGGGCACGACTCTTCATCTCTCCATTACACTTAAACTCGGCCAGCACCATCACGAGCACTACTCTTCATCTCTCCATTACACTTAAACTCGGTCTGCATCATCACGGGCACTACTCTTCATCACTCTTAAACTTGGCCAGCACCATCACAGGCACTACTCTTCATATCTCCATTACACTTAAACTCGGCAAGCATCATCACGGGAACTACTCTTAATCTCTCCATTACTCTTGAACTCGGCCAGCACCATTACGGGCAGTACTCTTCATCACTCTTAAACTTGGCCAGCATCATCACGGGCACTACTCTTCATCACTCTTAAACTCGGCCAGCATCATCACGGGCACTACTCTTCATCTCTCCATTACACTTAAACTCGGCCAGCAGCATCACGGGCACTACTCTTCATCTCTCCATTACACTTAAACTCGGCCAGCACTATCACGAGCACTACTCTTCATCTCTCCATTACACTTAAACTCGGTCTGCATCATCACGGGCACTACTCTTCATCACTCTTAAACTTGGCCAGCATCATCACGGGCACTACTCTTCATTACTCTTAAACTCGGCCAGCATCATCACGGGCACTACTCTTCATTACTCTTAAACTTGGCCAGCATCATCACGGGCACTACTCTTCATTGCTCTTAAACTCGGCCAGCACCATCACGGGCACTACTCTTCATCTCTCCATTACTCTTGAACTTGGCCAGCACCATCACGGGCACTACTCTTCATCTCTCCATTACACTTAAACTCGGCCAGCATCATCACGGGCACTACTCTTCATCTCTCCATTACTCTTGAACTCGGCCAGCACCATCACGGGCACTACTCTTCATTACTCTTAAACTCGGCCAGCACCATCACGGGCACTACTCTTCATCTCTCCATTACACTTAAACTCGACCAGCACCATCACGGGCACTACTCTTCATCTCTCCATTACACTTAAACTCGGCCAGCACCATCACGGGCATTACTCTTCATCCCAGTGAGGACATTTATAAGAGATGGTGTCTCAAGAAAACAGTCTCTATTATTAAGGACTCTCACCACACAGGCCATGACTTCTTTTTATTGTTACCATCAGGGAGGAGGCTGAACACAAATACTTCTTTCCCTCTGCCATCAGATTTCTGAATGGACAATGAACCACAGACACGTACTCACTTTTTCTCTTATTTTGCACTAATTTGTTTTTTTTTTCTAATTTAAAAATTACATTGCATTGCTGGTGCAAAACAATGAATTTCTTGACATTTTTGTGATAATACATTCTGATGGTTATTATTTAGTGACTTCTGGAAAAGTATTAGCGTTTCAAATGAAGTTCAAGTGGAGCTAGATGTCTGTCCTCAAAATAGTCTGTTGGCATTTATCATGCATGAACATAATTACAAAAATGCTCAGAGAACTACTTTTGAAATGCACGAAATGGTAAGTCACATCTTTCTAGCAAGGAGGAGTAAGGAATTTTAAAAAATGGATACACCTTTCAGTGAAAAGGAAGTTAATTGATTAATGCCTCCTTAAAATTATCACCAGAAAAATGCTACACTTAATTCAAATACTGGCTTACTTCCTGTTTACCTGCCAATCAATTTGGGCCATTGCACTGCAGAAGCCAAACACACATTTTGTGATCTCACTGATGTGTACTATGCTTGGTGCATTGCTTTTGGTTGTCTGCCACTTTAACTCACCACCCCACGACCACTCCAATCCCTCTGACTGAGGACTCCTGTACTCTTACAAAACAGAGTCAATGCAATTTCAAGGAACAAAACTTCGTCTTCCATCTAGGCATGATGCAGCCGCTTGGATTGGATGTTAAATTCGCTGATTTTAGATATCATGCTGTTTCTTCCTGTCTATATAAGAACCATTCCAAACTGCCTTCTTCTCTGTGTATAGTCTGGATTGCCTAACATCTCCCAGTAAGCTTGAACCACATCAACAGCAAATTATACAATCAATGGGGCAGTGCAACAAGTCATTACAAAGGCCACTAGTGTTGGAATCTAGAAGAGAAGGTAACAATAGTGATAAAATGAGCTCTGTGAAGGTAGAGTGAACCAAAGGACCAGGCTGAATCAGTGAGAAAATGTTTCCTTTAAGGGACTAGTTAATCCAGAATTTATTTTGAAACTTTGCAATGCCTGCCAATACAACAGCCAATGCATGCTGTTCCAGTTCTCATCCTCAGACTGCTGAATGCTTGTCACTAACTCAAAGCAGCTTGACACACAGGCATGGCTGACATTAAAGAGTTGGTGTGACTTTTTAAAATCTGTCCCCTACAACACTGCAACAAACAAATTTTTAAAATGCAAGGGCTCATATTAAGAGCGTCTCCCACTATTTAAAAAATATTGATATACTATTTTAAAAATCAACATAATGGATTAATTTTAACTGACAAACTGTCATGCAATATTTTGTTAATCATAAGTTACATACTCCAGCTGTAACCAAATTCATCATCTTCCTCCAATTCATCTTCTGACTTAAAGCTATTATTCCCTGGTAATGCCGCAATATTGCTGATCTCTTCTTTTTCGACAGGTTCTGGTAGTGACTGCTGTGGAACTGTGAGTCCTGCTGTGATTTCAGTCTCTGAATCTGGCTGGTTGGATGCCTATACATTAATCACACATAAAAACATGAGATACAAAGCCAATAGTGAATGATACAAAGCTCATCACAGCTCTACTTTCAGATATGCACATTTGTAGACAGTCATACTGAGGCTTCAGATATTGGAAAAACCAACTGATTACGCTCTACACACATTTTATTACAATTTGAACTAAAACAGAAAAAAGCAAAACAGAAACACACAAGGAATACCTTCATTCCTAAAATAGAGAGAGCGTGAAGTACAATATTTACTGGTATGTTGACCAATTTAAATTTTACTTGAAATGCACTTCTGGCAAATTTCACTTTTGACATCACAGCCTTCAACATGGGATCATAAAGAAACAGGAGCTACAATAATCACCTAATCCCCTCAGCCTGCTTCACCATTCCTAGTTCACTTTCTACCTCAGTTATAATCTTTTATCCCTGTTCTCCTGGATTTGAGAAATCATTTCACATTGGGCTTGAAATTACTCAATGATAAAACATCTATAACCCTTTTGTGTACAGAAATTTATAGATTATCTGCAGGAGTATGTAATGGATGCACTAATGCAGCAGTAGCAGGGGTCAGCTATCAGACCATTTGCTTCACTGTCAGTGTTGCAAGATATTAAAGACTCCTTGTGGAAGATTAAAGATAATTTTCATATCCCATCAGCTTCATGAATAGCTCCATGCAAGAATCTCTGACTAATCTTTATCACCAGGACCTATTATTCACACAACCTATCACATCCTCAGATGACTTCCAATATTTCAAACACATATCCAATTTGCAGTGTGTGTGCATTGCTTACTTTAAATTTAAAATTAGATATACAGTAGAGTAGCAGGCCATTTCAGCCCACAAGCCCATGCTGCCCAATTACAAGGTCCTTGCACAGTGAAAGGCAAAACATTTCACTTGATCTCTACTACCCTTCAACTTCTCTGCTGAAGATCTGATTGGCATGTGGTGAGAAAGATTTTGCATCCTCCCTTCAACTTTTCATTCACAATGGTTTCATTGGAAACTGCTGGTATGTCAACATCTTATTTTTTTTTTCTGTTGCACTCAGTTGCCATATGGATCACATGTGTTTGCTAAAAAGGACCTGCAGCTCTGCAGATGCTGAATTCCCCAGATTATGCCATAGAATTGATAATCAAACAACCATTTCCTACACTTTTACTGGCACCTTATCCTCTGTAGGATTCCTTCAAACATGACAGATTCGTCACCTTCTCGAGATCCACAAAGGAATATTGAGGCAAGACCCATCATTCTGTCTGACCCTATCCTGCAGGGCTGAAATTTCTTTCTCAACTTTTCCCACTAAAACCTCACCCACACGTCTTGTCTCTTGCTAGTCACATCTGCAAATTTTCAAATCCTCTACACCTGAAAACTTTCCAGTACTTTGGACCTAATAATTTCCAGCTTCCTACCTCATCCTCACTTTAAAGAAACTCAATTCCTATTGTAAGTTAGAACAGCCCAATAGCCATTTAATTCTTGCTTGAATGGAGGTCCAATTGTTTCCACTATTACTTCCATTCCTTCTCCAGGTGAAAAACTTAACTCAGCTCTTCCACCTAAAGGATACTTTTTTTGAATATTTTATTTAAAATTTTACCTAAAGGATACTTCAATGGAAAGTTGTACAAGTACTAATTGTGACTGCCCGTCTCTCCCGTCCATTTGATGGTAATCTATTCCCATGAGAAAGTTCAGAACGTTTCAGGAATCTGGTGTAAGGCATCTGAACAAAGTGATCTGCTCAATGTAGTTGGCAGATTAAACAAGGGCCCCAATATTGGGTGTGGTGGCCAGAAAGGACATCCAGACTAGCTCCTTCTCCTTCCAATGAGTTTAGAGATTTTGCAAAGACAGTAATGGTGGAATTTTCTAGTAACTTAGTGTCTAAGTCTCAGGTGCGTAAAGGACAGAAAGGATCCTTACTCTCTGAATATCATAAGCTTTATGCTTGCATCCTTGCTCAGAGTCTCAATGAAGTTCAATCCAATTTGAAGAACATTTGCAGCCTTCTGGACAAAAAACATAAGGTGGAGCTGCCATAGCTCTATAACCGTAGCCCTACTGCTGGTGTGGACCCAATGAAAAGCAATGAGTGGAGACAGGGCACTTCACCACCCTGTCCAACAGCCTATGGCTTAGTACAGGCTTTAAATGGCCTGTTAAAAGGAGAACAGTAGTTTATTTTAAAATCCTGTAACTGCAGGGTCTAAACCCAAGATGGCAGCGCCTGTGTTCATCAGCAGCCTCGAGGATTGAAGACTCCAGGGGAGCAGAGGATTGGCATGGGGCACCATAAAATGGGGAGAACACCTGCCATTTGAGAGGGAGAAATAGGTGATGACTCTATGGGATGGTGACCTTAGTGGTCACCAGCTCTGTGGCTGAAGAACATACAGGTTGCAGGCTGTTGGTGACTTGAGGCAAGGATCCAACAAAGGCTGTGGGCTGCTGACAATTAAGGTCAAAGGACTCACACCAGTCTGCGGACTGCTGGAGATTGGCTGGAGAATGGTTGAAGGGGGTACCAGATATCAGAACAGGGATGTGAGAGGATGCTGAGGGTGCTAAGGCTTCCTGATCGTGTCAGGTTTGGATATGGAGCTCAGGTTGCTGATTGTTTGGAATGAAGTCTGTGTGGCTGCAGAAGCGCCGTCAGTGAATTCATGGGCACAGAGACTGTGTGTGGGGGGGGAGGGACGACTCTCTTTTGCTTCTCTTTCCCTGACTGTAAGAGGCCTCTGGCAATTTCTGCTGATGGTGAATCTGTCTGCCATCCTGCCATAGACATTAACTTGTATACCTTCCTTGTCTCTAGCCTGTGTGAACTTCAAAATCTGTTGAATCTCTAACTTTTTCCAGTTTTCATGCACAGACATGGACCTGAAACATCTCAAGTGCTCACAAATAAATTGAATTATTATCATGAAAGACTACAATAAAATGATTACTTAAAAGAAGGGTTTAAATTTTGTTACAAAAGAAAATAAGTAATTGGCCAAGTAGTTAATGTAAAATATAGAATTTTGGAACAAAACTCCCTCAGATACTGGGGTGAACTATAGATTTGTTCCTAGACTACTCTCAGGAAGACATACATCATAAGATCTGATATTGGAAAGCAAGATCCCACGATTAATGTGTTTTATTGATGTTTTCTGAAGGATAGCTATGAGTAAGATAATGAGAATAACTAGATTTTTTTGTCGGAATGTTTCTATAAATTTTTTTAAAAACACTTGAGAGAGCTGATGGCCTCGATTTAATATGTTTTTTTCTGAAGTACAGTATTTCTGACAGTGCAGCATTAGCTCATAAATGAACAGGGATGTCAGCCTGAACTCTTGTGTTCAAGCTTCTGGATTAGGTTGAACAAAAAGACTAATGATAAATAGGAAAGTGCCACTGAGCCACAGCAGGCTTTTCTTGAATGATGCTAAGAGAATGGGTGCATATCCACCAGGCTTTCTTGCTGAAGCACTTGTAAGCAGTCAGTATGTACAAAGCATCAAACACAAATCCTCTTTTTTTGTTTGCTCATTCAGCTCAAAATAGTGACTGTGCACAATGAGATTAACAAATTTTGCTGGATGACTCATCCCATCAGTCCCAGTGATTAGTTACTTCAGATTTGAAGAGAAGGGTAACAAAAATAAATTCCAGCTCTTCAGTGGCAAAGAAAGCATCCAATAGGAATCCAGATTATTTGCATCATCACAGAAGACAGAATATGTACTAGAAGTAGTGCAGAATAAATATATAACGACAACAAAGAACTTAAATACAACTAACTACGAAAAATAGCAAGGACTAGGTACCTGATAAATCCCATGGAAGTGATAATATACATATCTAAGTTCTAAGAAACAGAAATCATAAACTTCCCAAATTCAATAGATTACTACAATTTTGGAACTGTTATTCAAACAAAAAAATCAGAGAGAAAACAGATAACCATGGATCAGTTAGATTTTTTTTTTTTTACAAAACTTACTACAGATGTCACTAAATGTCAAAGAAAGCAGTGTATATGTTATACAATTCTGGAATGGTCTGGAAATGAATCCTTGATAGACATTATCTAAATCTTATCAACTTCTGTTGCTATTTTCAAGGAACATGGAGTATAAATTTATCTTCCTTACTTAATGATATTAAGTTTATTGTCATATACATTGTACAGTGTATATATTCACTGAAATAAAATAAAATATTACAAGCAGATTCTATGTTTTCCCGGCTAGGGAATAAAATATATTTGGGTGGCAACTTTATTTATACACTGAGATTAAACAGGGCATCTAAAAATTCTCGTTAAAGCACACTTTTGTTTTAATAAATTTGCAAACGCAGTCTCCCACTACCACAAATGTTGCAGAGGAATGTACCACATTTGGGAACATCGCAGGCGTCAGCACAATGGGATAGCCTTGTCCAGGGAGATCAGCCATCCTTAACACCAATTCTCCCCTGCCAGGTAAGTATAAAGCACATTTATTATATGTTCAATAATTTAAAAGCTGCAATGCCAGTAGAAAGCATGACATACACTCTACAAGTACGTTCCTCCAATTTACTGGATTTGCGTTAATTCTTTAAGGGTTGTGACTTCAGAGGTTATTTCTTTTTGAGCCGAAACTGAATGCTTGTGGCTCATTGGCTAGTGGGAGACACCATTGCTGGGCCAAATCCAATCATTATCTAGGAAGAGTGGTAGTAGATTCATTCACACACTTTACTGAATCTCATTCAAAATCATACCTCCAGATTCAGGAACAGTTGCTACCTCTCAAACATCAGACTCCTGAACAACACGCTTTCAGAGAATCATTTAAGCACCCTTACTTGCTCATTATTTAAACTAAATATTTATTTTCTGTATTTGCACAGTCATTTTGTTTACATTTCTTTATTTTGTATACATTTATTTCTTCTTCTTATAGTTTATAGTTACTGGTTATTAAAAATTCTTCCTGGCCTGCAGGAAAAAAAAGAATATCAGAGTTGTATGTAATGTCATGTATGTACTCTGACAATAAATCTGAACTTTGAGTAGCAAGTCAGGAAGAAAAGTCTGTTCAATGTTGCAATCTACTGGTACTGCAGCAGATCAAAAACTAACTAGGTGGCAAATTGGTATCTTCCCCACCCATGGGCTCAGTTACCAGCTTTGCAACATTTCCAATCCAATGGGTGATAAAGTATAATTTTCCATTCTTTCTCAAAATTTTCCATTCTTTCTCAATACAACTAAAAATATTGTCATAACAATTCCAACAGTGAAGTTGGAATCTGAACATTTACATTGTCTTGTTTAAATACTGACATTTTTCAAGCATAATAGGATGCCATGATGCATCTTAGTTTCGATTTTCCACATGACCTTTTTAACAATCACATTCACGTAAATTAAAGCACAGAATAGCTATCCAAAAACCTCGTGGTATAAGACAAACCTTAAATGGATTGATTGCAAATAAATTAGTTGGGAAAGGGCGTGGAAAAGTCCTAGCTTGATACGCAGAAACCTAAGACAATAAAACAAACAGATGTTTAACTTTGATGAGAGACAAAACTCCTCATCGTCCAATGGTTACTGGTGATTTATCATTAAATTATGAAGGAGAATTGAAATTGAATAATAATCACTGAAATTGTAGTTCAATTAAACATCCAGCAATACATTGCTGTGTCAATAGGAATCAAGACCACATAAAGGTGATTCACTAACCTTGAACTTTTTTTCAGAAAATGGATTTTTAATCATAAAATAGGGTACTCGGCAAAAGGCCTTCTTATCATTTGAAGCCAAACAGATCAATTAAAATGCATATATGCGATGAGAAAATGAATGTTCACAATAAACCCATCAAAAATAGCACTTTGTGGAAATGCAGTTAGACCACTTTCTGATATAATGGACAAGACAAAGGGAAGGATCTAAAAATAGTGAGGAAACAATTTTTCATTCTAACATCAGACATCACTCTAAGCTTGATATTGAAACATGGAAACAATTTTAAAACATTATTAACCATGGACGTAAGAAATATTTTGATATTTTTTTAAAAAGTGTTTTTTCAATGATTCAGAAGAACTAAACCAGTTTACCATTAGATCCTGATTGAACAGAGTTTATAGATTTCAGCTGCAAGCTTGGAGCAATTGAGTGAGAACATATTTGAAATACTGTGTGCAGTATTTCTGCTATAGGAAAAATGTCATTAAGCTGAAAAGGGTGCAGGAAATATTCACAAGAATATTATTGACTGGTGGCCTTGAATTATAAAGATACTAGATAGACAGATATTTTCCTTGCATCAACAAACTGGATGAACTAACACAGAAGAGTATCTGTGATATGTTAATATATCTTGTATAATATTTAATCTTTGTTTTTCTGCTCAAAATATTTTAATTTGTTTTCCAACAACTAATGGAATACAATCTACAACATCATGCATTAAATAATAATTTAAAAAATAGTCAGGAATATTTCTTGCAAGTATGATCATTGATTAATTTCCATATAATTTACAGCAGGAAAAAATTCTTTCTTCCAACAACCCCACCCTCGATCATGTATAAACATTTCATAACAATAAAATTTACATTTTTTTAAGCTTTTCTCCTTTAGGAGTCCAATTAAGACAGGCCAGCTCATTTTACACAGGATCATCACTTGTTAGTATAGATGCACCCAACAAATCAGTCTGCAATACCTTTGAATCAAAGCTCCAAAAGTTGAATGGATCAGACTTCAATGTACAAAATAATATTCAGAACTTAGAAAGAATATTATAAAAGATAATAGTAATATATAGCAAGACAAAAACATTTTGTTTAAAAATAATAAATTTTAAAAAAAATTAAAAGAGTAATTATATAAAAGCAAACACACCAATCAAAAAGGTTGGAAAAAAAAACAACATGCAAGCATCATCCAACCTGTCTAACGCGGGTCTGTAAAGAGTCAGCAAGTGGGTTAGTACTGCTGCTGTCGTTGCTTGATTCAGGCAAAGGGTTAGACTGCAGGAAAGACAAAGGTTGTTTCTGAAACCAAGACAAAAGTAAAGTCATAATCTCCATCAAAGCACTCACAAAAAAAAATATCCAAATACTTCAAGTTTCAATCCAATTTTATCTGATAGGTATAAGAGTGAATTCAGCAATCACACATTCCACATACTAGATCAGAGGATAAGGGGTACATTCCTGTTATGTTGCTCTAACACTCACTACTTCAGAAAGAACTACCCATTATCATTAAATTCATTATCATACAACTATGAGTCAGATTATAAAATAAATACATGTATTTTAAGATCAAATTAATAAATCTGATCTCTCTCTGAATCCAAACATGGAACTATTATTTCCTACTGAATATAATTGCTCAAAATTCATGCCAAGGTGTGTTTGAAATGATACAAACTGTCCAAATGTTGAGATTCTAATGAACCAATTACATGGAATTGTTTTCATTAAACTGATCATTTCTCTGAGTTGATTCATGATTTTCTAACTCAATCAAAACAAATCACCATTCTTGTATCACCTCAGGACACGTGGCAATGGAACAGCAGTCTTTACTAGCTAAAAAAGGCATTTTTGGATTTCATCTAGAGTTAGTTTTTATTCCAGCTTTTTACAACCAGCTCTATACTCTAAGCTGGAGAGAGTTTATTGAATTTACATCCATATATTTTAAAGTCTTATTATGCAGACTACTGGCTAAATTGTTGCATTGGACTAATCTAATTTCAATAAGTGTGCTGTTGTCAAGACGGTACAAAATTGATTTGTGTCTTATATCACTAATGTAAATTAGGACTCATTAAAATAACAAATCCTAATATATGAAGCTTCTGAATGATTATTATCTGAATGCCACAATGCAAGCTCTCAAAGCAAAATAAATTTGACAAAAATGTGAAACATGGTTACATTATATTTTTGAATGAATATTGATCTTAACAATTGATTGGGAGGACTGAAAACTAAGGATTCTAATTAACATTTGTTAGTTGTTTGGTTTTTAAGATAATGAAACAAAATAATACATTATACTGCTTTTAAATAATTGAGTCAGCGATTTTCAAACAAATTTAGCATCTCTCATAAAATTATGCTTGGATAAATCAAGGGATTGGTAGAGATGAACGTCTGACGACTGGCAGCCAATAATAATCAGTAATCTAATAATATAGTTAAACCATGAGAAAATAGGTGAAAAGGAGCAAAATATAGAGAAAAACAAAGGAAGAGTGGTCAGTCACTAAATTGGTCAACAAAAAATATTATGAATATAGGATTAAAAATGTTTAATGTATCGTTCTAAATTCTATATCATAGAATAATCACACATCAATTTCCACATCTATGTTAATTTACAGTTTGTCTCATCATATTCAAGGTAAAATGTTTGAAGTAACATTTCTAACTCATGCTATCATTGATTATATTCAAAACTAAGTTCCAAGCCATAACATTTGATTCCATCAATCAATGAATCAATTGATGCCTCCATGAATGACTCCAAAAAATGTTCAAAGTGTACAAGCAAAAATGATATAGAACATGCTCACTCATACAATCAAATCAGTTCTTTTTTTTTGCTGTTAAGATTTTCTAAAATGTGTACTTCAACTGATAAATTCTACCATTAGGGCCATTTGAAGTTTGTCAGTGAAGTCATCAAATTATGAAGCAAGGTTGCTCTATTCACTGATACTACTGTAATTCTTTGTATTGTGCCAAATATTTGTGCTGATCAGTTACAATTTAAGTTAAATGATAAACTAATGCACAATCTGCTTCAAACTGATCAAACAATTATTTAAGATAATTTTCAAACAAAATTAAGGGGAAAAAAAAAATCCACATTTCAAGAAACAAACATCTAATCATTTATTTCCTATGAAATATATCAATTTGCATCAATGTTTTGTTCATTACAATTTTGTCATTGCAGTCATTATCTTAGAAAATGAATTTCGTGAAAATGTTATCAAAATTATTTAATTGTTCAAAACTATTGCATCTTAGGGTTATACCCAATTTTAACTTTAGCGGAAGTCAGAAACCAAAATGGTCCCAAGACATAAAGTAACCATAAGATTAAATGCTGTAACGATTATATTGTCTGAGAAAATACCATTTTAGATGTTGCAGGCAAAAGAGGTTAAAACGTCTGCTTGATGTGGAAAAATATTAGTGGAACAGCAGAAATATCAAACTAGAATGTTAGAAGTAAAGGCATAAGGCCGAATGAGTCTGTTCTGGTTATTTAATTCACTCATGATCCTATATGTTTAGCAAGCATACTAATATATATTTAAATAAAAAGCAAATAAACATCTTGAAAGATAACAGGAGAAAGTTAACTTTTCTTGCCTACCTGCTCAGTTAAATTTCAGCTTTGATTTTTAATATTTATTACACAGTACATTTTGTATCTCCTCCCATGCTTTGCAATTTACATACCCGAGGTCTGGTTATTAAACTCTGCACCAAAAACACCACAGGATTGCCAGCTTTCCGAATAGCTTCAACTGCTTGCTCGTGACTTGCATCACGCAGATCAACTGCATCCACCTGCAAAATTATGAGACATTTTAAAAAACACATTCTACACTAAAGCTGACAGATTCCAAGAAATAGATTTAATAAAAATAGTTCATTGTGCTTCCAATTAGGTTTAATTTCCCCTCTAAATATTTTTTTTTCTTGCATGTAACTCATAATTATCTATAATTTACTGGGCCAGTAAATTTCAAGTATCTCAACTCACATGGGTAATCTTCATGTTAAACAATGACTGAAAAGTTAAGAAGCTATAGGAAAGGGAGGGGAAGCAGCTACTCATGATTTTACTGGACATTAGATAGCAGTTAGAAACATTACATTAGAGCTGATATTGTGTTCCCCTCACAATCTTAGATGAGCTTTATTTGTGAAAAGCAAACTATAGATCGGTTTAAAAAAAAAGCAACATAATAGGAAATTATGTCTGTTAATAAACTTCTAAAGGAGACAAATCTTGCAAACAATTCTGTGTGAGCTTAGTGCACAGTTTCATTCAGGAAATTAACTCGACCAATCAAGTTCCAGAGGAACAGCAGGTCAAGCAGCATCTGAGGAGAGAAATGAACTGTCCGTGCCAAATGAAGAACGAGAAAATGATTGGATATAGTCGAGTTGAAGTTCAGTAAAAATCATTTACTCAAACAGTCACACACAGCTTTTTAAAACCCCACACGTTCTAAATGACGTCATCGCATTGTGATGCCAAAGCGTCACTCGGAACCTCCAGAGTCGGTTCGATTCAACCTCAGGTGAGCTGCTACAGGTCAATATTTCAGGTCAAGACCCTTCATCTGGACTGAGAAAAGATAAGAAGAGATAGCCAGAATCAAGAATTGATGGGGCAGGATGGGACAAGACCTGGCAAACAATTGGTGGATCTGGGTGAGGAAGGATTGATCGGCAGGTGATTTCAAAGATCTGTCTAGAGAATTCTGAATCTGCTTGCAAATAATGTGGATAGAAATAAACAAGACACTTTCTCATACCAATGAGAAACAGCAATATATTCAGCTTATACAATTCACAGTTTTTCTATTATTCACAGTATAGTCATTATTTAGGTACTAATCACTTTACCCCATCCAGGGCAATCATAAATTTAAGGTTTACTTTTGTTTTGGTAGGACTTTCTGATGTTGAAATCAATGCAATTCATTATTTCCATTTTCATTTTTCTTCCAGATTGCTTTCCTAAAACCTTGGGAGTCATATATTATAGTCTTAATTCTCAGCCAGTGTCCCTGACAGATTCCTGTAACAAGTACTTACATTTTAATAATAGACAAATATATTTTGAAACAGCTAAATGAATTAATATGACAGAGATATATATTTTGATCCATGGACGTACCTCAACAATTCTGTCTCCAGTTTTTAACGTTCCATTTCTTCCAGCTGGGCTGTCCTCCAGAATATGCTTTATGAATATTCCTCTCATGACCTCTCCATTACTCAGTCGACTACCCATTCCTCTTCCACCAACAATACTAATTCCCAAGGACTTTCCAGGCTCACGCCATAGCTCCACACTATAGTTCAGAAGAAAGTAAGTATGCCCCTCAGCTTATTCAAAACAGGACAACCAAAAAAAATTCATTATAAACTGAGAACAAAAAATTAAACCATACCAGAATTTCCATTTAACAACAGTAGAGACATGGAAAGATAAACAAAATCTATTTCAGCTTATGTACTTTCTGCCCGGAAGTAGCAGTGAGAAGAAGTTATGACCAGGGTGGTGGGGTCCTTGGATATTGGTTGCTTTCTGGTGGCATTATGGATATTATGCAAACTCTGACCAAACTTCCTGAGACAAAGGTATAACACTGTGAAATTGGAGTCCTTGCATCCCTGAATATTACAGAGATACAAGAAGAGCAATCCCAAACCAGGATTGTTGGCAAGAACCTTTTAGAGACGCTGATTCAACGTAAAGTATATTGTCATTTAGATAAAAATGTTTAATAAAAATATAGCCATCATGGATATGATTGAGACTTTTAAAGAAGTCATAGATGAAGGTAATGAGTAATGATGTACACACAAATGTTTCTCAAGTGTTTTATAAAGTTCTTCAGCTAAGAAGGAAACTTTTTGCCTCTTCATGTTGAAAACAATTCTACATTGGCAGTTCTCCAAATGAGAATTAATTTTATCTTTAGCAATGGTCACTGCTTCTGCTGGTTGGTATGTGAGTGGGAAGGGAAAGATGAGAACCACTGCTCTAGACCTAATTATTACTGAAATATTTTGTTTGAGAAAAATTGTCATTGATCCATTTCCGTTGAGTTATGAAACCATGCACATAATGAGTCAATTAGGTATGATTAAAACAGTGGTTTTCAAACCTTTTTCTTTCCACTCACATACCACCTTAAGCAATTCCTTACTAATCACAGAGCACTTTATGGCATAGGGATTTCTTAAAGTGAAATGTGAGTTTAGGGTGAGGGGGGCAGTTTGAAAACCATTGGTCTGAAGTTATGAGACATATCCCTCCGCTGCTTTTTGTGCATCTGTAACATTCCAAGCTCTGGCTCCCTTACCAAAGAAGGTCTCATAAATGGTGCTGGGGGGAGTGCGGGCCGGGGGGAGTGCGGGCCGGGGGGAGTGCGGGCCGGGGGGAGTGCGGGCCGGGGGGAGTGCGGGCCGGGGGGAGTGCGGGCCGGGGGGAGTGCGGGCCGGGGGGAGTGCGGGCCGGGGGGAGTGCGGGCCGGGGGGAGTGCGGGCCGGGGGGAGTGCGGGCCGGGGGGAGTGCGGGCCGGGGGGAGTGCGGGCCGGGGGGAGTGCGGGCCGGGGGGAGTGCGGGCCGGGGGGAGTGCGGGCCGGGGGGAGTGCGGGCCGGGGGGAGTGCGGGCCGGGGGGAGTGCGGGCCGGGGGGAGTGCGGGCCGGGGGGAGTGCGGGCCGGGGGGAGTGCGGGCCGGGGGGAGTGCGGGCCGGGGGGAGTGCGGGCCGGGGGGAGTGCGGGCCGGGGGGAGTGCGGGCCGGGGGGAGTGCGGGCCGGGGGGAGTGCGGGCCGGGGGGAGTGCGGGCCGGGGGGAGTGCGGGCCGGGGGGAGTGCGGGCCGGGGGGAGTGCGGGCCGGGGGGAGTGCGGGCCGGGGGGAGTGCGGGCCGGGGGGAGTGCGGGCCGGGGGGAGTGCGGGCCGGGGGGAGTGCGGGCCGGGGGGAGTGCGGGCCGGGGGGAGTGCGGGCCGGGGGGAGTGCGGGCCGGGGGGAGTGCGGGCCGGGGGGAGTGCGGGCCGGGGGGAGTGCGGGCCGGGGGGAGTGCGGGCCGGGGGGAGTGCGGGCCGGGGGGAGTGCGGGCCGGGGGGAGTGCGGGCCGGGGGGAGTGCGGGCCGGGGGGAGTGCGGGCCGGGGGGAGTGCGGGCCGGGGGGAGTGCGGGCCGGGGGGAGTGCGGGCCGGGGGGAGTGCGGGCCGGGGGGAGTGCGGGCCGGGGGGAGTGCGGGCCGGGGGGAGTGCGGGCCGGGGGGAGTGCGGGCCGGGGGGAGTGCGGGCCGGGGGGAGTGCGGGCCGGGGGGAGTGCGGGCCGGGGGGAGTGCGGGCCGGGGGGAGTGCGGGCCGGGGGGAGTGCGGGCCGGGGGGAGTGCGGGCCGGGGGGGAGTGCGGGCCGGGGGGAGTGCGGGCCGGGGGGGAGTGCGGGCCGGGGGGAGTGCGGGCCGGGGGGAGTGCGGGCCGGGGGGAGTGCGGGCCGGGGGGAGTGCGGGCCGGGGGGAGTGCGGGCCGGGGGGAGTGCGGGCCGGGGGGAGTGCGGGCCGGGGGGAGTGCGGGCCGGGGGGAGTGCGGGCCGGGGGGAGTGCGGGCCGGGGGGAGTGCGGGCCGGGGGGAGTGCGGGCCGGGGGGAGTGCGGGCCGGGGGGAGTGCGGGCCGGGGGGAGTGCGGGCCGGGGGGAGTGCGGGCCGGGGGGAGTGCGGGCTGGAGGGAGTGCGGGCTGGAGGGAGTATGAGCTGGTGGTGCAACCTTGTCCTCTGCTACTGCTCGCTGCATCTGTCCCTGTGTCAGGGAGTGACTCTGAAGAAAGACACTGCTCTCATGCAGTGCAAAATGAATAAATTTACATACCACCGGGCTTGCTTCCAATTACTGTAAGATGAATTCTGTAGCTCACTCTCCTCACCTTCACCTTCCTCCCTCTCAGGCAGGTCCACACTAAAACAGAAACCTTACATTTTTGTTAAACAATTTGGAAGTAGTGATCAGCTACTGATCCAAATTGTTAATTTTATTTTTACCAATGCAATTACAGCAGACACAATTACAATTTTTAAGACTTTGAACAGTACTTGGATAGGAAAGGTGTAAAGGGATAGATGCCTAATGTGGGGCAATGGGATTGTTTTAGATAGGCAGTATGTGGGGATGGACACGCTGGACTACAAGGGCCCTTTTCCGTTTTTTAATTTTTTTTTATTTTTCACACTATGAACCATACTGATCAAAATACACACAAACATTTCCCTATTGAATATTCAGTGTCATTTTCTCCCCTTTCCCCCCCTCCCTTCCCTCCCTCCTTCACCCCCCTCCCACCCACTCTCCATGCTGTAAATTTCTGCGATTCTAGTACTGAACAAGCTTTCTGTAGAAAATGGATACGTTTCAGTTTGAAATTTCTCAAGAGATTCATCCTATCTGTCCGTTCATGAAGCGTGTAATTGATGGAGCTTCAATCATTGATAACACTTGTCAGTCCAGCCTATGTATAGCGTATTAGCACAATGTGCCAGCGTAACTGTTGAGTGTCAGAATACACAAATGGAAACTTTATACTTAAGTGGAAGGCAAGAATACAACACTTAAAAATGTCATTCTGCAGGCTCTGTCACAGAGACAGAAAAGTAAAAACCATTAGCAAGCTAAGGTAACATGGAAAACGGTGACGCTGCCAGAGCCGTTGTAATGGTAGTGCTGCCACTGGTGCGGACCCACAGGGAGTGAGGAGGGGAGATTCAGCACTCCCGGAGGGTCCAAACACCCCAGTCAACTGCCGTCAGCCCCACGCAGTCTATGAATGGCCCATCAAAGGAGCCAATGGCAGTTTTACTTAAATCGTGGGACTGCAGTGGCACTCAGATCAGCAGCAGGCAAGAGGGGTTGCAGACTCCAGGGGAGCAGAGGACTGGAGCAGGGCAGCAGAAAACAGGGAGACCATCCCCCATCTAAGAAGGAGAAGCAGCGAAGACAACCTACGGGATGGTAACCACAGTGGTGGACCAGTGAGGGGGCTCTGCAGCTGAAAGACCAATGCTGCTGACATGACAACTCGAGGTGAGGGATCCACGGTGGCTGTGAGCTACTGGAGACTGCTGTCAGGAGACTTGCGTCGGGCTGCGAGTTCCTGACCGTGTCGAAGGTTCGGATATGGAGCGCAGGTTGCCGCTGGTTTGGAATGAACTTTGTGAGGCTGCAGAAGCGCTGGAGGCGAATCTATGGACACTCTGTGACTCTAGAGGGCTCTCTTTTGCTTTCTCTTTCTCTGTGTAAGAGGCGTTTCAGGCAATTTCTGCTGATGGTGAATCTGTCTGCCTGTCAGCAGGCAGAAGCAATTTCATGTAATTTGACACTTTTATTACAATGACAGTAAATTGAATCTTGATGGTATGTCAAAAAAAATGTCACCTCAAAAAAAGGTAACATTAAACTTTTTTTGAAAAAGTAAGATTGACATTCTGAATGTGTTTCTTTTCTGAACTGATTTAGAAAGCAGATTCATCTCCCTCATTACTCTTCAGATTTCTTTTATTTTGCACTAATCAGTTCATGGACCCTCTCATTTATTCTGTCTAAAATACTTCAGGCTCACAGTTCTGCAACAACATTGTTATTTTCAGAGGAATAAAAATGATGGCAAAAAAAGACATATGGACACTGAACATATTCCGAAGCATACAATTCAGGGTGTGATGGTAGCCACAATTTAACTGGTAAAGATTTTTTTCCCCACAATTGGCCAAAGTGCAAAGATTTAGTGATAAGCAGCAGAAATAGTTCTATAAATTAACAATTCACTGCAAGATTCGATACTTAGATATATCTCTAGACTAGGCACGTCCAATTTGTGGTCAGAACTTGTATTAAATTTTAAATGTAGATATACAGCATGGTAACAGACGCTTTCAGCCCATGAACCTGTGCCGCCCAATTATACACAATTAACTTACAACCCGCATATGTTTTGAAGGGTGGGAGGAAACCAGAGCACCCAAAGGAAACCCATGCAGTTGTGAGGAGAAAGTACAAACTCCTTACAGACAGTGCCGGTTTTGAACCCCGATCACTGGTGCTGTAACACCATTGTAGTAACTGCTAAACTAATTGTCCACCCCATTTATGTTTTAACCTCATTTGTGTTATGAGCAATAGATCTGCAGCAAACAGAGTGTTTAGTGGGCAAAGAACATTGAGACTAGGATTCTCGCCTTTCATAGATGGGAAGGATTTAAAAGTAGTATCATAAGAATTTATTGTCATGAACATGTGTCACAAAATTTGTTGTTTTACAGCAACATTACAGGTGCAAAATTGCTATAAGTTACATTTCTAAACCTCAATAAATAATAGTGCACAAGAGAAAAGGTGAGGTAGTGTCTGGCGGCATTCAGAAATCTGATGACAGAGGGGATGAAGCTGTTTCTGTACTGTTGGATGTTCTTGTACCTCTTTTCTGAAAGTATTAAGTAGCAGAGAGCATGGCTTGGATGGTGAGGGTCCTTGATGATCAAGGCTGCTTTCTTGAGGCACTGCCTCTTGTAGATGCACTTAATGGAGTGGACAATGTCCATTATGGTACTGACCATGATCACAATTCTTTGTAATCCTTTTCTATCTTGTGCATTAGCACCTCCAGTGATGCAGCCATTCAGAATACTCTTTATGGTACACTTGTAGAAATTTGCATGAATCTTTGGTGTCATACTAAATCTCCTCAAACTCTGAACAAAGTATAGCTGCTGGTGAGCCTTCTTCATGACTGCATAGACATGAAGGCCCTAGGGTAGATCTTCAGAGATGTTGACACCCAGGAATTTGAAGTTATTTATCCTTTCCATTGCTAATCCATCAATGAGGACTGGTTTATATTCTCCTGGGTTCCCCTTCCTGAAGTCCACAATCAGATACTTTGTTTTGCTAACATTGAGTGCAAGGTGTTGTCTAACTGTTATTTATAACAATTGGCATTAAGAGGACAAGATAATGAAGAATTTCAACTGAAAGTTTTGCCCCTTTTCACCAGAGGTGGTTATCCAAGGATATGGAATTGTTTTTAGAAAACTGAGCATTTGAAAGCTCAATTTTCCTCTCCCTGCAACATCCTAAACATTACCAGCATAAGGTGCTAGGATTACCCAGGCTATCATGTTTGATTGGCACAAATGAAGGCATATTAATTGCATGGAGAGTTTTTGTATTTGCTAGCCATAACAAATGTGTCCATTTATAATTATACAAACTGACAAGCTCCATATTTCTCAAATGCAAACTGAAATAAGCTTGTACTAATCAATGAAGTCTTCTCTGAAAATCAACCAAATCCAGAATAAACACCAGTAAAGGTAAGAATATAATAATTTCTTCTGGGTCGTAATGTAAAATTAATCATAATATATTATACAGTAAAACAAGCATTACAAAATGCCTTTTCTGATTTGATTTCTAAAAGATAAAAAGTTACACTAATTTCAAACAATCTCTGTTGAAGAGATGATAAATAAACTAGTCATTACCTCATTGTCGGAAGTGATAAACCATCGGTTGCAGCAATTTTGTCATGCTGTTGACTCACCATGGTCTTATATTTAACCAGGTTTTCTGCAGGTACATATGTGACACTAAAATAAATCAGATTAAGAAAATGTGAAAAAAAAAGATTGAATCCCATATTTTACTGTCCTAGTTTCATGACCTATTATGCAGGGTATTCAGAAACATACAATAACAATAGCCACAATCAACCAGTTGAACCCATCCTTTCATGGATGTATTTGTATTTAGCAGCAAACATGCTCACATACTGCTGACCAACAAAATAAACTTGACTGGATCTCCCCAAGCAACCTACTGGGTGATCCTTGGTACACAGCACTCCATGCCATGCATTAGACTGATAAAATGCCACTCATGATATGACTGGAAAATTTGTCAATCAGAAAAGCCATGCTTGTCACTTTAGTATATTCACCTAACTTAGCTGGGTCACTAAGCTGTCCACATACTTTCTTTTTCTAAATGTTTCTCAATGCAGAAACATGCAATATGGAAACTTAAAAAAAAACTGAAACCATTAAAATAAAAATGTCCTTCCAATAGATAATAAAACTCAAACAATGGAAATATTTAGCAAAACTAACTTTGTCTTTCACAAGCAAATGAATCCCTCATTTATGGTATATTGATGGACTCCACAGAAACTGAATGTAGGGGAAAGAAAGAAGGATGGGGGGTCTGGAAGTTCACGGTTATGCTTGTAAACTTGCTTACAATTATGTGGTAAAAAGCTGAGTCTTCTGCATGGTTCAGCTTTACCTCAAAAATCCGGGTCAATAAAATGTTTGATCTGCTAATGGATAAATTCCAATTCCCTCCCACCCATCCATGGGTCAAGTTACTGAGATACATTTTCTGCATCCCATTCAGCTTGACTTGAAACAAATAATAAATGCTTAAAATATATTTCTATTCACTGATTTCAAAGGTGTCCAGGTACAAATGCACAAACACAAAACAAAACCAGTAAAACACCATTATTATAACTATGTTAAATTAGTAATGATAAAAATATGGTTAGTTTCAAGAATACAAAATTTGAAATTTATCCAGATACATTCAATTATTAGAACTCAGACAACATCATTTATTGGCAACATAAAATTTGCAAATTTAGAGGTAACTGTGTAATGAAATATATTAAAACTAAATCTCACAATAGGTATACTTACTCTTCATTTTCGAATGAAAGACAAATACACTGGCCTCTGTGATATTTAGTAAACCTCAACACTTGCAACCATTTGGGGGTTCACTTTGGCACTTGCAGTCACAAACCACCCTTTGCTTGAGAAATTAGGTCACACTTTTCAATGGAGTCATCAGTGAATCACCATGCAAGATAACCAGTGCTACTTAAAAGGGAACCGCCTAGATTAGACACACACCCAGAGCGAGGAAACCCAAGTTTTTTGTGAATTTATCTGCACTTCTCTCAAACTATCACTAACCTCCATTGAGGCAGACTACAATAGTTTCTAGTTCTAGTTTCCATTGTTCCCCAAAGCCCTAGATTTCAGATCCACTCTCAAGATCCTGATCAAGTCATTAACCTCCGGTTTTGTTCCTTCAAATTAACTGCCCAGAATTGGCTTTGATCTCAGTCTCTGCAAGCGTGATGAAAAATCGAATGATCTGTCTCCCCAATGCCTTGACTGCGACGGGAACTTGCTGTGATAGGTCCAGAACTGAAGCAGTCACAGGCATGCCTTTCAATGTTACTTTTGCCATGCTATCGGCAGGCAGATGTACTCCTAGATTATCGCAGACATGCAACTGGTACCTAAAGGACTAGTTTGACAGTGTAGCTCCAACTAGAAAACACATTTCACTGCACACTGAGAAAAATTGCTCTGAAAATCCAATGAATGTCTATCACAATCTACTAAAAAACAAGCTAGGTTATTTTTAAGACCTGTTACTCTCTACTTTTTTTGCTCCCATCATACAATGAACAGTACAGAATAGGAACAAGTCCTTTGGCACAGGGTGTCTGTGCCGACCATTACTCCAACTTCAACTAATCTTATCTGCCTGCATATGGTTATTATCGATATTGTATTCATGTGCCTAGCTAAATGTCATAGAAACATAGAAGATAGGAGCAGGAGTAGGTCATTCGACCTTGCTCCGCCATTCAACGAGATCATGGCTGATCTTAAAGTTCAGTACCCCGTCCCCGCCTTCTCTCCGTAACCTTTAATACCCTTATACTGAAGAAATATATCTAATTCCCTCTTACATACATTTAATGAACCTGCCTCCACTGCCCTCTGTGGCAATGAATTCCACAGATTCACCACCCTCTGGGTATAGAAATTCCTCCTCATCTCGGTCCTAAATGGTTTGCCTATTATCCTCAAACCATGGCCCCGGGTTCTGGATTTTCCCATCATTGGAAACATCCCATCTGCATCCACTCTGTCCAGTACTGCCAGAATTTTATATGTCTCTATGAGATCCCCTCTCAATCTTCTAAACTCCAGGGAGTACAATCCCAATTTGCGCAATCTTTCCTCATAAGTCATTCCTGCCATTCCAGGTATCAGCCTGGTGAATCGCCTCTGCACTCCTTCCATTGCAAGAACATCCTTCCTTAGATAAGGTGACCAAAACTGCACACAATACTCCAGGTGGGGTCTCACCAAGGGCTTGTACAGCTGCAGTAAGATATCCTTGTTCCTATACTCAAACCCTCTTGATATGAAGGCCAACATACCATTTGCCTTTTTAACCGCCTGCTGTACCTGCATGCTCGCCTTCAGAGACTGATGTACAAGTACCCCTAGGTCTCTCTGCACTTCCCCATCTCTTAATCTATTGCCATTCAAATAGTAATCTGCCCTCCGGTTTGTATTACCAAAGTGGATAACCTCACATTTATCCACATTGTAGTGCATTTGCCATGTATCTGCCCAGTCCCTCAATTTATCCAAATCACACTGGAGCTTCCTGACCCCCTCTTCCATGCACACAACCCCTCCTAGCTTAGTGTCATCTGCAAATTTGGAGATATTACATCCAATCCCCTCATCCAGATCATTAATGTAAATTGTGAACAGCTGGGGTCCCAGTACACTATCACACCTGTTTCTACCACCTCCCCTGGCAGTACCTACCATTCCCTGTGTGGGGGAAAAAAGAGGCTTGGAGCTATCCTTTAAACTTTACTATTCTCATCTATGCCTTCTAATATTTGACATTTCTACATTGGGGAAAAGACTACTATATTTGTGCCTCTCTTGAACTACCTCTTCTGCACCTTCTCCAAACCTTTCACAATTCGTCCCATAAGGTGGCAACCACAACTGCAAGACATATTTCAGGTTTTACAGCCAATTGTTATTCTCAATAACCCATCTGATAAAATCAAATATGATGTCCAGCTTGTTCGCCATCTTTTCTACTGCTGTTTCCAGTTTCTGGCAGATTTGGTCTTGTATCAGAAGATCCCTCTATACATCAATGCTGTTTTTATGTAGTCGATAGGAGAGGGGTACAAAAGAAAACAAAACTTTTTTTTTATTTAGACATATAGCACAGTAACAGGACATTTTGGCCCACAAGTCCGTGCTACCCAATTAACCTACACCCCCCGGTACGTTTTTGAACGGTGGGAGGAAAGTGGAGCCCCTGGGGAAAACCACCCAGACATGGGGGGGAACGTACAAACACCTGACTGACAGCATGGGTTTCAAACCCCAGTCTGATTGTTGGTGCTATGAAAGCATTGCACTGAACGACCACAATGCTAACTATGCCACCCAAAAAAATATGGCTGCTTCACAGGGAAGGGAGCCTGTAAAATTTGAGCAGGAATAGTAAGGGGGCCATATCCACAAAAACGTTGAGAATGGCTGCTCTAAATTAAAGGATACAGTGAATGTCCACACATGATTTCCTCCAGAACAAGTCCCGAGCTCCACTCACTGGCCCTTTCCTCGCAACTTTGCAAATTTTCAATTGCAATATTTTTAACCAATTCCTTCTTAGAGATTACAATGAAATCTCACATGTCCACGTTAGCAGGCAATGAATTTCAAACTTCAACCCTAGTATGGGTTAAGAACAACCTGACTCTTTGAATCAATCTTAGTTTTTTTTTTCATTTTACTAGGCCATGACTTCTCCATCACAGGGATCAAGCTTCGATTGTCAACTCTGTCCAGAGCTCTCATTTTATACATTTCTCTCCATAAGTGTTCTGAAGAAAGCAGTGCAAACCACTCTAAATTTGCAACTGTAATTCCTCACCCAGGAAACATTCTCATAAATGCTGTCATTTTCTTCCTATAATGTGGCAACTAGATATGAATATAACAGCTGAGTTAATATTGGCTATGTGTTTTATAAACACACCACTTAACTTCCCTGCTTTTATCCCCCAACAATAGATTTCTCAACCTGCCCTGAAATTTCGATCATCTGTGCATAGATTCCAGTTCTCTCCGACTCCATTCAGAACATAAATCAGCATTCAAATCATTCTCTTCAGTCTATTATCAGGAAATTCTCAAGTTTTGTATGAGAAGAGTCTTTAACTTTACAAAATGTTCGAAGGGATGTGGTTGGGCCCCATTCAGTGGACAACCTGAGTTCCTGCAACCGGATGTGGGAAGTGGAAAACAGCTGGCAGACACAAGTGGTTTCAGATTTCTGGCCTCAATAATTGTTTATCAATGTATGCTTCATGATAATGCTGTTAATTGGATTCACCTTCGGATTTATTTTCCAATCCACATTTTATTTTTGGGGGAGGGAGAAATAAATGTTTCTGAAAAAGTAGGGATTTTAATAGGGGGATCGTGAAGAACACCCGCTATTTTCCCTAAATCTTCTCTTTCAAATGAGGAGACCCTCAGGCTAATCTTCAGCCTTGCTACTGCGTGTCATGGACTCAACCTTAATTGGTTTCAGTTTTCAGGATGCTTATCAAAATGCAACTGATAAATCTAGGAAAACAAAATGGTCATCTGCTAGAATCCAGAAGATGAACCCCTCAGTCTGCGCAACTTTACTACCATACATATATTTTAGGAATCTGAACTTTAAGTGACACAAACCAAGTGTCTGAACTTTCAAATTTTAACCATATTTAATGATTTTTTTTAATGTGAAATAAGACGCATCTGAAAGATTGAACATTTATGTATCTGGATAAAGCTCTTAAGGGAATGATTAAAGCATGCTGGATTTATTACAAATATATAATTTATTGCTGCACTGATATTTGTGATCTACATGCTCACACTCTAATACTCACACATAAAATGAGGACTGATCATCACCAGATGCACATGAAGATCTAGAATGTGAAAAGCATATGATGCAGGATCTTTTATACTAGTGACATGAAGCTTTTACTGTTTTCATGAAAATGCACAGATATTAAGTGATGCCTGGAAATGAATTAGTGGTATTTTCCTGGATATAATGGAATTATAAACTATATGGAAAAAAACCCTCACAACTTTGTGAAACAACATAAAAGGTCCCCCTTTTGACTGTCCTGCTCATGCCACTTCTCCAAGAGCCACACAATTTGTCCCATATGCAACTTTTAACCATTTCCCTGCATTATCTTTCCAATTATTCAAGCATTTGAGTTTTCAAATCTTTCACCATCCTTTCAGAAATTGTATTGCAGTTTCAACTTCAGAGTACAAAGTTATCCTTGCGTTTTTTAATTTTTTTTTTATTTAAATGATTAGAGACCCTCCAACTAGAGAAAGTAAGAGCCACCCTTGCAACGTCTTCCTTCACATTACTGTGGAAACAAGCAGGAATAGCAGGCCAAGAAAATCCTGAAGTCTGCTTCATCATTCAGCCTTTATGGTTATATTAGACTTTTCTTACTTTTCTCAAGGAGTGTATGTGCGCGCGAAGAGAGAGAGAGAGAGAGAGAGAGAGAGAGAGATTGCAATCGATAGGAAAATAAACATTAGATTGTAATATAAAAAGGTATTATCTGAGATACTGTAAACGCTTTTAAACATTAATTGTTTCAACAACAGAGTAAAGGGGTGCATAAATTTTCAGTGTGCTGGAAAAATTACTGAATTCTTTATAAACAGAGTGAAATTTATTGTGTATCTGTACGAGTTGGCTTTTTCATAATTAAGAAGATAAGAATCAAAGCCTTATTGACATCTTTATAATCAAGCTATTCATTGAATAGATACAAATTTATTTGTGGTAGCATTCTAAACATCCTAATCTAAACAGGGGAAATTTCAGACATTCGCTTTTAAGTGCTATTAGCTCAAGTACAAAAATATTATTGGATCAACAATCTAAACCTGCCTCTGCTTTAAATAGTTGCTCTACATGGCTGCAAAGGCACAGCTCTTTTCCAAAATTAGTCTGGGATCAGGGCTTCTTGCATAAAGCATAAACGGTTAAAGTTTTTATTTTATTGTTTGATGTGGAATGTGAAAAAATGACAAAAGCCACTGACTTAAAAGTAAATAAATCATTCGAACAAAGAGTATTTGCTGTGGAGACATTTACTTAGGAATATATTTAAAAATCCAGGGAACAGAGGTTTAAACAAGTTACTCTGAATGGATCAAATGTTTAGGCAAAAATCACACAGAGGAACAAATGCAAAATGTAGTTGCGTCAATGATTAAAATGAAGTCTGTAGTGGTTCAACCTTTCAACTTCACTATCTATAGCAAAATTTCTTTGAAGTAAAATTTCAATAGATAACTGGATTGAATTGACTCCACATAACTTTCCTGGAGAAGTCTTGAAGAGACTGGTAACTTGGTAAATGTTTTTGAGTTTAAAATCAGTCTGGTTGAAGTACTTTTATATTTTTGCATTACTTGCATAAAGTGCATCAAAAACCTACATTCCTGAGCAAATTCAGCAAACTTTTTAAAAGCATTGTCTGAAGTTTAATCCACTTACCCGCCTGTTCCACATAATCTTTATTTCTACTATGATTCAAAGATCAATCTAACTGTCTTAAATACTTGTAACGAGGCAGCCTCTACCATTTCATTGAGCAGAGAATTCCAGTCTTGCTCCTTTCTAGAAGAAGCAGTTCCTCCTTATTTCTGCCTTCATCTAAACACACAAATCTTGAGGCTTTGTTCCCTAGTTCTAGAACGTTCATTAAAACATTTTACATCATCATTCATCAAGGCTTGAATAAGCATTTTCAGTAAACTACACATAAAAAGGGCAAATTGATGAGAATCAAATGTCTAGGTGTCCAAATTAATAAAGATTTCTGTGGTAAAACTATTTCTGACTTTGAACCATGTTATTTGTTAGTTTACAATGATTTAAATTTATTTTGCTTTACAAATTATCTTGAAAATGTAAAGACATAGAATTGCCATTTCTATACATATTTGGAACTCTTAATATAATAAAACTTTTAAAATCTATAATTGCTATTTGGAAAGACAAATATGCTGGGGAGACTCAGAGCAAGAGAGAGAAAGTCGATCACTGTGGGAGAAAATGGAAGGAGTTGGGAGTAATAAATTTGTGCATTTTTATTTTATTTTTTATACTTTTAATTGTTTATTCCATAGCTTGCTTCCTGTGTGATAAAATAGACTACATACTGGTTTTAAAAGAGTATCTTGACCTAAATTTTTCTCCTGGAGGAAATTCACTAAAATACCATTTTACCCATTAATTCTACATACCTGAATAATAATGTTAATGTACTTACGTAATGTCTGGTCCAATAAGAGAATGTCTTCGTAGCAATGCACGGGACTGTGCATTGGTCAAATTTGTAGTCGGTTCCCCATTCATTGCTAAGATGCAGTCACCTACCCCAATTCGGCCATCACGACTAATAGACCCACCGTGAATAATATTACGCACCATCATTCCTGAGCCATCCTTGTTGGAACTCACAGTCATCCCTATATAATTATCAAGATATTTTGATGACAATTCTTCACAACATATTGCAACATAAACATAGCATGCAAATTAAAAATATTGAACATAAACTATATATTTCAACAACATACACACATAATAGATATCATTCAATTCAGAAGATATGAGTGACTACATATCGAATTAAATTCTGAATCCTTCTGGCCTGTAGATGGAAGTTTCAAATATCAACATTCAACAGGTCTCAAACTTTGAGGCAGGGGCTCCTGAATGGAGAATGCCAATTGACGAAGGCCACTGCAACTGTCATGATGCTTTGCTGCTGGTGTCTAGGATGTGAGGGGGTATTTAGGAATCAAGGTTAATCTGAACAGGCAGATGTCCAAGGATTCCTTGGCATGGTACTGGAGAAATGCTTCTCCAACCTTGTGGTAAGGAAAATCTTGAGACTAGAAATCCCAGATTTCCCTGGGATCATCACCTGTAATATCAGGAAGAAAAAAATGATTTTTTTTTCAACATCTTAAAATCTTTTAAATTGTAACCATTTTAATAATTTTTTAACTTTTCTTGGTTTTAAAATATTTACTAATTTTATTAATATCTTTAAAATCTTCTCAATGCCAGACAGATTTAAAATCCTTGAGAACTTTGATGGAAGGAAAGACCTCCATCTCTGGCTTTGCCTTCTGGGAATTCCAGAAGAACCTCAGCAACAGATCACATGAGGTCTTGTGTGTGAGACTGCATAGCACAACTAAATGGAGTTAGACAGCCAACAATATAAGGTGATTGAATATTGTAAGGTAAAACATCATGAGATGGGAATGTGTAGGGAGTTACCCTGTACAGGGCAGTAACAAGAAGGGGAGGTGTCCTTGTACTCCTGTTAGGTAAAACATCATGAGATGGGAATGTACAGGGCTGTAACAAGATGTAAATGCATCCTTGTACTTACAAGATAAGAGAGACATTGATGGATTGAGAGGCAGGAAGCTAGCAGGGAAAGGATAGCAACAGTTTTAGTCATTGGACAAGTAATGATATGATGATGTTCTAAGCATGTATCCAAGGGTATAAAAAATCACCATTTTGCTGATAACGGCAGAATGCATTCTCCGACTAACTTTGTTAGTCGCAAGTGTTACAATCCGGTAATAAAGAACAAAGAACCCTGATTTCGACTCAGCCTGGTGTTTGTCTCACTCATTCATGAACAAAGCAGACCTAACAATATGGGAAGATAGGGCCTAGAGATGACATCATCAGATTTGGCATTCAGCTTGATCTAGCTCATTTACTCAACAAAATGACTGCCTATTCAGATCAATCTTGAGATCATAATATACAACTTGAAAATTATTCAGCATCTCAGCCAGCATTCTTCTCAATCACCAAAAAGAATTACTATCTTGTAATGTTTTCAAGTTCTTGTTTTGCACAAAAGGACTAAAGAAAGACCTAGGTGTCTCTGGTATTTGAAGACAATTCACATTTAAGATTGTATAAATTCTTCAGTAAACCTGGCAGTAACATTTAAGGCAGCTCAGTGTGCAAGTGCCACTTCAGGAACCAGGACTGGTGCGCCAGATGCTAATTCATTAGGGTTTCTAAACAAATAGGAGAGGGGATTATGTGTGTTTTACTGTACTGGGTAGCATTATCCACACTAATATTTTCTAACCAATAAAACACTGTACAAAAACAAAACAGATGGAAATCTTACACAATAGAGTATTTCATCTATGATCAAGTCTGACCAAATACAACAAAATAGGAACAGGATTACAAAGGCAGGACAGACTCAATGGTCCATTAAGTCTGCCCTGCCATTCATCACAACACCATAAGACTTAGGGCCAGAATAAGGTCATTCAGCCCAGTGAGTCTGAACCACCATTCAAATCATAGCTGATGCATTTTTTCCTTTCAACCCCATTGTCCTGCCTTCTCCTCGTAATCTTTGATATATTTACTAATCAGAAAACTATCAACCTCTGCTCCAATGAAAGCCTCCACAGCTGTATGTGGCAATGAGTTCCACAGATTCACATCCTTCTGACTGAATAAACTTTTCCTCATCTCTGTTTTAAAGGGATGTCCTTTATTGAGGTTGTGCCCTCTGGATCTGGACTCTCCCACTACTGGAAGCATCATCTCTACATCCACTCTATCTAGCCTTTTTAAAAGGCTAAATGTTTCTAAGAAATCCCCCCTCAGTTTCTTTTAATGAAATATCTTATTTCTTTATTTTATTATATTATTTTTAAATGGTGTAATAGCAAGCATAATTTTCCAAAGGTTTGGAAGTTGATGGTTGAGGCCACGATATTATTCCTATCCATTTCCTTCAAAATCGCAGAATGGAATCCATTTGATTCTGAGGATTTTTCTTAGTATTTGATGAACTTTAATTTTGGTAAGTCTCTGTCCATGATCAATTTAAGCTTAAGGATGTACTGCACACTCTAAAGCAAAGTTCAACATATTTCCCTATTTTTTTCATTTTATTTGAATAATCATACTTATGCGTTTTAAGTGCTTCACATTGTTCTTGAGTATGACCATGTTTCTAATATGTCAACATGTCTTTTTTTTTCCCTCCCGGATAGCCCTTGCATCCTTTTTGTAATCCCTATTAATGTTTTGGCACATTTGTGTTTTGATTTCTATGGCTGATTCTTGTTCTTCAGGGCTTTACGCTGACTTGTCACACTATGAACCATATCAACCAAAATATTTACAGATGTATCTCTTTAAATATGCACAGTGACATTTATTATTTCCCCCCCCCCTTCCCACCCACTTCTCAAAACAGTAAATATTGAACATATAAAATACAATAAAACAACATCTTGATAGAAAAGGAAAACAAACAGAAATACGTGTCATCTACTTATACACATTAAATCTGATCGTGTTTATCTTCTTAACATTTTAGGGGGTGGAGGTCCGGGGCCAGCTCTTTCTGTTATGTTCCATGTATGGTTCCCAGACTTTTTCAAACAATATAACTTTTGTCTTTTAAATTATGTGATTTTTTTTCCAATGGAATACACTTATTGACTTCCATGTACCATTGCTGTATTCTCAGGCTCTCCTCCATTTTCCAACTTGACATTATACATTTTTTTGCTACTGCTAAGGCTATCATAATGAACCTTTTTTGTGCTTTATCCAATTTGAGACCTAATTCTTTACTTCTTATGTTATTTAAAAGAAAAATTTCTGGATTTTTGGGTATATTGTTTTTTGTGATTTTATTTAATATCTGATTTAGTTCTTCCCAAAATGTATTCACTTTTGCACATGCCCAAATTGCATGTATTGTTGTTCCCCTTTCATTTTTACAGCGAAAACACCTAGCTTTATGCTGACTTTGTAGATAACAAATGCCAATCGCCTCCAACTGACCTTCTATTATTCGGATTAGATGAAGAAATTGAGTAATTTATTCTATGTGCTACCTTGCAGATCTTACCAGGAAGATGCCACACAAAATTGCAGAAACTACCTGACATTGAAAATGGCAATTAACGATCAAATGTAATATCATATTCAAGTGAAAGATCTCTCTCTGCTGCTGCTTCTTGTATTTCATGATTTCATCCTTCATTCTCGAGCACTCCTCTCTTTTCATATCTTTCGCAAAACCCAGTGTAAACTCCCAAACACTGACATTGTCATTAACTGTAACTGTAGTACCTAAAGCACAATTTTTGGTTATTTGCAATTTTCATTCCCTCATTTGTTCTAAATCTATTACAAATGCCATCTTTATCCCTTCCCCCTCTGCACCTATTTTTGCTATGGTCTTGATATATCCCAGTTCAGGTTGGATTGATCCAATAGTCCGCTTGCATCCTGTATAATCCCGTGCCCCATGAAATGAAAATCTTTCATCCTTTTCTATTCTTCCTCAATCTTCTGTTCTTAAAGCAATTTTACAAGTGGCTCATACTAATAATCCAGAGATTATAAATTAACGTATCTTTTTGGCCTCAATATAATTAGCAGCAGTACATATTCCTCCTCCCTCAGCAGTTCCCAAGGATCCTCATTCACATTTTCCTTATTCTTAATGACATCCTTCAACCAAGAATTTAATCAATATTTCAATGTCTGTGCTCCCACCTCTTAAATCCATTGAATACCCAGAGACAGCATATTTAAGCCCAAAGGAGAGGACAAAATGGATATTATAGATATTCCGAATGCCTTGGTAAACATTTCTTCATCTACGTGCACAATTTTGAGGATAACTTTGATCAGAACTCCTACATGGGAAATCAAACACTGCATACAATTAGATTGAAGTCAAAATGGATAAGTTTGGTTTCCTCCACATTTTGAATGTAAAACAGCACAAGAACAGGCCTTTTGACCCACCAAACCTACACTGAACAGGATGCCAAGTAAAACTAATCCTATCTGCCTGCCTGAATGTAATCTACATCCCTCCATCACCTGCCTCGGCATATGTTTATTATGTGTATGAAAACAGTATTTAAAATTTAAGAAAAACCCTCCCTGTCACAAATATTGCAACACTCACGGAAGAAAAGGAACTTACTGTGTTTTGCTATCTTCAGATGTATATTTTATTTGCAAATCCAATTTTCAATGATAAAATGTCTACGCGATATGCAGTTACAAACAGGAGATGGCAGCAAAGCATTCAATAAGACATGTACATATTGATAAATGCTGGCAACCACCTTATTGTTTGCTCTGCAGAAATTCACCCTTTCAGAATTCACTACCCTCAAAAATAAGATATGGAATAAAATTTGCTCTCATGAAATTTATGTGAAAAAAAAATCAACACAAAATTTATTTTTCAACCCATATTTTGTGATGCATGCATAGATGACACAGTTTCACGTTATGGGAAACTGCGAAGTGATCTGTTTTTTTCAAAAGAACTCCCCCCTCCCGCCAATTACAGCAGGGGTTGTCTGTACAAGGATTTGTGATTGAAAGTCCTGAGTTAATATTAGATACTTGTTTGACATTAGGTATTCAAAGTGAGGCCCATCGATTTGTCTGCTATATACAGTATTTTGCTCATGCCTTGTACACAATAAAAGGGTGAGAAACAGTCCTCATCTCTCAAAATCTACCTTTCCTCCTCCTGCAATTCATTCAGTTTGTTCATGCTCAGTGTGCATCAACAATGCTTAGTTAGGCCTAAAATCTCCATTCACAAACTTTACTCATTTATTGTATCTGCTTGTGTTGTGTGTCCTGCTAAAACAGTTGAGCCAATCCTGTACCACATTCAAGCTCCATATCAATTGCTTCTTATCAATCTTTCTAGCTCACTCTTTAAATCTTTGCATCACCTGACTTGCATCTCAGTTGCATCAAACTTCTTTCCCCAGACTTCACTCGCATCCTGACCCTTTCACTCTCATTTTTAATTAAATTATTCTCCACATGTAAAATCTGCTGTAATTTATTAAGGAGAATCTGGTAATTTTGTGGTATCATTACTGATCCTTACTTTTCCTTCAACTATCTCACATTGTGGGAGCCTCAACAACAAATACCAACTGTGAGAAAGAGCAAAGTAATTTTCCCAGAGTTTGATCAGTGCTCACTTTGCACTCATACATCGGCACTTCCAGAAGTGATCAATAATAGTATATGAAACTCGCACAGCAAAATTGGCAATCTAACAATGAACTTTTCAGGAATCCTGAACATTCAACATCTCACTCACCAGATGATGTTTCCTCTACTCACCTGGGCCTAATTTCTTGTGTTCCCTTTAAATTTACCAGGTTCACTAGAAAATTTATTAGAGTGCAACATCTGAATAAAGTGAATTGAAGGAGTGTTGGGATATTAATTGGAATATCCAACAACTCAGCAAATCTATCAACTTATACATTAAAGTCCCAAGTGTGGTGGATTACTAGTATTTACTGTAAATATTCTCTTTTTTTTTTAAATGAGATCATTTATGGGACTGCAAATAGCACTATAACTGACTTCATCAAGGGAACATCAGGTAAAATAATGTTACAGAATCCTGAAAGATTGTGGGTATAGGTTGGCTTTTCTACAAGGAAGCCATACAAGGAATTTTGTTAAAAAAAAATGCTTTTAGAAGGTAAAGCAATTTGGGTCTGTTACTTCATATCTTTTATTCTTGTGATCTAATGAATTGATGACCAAAGACAAATGACAGCCATTCATCAGCAAAAACAAGAGCTGAACACAACTGTTGAGATGGACACAACAGGTCAAGAATGCTGTAATGCTTCCCCAAGAGGTTGCCATAAACTGTCCTGGAAATCTCAAGTATAAAATGTATGAGGTAGTTGAAAAATACAAAGATATAATAACGATAAAATGTCGAAGGGATACATTTACTGCAAAACATATCTTTAGCAGAAGACGTCAAGAATTTATGCTCATACCAAGACTGGCATTGCCTTTTGCAATGGTAATGGTTTTCACAAATCTTCTGGCTAAGGACATCCGTTTATCTTCAATCTCTTCCACAGAGGATACATGGCAATCACCTGAAAAACTTTCCTGTACATCCTAAAAAAAAAACATATTTAAAAATTTGACATGTAACCTTCCAAACAAATTAAAGCTGTAAAATAGCAGGGAAAGTTAGAATAATCTATTTTTTTTTGTAGTCACACCATATTCCTACTCAAGTTGTCTGCTTCAATTTTGAATCTTTCCTCTTCTTGTTTAGTTAGTGTGAAAATTATAATGCTACAGTAGTTTAAATGTGACCAGTCTTGGGTAAGAATAAAATATGCTGAGAAAGGTTTGCCTCAACAAAGCATGCAAAATAACACATTTCATTTTCAACTGAAAATGGGCACCAATTGAATGAGATAACAAAGTTAACAGCCCAGAATTTCCACCTCCACTCACCATTCTTCAAACTTCGAGGTTCACAGTCCACCCCTCTTAAGCCCGATTTCAATTCTTCACAAATATCCTTCCAACTCTCTTCTATAACCTTGACAAGACAACCTTGTAATTCAACTGCCTTCAACTGCACTGTTCTCCTTTAATTTTCCAACCATTCTCAATTGCAATTGTAAGCAAAAAAAAAGGCAAGAGGAACTCAATAGGTGAAGCAGCATCTCTGGAGAAAGGGACTGCTGTTTTGGGTTGAGACCTTGCATCAGGACTGATAATGGAAGATAGCCAGTATAGAGGGGAAAGGGGAAGGAGTGAGACATGGGCTACTAGGTGATAGGTGGGTGTGAATTTATGGGTAGATAGGGATGAAAACAAGTGGAGTTGGGAGACAGAGGCAGGTGATAGGTGGAAATACATAAAAATAAAGGGATGTGGAGACAAAAAGACTACCATTACTGGAAATTAAGAAACAAGAAAGAAAGCTGATATTGGGAAACATTAACAGAGCGATGAAGAACAATTGGAATCAGATGGAGGCGGGGATCCAATGGGTAAATTGTGTGGGTAGTAGGTGGTTGGAATTGGGGGAAGGGGAGGGAAGGGGTGTAAAAATATGACTGGAGGTGGATGGCAATGAGAGTTGTCTTGTGTCCTTACATTTAACCAAAGTATTCTATTTGTGAGGTATCTTACTAGTTTGCATTGCCATGACTGTTAATCTCCCTTTTTGAAGACTCTGGTAGTTCCACTGTCAACATTCCATGTTCATTTAATATGTTAAAGCTGTCAACTGTGATATGATAAGAGTAATGATGCATGCATGCAAGATATGTTTTGCCAGTAGCTATCGACATCAATCTTCCTGTTATGCTGAATTAATGCTGGCCTCCCTGACTGGGCCACAACAATTTCATTAATGGATGTACTCATTAAATAGAGAAGACTACTATTTAATAGTACAATTTAAAGGGATCTTCAACAACTTTGAGGTTTGTTAGTAAGTGAGTATAAGAGCAGGTCCAGAGGAGCCTGTTATCTGTATAGAGGAGCCAAGATCTGAAAGAAGGATGCCAAAAGTATTGGGCCAGGGTAATAGAATGAGGCAAGTAGGAGATAGCTGCTTCTTTAAATGAGAAGACTCTGCAGAAAGAGGAAATGGAATGTAGTAAGGTGGATTAGATGCAAGCAAACAATTTCAGAGCCATCCAGGTTCTTGACTCTGTAGCAATTGCAAGATAATGCTCAGCATTTTCTCTTCCATCCTACCAAGCCATCAATTTAACACCGGATTGCCTCCTGGTTGTTTGTTGCTTCCAGCACGAAATGTGGCCATCTTGTTCTGGAATTAATAGAAGTATGTTCATCAGTATCTTCTTGAGCAGCAGGGCGCAAGTGCAAACTATGGGACATATGAGTGATGGTTGATGTTTTGTTAAATATGTGGAGGAGTGGCAAGGCTGAGGTATGGCAAGAGTTTTAATCGATGAACTATTTATTTTGGAATTATATTTCATGGAATAATGAGAGAGACATGTGGAGCATTTGTTAAGAAAAGGGATGATGAAATTTTCAATGGCATAAGTCCAGGAAACATTTTTGACAATACATTCAAAACCCCAGAGCTTCACTTCCACATAATATTTTCCAAGATACAGTATCCCTTATACGTGCTTTTAAAATGCATCTGACACAGAACTACAGAACAGATTTATTAGCAAAACTGATAATAGAATATGAAGATATAAAATGATTAAAAAAACAAATACTTCTAGCTTTGGGCTATATTGCTAATGCTTACTGATCATCAATGACTCAGTTACTGCAACTTGAAATCACTCCATGACTGCATCAATTTAATTCTTAGTCCCAAACTGCACCTTTATGCAATTCTTTCTTCCTTTCATTACCAATGGCAAAGGCATCGGCTGTTTGATCCTCCTCTCTTGGAATGCCTTCCTATTCTTTCTCTACCTATCTTGATATTATAGGTTTTATACAATTCCTTTCAAAAGGCAGTACTTTCAGCTCAATCATTTATTCAAATTTAAAATGACTACCTTCATAGTGACAGTATCAATGAGTAAAGTTGTTTCAATACCTTATAAAACAATGAAGGAACAGAGAAATCTTCACTCCATGCACTGCCATGCATGGCCACAGTGGAGACCTGATGGAGGTCCTTTTCCTCAAATATCTTTTCATCAGTAACATCAGTTTCGGTTGCTTCTACCTAGAAATCAATTCAGATAAATTAATTACCCTTTACATGTGGACAAGAGGAAAAAAAAATGACTTCCAATTTTAACTTACTGTTAAACCAAACTATCAAGGCCATGCAAGCTCCCCATAATCACAGTTATGTGTTTATTATTATTAAACATATTCACAAACCTCAGAGAAACAGGCTATTGAGGGCAAACGATGGTAATTGATTATTATGATTCAAATCAGAAACTAATGCTTTTTTCCTTTCAGATACATTGAACAAGAATGGGTAAGCAAGTCACAATTTTATACCTTATCCTATTTGGTAGTATCTTCTGCTTTGAGCAAGGTAGAGGAAATTTGTTAAATGTCAAATTTCCATCTGCATAAAAATGTGGATGTTCAATGTTTGCATTTTCATTTACATGATCTCAACACAAGCCACATTTATGTATCGTTTTAGATTAAAATGTACATATTGAGGTGGGTTCTAACTTTACCTTACAGTCAACAGAAATTTCGAGAGTATTCTACAGTCACACAAGGTGTGTGAGTAAAATACTTCCTGACATGTAGTCTCAGGAGTTAAAAAGCTTCCTTCGTTTTGGTGAGCATGGGTTTCCAACAAGTACAAGGTTTGTAACACCAAGATGGTAAGATTAAGTCAAGATGCATAAATCACATGGAAAAAGGCTATTTGATCCAATTCATCAACACCAACACGCCTTCTGTACTAGTCCCATTTCCCAGCACTTGGTCTCTGTACCTAAGTGATTGAATCATTCATACAGACACTTCTTGTGACCCAGCTTCAAACACTCTTAGGCAGTGAAGACCCCATCTGATCGACTCTAAATCTTTTCCCCGCTCACACAAAATCTGTCTTCTAGCTTTGTCTACCTCTGATATGAGGACATTTCCTGGAGTCCAGCCTTTCGAGAACCCTCATAATTTTATAAACCTCTAAGGTAAACTCTCCACAGCCTCCTTTGTTCCAGAGAAAGCAGTTCCATTCTATCCAATCTCTCCTCATAACTCAAGTCTTCCATTTATAGCCCAACCACCTCCATATCTTCTTTAACTTATTTCCCCTTCTACCAACAAACATAGATACCATATGTATCCAAATCATTTAATGTAAATTGTAAATATTCAAGCATTTGCCAACAAATGCTGAGTCAATCCATCTTGTTATAAGTTTGCTAATTTGAGGATGAATCATTGATCCCTACTACATTTTCGAAGTTATTCAAGACTTTTTCCAATTTGGATTTTTATCACTGATCATCATCTTGTGTCATAAATTCTTACATGATCCCTAACATGCACTAATTCTCCTTCATTCACTCGACTGGTTACATTCTCATGAAAATGATACATTTACCACACAAAATTTCCCTTTCATAAACATCTGGTTAACTACATTATAAGAATCTATTATAAGGACATCACAGGCAAAACCCTCTGCACTACAGGGAAAGCTGTCATCGGAGTAGCAGCAACCATCAAGGTTCCACACCACCCAGAACACACTCTGTTCTCACTCCTACCATCAGGAAAGAGGTAATAGTGCCACAAGACTTGCACTGTCAGGTTCAGGAATAGCTGCTACTCTCCACCATTAGGTTCCTCAACAACAAACTCAATCAGGGACTCATTTAAGGACTCTTACTAGTGCGCTCTGTTTTATTCTCTCTGTATCGCACAGTCTGTTTACATTCATTGTCTGTTTACAGTTTTTTATTTGTTTACATGTGTATGCTGTATATTTTTGTTCGCAATAAGTGGTAATTCTGCGTTGCCCACAGGATAAATAAATCTCAGGGTTGCATGTGATGTCAAGTATGTACTCAGACAGTAAATCTGAAATCAAATCTAATTACTATTTTTTATATAATGGATTGCATCACTTTTCTCATGAACTAAACAGACTTTTGTTTATTCTCTCTCATCTTTCTTGAACAGCCATTTTGTTTTTTGACCATTTCAAAATCTAGGAATCATCCATCCACTTCTTGTAGAATCCAAGGATGTAAACCTTCAAGCATATCCAATTTGTCAATCAATCTTATTATCTGATATCTCCTCTCAAGTGATTATTTTAAAATCCTTTCTTGTTTACTATTTTATATTTATGAAATGATTATTTTAAAATCCCTTCTTTTTTGAATTTATAAAGGGTAGCACTGTTGGAACAGTGGTTAGCACAACACCTTTACAGCACCAGCAATCAGGACTGGACCAGGGTTCAAATATTGCACTGTCTGTAAGGAGCGTGTAGGTTCTCCCGTCTCAGCATGGGTTTTCTCCGGGTGCTCCAGTTTCCTCCCACTGTTCAAGTCTCGGAGGTGTAGGTTAATGGGATATAAAATGGGTGGCACAGACTCGTTAGTTGAAATGGCCTGTTACCATTCTGTATGTCTAAATTACAAAACTTTTGCTGTACTTGTAGTATCTTCCACCAAGACGCATTTAAAATATTCATTTGATGTCCCTGATATTTCCTAATTTTCCACTGTTCAATCCATTTTCCTGCATTCTTTATACTTTGATGGAAGGTATCTGTTGTCTATCTCTTTGTCGATCCTTGCATCAGAAGAAATGGTGCAGCCGAGGTAGGTAAACTGGTTGATCGTTTTGAGTTCTGTGTACCCAATGGAGATGTGGGGGAGCTGATGGTCATGCTGGGGAGCTGGCTGATGGAGGACCTCAGTTTTCTTCAGCCTGACTTCCAGGCCAAACATTTTGGCAGTTTCCACAAAACAGGATGTCATGCGCTGGAGAGCTGCCTCTGAATGGGCAACTAAAGCGGCATCGTCTTCAAAGAGTAGTTCATGTACAAGGCAAATAGCGCCTTTGGAAGACTACACAAAACAGTCTGGAAAAACAACCACCTGAAGAAATACACAAAGATCAACGTGTACAGAGCCGTTGTCATACCCATGCTCCTGTTCGGCTCCAAATCATGGGTCCTCTACCAGCATCACCTACGGTTCCTAGAACACTTCCATCAGTGCTGTCTCCGCTCCATCCTCAACATTCATTGGAATGACTTCATCACCAACATCGAAGTACTCGAGCTGGCAGAGTCCACAAGCATCGAATCCATGCTGCTGAAGACCCAACTGCGCTGGGTAGGTCACGTCTCCAGAATGGAGGACCATCGCCTTCCCAAGATCGTGTTCTATGGCGAGCTCTCCACTGGCCACTGAGACAGAGGTGCACCAAAGAAGAGGTACAAGGATTGTTTAAAGAAATCTCTTGGTGCCTGCCACATTGACCATCGCCAGTGGGCTGATCTCGCCTTGGCACCTCACAGTTCGGCGGGCAGCAACCTCCTTTGAAGAAGACCGCAGAGCCCGCCTCACTGACAAAAGACAAAGGAGGAAAAACCCAACACCCAACCCCAACCCACCAATTTTCCCTTGCAACTGCTGCAACCGTGCCTGCCTGTCCCGCATCGGACTTGTCAGTCACCAACGAGCCTGCAGCAGACGTGGACATTACCCCTCCATAAATCTTCGTCCACGAAGCCAAGCCAAAGAAAAGAAGAAAAAGGAAGGTATCTCCATTGAGGAAAGCAATACATTTCTTTAAATATTTGTTCATCTACTAAAAGATTTTTTTTTTCTTAGGAGACCATGAATTAATCTCACTCTTTTCTACATGACCTCATCTAAAAACAATCCTCTCCTTATTTGAATTCACACAATATTGTTCTGGAAAATGGACGCAAATGTACTCCATGATTTCGTCCTCAAAACTAGAAATGAAAATTAGAGCTATCTATGAAATAGCATATCTCTTGCTACACTTCTTTCATGTTTTAATTAATGTTCTGATTAATATACTGATACTTGTCCAAAATCATCATAAATATTGACATCTAAATTACCATTATTAATAATTTCTTGTCACCTCCTACATTGTTTCTACTGGCTGATTTTCTAAGCTAAAGTAATTTTCCTGATAACAATCATTATGATTGGAGCCAACTTTCACCTCTATCAATGAAATATCAAGTGCACTGGAATTCATAGACTTAAGTCATTTTACAAATGTGTCTGTAATGGTTATTACTTCATTCTACACTCAATTTTTTCCATCTTTTTACCAGTCTTGTTTCGAAGGCTTTCTGCATTTATATAATCTTGAATTTTGACCATTTAACCATTTTCCTTGTATTGCCATTTATGTGGCTACAGTTGACTTTAAAAACTCCAACTTCTGTTATACTCTGCCTTTCAATAATCATATTGCTACAATGCAGAATTAGCTTTCCTTCTTCATTAACATTCTAACTTTTTCTTTAACAACCTATTTTCCTTTTCATTTAAAGCCCTATCTGCAGCCATAGTTATCTAATTTCGCAGCAGGAGGCAAATAATGTTTGTCCCAATGCAAGAGCTCTTGCTTTCCAAAGTATCCCAAACACTAAAACTCTTTCATCCACCATTCTTTCAATGATACATTCAACTCCTTAACCTTAGACCCCATAATCAATCTCCACATGTCTCAAGTAATAACTGAGAGATTACTGTTAACCTCACTGACAAAAGGCAAAGGAGGAAAAACCCAACACCAACCAACCAATTTTCCCCTGCAACCGCGTCTGCCTGTCCCGCATCGGACTTGTCAGCCACAAACGAGCCTGCAGCTGACGTGGTCTTTTTTTACCCCCTCCATAAATCTTCGTCCGCGAAGCCAAGCCAAAGAGACTGTTAACATGGATATGCTTGTTAATTTCAACTTTCATACCACTTAGCCATGTAGCAGAACCCCTTTCTTAAATTTTATATGGACTATGACAATGGGATACTTCTGTCTACACTCTTGGTTCCAAAGGGTAGACTGAAAATCTCATTCAACATTCACCCAACTCTTTTCTTTTAATTCCAGTCTTTCTGCAATTTCACTTCATCGCTTAATATTTGGAATGCAGGTATCAGTAAGCAGATGCTGCACTACAGCTAAAACATTTTGCATTAAAAATAGTGCTGGTCAGAATTCGTCATATTACATCATGCTGTCTATGAAGGATTATACAGAGCCATGGATTAATCTGTCCCTTTCGGCTCCTGTCTCCTTGATCTTCAGTTACAAGCCAATTCAAGTCTAATTTGAACTCCCACAGGCAAGACCAAAAATATAATATGGTAATTATTTATGATGCCAGCAGTAAAGCAGTTCACAAGATGTAACTGTGACCATCTCAGAAAGAAGTGTCAACTAACCATTGCTAACTCTGCGCGAAAAACAGCAGCATGAACATCTTCTTCATCACCTTCACCAGGATGATCAAAGGAGAGTATGGATTCTTCATTAGAGAACACATCCCCTTCCTCTGGAGAAAACTGCTGGAAAAAAAATGAACTTTGAGTATACCGCATGCAATGGACATGCAAAACACAAAACTAAAATACCATTTTCTTTTTAAACTTCAGGTTAATTTAACAAACAAAGAACATAATTTGAAAGACTAAGTTTTCCTTAATGAGCCTATCAAGGTTGACAATGCAATTTGCAATGGCCTGGTCTTCACAGGTTATTGACTATTAAAGGGGTACATCCTTCAAGAAAAATGTATATACTCCCTTAAAATGAGAAAATGTTGGAATTTTTTGCCATATAATACACAAAGGAAAAACAACAAGCTTTAAGAAAAACTTTTTTTGCTCCAGGTTCCTGCATATACTCATCACAATTTATTCGGCACCATAATTTTTCAGAAAAACTTCAAACAATAAGGAAATTGGTAAAATATCTAAAAACTGGATGGAGACATTTTAAATATTGTTGATGTAAAATACCAGAAGGTTATTTAAAAATCTGTCTTTTAATTACTGACAAAAAAAGAAGTCCACAACATTTAAAGGCCCCCCAACCAGATAGGAATGTAATTTTTTTAAACCATTTTCTAGCATTTACTCACACAACATACAAGTGCAACAAAATACTAGATCATGCCTCAGTCCATTTATCTTAAACATTCAATTAAATTTCAACAATTATAAGATGATGCCTCAAGAACAATCAGTACTATTTTCCTCTGCTTCCTTAGAGGTTATTGCGGAATAGTCAAATTAACTAACGCAAGAAGTTACATTGAAATTTGCTTAATGTATTTTTACAAGGCCAGTCCTCTGGAGTAAATTAACCACTAAATCAAATTGATTATTTCCAGTTTCAAAAACACAGCTGAGCTGAATTATGCTTTATTTAAAGATTACATTTATCAATTTTTCAGATCACAGTAATATATATATATATATATATATATATGTTTCTTCTTTGGCTTGGCTTCGCGGACGAAGATTTATGGAGGGGGTAAAAAAGTCCACGTCAGCTGCAGGCTCGTTTGTGGCTGACCAGTCCGATGCGGGACAGGCAGACACGATTGCAGCGGTTGCAAGGGAAAATTGGTTGGTTGGGGTTGGGTGTTGGGTTTTTCCTCCTTTGCCTTTTGTCAGTGAGGTGGGCTCTGCGGTCTTCTTCAAAGGAGGCTGCTGCCCGCCGAACTGTGAGGCGCCAAGATGCACGGTTTGAGGCGTTATCAGCCCACTGGCGGTGGTCAATGTGGCAGGCACCAAGAGATTTCTTTAGGCAGTCCTTGTACCTTTTCTTTGGTGCACCTCTGTCACGGTGGCCAGTGGAGAGCTCGCCATATAATACGATCTTGGGAAGGCGATGGTCCTCCATTCTGGAGACGTGACCCATCCAGCGCAGCAATCCAATAACATCAGAAGACAAAATGCCACCTTGAATTTCTTTTGCACTTGATTGGTATGTTTCTTAAACCTGGGTGAAATGTTCAGTTTGGATGATGGGATTTAAAGGATTATTGTCTAATTTAGAAATGACAGAAGTCTTATTTTCTGAAGTACCTGAATTAAATTCCTATACATCACATTGGAAGCAATCTTGTTTGAACAAAAGATTAAATTTGATTTTTAAAATGTATTTATCCCCAAATATATTTTTTTCTAATAATGAGGATGTATTAATTGATGCCAAACGTATGGCTGAAGGAAATTTTTCAGATGAACCTGACAATCTGCCTGATGGATCTCTCAGGATTGTTTCCAAACTTCACCTCTCCACTTACAACACTGGGAACCAATCAGAAGAATGGAGATCAGTGGAGCAATGAGGGCAACATAGGGCAGGAGAAAGAGGGAAAAATAAGAATGAATGGGGAAACTGGTTGCAAGGTAGGAAGGGGAAATATCCAACAGAAATAAAAAGCAACAAGAAAGGACAATGAATGGGAAAATGAAGCCTGGGATTTAGTCATCGAGTCATAAAGCACTGAACAGACAGTTCAGTTCAAATTGACCATGCTTGGCATTCTGGGCATTTGGTTTATATCTATCTGAACCATTTCTACCCATATATATGTCCAAATGTCTTTTGAAATGCAAAACTGTATCCTTGTCAATAGTTTTCTCCAGCAGCTTGTTCCAGATACAGATTATCCACTGAGGGAAAAAGTTCCCTTTGGGTCCCTCTTAAATCTCTCTTCTCTCACCTAAAATCTATGCCCTCTAGTTGCCCCTTTCACACTGCCAACCCTCCAAGAAAGTGGATAAACTTACTGGGCATGTTGTGCTCAGGAGTCTTTCCCACTGCACCATGAGTTACATGGTTAATCAGCAAGATGGCATTCTAAGGGGGGTCCTGCCTCCAGCAGTGACAATGTGATTGCAGGTTGTGCTTTCACACAGCCAGAAGGCGATTAGTGAGTTAACTCAGCTGGGCAATGACACTTGCCCCCACCAAGAGTCAGAGCCTGGTTGAATTTAACTCACTCTGCCAGGTTGGGATGGTTTACACCGCACAATTACCAGGAACGAACTCGCTAAATTAGCCGGTTAACCCACACAGAATCAGCAGTGTGAAAAAGGTTGCAGAATCATTTATCCTGGAAAGAAAAAACTATGAGCATTCATTTAATCCATGCCCATGATTTTAGAAACCTTTATGAGAATACTCTTCACAGTCCTGCAACTTAATTGAAAGTATATTACATAAGATTGTTTCCACCTGTTGCAAATGGGCAAAGAGAGTAGGGGCTGGGAGTTAACACTGCACACAGTTGCCTGCCCTGATATTGCCTGGGCAGCGCAGTTGGTGTAAAGTTATTAGAGGGCCAACGACCCAGGTTTGAATCCGGAGTTTATAAGTTCTCCCTGTGACCTGAGTGGGATTCCTCTGGGTGTTCCTACCACCCTCCAAAATGTATGGCATTTGTAGGTTAATTGGTGCATTTGAGTAGCATGGGCTCATTGCTGGAATGGCCTGTTACTGTGTTGTATCTCTAAAATTTAAAAAAAATCATATTGCTAAGCTCCACCAGGGGAAGTGAGAAGCATAAGGTTTTTGTCAGGTGTGGGAGTGGCCCACTGTAGTTCTGCTGCTTCACGTGCCACTGCAGAAAAAGATGTATGAAAACAAATCTGCTCCACCATTTCCTTTCTTGACTATCAGCAGTCTCTTTCAGGTGTACTCGAGGGCTGGAAAAAATGATCAGAGCTTATTCAAAATAGAGTTCACCTAACTTTTCAAGCATTTTTATTAAAGAACCCTGAAGCAAGACTGGAGCTCTTTTGCACAGCTCAAATTTCAGGCAGCTGCTATGGTTCAATGCATCACACCCAGAAATATTCTTTCATTTCATCCAGATTATATTCAAAAAATAAGCAAAAAAAATTTTTCAAATGAATCTAAATATTTTGGATATGTGGCCCTGTCAAATGCAAAATATCAGATTGTAAACAGAGTTTGTTCTCTGTACATTGGAAGATTGCCACAATGTATGCTGTAATAATTTGCATTGCTAAACCTTTTGCAAACATACCGGTAAAGGCTTGGCTACTCCGATTCTAACTGTGCCTCCAGATGCACCTTTCAGCACCTGAACAGCTTCCTCGAGGGTAGCATTCTCCAGATTAATATTGTTGACAAACATAAGCCGGTCTCCGGGAAGAAGTCTACTATCTTGTTCAGCCACACCACCAGGTACCAACGACCGAATCACAATGACTGTCCGAAGTGGGTCAACCGGATCCTGTGATTTCATGTGCAAACACGTTAAAGGTAGAAGTCAAGAAGACTCTTTATTTTAAATCTCTGATTTAACCTAAGGTGATTATTATATTCAAGAAAATCTCTATATAATTTATATTTCCTTTGAAAAATGAATTCACAATTTAAAATAAAACAACTTAAATCCGTGGAGGTTCTGTCACACTGCCTACCTGATAATCCAGAATGCTGAAGCCAAGCCCAGAACTACCTTTCTCCAATTCTATGTTTTGGATTTCATCTTCCCACATAGCTAGGTGAGATCCTTGTACATCCACACAATTCTGCTCATTATTCATATCAACCACAGCACTGTTACCTGTCTCAGAGCATGTTGTTAATTCATTAGCATCTGTTTGCATCTGCAAAAACAGCAACATTAAAAAAAAACAGGTGAATATTCAAAGAGCATTCAATTATCACATAATCAGTTTATCAATAGGGCAGTATAAAGCCACTGCCTCTCAGCACTAGATCCAGGTTCAATCTTGACATCTCCTGCCACCTGAATGTAGTATGCATCTTCTTCCTGACTGCAAGCTTCCTTCCCATATCACAAAGGCATGTGCATTTGTAGGTTAATTGGCCACTGTAAATTGTCTCTAATGTGTATGTGAGAGGTAGAATCTGGGAGGAGTTCATGAAAATGTGGGAGAATAAAAATTGAGATTAAAGCAGCATTAGTAGAAATGGATTTGTTGGCCAAAGGGCCTTCCTGTGGCCGTGCTGTATCTCTGAGTAATAAAAAGACAAAAGACAAAGGAGGAAAAACCCAACACCCAACCCCAACCCACCAATTTTCCCTTGCAACCGCTGCAACCGTGCCTGCCTGTCCCACATCGGACTTGTCAGTCACCAACGAGCCTGCAGCAGACGTGGACATACCCCTCCATATATCTTTGTCCGCGAAGCCAAGCCAAAGAATAAAATTAAAAGCTTTGGAATTCAAGGGCCAATAGGAATATGCATGTGAAACATTTCAGGACAAGAAACAAAGAATTGTTACAGGCCCAGAGGACCCCAAAACCCAGTAGCAACAGAAATTCAACAAGCGAAATGGTTACTTAAACAAAAGTTGCTTTTAATTTTCTTTGAACATAAAAACAGGATCAAACTTTAACTTATTACTATTAACAAACCTAAACACCCTTCTAATTCTAAGCGCATGTGTATGTAATGTGTATATGTTCAGGAAAGTTCTTTGATTCACAGTCCAATCTCACTTCTCACTCCTCCAAGTTCACCAGCATCAGGCAATTCTTATACCGTCCACAGAATTTAACATTTATGTATTTTATAAATTTTTCTTTTTATCCCCCATCCCCCCATAGAAAAAGAAACAGAAAAAAAGAGAAAAAAAAACCACCTGAATTTATTTATCATTCACTATTCATATATTCTTAACATATTATTCTATCCTGTACATATTAATTGAGAAGAGTTAGTGTTATGGACAACGTGGATGGACTCTTACTGATGAAATCCATATATGGTTTCCGAATCATATAAAAATTCTCAGCTTGATTCCTTAAATTATAAGTAATTTTTTTCACAATGGTATACAATTTTGAATTTCCGTATGCCATCTATCCAAAGTTATAAAAGTATCTGACTTCCATGTAACTGCCATACATTCCGTGCCACCGCTATTGCTACACTCAAAAATTTTCATTGATATCTGTCTAACTTCAATTTAGTATTAATGTCATATAAATCACCAAGCAAAAATATTCTGGGATATTTTGGAATATATATATCTTCATAATTTATCCAAATAATATATTCAAATATTCCAAAAATTTCCCCACTTTTTCACAAAACCAAACTGCATGTAATAAGGATCCTGCTTCTTTGTTACATCTCAAACATTTGTCAGAGCAATTTGAATTGAGCCCATGTAATTTATACGGAATGTAGTATAATTGGTGTAAAAAAAATTATATTGTACCATTGATATCTAACATTAATTGTATTAGTTACACTCTTCAGGCACAATGTAGACCAGACCTTATCATGAATTTGTATATTTAAATCCTTTTCCCTTTTTTTTTTACTTAGTTTTATTTTCTGCATTGTGTCTTGTAATTGTATATACATATCTGTAATAAATTTCTCAATAAATATATGAATTATTAAATACTCAAATGGGCTCTGTTCCAGAAGTCTAAAATTCATGCCTAATTTCTTTTTTAAATATGATTTAAGATAATAGTATGAATAAATAGTTTTATTTGATATATTGTATTTCTCTTTCATTTGTTCAAAAGTCAAGAAAAAAATAACCTAAGAAACAATCTTTTATTCTCTTTATCCCATTATTGTGCCAGATATCAAAGAAAGGACTATTTAAAGTAAAAGAAGTAAGTGGATTCTGCTTTAACATCATTTTAGCTATTTGGTAGTTTTTAATTCCTCTTTGTATACAAATTCCATTTCATATCTTGAATAAATGTTTTAAAATTGGTACTCCTTTCAAAAGTTCCTTGTTCCATTTATACAAAAAAAATGTTCTGGATTAGTTCTCCTATATTATTCATTTCAATATATACCAACGCTGTCTTCTCCCCAATTTGATAACAGGAGGATAGAAATCTTAATTGAGCTGCTTGATAATAAATTTTACAATTCGGCAACCATAATCCTCCCTGATCAAATTTCCAAGTTATTTTTTCCAAAGCTATCCTTGGTATTTTATCACGTCAAATAAATTTTCTTACACTTTTATTTAATACTTGAAAAAACTTTGTTGGGATAGGAATGGGTAATAACTGAAATAAATATTGCAACCTCAGAAAAATGTTCATCTTTACACAATTTACCTTTTCTATTAAAGTTATTGTAAATCTTTCCATCTCTTTAAATATTCATTATTCTTTTTGTAATGGTAGATAATTCAATTTAAATAAATTATTTAAATTTCTATCAATATTAATTCCTAAATATTTAATTGTTTCCTTTTGCCAGTTAAACTTCATTACTTGCTTATTTAATGTATAGTCCCCATCATTCATAGGCATCACTTCACTCTTTACAACCTGATATCAAATCATATTCATTTTCATTTTCTTCAATGATATTTCTGGTTCTGTAAGATATAATATCATCTACAAACAAGCTAATTTTATATTCTCTATCTTCTATCGTAAAATCCTTAATCTCATTATCTCTTATCACTTCTGCCAATAGTTCTATAGCCAATGCAAATAAAAATGGTGATAATGGGCATTCTTGTCTAGATGACCTTTCTAATAGAAAAGGTTTAGATATTTGCCTATTCGTGACCACCTTAGCTTTTGGATGATTATAAAGCACTTTTCCAATTTATAAAGTCATTTGGAATTCCGAAAGCATTCAATACTTTAAGTTAAAAAGTCCTATTCTAGTCTATCAAATGCTTTTTCTGCATCTAAAGCCATTGCCATTGCTGTTTTTTTTTCTTTCTGGGCTACATCTAATAAATTTATAAATTTAACTATATTGTCTGCAGATCTTCTATGTTTAATAAAGCTAATCTGATCCATATTTATTAATTTAGGTAAATATTTAGTTAATCTGTTAGCTCATAATTTGGATACAATTTTATAATCTGTATTGAATAACTATATCAGTCTATAAGAGGATGGTAATAAAGGATCTTCCCTTTTTTTGGAATAACTGTTATTACTGCTGTTTTAAAAGATTTTGGTAAGTTGTTAGAGTCTCTCATTCGATCCAAAGGTCCCATAAAAACAGGAATTAACAACTCCTTAAATTCTTTATAAAACTCCAGAGAGAAACTGTCCTCTCCTGAAGCCTTATTATTTGGCATAGACATCAAAATATTATATACTTCACCATCGGTAAATGAATTAGATCATTTCATTTTTTCATCGACATTCAATTCAGGCAATGTAACTTGTGATAGATATTCATCTATTTTTTCCTCATCCTTTAAAGATTCAAACTGATATACTTGTTTATAAAAATTCGTAAAATCATCATTAATTTCTTGCCTTTTAATATGTAATTTGACCAGTTTATTTTTTTTTTTGCTGCTATTATTGTTCTTGATAATTGCTCCGCTTTGAGTTGCCATGCTAAAGCTTTATGGGCTCTATCACTTAATTCATAATACTTCGGTCATGTGCGCAGTAAATCTCTGCCATTCTATCATGAACTGATACATCCTCCCACTCAGCCCCACTTCCTGGCCTTCTTCCTGTAACACTTGATGCCCTAACTAATCAAACACCTGTCAATTTCTGCCTTAAATACACCCAATGACCTCGCTTCCACAACTATCTGTCGCAACAAGCTCCAGAGACTCATGATCCTCTGGCTAAAGAAATTTATTTGCATCTCTGTTTTAAATTGACACCCATTTATCCTGAAGTTGTGCCCTCTGGTCCTAGAATTTCCAACCATAGGAAACAATCTTGCCACACCCACTGTGGCCAGGCCTTTCAGCATTCAAAATGTCTCTATGAGGTGTCCTCTCATCATTCTGTACTCCAATTAGTACAATTGAGTGCTGACAAATTCTCCTCATATGTTATTAGTATCATTCTAGTAAATCGTCTCTGAACCCTCTTCAATGCCAGCACATCCTTTTGAAATAAGGTGCTCAATACTGTACACAGTACTTCAAGTGAGAACTAACCAGTGGTCTAGAGTCTCATCATTGCATCCCTGCTCCTATATGCTATTCCTCCAGAAATGAATGCCAACGTTGCATTTGCCTTCTTCATCACCAACTCAACCTGGAGGTTAACTTTTAGGGTATCCTGCTCAAGGACTCCTAAATTCCTTTGCACCTCTTGAATTTTCCCCCATCTAAATAGTCTGCCCATCTATTTCTTCTACCAAAGTGTGTGACTGTACACTTTCCAACATTGCATTTCATTTGCTACTTCTTTGCCCCTTCTCCTAATCTATTCAAGTCTCTCTGCAGCCTTTCTACATCCTCAGCACCTCCCACCCTAATACCTAATTTGGTATCAGCAGCAAATTCAGCCAGAAAGCCATCTATTCCGTAATTCAAATCATTTATATACAATATGAAAAGAAGCAACCCCAACACCAACCCCTGTGGAACACCACTGGTAACCAGTAACCAACCAAAATAGGCTCCCTTTATTCTCATTCTCTGTTTCTTGATAAGTTCTCTCATCTTGTTAAGCAGCCTTAAGTGTGGCACCTTGTCGAAGGCCTTTTGAAAATCCAAATACACAACATACACTGCATCTCCTGTCCATCCTACTTATAATCTCCTCAAAAAGTTGCAGTAGATTTGTCAGGCATGATTTTCCTTAAAGGAAACCATGCCAACATGGGCCTACCTTGTCATGCATCTCTAGATACTCCATAAACTCACCTTTGACAATCAACTCCAACAGGTTCCCAACATCCGACATCTGGCCAATAGGTCTATAATTTTCTTTCTGCTCCCTCCCTCCCTTCTTCAACAGTGGAGTGACATTTGCGATCCACCAGTCCACCAAAAAATGCCAGAATCCATTGATTCCTGGAAGTTTATTACTAGTGCCCCCTTAATCTCTATAGCTACCTCCTTCAGAATCTGAAGGAACAGTCTATCCAGTCCAGGAGACTTATCTACCCTTAGACCATTTAGCTTCCCAAGTACTTCCTCTCTCATGATGTTGATTTCACTCACTTCTCTTCCAAGAGAGCATTAGAGTCTGGTATGCTACTCATGTCTTCCACAGTGAAGATTGATCCAAAATATTAATTCAGTTCCTCTGCTATTTCCTTGTTTCCCTATTACAATTTTTCCTGCGTCATTTTCTATCGGTTTTGTGTCTACATTTGTCTTTCTTTTTCTCTTTAAAATGCTTTCAGTATCCCCTTTGATATTACTTGTTAACCTCCTTTCATAATTTCTCTTTTCCTTCCTAATCACCTTTTCAGTTGCCTTCTCTAAGTTTTTTTAATGCTTCATATTCCTCTATCTTCTCACTAATTTTTGATTCCTTGTATGCCCTCTCTTTTGCTTTTACTTTGGCTTTAAGTTCTCTCATCACCCACAAATGTCTTGTTTATCTATTCTCAACAAGAAGCTGTTCCAAAAAGCCAATCCGTAGGCATCCACAAACTCTCTCTCCTGAAATCCCGTACCGACCTGATTTTCTCAATCTACTTTCATGTTAAAATCCCCCATGATTATCGTAATGTTGTCCATCTGCATGCCTTTTGTACTTCCAGTTGTATTTTGTAGTCCACATTCTGGTTGCTGGAGGCTTGTATATAACTGCCATTAGGGCGCTTTTACCTTTACCATTTTTTAACTCAACCCATAAGGATTCTACCTCTTCTGATCCTATGTTCCCTCCTTCCAATGATTTAATATTGTTGCTTACCAGTTGAGCCATGCCATCCCCTCTGCCTAACCGCCTAGCCTTCCAATACACCATGTATCCTTGGACTTTCAGCTTCTAATGACATCCATCCTTCAGCCACGACTCAGTAATGGCCGCAACATCACACCCTCCAATTTTTAACTGTACTACAAGATCATCCACCTGGTTTCTAATGCTACGTGCATTTAAGTATACCTTCTTTAAGTTGTTGAATGCACTATGTCTCTGTTATCTCTCTGTCTACAATTTGTATCATCTCCTGCCTGTCATCCTTGCTGCACACCATCTTTGATTTACTGCTGCTTCCGCCTTCAATACTCTGGTTCCCAAGCCCCTGCCAAATTAGATCAAATCCTCCCTTTATTAAATGTGATCGCCATGATATTGGTCCCCTTTGGGTTCAGATGTAACCCATCCTTTTTGTATAGGTCGCACCTTCTGCAGAAGAGATCCCAATGATCCAAGAATCTGAAGGCTACCCTCCGCACCAGTTCCTAAGCCACGGATTTATCGGCCTGATTTTGCCTTCACCAGCACAAAGCAGAGACAATAAAACTGAGATTGCCATCCTAGAGGTCCTACTTCTCAGTTTCCTTCCTAATTCCCTATGTACTCTCTTCAGGACCTCTTCACTGATCTTACTTATGTCATTGGTACCATCATGTACCAAGACTTCTGTCTGTTTGCCTTCTCCCCTCAGAATGCTCTGGACCCGAATGGAGACATCCCGAACCCTGGCACCAAGGAGGCAATACACCATCCGAATGTCTTTATCAAGCTTACAGAATCTCTTGTCTGTTTCTCCACACTATAGAATCTCCTGCACTATTGTATGCTCTTCTCCCTCTGCACTACAAAGACAGGCTCAGTGCCATGGACCCAGTCACCATGGTTATCCTCTCCATACTATCCAGAACGATGTACTAGTTGCTGAGGTGGATGTCAAGAGGTGCTCTCTACTAGCTCCCTGTAGCTCCTGTCTATCACTTCACTCTCTCTAATGTGCCGTATGTCATCAAACTGCAGCACCAGTTACCTAACCCAGTGTCTGAAGAGCTGTATTTTGGTGTTCCAGGCGCAAATGTAAGCGTTGGGGAGGCTCAGTCTCCCATGGACTCCTCATCTGACACTCAACATAGAGCACTAACTTTACAGACATACCGCTTAATCTATTAAGTTTAATACAATTCTGAAAATGAGTTGATAATGATCAATTTTAATAACAGCTGCATGAAGTTTACCCCTTTCACCTGCAGTCCACAATCCAATGTACACCTTACCTTCCAATTTTTTTCTGCTTTCTTGCACAATCCTCTGATCTTCCCACAAGTTTTAGTCTTCCCAACTTTTCCAATCATGTACTCTTAACTTCCCATGTGATGTCTTATTAAACTGCTCCTCCATGACCTTTCCAATCTCATCATGTCTTCAATTTCTTCCACTTCCCACATGCACTCTATGAATGTAGCTTGTTGCAATAAGTTTATAAACTCAATGAACAACCTGTCTCATCATGCAACTGGCTGCAGCCAGGAAACAGAGACAGAAGAGTTCCCGGTGTTACATTTTGACTGAAATTACTTTCCAAATTTATAATGAGAAACCTAGCATTCAAGGTAGCAGCTTTGACAAAAGGTCCCTTTTTTTTTTCTTAACATTTTAAGAGATCCAAGCTAAGAAGAAATCTAAACTTTAAATCATGAAAAACTTTGGCAGAGTCAATAGTGAAATTTTAAGGTTAGTTTAATCCCTAAACACATTTAGAGTAATTGTTAGTTCTCTTTGCAGATATGCTTCAAGACTATGTATCTGTTTTCCACTGTATCTGCAGTCAATTTGCAAGACTGATCCTGAGTTTCCTGTTGCATGCCACATTTATTCTCCATTTATTCTCCTATTCTAACTCCAGCCTCCTCCACTTCAACAACAACTTTAAATGAAAACTAGAGCAACAACACCTTATCTTCTGTAGAGGGCAACTTTGCAATTTTCTGGAATTAACCCAAACTTTCCAACTTAAAAATTGTTCTCAGTTTCTTTTATCACACTAATGTACCTTTTCTCACCAATAATACACCTCCTGAACACAGTTCTTCTTATTATTTCATCTGTTTCAACCTATCCCCAGTCTTTTGTCTTGTCCCTTGCTCCTCCTATCAGCTCTATTCAGAAAACTTGCCCCTGCTCTAAAGTGTCCACAACTTGAAACGACGTTTCTTTTTTGTCTACAGATGCTAACGGACTAGTTGATTTGTGCTAGCATTTTCTATTTTTTTCCCCCCGTAACCTGTTTTTGGACTTCTGCTTAAACTTAGCATGGATGGCAAAACAAAGATTCTGATATAGATTGATTCAATATTAAGTCCAACTTAAATGACAAACAATAATCAATACCTCCAAAAATTCTTTGTCATCGATTGGTTCCCCTTGATCTTTACTCCACGACAGAGGTGCTGAAGATAGAAACTCTAATACCTGAAAATGATTCCAACATATCCTTTTGAATTGCACATTTCTGCCAAATTGTATACATGGTAACATTTTATAATGTAAAACAGTCCTAGTTTATGATTTATTAAAATGTAAATCAGAAAGTTGGAGGAAACGGAGCATCTAGAATTTGTCAGCAAAATTTCCTTCAGTAATTATGGAAAGGCAACAAGTTTAATGTAGCAGGGTGGCGTAGTTAACGTAATGGTTAGCGCATCATTATTACAGTGCCACACATGTTCGAATCCAGCGCTGTCTGTAAGGAGTTGGTATGTTCTTCTTGAGACTTGAATGGGTATTCTCCAGGTCTCAATCACAGTGTCTACAAACTTTTGCACTTTCTTCTGGGTACCCAGGTTTCCTACCAAAAATGTACAGGGTTTGTAGGTATTTGGGTAGCATGGGGTCATGGGCCAGAGGGCCTTTTACCATGCTGTATCTCTAAAATTTAAAAGTACATGAATTTGCAGTGCTTTTTACAAACAGATTGGCAAGCAGAGTAGATGCAATGGGAAAAAAAAACCAGAAAATTGTGGAAACATCAAAAGGTGAAGAAGTTAAAAATAGTTAATGTTTTAGTTTGATGTGTAGGAAAGATCTCTCTAAATGCTTATCAATGATTTACTTTGTAGATTAATAAACAGAAATGCAATACAATTTGTCTCTCTCAACCAAGTTTCTACCCGCCTGTACACACTCATCAATTGTTTTTCAAGACCAACAATCTCAGACTTGAAAGGATATGGCAAATTAGCCCAGTCTCTCCTACATCTCGCTAGATGACAAAGCTCAATTGCCTCCTCTATCACTGGATTCCACGTCCACATCAACACCTATACTTTTGTTATCTTTGATTTTTATCAGAATGTATTCCATTTCTGCTATTATTATTCACCAATGGGGCCTGAGTACCATGCAATCTGTTCAACTGCTGTAAATGCTTACCTGATGCATCTTTGATGCATATTTATCCTTCATTCAATAATGTGTGGCGTATGATGGCATTGTAGCTCACACCCCTAACGTCGAGGTACTCGAGATGGCAGAGGTCGACAGCATCGAGTCCACGCTGCTGAAGATCCAGCTGCGCTGGATGGGTCACGTCTCCAGAATGGAGGACCATCGCCTTCCCAAGATCGTATTATATGGCGAGCTCTCCACTGGCCACCGTGACAGAGGTGCACCAAAGAAAAGGTACAAGGACTGCCTAAAGAAATCTCTTGGTGCCTGCCACATTGACCACCGCCAGTGGGCTGATAACGCCTCAAACCGTGCATCTTGGCGCCTCACAGTTTGGCGGGCAGCAGCCTCCTTTGAAGAAGACCACAGAGCCCACCTCACTGACAAAAGGCAAAGGAGGAAAAACCCAACACCCAACCCCAACCCACCAATTTTCCCTTGCAACCGCTGCAATCGTGTCTGCCTGTCCCGCATCGGACTGGTCAGCCACAAACGAGCCTGCAGCTGACGTGGACTTTTTACCCCCTCCATAAATCTTCGTCCGCGAAGCCAAGCCAAAGAAAAGAAAAGGTCAAATTATGCATTAATCATGACAGCACGACCAGCATGGGTCTCTCTTGATAGTGGATTGCTGATGGAATACAATGGGACTACACTGAATTGATTTGTTTATTGTCACATGTACCAAGATGCTGTTGAAAGTTTTGTTTTTCTTGCCATGCAGGCAAGTCAACTCGTATTTAAGTATAGCAGGTTGGGTAATAATAAAATTAATTTCAGACTGTACTGTTGCAATACTTCACAGTGTTATAAAGACATGTCAGATTTAGAGAAAAGTACAGTTAAAGCAATGCCAGAGATTGATCTTTTTATCAATTAGAGGTCAATAACAGCAGGAAAGTAAATGTCTGAATCTGGAGGCTCACGTTTTCAAACTCGTGTTCTTCAGCTCAATGAAAGGCTGAAGGCAGAATGACCAGGATAGAGTGGGGCCTTTAATATATCGTCATCTTTCCTAAGACTATGAGAGGAAGAGACAAAGTTAACTTCCAAAGGTTTTCTAACACTTTAGCTGGGAAGGCTACTTGCTAAGCCTGAGTCCAGTTAAACTTGTGTGGCGGATAACGCCATTTAGTTCTCGAAACGTCATTTGGAGATTGGGACTCTCACGGAAGTGGGTGCCCAACGCGTGATGGGTTGAGAGAAGCGGACAGGTAGAGCAAGGCTGGGTGATTGTTTTTCCTCTTTGAACTGGCAGGTCAACTTGCGTTTTTGACCGTGGATAACAACATTTTAACTGACTTGTTGAATGATTAAACTTAATGTTTGAACTGAATTAGTAAACAATTAAACTCAGTGTTTGAACAACCCACAAATGGCTGCAGTGGTGACCCCGACGATCCAAAATGGCTTCTTTTGTATTGCAAAATGCTGGAAGGAGAAAATTCAGGTCTACAGAGCATAGTTTCACTCAAACTGCGCACCTTCTGGACATCACAACTACAATTCCACATGCGCCAGATAACTTCCGATGCCACAAAGTACTACAAGGTGGTCAGTGCGCTGGACCAGGAAACCACCGGGCACATCATCGAGTACCTTCACCAACGACCAACAAGTATGAAGAGATCAAAATGCTCCTCAAGAATACATTCGGAATCTCCCGCCACAATGAGGTGTCAAAACTGCTGTACATCCACCTGCTCCTCTCTGATGACGATTTTACTGACCCCCAACAGCTGGCAGCTTGTGTGAATGTACTACTCCAAGACAAACAGCAGGGGGAAGCAACCATCAACCGGGAGGCAGCTGTACCTTGCCAGGTGATAAGGACAGCGCCAGCATCCATGGAAAGAGCAATAATGACTTTAGCCTCAAACAGCGCTAGTAAGAAAAAGTGGTGCTACTACCACCAAAGATGGGTTCCACAGCCCAACAATGCCTACCACCCTGCATGCATCCAGGAAATGTCTCAGCTGGCCGTTGGTAATGCCAATGGCAGCCAGCCAAAACGATCGACTCCTCTATATTTTGGATCATCATTCGGGGTAGCATTTTCTCATAGAGACAAGAGTGGAGATCAATGTGTTGCCCACCTCGAGCATTGACACTCATTCTGGAAAGAAAGGGCTTCCCCTGACCTCTGCCAACAGCAGCAGCATCAAAACATATGGGGTACGACGATCCCCCTCAACTTCAATTCCTGCTACTTCAAATTGACCTTTACCACCGCCAACATCTCACAACCGTTGCTGGGTGCCGATTTCCTCCAGGGGCACTCCCTGCTGGTCGATTTGAAAGGAAAAAATATCATCAATTCTAAGTCATTTGAATCAATCGCCTTAAGCCATGTTGAATTGACTGCACCCCACCTTGGCTCAGTGACCTTTTCTGACAACACATATGCCAGAATCCTAGCCAATTTCCCCAGTTCGCAAAGGCCAGCCCCAAGCATGGGATAGAGTTCATTATCCCCACCACCGGACCATCACTCCTTGCACCGCATGCAGGCTGCCCCCTGACAAGTTCCAACTAGTCAAAGACAAGTTCTGCAGGATAGAGAATATTGGCATAGTTCACCACTAAAACAGCCTGTGGGCATCCCAGCTTCACAAGGTTCCCAAAACGTCTGGGGGTTGGAGACTTTGTGGGGACTAACAAGATTACAACAGCTGACGGCAAACCTGGATGGTTCTAAGATATTTTCTAAGATTGACCAGGAACACGTCTACCAGCAGATTCCAGTCCACCAGACAACATCCCTAAGATGGCTCTCATCACCCTATTTAAGCTCTTTGAGTTCCTCTGCATACCATTTGGCTTCAAGAACGTTGCTCAAGATTCCCAAAGGCTTATGGACACAACAGGCTGCAGGCCCGACTTCATGTACATCTACTTAGACGACATCCTTATTGCCATCTGCTCTTCCAGTTACACCATGCACATCTCCAAAAGCTCTGCCAGAGGCTCGACGAGTATAACCTGGCGATCAACCTTGCCAAGTGTCAGTTTGGCCTTACTTCCATCAACTTCTTCAGCCACCATATCACCAGCACAGAGTGGTCCTGCTTCCATCCAAGGTTTGAGGCCATTCGCAAGTTTCCCAAACCCTCTACTGTGAAAGATCTCCAAGAGTTTGTTGGCACGGTCTCCATTTCATGCCCACAGCAGCCAGGATAATGCAACCACTTTTGAAGGTCCTGGCCAACAAGCCAAAAAAACTCATTTGGAACGACGTGGCCTTGACCGCATTGGACACACCAAGAAAGCACTGGCAAAGGCAACAATGCTAGTAAATAGACAGGCCAACACACCAACCACTCTCATGGTTGAAGGATCTTGCACAGCCGTGGGTGGAGTGTCGTAGCAATTGATCATTGGTAGCTGGCAGCCCCTTGCCTTTATTGGTCATCGCCTGAGAATCCCCGAGCAGAAATACAGCACTTTCGACCGGGAGCTCGCTATCGGCATTTCTGCTACTTTCTCGACAGCAGGGATTTCACAGCTTTCATAGATACAAACCACTCGTATTTGCATTTGCCAAAGTTTCTGATCCTTTGTCAGCCCAACAGCAACCTACATCAACTGACCTACATCTTGGAATACATAACTTCAATTTAGCACATCACAGGCAAAAGCAACCAGGTCACAGATGTGTTATCCACAAGGCCATCAATGCCATCCACACTCTGGCCCCAAGTCAACTACCCACCTGTGGCAGATGCCCAACAAGAGGATAAAGAAATTTGGGCCTGTTGACGCCACACTTCTCTGTGATAGGTCTTCAGGACAGCCAAGACCCATCATACCCGCTGCCTGATGACCTCAGATCTTCGACATGATTCACAGTCTAGCTCACCCTTCCATTTGGCAACAAAGAAACTTTTTGCAGCCAAGTTCACATGGCATAGGTTGTGCAAACAGGTTGGCAACTGGGCCAGAGCGTGTATCCCCTGTCAAACCTCCAAAATTCAGTGACACATTAAGGCGCCACTGCAGAACTTCACCCCGACAAATTGACGTTTCAACTACATCCATGTCAACATCGTGGGATTGCTGCCCCCATCCAGAGGTGTCACCCACCTTTTCACCATCATGACCAAATTCACGAGATAGCCAGAGGCCATCCCACTCTCGGACACCTCCACTGTGACCTGTGCACACGCCCTCACTGCCCACTGGCGGCTTGCCAGCAGACATCTCCTCTGAGAGAGGTGCGTAGTTCATCTCTAGGCTGTGGTTAGCAATGGCCCAGCTGTTTGGCACTAAGCTGCACTACACAATGGCCTACTACCTGCAAGAAAACAGCAGGGTGGAACGTTTTCACTGGCACATGAAGGCATCCCTCAAGACATGGCTCACGACCCAGACTTGATGGACGAATTGTCGTGGTTCATGCTAGGCATACGCACTGCTCCAAAGGAGGACCTGGCAACTTCCCCAGTTGAGCTGGTGTATGATGCCCCACTTATGGCACCAGGAAACTTCATCCCAGCAGCTTGTGGACATCTTTCTCCAGTCCCAACGTCCCGACATGGTCTCACAACCACGTATATCCCACCCGGCCTCCAGAACTGCCAGTACATTTTTCTTCGCTGAGATTCCCACCATACACCACTGCAAAAGCAATATGAGGGGCCCATCAGAGTACTACAAAATGATGCCATTGTTTTCATCATCGATGTGGGTGGCAGACCTGAGACTGTCTCTGTGGACTGTCTCAAGCTGGCAAACTTGGACATTGACCAAGTGGCACAATCCCGCCGCAGAGGGCATCCACCATCACGACCAAACCCCTCAACTCGACAACCTAACCACTTCCAATACTCCGGTCCTTGGGGGCGGGGGGGGAAGGGGTCATGTGGCAGATCATGCCACTTAGTTCTCTGTCATTTGGAGCGGGTGCCAGGCTCGTGATGGGTTGGGAGTAGCGGACTGGTAACGCGAGGCTGGGCAGTTGCTTTTCCTCTCTGAGTCAGCAGGTTGACTCACGTTTTTGATCGGGGATAATGACATTTGAACTAACTTGTTGAATTATTAAACATAATGTTCAAACCGAATTGTTAAACGATTAAACCCAGTGTATCTACAACCCACAAAACACTTGGTGCATTTGGAGCAGTCTTCACTTGAATGAATGGGAAAAACAGCATGCAGGAAAGAAGCATTTTTTTTTTACTCATTCAAGTTATCTCCAAATCTGGCCATAACATTTCCTGACCCAGAGCCATGTAGTTGGTTGTCACCCTAATGGCCCTTTTAAACTGTCCTTAAAAGACAGGAATTAACAGCCTTTTAACCACTTCACTTACCTATATGAATATGATGTACACAGGATGCAGGGTGGGGGCGTCATTTTCATCTCGGTAATCACCCACCAAGGTAGGTAGGTAGTATCAGAGCCGATGCAACGGCTCCTCTGTAAAAGGCTTACCCAGCTTCCCGGGACACCGATGCCATAATCCTGCAGGTCCCACCTACTTTTGCACCAGGTTCATATGTAAAAGGTCACAATGATCCGGCTTTTCTTGGTTCAGTGTGAACCCAAGCTGGCTTTAAACATGGGTCTGTCACACGCTAATTAAATGGCTTCACTGTCTAAAAGGGGATTAAAAGTTTTGGCACTCAGTTCAGGAAAAATTCAGGTGGGAAAAAATATGGTGGACCTACAAGTGGAATGAACTATGAATGAATACAAGATACAAGATCATTAATTTTTGAATAATTTTCAAAATAAACATCACTTGTTTATTTAATATATTTATCTCTGCCTTGTGCGAATGAGCAAAACATCACCCATCATGGCCATGCAGATTACTCATCTAAACTACGTGATCTTTCAATCTTGAACTTAAATACTTGTATTGAAGCCAGAACATAAAAGTTTAATTCTGCATGATCCATAATATTTACAAAAACCCAATGAGGTGAAGCAAACATTACTTTCATGGTAGAATGCACAAAGATCATTTTAAAATCTGTACCGAATAAAAATATTAGTGCAAGCGATACCGTCAAGACAATACCTCTTCAGTTGCTTGAATGGGTTCTTCTATGGAAACCATGTGATCAATGCCAGTTTCTCCTTTGACCTCAAGGATTGGACGGCAGCAGACCATGGTGACACTGATAGGCAAGTCCTTTAGAATACTGACAACATCCTTGTGATTCTTACCTAGGAGTGGTATACTATTCACCTAAGATACAGCAAAAGAACAGTGAGCTCCTTGATAAAACAAATTAAAATTAATCATGTTTAACTAGAATATTAATTTATTCAAGTAAACATTCTCTCCTGGCCAAATTAATTTAACCCAATGTTTTTAAATTGCATTATCACTGTGCAAACAATTCAACAATCTCAACTAACATTCTCGAGGTTATTTAATTCTCTAACAAAAACAAAAGTAAATTTTAGTAAATGAAAGATAATCACAATAATACTGATGAGTGATGTGAGAAATTACTCTCTATACATTGGAAGGCATGCGGTTTAATTCTAAAATATTTATCAAAATAATTTTCAGATATAGAGTAGAAATTTATGAAATTTTGTTCTGGTTCCAAAAGTGTTACAATAACATTTATCCCTTGTATATCTTTTCAAAGATACCAGAATCATTTTGCTGGCACCTGCAAGAGGCAGACAAATTATTAAACACTACAATAAAATATATATAATTAAATCACACCTTGTACAGAAGGAAAAATATTGAATTAGGATCAAGCATTGCTGTTAACAGAGTAAATAGTTAAAGAATTGTGTTTGAAATAAACGAATAAATGTTCCGTCCAATTATTAGCAGAGTGTAGCAGCCCATGAATGGAGATGTGGACCGGCCCACAAAATGGCCATCGAATGTGGCGACTGTGTGGACCTGGGGGCGACACCAGCCTTTGTCCATGACCTTCTGCATGGCAGGAAGACAGCCAGCTGCAGTGGAAATTTCTGGCCAATCCAAGCCGGCGCTCCGATGATGCGGTGCTCTGAAGTCAGTACCTGGGGCCCATATAAGCGCGACAGCCAGTGCAATAAATCAGTCTCGACTTCAAGGCTTTGTGTGTACATGCTGTTCTTCTCCACACTCACGTAGCACACACTATATTGGTGACCCCGACAGGTCCAACCAGTAGCTGGACCCAAAGATGATGGACCAGGCGGAGTCAGCGGCCATCCACGTGGTCTCACTTAGGCTCCCAAAGTTTTGGGTGTCACAGCCACACATGTTGTTCGAGCTCACTGAGGCTCAGTTCTAGCTTCAACATACACCGTTGACAACACCCGTTACTTATACATCGTGAGCACACTTGATCAAGACACAGCATCAAGGGTCGTAGACTTCCTACAGCAGTCTCTGGAGCAAGGCAAATAAGCAGCCCTCAAAGAGATGTTAACCCACACTTTCAGGTTCTCCTGGCATGAGCACGCTGCCCAATTGCTGCACTTGGACAGATTGGGGGACAGAGCCTTGTCCACCCTAATGAGCGAAATGCTCACTTTGACTGAGGGCTATAAGCCTTGCCTTCTCTTCCGCAGATATTTCTGGAGGAACTGCCTGAGGATATCCAGCTCTTGCTCATGGAGTGTCGCAGCCTGGGCAGACATGCCCTGGAGAGCAAAGAGGATACCAGTGCCGTCGTAGACCAGGTCAGCAAGCCCCACTCACAGTCAACTGCTAAGCCATGACCAGCGGAGAGACAAGTCAATATCCCAGGCCAACTCTGCTATTATCATCAGCGATGGGGAGCAGTGGCCCTTCGATGCCGCCCACCTTGCGGGTTTATAGGAAATGCCCTGGCCAACTGTCTCTGATGGCTACGGTGGTTGGCCCACATGATAGCCTACTCTATGTTTGGGACTCCTTCTCGGGCAAGCGATTCCTGGTCGACACTGGGGCCAAGATAAGCATCCTGCCCCCCGACAGACCTCAACACCCACAATGGCAAGTAGGGCCCACCACTGAGGGCAGCTAGCACCTCCATCCAAACTTTTGGTACCCGTACCATCCCCCTTTGGTTTGGCAACAGCCGGTTGACATGAACTTTCACCCTCATGGCAGTGGCGCAACTGCTTCTGGGGGCTGACTTCCTTCATGCCCACTGCCTGCTCACAGACGTCAAGGGAAAGCGCTTGGTGCATGCCAGAACTTTTCAAACTCTACCTCTGGGGAACCCAAACTACCTAACCCCTACCATGACTCTATAATGCTTTCTGGCAATGAGTTTGTTTGCATCCTGGCAGAGTTTCACTCAATAGTGGGACCACAGTTCCCCACGGCCGAGCCAAAGCATGGGGTAAGGCATCACATTCTGACTGAAGGCCCTCCTGCTTCACACCAAGGCATGCTGCTGGCTCCCTTCCAGGAAGCTCACCCTCACTAAGGAGTTCAAGAAAATGGAGGAGCTAGCGATAGTGTGGCACTCCAACAGTCCCTGGGCCTCTGCCCACCACAAGGTGCCAAAAACAGCAGGGTGATGGAGGCCACGTGACAGCTACCGTCGCCTCAACGAGGCCACTGCAGCTGACAGATATCCTGTGTCCCACATCCAAGTCTTTACCACCAACCTGCACGGGACACGTGTGTTTTCCAAGGTGGACCTCATCCGGAGGTCCCACCAAATCCCAGTTCAGCCCAGGATGTCCCCAAGACCACAATTCTTAGGCATCCCCTTCAGGCTGAAAAATGTGGTACAAACTTTCCAGTGGCTGATGGATGCAATGGGCTGGGACCTCCCATTTGCGTTACCTATTTAGACAATATCCTTATCACTAGCCACAGCCACAAAGACCACACCACCCACCTGAGACAACTGTGCATCCGGTTGAGCAAATTCAGCTCAACAATTAACCCTGCAAAGTGCCAATTTGGCCTGGAAACTATTGATTTCCTGTGGCACAGAATACACAAACATGGGGCAACATCCCTCCCTGAAAGGTTGAGGTGATCCAGCACTTCATCAAGCCGCAAACAGCAAAGGGGCTACAGGAATTTGCCGGTATGATAAACATTTTTCACATATTCATACTAGCAGTGGCCTGCATCATTCACCCCTTCTTTGTGCTAATGGCAGACAAGTCAAAGGACATTATCTGGGACAATGAGCCTTTAAGAGCATTCCAGAATGCCAAAGATGTGCTGGTCAATACCACCCTCCTAGTGCACCCCAGACACAGCGGTTGGAGTCATACTGGAACAGCTCATTGAAGGCCAGTGGCAATCCCTGGCCTTTTTTATAATACACCTCTGCCTCCCACCAGAGCTCAAATATAGTGCTTTCGACAAGAGCTACTGGCGTTGTACCTAGTGGTCAGACACTTCTGTTAATTTTTCGAAGGTTGGAAATTCAAAATTTTCACCAATCACAAGTCAGGCTGGCAGCATAGACACTTGTCCTACATGTCCAAATTTAGCATTGGTGGGAAAAGTAATTTGATAGCCAGCGCTCAGTCACACCCCACAATCGAGTCGGTCCATGGCCTGTCCCAGGGGGGTTGAATATATGACCTTCAACAATGGCACAGCAACAGGACCAAGAGATCCCCACATATAAGACAGCCATCACAGGGTGGAAGACGTCCCCGTCGGCCCAGGTAACCTCACACTCCTGTGGGTCATTTCCACCGGCAGTCCTCACCCCATCGTCCAGCCGTATGGAGGCGCAGGTTTCCCTCGCCATACACAACATAGCATATCCAGCCATATGAGCAACCACCAAGACAGTGAATAGCAGGTTTGTCTGGCATTGCTTCCGGAAGCAGGTCAGCCAGTGGGCCAAGACCTGCAGGCTCTGCCAGTCCTCAAAAGTGCAGACTCACACAAAGGCGACCACACAGACTTTTGAACCAGTACGGCGCAGGTTCAGCCACGTACATATTGATTTAGTGAGGCCGCTAACGGTTTCCCTTGGAGCGAGATACCTACTGACCATGGTGATCCACTCCATGAGGTGGCCTGAGGCAGTGCCGCTGGCTGATACCACCACATGTGCCAGGACACTCATTGACACAGTTGTCCAGATTCAGGGTCCCAGAAAACCTAACTTCAGATGGGAGGGGGGGGTGCAATTTACTTCTGGGCTCTGGGAACCGCTGGCTACTTCCTGAGGACATAGCTCCATCACATCACGGCATACCACCCTGAGACCAATGGGATGGTGGAGCCATTTCACAGGCATCTGAAGGCAGCCTTGATGGCCTGATTCAAGGGTCCCAACTGGGTGGATGAACTGCCTTGTGTCTTGTTGGTTTTTGCACCATTCCAAAAGAAGACTTCAACACCTTGGCAGTGAGATTGTCTACGGCGTACCTTTAATCATATTGGGGGAATTCTTGGTCCTTGACAAACACCCGGAAGACTCCATGGCCGCCCTTGAGAACGCGGTGAAAACTGGGGTTCCTGGTCCTGCAACAGCCCCCACAACATGGCCATTCCAAACATATCATCCCAGGGAAGTTAAAGACTTGTCATTATGTGTTTGCGTTAAGGGGGAGCATACCAGTCGCCTTTACAACATCCCTACAAGGGGCCCTACAGGGTCATCAAGAACAATGGCTCCATTTTCGTCCTTGATGTCCAGAGTAAGGAGGAGACCGTTACCATTGATTGTCTGAAGCCGGCATATTTAGATTGTAACCAGCTGGTCTCCGCTTCTCCCTACGACGCAGGGCAAAACCACCCAAATCAACGGACAATGGCTCGATCGCCAGTTCTGGGGAGGGAGACATGGACCTACCCACAAATTGGCCAACGAATATAGCAACCACACGGATCGGTGGGGGGGGTGGTGACACCGGCTGTCATCCCAGGTGACCTTCAGCACGGTGGGAATACTACTAGGTGTGATGAGAACACCGCCAATCACAGGCCGATGCTCCAATGAAATGATGCCCTGACGTCAGCGCCTGGGGCCCATATAAGCCCAACAGCTAGTGCAATAAACCAGTCTCAACTTCAAGGCTTTGTGTGTGCGCGTCGTTCTTCTCCACGCCTGCGTAACACGAATGCTACAGTAGTTAAATACTTAATTCTAAAGAACTAATCATAAATAAATGCTGCCTTAGCAATGCGAAAAGCTTAAGCAGATAGCTTAACATTTTAGACTATTCCTCATTATTATAGATGTCAAGATAGTATTACCAGGTTAAAATTGAAATCGCTGAAATAATGAGCAACAACAACTTTTTCCATGCGGGAAAAGTAAATTGTTAACATAATATCAACATCGCATCCATTTCTAAAAGTCTATTTCGCAGAACAATCATGAAGCATCAATAATAGCAGGAAATGTTATTTGATAGAACACCCCAAAAAGGTCTTGGAGGGCATCTAAAACATGGAACGTAATCCTCACTTCAGTCACTGGCTACCATTTTAACACAGGGCACAGAAGTACAAATGGATTCCTAAATGCCATTGTGAAATCAAGGTGAAGTTGATTTCTGATAGATGAATTTCTCACGAATCTGAAAATTTTCTAGTGCAATAAAGTTAACAGTACTTGACTGCTGATAGTAAAGGGTTGTTTCAGGACACTTTCTAAAAAAAGGTGGCTTGCTTCCATTCCCTCTGGGAAGTTCCTGATCTCCAGCTACATGTTCCAGTTCTTATCAGAAGCCACAAGCTTTGCTTATTCCATCACTCTGCCGTTGTTCTCAAAATCCTCTAAACATAAAATTCTTGTTACATTTGTTGATATTATATTGCATTTATTTTTCATATACAGTTTTATTTTAACATAAATGCCACAGTTAAACTGTTGGAAGCTTTTGAAATTGGTAAATTGTAATACTTCTAGCACTTGTCATTTTGCAAATGCAGTAAATTATCAGTCAATATTCGTGGCTAAATTTCAAAAGATCTGTAATCCAATGACTCCCTGCTCAACGTGAAATCTAAAAGTTGTTAGTGTCATAAACATTCCAATTTTGACAAGAGCTAGACATGAAAAGAATCAAGGAAATTGAATAAAGTGACATCCTTTCCCTGAACATCAATGTCATTTAAAACTAGATCTGAAAGAAGATTATGCTTTCTGCAGCAAGACCTGGGAGGTATAAAGGCTGAAGGCCATTTCCATGCATGTGTAGATGCTTTTGGAGAAGGGAGCAAATTCAATCACTATGGTTCCCAACAGAAAGTAATAAAGCCGGCAGACTAAGAAATCAGAATTTGAAAAGTTAGTATATAAATGGCAAAGCAGAACTCAAAAGTTAAAATCTTCACGTTACTACCAGAGCCACTTAAAGACAGTACTGTACAGAAAGAAATACAGTGGAACTTTTAATTAAAATTTTCGAGGCTCCCATGGCCAAGGATATGATAAAGTCAGTATTGATACTGGATCCTGGTCCACAAAAGTAGGATGAGGAATTGATATGAATGGAACCAAGATATAATAAAAGACAAAGCTGATGAGAACAGATGCAGAAAAAAAATGAGTGCAAGTCAAACCATACAGCAGAGAATTAGATGAGTAGGAAACAAAGGTAAAACAGTATCCCCATTGACATTAATATTTATACAAAATGAGAAAGGTAAATTACCAAAAATTGTTTGAAGAATGAGCTCAAGAAATTCTTCTGGAACATGTTGCAAAATCAACTATAGATCAGCGTTGAAAAGCAGAAGTTGTAAAATGGAACAAAAATACATTTCAAATATGATAATATTCTCCATGTGGATTTCCACCAGGTGCTTTGCTTTTTTCTACATTCTAAAGATGTGAAAGGCTTGAAGGTTAATTGGTCACCTAGGTATATTTGGGTGGCGTGGGCTCATGGGCCATATCTCTAAGTTAAATTAAAAGTATCTTCTGAAGCAGAAAATAAATGGTTGGAGGTACTCTGCAGGTCAGGCAGCATCCATATCTGCAGTCTCTTGTTTATTCAAATATTTTCTGTAGTAAAACCCCATTCTTCAGTGGTAGGAGAGAAAACAGAGCAAATGAGCAAAAAAGTGCAACTGGGGATTGTCAAAATTTATTATTCAAGAGATTACAATTTGGTCACTCAAATAGGTCATCAATATATTTTTTTATGAAGTAGATTTGGATATCAAAATGTTTTTAATGTAAGTTCAAGCAACTAAGGACATTTATTCATTTGGCATACTTGCCTTCATCAGTCAGGACATTTAGTATCAGGTCATGCTACAACTGTATATGACTTTGATGAGACCTCATTTGGAATACTGTGCACAGTTCCAGTCGCCTAGCGCATGAAAGATTAATATTAAGATGGAATGAGTGCAGAAAAGATTTGAGAATATTACTGGGACTGGCAGGCTTGAACTGTAAGGAGAAACTTGCAGGCTGGAACTGTTCTCCATGCGAAATTTGAGATATAAGAGAGTGCAGATGGTGGAATCTTGTACCAAAAACAAACTGCAGGAGATACTCATTGGTCAGACAGCATCTGTGGAGGCAGAGGAAAGGTCAAGCATTTGGATCAAGACCCTGCATCAGGACTGAAAGTGCAGTAGCCAGGATAAAGTGGTGAAAGGTTTGGGTGAGGCAGGGGCTGGTAGATGCTATGTGGAATGAGGTGAGGAGGATAATGGGCAGTAGAACTTCGTGGAAGGGGGACAGATAGAAGACAGTGGCTGGTGGGTGAAAGGTAGAGACAATAAAGGAGAGAGAAAAAGGTGCAGATGGAGCCAAGTAGGGTCATATCAGGGTGGTGATAATGACAAGTTGGAGGGTCATTCATTGAGATGCTGTTAAGGTCCTGTTGTTAAGCAGCTGGACCTCAACTCTCCCCATTGAGGCAGCTGCCTTGTGGAAAAGTAAGAGACAAAAGGTAATCATTGAGGAAAGTTTGGATCAATCCTTGGCAATTACCTCATATGCTCCACAAAAAGGGTAAAAGAAATGGAAGCTGAATGTTCCAAACATATTAAAATTGTTATATTTTCTTCTTTCAAGAAAAACTAAATAGACTATAAAAACAGTTATCACAAGGTTATTATTCCCACAAACTGGAGCTTGTTACTGCTTACCTCCAACAGCTCATCTCCACCAAATAGCTTTCCATTACGTCCCACAGGGCCCTCAGGGAGGATGGAACAGATATAGTGATGCCCAACTGTGGCTTCCAAACTTATGCCCAGGCCACTACTTTCACTGAACTTTGTTACTTGTGTCACCTGAAAATAAGTGTATTCATCTGTTAATGAGATTTGTTCTTCATCCATGCTGAAAAAGAATGGCTTGAACTAACAATTTAAAGTCCAAGAGCAAAAGAATGTCTGTTCGAGAACTCAAGGAAATTGGGAAATAGGAATACATTGTTAAGCCTTTTGAGCCTGCCCCATCATTTAATCTCATCAAAGACAGGCTATAATGACCTTAATTTCTCTTCTAGGCATTTGCTCATGCCCCTTTATTCCTTGAAGTTAACTACCTACTCTTTAAATACTTCTAATGATCCAGCTTCTACTAGCTACCAGGGCACAGGATTTCAGGAGAGCGTCTATTCTCACCTATGCAAATGTCCGGTCTACAGTTTCTGCACCAAACATAGCCAAAAATGGAGTAGTTCCTCATTTCTTTCTCATCTTATTCTTGCATTTTTATTTTATCAAGCTAAGCAGTATTAGGAAAAGATGATGACAGAACTTAAAAGGAAGGATAAGAGTTTTCAAGTCTGGAATCTGTTAGATGGGACAGTCAAAGTAAATTCATATTCACAAGAGTTACAGACATTTGGAGTAAAATACAAAAGTCTGCAGACACTGTGATGGAAGTAAAAACACAATGCCTGAAACGTTGGTTATGTACCTTTATCTTTGGTACATGAAGAACACTGTTTGATTTGCTAAGTTCTCCACCATTATGTTTTTACAGATGTTTGGGACAGTTTTGAATAAGTGCAATTTTTTGTTTGGAGCCATTTGTCTCTTTGGAGGTTTGTAGTAGTTTTATCCTGGAAAAAAGACTTACTAACAAATTGGTCCTTTGTAAATCTACATACCACAATTTCATAGTTGGCTCCCAGAATCTCTTGCCATTTAGCACAAAGACTTTTATCTTCAGATGAACTGAACTGAAACCCTGGAAGAAAAGGAGGATTAACAAATCAAATCATGTTTTTTTTTATAAAAACAAAAGATTTGTGCAATTGAATTGAAATAGTTGTGGAAAGAATGACCAGTTTACTTGGGATTTGGTTTTGAAAATGTTTACTCTCTCTTTAAAAAGTCCACAAATAAACAATTTTTCTTCCTTTCATTCCTCTCTTTCCATGTATGTAGCAAAACTATTAGAAAAATATATATTCTATAGGTTGTAAAAATAGCAAATGCAAAAAAAAACTCAGCAGGTCTAAAAGATTCCATGGAAAAATAGTTAATATTTCATTCCAAAAATGAGTGAATTATAAACATTCATCATAACTAAAAAAATGAGAAAATAAGTTAGTTTGAATTGGGCAAGGCCAGGGTTAGAATGAGGATTAGTTGTTGAGAACATTAAGTCAATAGGTTATTAGGGAGGGAATGAACAAAAACTGTGAAATGACAGCCATTAGAGATTGCAAATAGGAAGGATCAAAGTTAATAAATTCAGAACCATACTGTAAGTGCAAAAAGAGAAAATTATAAGCCACTATTTCTGATGCAGAAAATAAATACTATCTAGAAAGGATGTGGAGAGGGTTCAGAGAAGATTTACAAGAATGATTCCTGGAATAAAGGGATAATCAAATGAGGAACATTGGATAACTCTTGGACTGAATTTAGAAGAATGAGTGGGACCTCATAGAAGCATTTTAGATGCTGAAAGACCTGGAGAGAGTCAATGTTGCAAAGTTGTTTCCCATGGTATCGGAGTTAAGGACAAGAGGGCACAACTTCAGATTTGAAGGGTGCACATTTAAAATAGAGATGTAGGAAAATTTCTTTAGATGAATCTCTGGAAATATGCTGCCACAGCCAACTGTGGAGGCCAGGTCCTTGGGTATATTAAGGAAGAGACTGACAGGTATCTACATAGTCATGGTATCAAAGGTTATGGGGAGAAGGCAGGGAGTAGGACTGAGTGAGAGAATAGATCAGCTCAAATGGAATGGCAGACCAAGCTTGATGAGCTTAATAGCCTTCTTCTGCACCTATATTTTATGGTCTGAGAGGAGTGAAATTCACACAGGGGCTCTGCAAAGTGGCCACCCTTTCTCATTTTGTTTCTCCACTGTGGAGAATGCTACATTGTTAACATAGATTTTTAAAAATACATTAAATTGGATGCTGATAACTGCTTCCCTTAAAAGGACTGCTCAGGTCTCTTGATCATGGAAATGGAAGAGGTTTAAGAACAGGTACTGTATCTCCTGTTGTTGTATGGAAAGGGGCCATTAAGTGAGGACAGATAATGCACCAGGTAGTTGCAATAAGGGGAATGAAAGACTAAGAGCATGAGAGTTTATTGTCATATACATAAGCACAACATACATATACACCAAAGTTCTTGCAGATGCAGTCATACAGGTAGCTAAGATACACCAACAACAATAGTATAAATTATATTACACAATGCACCATGAGACAGAAAAAGAGATAATAAGTATTAAGGTATAAATATATAGTCATTGTTTCAGTTGGCACAAAATAAATGTAATGCTTCAATAGTGCATCCTGGTGGTTTTGGAGTAGTTGGGGTAGTATAGAGAGCTTCAGTAGCCTGCTAGCTTCTTCTCTCCTTCTTACTGCACATCTTCTGCAACCCACAAGCTCTTGATTGCATCATTAAGTTTTTTCTTTCTCCCTCTTCTCGATATAAAGTTACCAGAGTGCAAGGATACAATGCTGGAGAATTTTAGCAGTTCAAACAGTATACTTTATATACCAAAGATAAAGATACATGACCAATGTTTCGGACTTGAGCCTTTCATCATATCTTGATGAAGGGCTCAAGCCCTAAATGTTGGTTATGTATCCTTATTTTAGCAACATAAAGTATAGTTTGACCAGCTGAGTTTCTCCAGCATTGTGTTTTTACTTCAACCACAGTATCTGCAGACTTTTGTTTTTTTTTTATATACTTCTAATAGTGCAAGGATCTAAACTTGATGTAAAACTGGTCAGATTGTCTGAAACCAGGAGAGAGGAAAAGCTAATGCAGATACCAACTTGGTAAAGGGAGTGGACAAACATTATATCTGTGGCATGGAGGAAGATGAAGAACTTTGGATTGGCACTAGTATGGAATTTGTGCCCTTAGGATGCCTCATTGACGTAATTAAGAGAGTCTAGATGGGGTGAGGAGGGAAGTAGGGAGATCTAATTTCCTGGCAGGTGGGACCATGGGTGAATGGAAGATCACGTGAAGCTCAGATGTGAATGGATTGGTGATGGTTAACTTTTTTTTTCCAGTTCAGTTCTCCAGACAGGTCATGATATTACACAATTGCCCTAAACCAGGAGAATCCAAGGTTTTGCATGGATTATAACCTTTCAACAAATCAGGCTGCTATGACAGCAAGCATACTATTTTTGATAATCAGTTTCCGGGTACTGCCAGCTAAAATCCAGAGCAATTCAAAGTTGCAGCAGGGATCCAAAGTTTCAGTCAAGAGAGAATAACATCTTTTGCTCAGTGCATTTGTCAAATGAGGGACAGTATTTGTTATATTGTAGTGGTGGTATCCAAACCACTTTACCCACCATATTATATGAACAAATAAGGCAAGAGTCTGATAAATACTAGAAATGGTTTTAAAAGTATTTCAGAGCAGCATAGATTGTACCTGTGTCTGTAAACTTGGCTTTACCTTCAGGTTCTGAAACAATTTCTTGTTCATTTATTGGGGCAGCATTTGAAGTCTTGTTTTCTTGTAATAATGGTTCTTCATTCACTTCAGCCAATACTACAGATAGTTCAAATAAACAACAGTGATAACTGATCTATTACAGGAATCTCTCATTCCAAATATAGTTCTTGAATTGAACTAAGCAATTGAATCAACAATATTTACGATGTTTACTAATCATATTTGAAGTGATTTATTAAAAACTTAATTTCTGCATAATATTTCATTTTTTTTTCCTTTTTCCACATACAATTCAATTTTTCCAATTCCTAAATTTAAATGTTCTATTTAATGGCATACTTTGATTATTCACTTACTTAAAACATTTAATTATTATAAGCGCACCAAAAGTGTTATTGCTCTTAAGCATGAGTGTAGGGTGACACAAACGTGATCATGAACTGGTGAAAATAACAAATAATATGATAAAGACAAGAACAATTAATTTACTTGTGGAGGGTTCGCCTTCTATAGTGGGAGCATCTTCACTCTTCTCAGGTTTCACTTCACTTTTGCACTCGGACTGCATCAAAGCCTCTGGTTTGACTTCTCTCCTCATTAAAATTAGTTGCACTATTTGACTTGTGTGACGCAGCATCTCCACAGCTTGTTGATTAGTGAAACCTTGAATATTTGTTCCATCCACCTAAAATACAAATGCATTCAGATTTCACAGTTTCAATCAAAACAAAATAGCTTATAATATTAAATGTCAATCTAAGTTGGTTAGCTGGCTGAAATGACAGCCAAGGTGATCTTTTTTTTGTTCTGATTTAAAGTTTTAAAACCATATATAACCATATAACAATGACAGCACAGAAACAGGCCAATACAGCCCTTCTAGTCCGTGCTGAAACTCTTACATTCTCCTAGTCCCACTGACCTGCACTCTGTCCATAATCCTCCATACCCTTTCCATCTATATACCTATCCAATTTTTTCTTAAAAGATAATATTGTACCTGCCTCTACTACTTCCACTGGAAGATACCACTCTCTGAGTAAAGAAACTCCCTGTTGTGTTACACCTAAACTTTTGCCCTCTAACTCTCAGCTCATCTCCTCTAGTTTGAATCTCCCCTATTCTTAATGGAAAAAAATCTATCCACAGCTACTCTATCTATCCCCATCAAAATTTTAAAAACCTCTACCAAATCCCCCTTCAGCCTTCTACACTCCAAAGAATAAAGACCTAACTTGTGTAACCTTTTTCTATAACTTAGATGCTGAAACCCAGGTATCATACTGGTAAATCTTCTCTGTATTCCCTCTGTTTTGTTCACATCCTTTCTATAATTTGGTGACCAGAACAGAACATAATATTCCAAGTTTGGCCTCACCAATGCCTTGCACAATTTTAACACTACCTCCCAACTCATAAAGTCTATGCTCTGATTCATAAAGGCCAGAATTCCAAAGGCCTGCTTCACTACCCTATCCATCTGAGATTCCTCCTTCTGGGAACTAAGCACCATTATTCCTAGATTTCTCTGTTCAACTTCATTCTTTAACTCCCTACCATTCACTATGTATGTCCTGTTTTGATTAGTCCTACCAAAATGTAGCACCTCACATTTGTCAGCATTAAACTCCATTTGCCAACTTTCAGCCCACTCTTCTAACTTGTCCAAATCTCTCTGCAAGCTTTGAAAACCTTCATTATCCACAATGCCACCTATCTTAGTATAATCTGCGTATTTACGAATCCAATTTACCACTCCATCATCTAGATCATTAATGTATATAATAAACAACAATGAACCCAGTACAGATCCATGAGGCACACCACTAGTCACCAACCTCCAACTTGACAGTTATTTACCACTAATCTCTGACATCACCCATCCAGCCACTGTTGAATCCATTTTACCACTTCAATATTCACACCTAATGATTGAACTTTCCTAATTAATCTTTCATGTGGGACCTTGTCAAAGGCTTTACTTAAGTCCATATAGACAACATCCACAGCCTTAGTCTCGACAATTTTCCTGGTAACTTCATCAAAAAATTCAATAAGGTTTGTCAAATATGACCTTCCAGCACAAATCTATGTTGACTGTTCCTAATCATACCATATCTATCCAATAATTATATATACCATCTCTAAGAACACTTTCTATTAGTTTGCCCACCACTGACATCAAACTTACAGGCCGATAATTGCTCGGTTTACTCTTTGAGCCCTTTTTATAGAATAGGACATCATGCACAATCTGCAAATCCTCCAACACCATCCCCGTCACTAATGACATTTTAAATATTTTGGTCAGAGCCCTTTCTATTTCTACAATGATTTCCCTCAAAGTCTTATGGAATTCCTGTCAGGACCCAGAGACTTATCCACTTTTAAATGTCTTAAAAGCTGTAGTACTTCCTCCTCTTCCATCATCTGTTTCCATAACTTCCCTTACCTTACACAATTCAATTATCTTTCTCCTCAGTAAAAACTGTTCAAAATCTTCCTCATGTCTTTTGGTTCCACACATAGCTGACAACTCTGATTCTCTAAAGGACCAATTTTATCCCTCACTATCCTCTTGCTGTTAATATAACTGTAGAAACCAGTTAGATTTATTTTCACCTTATTTGCCAAAGTAACCTTGTATTTTATTTTAGCTTTTCTAATTTCAGAATTTTTTTACATTCTTTATATTCCTCAACCACTTCATTTTCTCCATGCTGCCTATATTTACTGCAGGCATCTCTCTTTTTCTGAACCAAGTTCCCAATTTCCCCATGGTTCCCTCAATCTTTTAACCTTTCCTTTCAACCTAACAGGAACATAAAGATTCTGTACCCTTAAATGACCTCCTTTCTCCATTACATCCATCTCATAAAATAAATCATCCCAATCCACTCCTTTTAAATTCTTTCTAACTGCCTAAAAGTTAGCCTTTCTCTAATCAAAAATCAAAAAAAAAAGACGAGCAAAATTAGGGTATTCGGTCCATAGAATCAGCTCCATCATTCAAATCATGGTTGATGTATTTTTGCTCTCAACCCCATTATCCTACCTTCTCCCTGTAACTCTTGACATCTTTACTAATCAAGATCATATCAACCTCTAATTTACATTAAAACTGGCAAAAAAAAATCAAGGAAAATAAATAGGTTAAAAAAAACTTGTTTAAAATTGGCGCGCCAAGCCGTTCATTCACCAATAATGCAACACGCAATCTCAAGCAACCCCAAAATACACTTAATCGGCATCTACCAATCCCCATAGGTGTTTTTACTGTATACCCAATGATTTCGCCTCCACAGCCACCTGTGACATCGCATTCTATGGATTCAATAGCCTCTGGATGAAGAAATTTCTTAACTCTTCTTAAGGAAAGTTGTGCCCTCTGGTTCTAGATTCTCCACGACTACTCTATTCAGCTCTTTCAATATTTGGGAGGTTTCAATAAGATTTCCCTATCATTCTTCCAAACTCCAGTAAGTATAGGCCTAAAGTATTCAAATACTTGTCACAAGATAGCCCCCTCATCCCGGGATCATTCTTGTAAACGACCTCTGGACCCTCTCCAATGCTAGTACATTCAGCTTTAGCTATGGGGAAGAAAACTGTTCATAATCTTCCATATGTGCTCTGACCAACATCTTGTAAAGCCTCAGCATTACATCTTTGCTTTTGTATTCTAGTCCTCTCAAAATGAATGCCTTAAAAAAAATTAACAGCATCAGGTGATAAAAGGAGACTAAAAGTTTCCAATTTTCACTATTTAAGACTGGATGTTAAAGATGGATAAGGACAACAGCTAAAGAAAAGTGAGGGCAAAATTGTGAATGTAGACATGGGCACCATTGAAAAGCAAACTATGACAGACAACATATTACTGAGGGTAAAGGTGGATAACTACCAGAGGTATACAGAACAGCATCAATCAGTACCCAATACATACTTAATACAAGTTTGATCAATTATAGAAGCAGTATTGTTTCGCTACAGGAAGTCATATAGTGTAGCAGGCGTACAGCGTAGTATTGCGAACCGCCACTGTCAGTTCACAGACTTACCTGACACATCGTGGGCTAGCAGTGCTGGGTGCCAAAGTACAGCGAGTGAATCAGATGAAGCCCCTGCCCAAAGGTGCGGGGCGCTAATGGCTCATAGCTTTAACCTGCTGGTCCACAGGACCAGAAGCTGTTCACTAACGAGCTCATTAACAGGCAGGGAATAAAAGGTCTGTGTATTTCTGCAATAAACCAGTCTTGAGTTGACTACCTTTATGTTTGTTTGCCTTTATTTAGTAGCATCTACCGTAGTAGCTGCTACAAATTGGTGACCCCGAAGTTAAGTTTCAACAAATTTGAATCATTATGGAAAAGGAGGAAATTTCAACGGCACCTCCATGGCAGTTAATGCAGTTGGGCTTCATTTGCCTCCTTTCTGGACACATCAGCCTCGAATTTAGTTTCTTCAAGCTGAAACCCAGTTTTGTCTTGGGGGTATAATGGCGGAAGACACAAAATTTTGGCATGTCGTGAGAACATTGGACGTGGCCACTGCATCGCGAGTAAGCAAATTTATTGCTCATCCTCCGGCAGAAGACCAGTACACCAGGTTCCGCCAGTTTCTTCTTCACACATTGGAACTTACTAGGCATGAGCGTGGTATGCGTCTTTTGTACATGGAAGGCCTAGGTGACAAGAATCCATCAGACCTGATGAATGAGATGCTGGCATTGTCAGATGGTCATTCCCATTGTCTGCTTTTCAAAACCGTATTTCTGTCAAAACATCCAGCTCACGTTCCCATACCCATTGGTAACATGGATTTTCTGCCACCTCGATGACGTGGCTCGAGAGGCTGACAGGCTCTATCGTACTCCTACACAAGAGTCTGCCCGAATACATCCTGTTTTTGCAGCAGAAGCATCTCCTGCATCCTATCAGCCTCCTGTATCTCAGTCCAATCCAAGAAAGATGAACATGTTGATGTACGTCGAGAGTGGTGTTTTTACCATTGCTGCTGGGGAAAAAAATGCCCATAAGTGAGTCCAGCCATGTACCTACTACAAAAAGAAGTCGGGAAATGAGAGACCCAGGTGCCAGTAGTGGCCTCAGTAGCTGGCATACATACAAGCCTATTGTATCTTCAGGATGATGTGGGTAAGCGCAAATTCCTTGTAGACACAGGTGCTGAACTTAGTTTGCTCCTGCCGACCAATTTTGAAAGGACGCATTAAAAAAACGCTACTTGACCCTGCAAGCGGCGAATGGAACTGCTATTCCAAGTTTCAGCACTAGGCGAGTCGCAATCGGAATAGGTGGAACCACGTTCCATTGGAATTGTGTCCTCACTTCTGTCGCTCAACCCATTTTGGGTGCGAATTTTTAACATTCCCACGACTTATTGGTAGACGTAAAACACAGAAAATTACTTCATGTTTTCACCTTTCAGACATATCCACTGGCGTGCATCAAGGGGGGAGTTTCACAGCTCGGAGTACATATGTTACACAAGGACGCATATACTGCTCTCCTCAACAAATTTCCCCATATTCTCACCCCTAACTTCAGTGCCTCAAGAACAGCCCATGGTGTCTCATTACAGACACATCAGGCCCACGATCCATGCCAGGGCTCGTCGTCTGGTGCCTGATAAATTGCAGCAAGCAAAGGCAGAATTTAAAGCAATGGAAGAATTGGGTATCATCTGATGCTCAAACAGCCCTTGGGCCTCACCTTTGCATATGGTACCCAAGAAGACAGACGGATGGATACCCTGCGGCGACTACTGTACACTTAATGATGTCACTACACCTGACAGATACCCAATTCCACACATACAGGATTTCACCTCCCATCTGCATCATTGCTACATATTTTCAAAGATTGATTTGGTTAAGGGATATCATCAGATACCGATTCATGAGAATGATATTCCCAAGACAGCAATTATTATGCCGTTTGGTCTTTTTGAATTCCTCAGAATGCCATTTGGCTTAAAGAATGCCGTGCAAACTTTTCAGTGACATATGGATGCTCTAGGTAGAGATTTAGACTTTGCGTACATTTACTTGGATGACATCCTTGTTGCAAGTCAAAATGAGAAAGATCATCGCCTGCATTTGTGCCACCTTTTCAAACGGCTCCAAGACTTTGGTCTGACAATTAACCTTGACGTGTCAATTTGGCAAGTCAATCATAGAATTCTTAGGGCATAAAATTACAGCAGACGGCATATCTCTGTTATCAGGCAAGGTAGACAACAACCGTACATTCTCCAGACCTGTCACTGTCAAAGGGCTACAGAAGTTTTTGGGAATTATAAATTTTTATCACAGATTTATTCCCAGGATTGCTGACATCCTGCAACCCCTGTTTGACATCATCTCTGCTCCAAACAAAAACATTACCTGGACCGCAGAGGCAGTGGCCGCATTTATGTCTGCCAAAGAGGAATTAGCCAAAGCAGCAATGCTTGCGCATCCAAATCCTGAAGCTGCTTTGACGCTTAGCACAGATTCCTCGGGAACAGCTGTGGGTGCAGTTCTGGAACAATACGTCAATGGCCATTATCAGCCCCCTGCCTTCTTTAGTCGTCATCTAAGGCCAGTGGAAATGAAGTACAGCACCTTTGATCAAGAACTATTAGCACTTTATCTGGCTATAAGGCACTTACATTATATCTTGGAAGGTTGACATTTCACCATACTCACAGACCATAAACTGCTGATTTTTGCCTTTAGCAAAGTCACAGATCCTTGGTCGGCACGACAACAAAGATATTTGTCCTACATTTCGGAGTTTACTACTGACATTCGTCATATTTCGGGAAAGGCGAATCTGGTCGCAGATGTCCTCTCTAGGTCAAGTGTGTGCCATTTTCAAGGTGGAGTCAACAATGCTGAACTGGCTGCGGCACAATTCGCGGATCCGGATATAAAGGCATACAGTACAGCTATTATTGGACTCAACATTCAACAGGTGGCACCACAACAAGGTAGTCCAGAATTCCTTTGTGATGTATCATTGGGCTATCCTCGACCATTGGTCCCATTATCTTGGAGACGGAGTTTTATTGATGACATTCACAATCTATCACACCCATCCATCATGATTTCAGTCAAAATAATGTCAAACAAGTACTTGGCATGGGCTGAAAAAGACGTCGCGCAATGGGCACGAACGTGTATATCCTGCCAATCTGCGAAAATTCAACTCCACACCAAGGCACCCCTCCAGCCTTTCCCGACAATACGCAGAAGATTTGAGCATGTGCACGTAGATCTGGTTGGACCATTACCAGTATCACAGGACATGGCGTATATTCTCATGGTAGTAGGCCACTTCACATGCTGGCCAGATGCCATTCCATTACCAGTCAGTGATACTGAGGCATGTCCTAGAGCGTTCATCTTAAATTGGATTGCTAGATTTGGAGCACCTACACACATAACTTTGGACTGTGGACTTCGGTGTTATGGGCTTCCTTGGCTCATTTTTGTGGTACACAGTTGCACCACATTACTGGGTACCATCCACAGTCCAACAGCCCGGTGGAATGTTTCCATCAGCAACTTAAATTTTCACTGAAGGCCTGACTCACCGGCCCCAACTGGGTTGATGAACTACCTTGGGTTCTACTAGGAGTACAAACAGCTCCAAAAGAAGATCTGTCTGCACCATCTGCAGAATTGATGTATGGCACGGCCCTTATGGTTCCAGGAGATATTCACTTCACAAGCAATTCAGACATGGACGTCCTGCAACAACTCTGCAAGGGTATTGCTAACAGCAAACCATCCTCTACCAACTGGCATGACAAACCTTTGCAACAAGTGCCTCCAATCATTATTAAACACTGAATTTGTATTCACATGAAGACAGGTTCTAGGGGCACTGTTAATAAAACCAGATGAAGGACCATTTTGTATGATTAAGAGAGATGGAGTGGTATATACATTAGATATCGGAGGGCATGCGCAGCTATTCAGCGTGGACAGACTTAAACACACACATACGGACCCTACTTCACCAGTTCAGTGCCCTCAACCCAGGTGATGTGGATGCCCACCTAAGTATAGCGCATCTGGCATCTTAAATTACGGTGACAATTCTGGGGGCGGAGTGGTGATGTAGCTGGCACCGACAGTTCACAGACGTACCTGACACATCACGGGCTAGCAGTGCTGGTCGCCGAAGTACAGCAAGTGGATCAGATGAAGCCCCTGCCTAAAGGCTTGGGGTGCTAATGGGTCATAGCTTTAACCTGCTGGTCCACAGGATTAGCAGCTGTTCACTAACGAGCTCATTAACAGGCAGGGAATAAAAGGTCTGTGTATATCTGCAATAAACAAGTCTTGAGTTGACTACCTTTGTGTATGTTTGCCTTTATTTAGTAGCATCTACCGTAGTAGCTGCTACAATAGCCCATTGGGTCAATTAATCCCCCTAGTAGAATAATACACAAAAGTGTTGGAGAAAATCAGAAAATTATTCCTGATAAAGAGCTCAGGCCTGAATTGTTGACTGCCATTCAAATTCAATGTATACTGCATGACCAGCTGAATTACTCCAGCACTTTTGTGTATTATTCTACCAGGGGCATGCATTGACCCAATTGGCTGAATGCATTGCACTAGACCCTAGCACAGGGTCGATGGGACTATCCAAGTGGTCAATTGAACTTTTGCAGTGTAACAATATTAATATTTGGAGAGAATTTATAAGATCTAGAGTAGGTCACATACATTCACACATTTTAAAGCAGATCTTATTTGTGAGACTGAGGAAATATTGAAGATCTCTGGAGAATGTAACCACCTTTCACAAGTAGGTGTTAATTGAACTGACATCATAAAATGAATGACCATTGTTTGGAACTGGAGACACTGATGGCTAGTGGAAGCTCTTTTCAAGGGTTTTGCCACAGTCCACAGAAAGGTGACTCCTGGATTGTTTACCCAAGATAAGAAAGAACTCCTGTTGTTGGCTGGAGAAGGTGAGGGTTTTGCAAGACATGAGTCACATGCTCTCTTTGGAGTTTCAGCTGGAAAAGAGAGAGAGTTGAGTTAACAGCTCAGTCATTCAGTCAGTGTGTGGGACACAGAAGTAACTGAAAAATGCAATCCAGGGAAAACTGTTTGAAACTGACGAAAGCAAGTTCCAGAGCAGTAGATGGCTGGAAGTGCTATCTGTCTGATGTTTCTCTTGAAATAGAGGATGGGGCAAGTTTCATCAGCAAGACGGTGACTAGTGGTGGTACCTCAGTTGTGGAAATCTTGGAGCAACAATTATCTCTCTCTGCAAACTCTACAAGAATCTTCCTGAGTGGTAAACATTTACCTTTCAAACACTAAACCTGGTGAACTTTATACATGTTAAATTCTGTGCACAGTGTGGTGATTACCTGCAACCAGAGCACTTGGAAGAAGGAGAAATGAGATTTGCGCTTAGAATTAGAAGGGGGTAATTTGGGTTAGTATATAGTCAAGTATAAGTATAGAGTTAAGTTAAAGTATGATTCTATTTTCATGTTTGAAGTTGATTAAAAATAACTTTTGTTTTGAAAGACAATTGTCAATTGCTGCTGGGTTTTGGGGTCCTTTGGGCTTATAACAGTGGTCAAAACAGGAGCATATCTATGAAAAATAGTGCTTATGGCTGGTGTGGCCAAACTCTTGAAAGAGCTGGCCGCTATGTTGAATTTTCCATTTTAGACTGGGTATTATGCAATGAAAAGGGGCTAATCAACAATCTTGTTGTATGAGGCCCTTTGGGTAGGAGCGATCACGATATGATCGAATTCTCACTCGACATGGAGAGTGAAGAAATTAAAACCGAGACTAAAGTCCTGAATTTAAATAAAGGGAATTATGATGGTATGAGACGGGAGTTGAGTAAGATTGATTGGGTGGTGTTTATGGGGAGGGGTTGACAGTGGATAGACAATGGAAAGCATTCAAAGATCTAATGGAAGAATTGCAGAAATCGTTTATAATGGTTTGGCATAAAAATAAACCAAAAAAGGTGACTCAACCATGGATAACAAGGGAAATTAGAGACAGCATTAGGTCCAAAGAGAGAGCATATCAATTGGCCAAAAAAAGTCCCAAATCCAAAGACTGGGAACAGTTCAAGATGCAGCAAAGGAGGACAAAGGGATTAATCAAGAGGGCAAAAATAAATTAAGAAAGTAAGCTTGCGGCAAACATAAAAACCAACTACAAAAGCTTTTATAGATATGTCAAGAGGACAAGATTGGTGAAATCCAGAGTAGGTCCCTTGCAGTCAGAATCAGGGGAATATATAATGGGGAATAAGGAAATGGCAGACCAATTAAATTCTTACCTTAGTTTTGTTTTCACAAGAGAGGATACAAATAACCTCCCAAGGATGTTGGGAAGCAAGGAAGGAGCTGAAAGAAATCAGTATCTCTAAGGACATGGTCTTGGGGAAATTGAAGGGATTGAAGGCCGATAAATCCCAAGGGCCTGATAATCTACATCCTAGAGTACTTAAAGAAGTGGACATTCAGATAGCAGATGCTTTAAGAATTATTTTCCAGAACTCTATAAACTCAGGATCAGTACCCATGGATTGGAGGGTAGCTAATGTTACCCCACTATTTAAAAAGGGGGGTAGAGAAAAAGCGGGGAATTATAGGCTGGTGAGCCTTACATCGGTAGAGGGCAAAATGATGGAATCCATTATTAAGGATGTAATAGCGGAGTATATGACTAGCAGAGAAGGGATTGGACAGAGTCAACATGGATTCACAAAAGGTAAATCGTGCTTGACAAATCTATTGGAATTCTTTGAGATGGTGACAGGTAATATAGATGGAGGAGAGCCAGTGGATGTGGTGTACCTGGATTTCCAAAAGGCCTTCGATAAGGTCCCACATAAACAACTGCCATGCAAAATCAAGGCTCATGGGATTGGGGGCAAGGTATTGATGTGGATTGAGAACTGGCTGGCAGAGTTGGGATAAATGGCTCGTTTTCTGAGTGGCAGGCAGTGACCAGTGGGGTGCCACAGGGATCTGTACTGGGACCCCAGCTGTTCACAATTTACATTAATGATCTGGATGAGGGGATTGGATGTAATATCTCCAAATTTGCAGATGACACTAAGCTAGGAGGGGTTGTGTGCACTGAAGAGGAGGTTAGGAAGCACCAATGTGATTTGGATAAATTGGGGGACTGGGCAGATACATGGCAAATGCAATACAATGTGGATAAATGTGAGGTTATTCACTTTGGTAATACAAACCGGAGGGCAGATTACTATTTGAATGGCAATAGATTGGGAGATGGGGAAGTGCAGAGAGACCTAGGGGTTCTTGTGCATCAGTCACTGAAGGCGAGCATGCAGGTATAGCAGGCAGTTAAAAAGGCAAATGGTATGTTGGCCTTCATATCAAGAGGGTTTGAATATAGGAATAAGGATACCTTTCTGCAGCTGTAAAGAGCCTTGGTGAGACCACACCTGGAGTATTGTGTGCAGTTTTGGTCGCCTTATCTGAGGAAGGATGTTCTTGCAATGGAGGGAGTGCAAAGGCAATTCACCAGGCTGATACCTGGAATGGCAGGAATGACTTATGAGGAAAGATTGCGCAATTTGGGATTGTACTCGCTGGAGTTTAGAAGATTGAGAGGGGATCTCAAAGAGACATATAAAATTCTGGCAGGACTGGACAGAATGGATGCGGAAGGGATGTTTCCAATGGTGGGGGAGTCCAGAACCCGGGACCATGGTTCGAGGATAATAGGCAAACCATTTAGAACCGAGATTAGGAGGAATTTCTTTACCCAGAGGGTGGTGAATCTGTGGAATTCATTGCCACAGAGAGCAGTAGAGGCAGGTTCATTGAATATATTTAAGAGGGAATTAGATATATTTCTTCAGTATAAGGGAATTGGGGTTACGGAGAGAAGGGGGGGAACGGGGTACTGAACTTTAAGATCAGCCATGATCTCATTGAATGGCGGAGCAGGCTCGAAGGGCCGAATGACCTACTCCTGCTCCTATCTTCTATGTTTCTACCCCAGGAACACCACAAAACATACTTAAGAATGAAGTGACATTTGCCGATAATGTATTGGTATATTTGACTGACCTAAAAAAATCTTTGAAGGTATTGCAAAAAAGATTGTTACAGTATAGGGAGGTATCTGGTTATAAAGTGAATTGGAATAAGAGTGAACTTATGCCATTGTTGGAAGCAGATTATTCTGAATGTAATGTGTAGTAGGATTTAAATGGTCAAATTGTATTAAGTATTTATGTATTAAAGTGAATAAAAATATAAAACAACTAGTAAATTTGAATTATTTACCATTATTGTCTGCAATAAAAGAGGATTTGAATAAATGGAAGGATTTGCCGCTAATGCTGGAAGAAAGAGTGAATTGTATAAAAATGAATATATTTCCTAGATACAAAATACTTTTTTCCAAATATACCTTGTGAGATACTGAATAGATTTTTTAAGGATTTAAAGGTTTTGGTGAGGAATTTTTTATGGAAGGGAAAGTTGGCGCGTGTTTCTATGCATAAATTAACTTGAAAATATGACTCAGGTGTTATGCAATTACCAAATTTTGTGAATTATTATAAGGCAGCTCAATTGAAAGTTATTAATAGAATGTTTGATTTAGATAGTTCTGTTACTTGGGTAGATATTGAAGAAGAAAATTGGAGAGGTTAGAAGAAATCATTTTATATATAAGTGGACTAGTAAAACTATTAATACAATAAAACCTCATTAGAACGCATTAGTTGGGGTCCAAGATTTCATACCACATTACAGCGGAGTCACGGTACAAATGCAGGGGTGGCCAGCGTGGGACATCTCTGCCCCAATGTCCCGCGCCGGCTGCCCCTGCCCCGACCTCCCACGCTGGCCGCACCTGCCCCGACCTCCCGCGGTAGCTGCCCCTGCCCCAAAGTCCCACGCTGGGGGGCAGGGGCAGTGGGGAGGGGGACTGTCAGGTACAGGGAGTTGGGTCACTGGCTGATTGTCATCAGCCCACCCCTTAGCAGTTTGGGGTCCACAGACACCCGCGCTACAAGCGATTCCGTGGATTAACGAATCGCGTTCTAATGAGGTTTCACTGTAGTTGTAAATCTCCAGTTTTGTTTCATTTGATAAGTATGTGGGAGGAGGTCAGTAAAACTGTAAGAATGTCAGGTGGATTATTTGGACATACTCATTTGCTTCAAAATAAGAGTTTACCTTTTACGATGGATTAAATTTTGGATCCAGAAAGGAATTAGAAAGATAAATGACTGTTTTGAGGTGAGTCACTTTTTAACATTTGATAGGTTGAAGGAAAAATATCAAATTCCTAATAATACTCTTTTTTGTTATTATCAACTTAAATCAATGTTGTATCATTGTTTAGGGAGACATTTGAATTCACCTAAAGAATCATTATTTGAAGTACTGTTTCGAGATGGAGGAAAGAAAGAGTTTATTTCGGAAATGTATAAATTACTACATCGAAAAATGCCTAAGATTGATCTGCAATAAATCACGACTCAAATGGGAGAAGGATTTGGGAATTCAGTTTGACATGGATAGTTGGAGGAAGATTAACTATGACAAAGTTAGTTAATGTTAGGTATAGGTTGGTGACGTATAATTTTATACACCAATGATATTTAACTCCAGAGTGTTTAAACGATATACACTGAGTGCTTTAGATTTGTGTTTTTTGTTTTCATGAGCAGAATGATACCTTTTTGCATTCAGTTTAGTCTTGTTAAGGGTTTTTGGGCTAGATTAAGAAACTGTTTGCAAGAATTCCTGAAAATACAATTTTCTCTCGACCCAAAGATCTTTTTAATTGGGGAACTTACTGAAATGGCTTTGTTAAACAAATTAGGTAAATTTCAAATGGTATTCTTGAGATTAGCTTTAAAAGATTTTTAAAGATTTGGAGGCCATATTTGCATTATTATAATTTGAAAATCTGAGACTGGTCGTGGATGCATCTGGATCTCCGCTCTGTATAGTGAATGATTGAAGTTATTCTCTTTATTTCTTTCTTTCTTTTAGTTTTCTTTTACTTTGGGGAGTAGGGGGGTAGAATTTGGTTAAAGGGAGGGGTAGATGGAGGGTGAGGTGGTTAGGTTTTTTTTAAGGATTCTTTGTAGTTCTTGTTAGATTTTTTTACTATGTAACCATGAAATCTTCTTTGATAATTTGTTAATATTGTAATTTTGTAATTGTAGTTATTACTTTGCTTTCTAATAAATAAAATATTTTAAAAAAGAATGAAGTGTCTACTTGATGAAGTGACAAGATCACATGCTGATAATAAACAGAAGGCAGCAAAATACAGTACAACTCTGATAATCCAAATTCGGATTCTCTGAAATCCTCATTTATCCAATTTTTAAAAAAAATTTGGATAAATGAGAATATCCAAAATATACAAGAAATCCTCATTTAACCAAAATTTTTTGGGAGCCGAACTGACTTCATGAGTTGAAAAAAAATTAATTTGACATGAAATTAGAATGAAGATTGCCCTCTCCCCTCTTTTTCCATTTCTTCTTTACCTTCCCCTATTGACTTATCTCTCCAACTCTCCCTCTGAAACTGCGTACCACTGTCTCCCAGCTGCAAGTGGTCAGAAGACTCCCTTGACCCAATGTCATCAAGGAGAGCAGCCTCCCAGGCAGGAGAGGTGACATCGGGCTCCCGGGCAGGAGCGAGACTTCAGGCTCCCACACAGAAACAGGGACCTCAGGCACAGTGGGGTTCCCTCCTTACTCAGCACAGCAGAGCTCCCAGACATCATCCAGAATCCTTCCCTTGGTCTACTATCACACACACACACCAGACTCCCTAGTGTGCATGTGCGGTAGGGCTAGCAGTGGTGGATTTAGAGTTGGGACTTGGATATCGTGTTCAGGAGCTTTGGTGATCAGGGAGACAGGAGCCCGCTGACTAAGTGTTCCACTAGCCTGGGAAGCCTCCCCAGGGATCAGCGGCTGCTGTGCGTATGTGTTGGGGATCAAAGAGGTCTCGGTGATCTGCAGCGGAAAGCATTTTTACATAAGAATTAAACATTATTTTAATGCTTAAAGTCTTCTCTTGTTGTTTGTTGTTGTTTAAACATTGAAACAAGTGATTTGCTGTTGCTACTGGGCTGTTTTTAAAATATGACCAGTTCTTCAAAAAAAATGTTTATCTGACATTAGGCCCAGTCCCAACCATTTTGGATAATTACAGTTGAACTGTATAATGAACTGGGATTCACTAGAAGTGTGCTGTACTGAGACTGATCCTGCCTCCCGGCTCCTCCCCCGGGGCCCATTTATAACCCTGGTTTCCCGCCTAAACCCAGAACCCCTCTGAAGTATGTTCACGAACCCTACCTGTGTTGTAAGCTAATAAAAGCATTTGTTCTCCCTCCAGTCGAGTGTGAGGTTTTATCTACGCTACATAATGCAACATCTATCCCACACTAATGTCCCAGAACAATGTCTTACAATCCTGTCACATCCAAGTAAGCATGGCGGTGGACAATTGAAGAACTACTGGAAGGTAGCAGCTTTAAAACCACTACCATTTTCATATGTGATGGAGTTGATCACACAAGATCAAGATAAGGCTGAAACAGATCAAAGATCTTCAGGGAGATGTCCCAAGTGAATCATCCATCTCAAGATTTGACTGAAGTCCCCATCATATCAGTAAGTAGATAGGAATAACGTTTATGTCAAATACTTCAATAAGCTCAGAAATCCAGTTATGCTGCTGGAACCCATGTTAACCATCAATAATGAATTCATTGATAAGTAGGTATCACTTGCTAACATTGTCAATAACAACCTCCAACATGTTTTTGCTCACTGATACAGATTGAACAGTTGGCTGGATTGGATTTGTTGTATTTTTGTAAGTAGCACATACATACCTTGGCAATTTTCCCAATTATTGGATAATAGTGGTTGTACTGGAAGAGTCTGCCTGAAGACAGATAGTTCTTGAGCAATATACTTGTAATATTACAGACTTAGCTCCATTCAGCAAACTTAGCAGGTACAAATTTGGCAAACTGTTTATATTCCATTTAACAAGGGGAAATCACAATTCCCACATTGATTTCAAGCATTTGTTGAGTTTAGGTCCCCCACCCCACTTCACATGCCTTCCTTCAATACCAAGTCTCAGATGGTTATTTTTGAAATACTACAGTATGACCAACATTCAACTATTTTCTTCCTCTAGGAAGATATTTCAGATTTTACTTACAGCAATGATCTGATCCCCAACATGTATTCTTCCATCCTGCTCAACTGCACTTCCCTGAGTGATACTTTTCACAAAGATGCCAGAAGGTTCTGCAAGCATAAATACACCCATTCAAATCTGCAGATACATTTCAATTCCAGAGGTTCCTCAAAGCACCCATGTTTAAAAAACAGTGATTGCTAATTATTGGTTCATTGCATGCAAGATCAAAAGCAAATAATGTGCAGTCCTGCAGGTCAATCCGTGCAACACGCTAAAACTATAATTCCAACACTGACTTTAAAGGATTTTAATATTAAATATGAATATCAGAAAGTTAATCTGTCATGCTAGTTAGAATCAGTAATAAATTTATCACATTTTTTCTTTAAATATTCCTTCTTAATAAACACCAAATGGCATCAAATGAAATACAGATTGTGACAAGAACATTTCAAGCTGAACACTTTAAAGTAAGTAAATAGAAAGGAGCACTGATGGTAAATAATTTTCTTCCCATGTGCATGTTTTTTGTGGTTAGAAAAATGACTATTGTAGCAGCAGCTCCTCTGCTCCTGCAATAACACACACACAACTAGACGGGTTGAGCTCAGTGAGCAAATTAGTTTATTGCAGGCTGCTGGGCTGTACTCATACTCCCAGCCTGGACCTGGCTGAGAACCGCGCTGGAGGGCGCTGACGTCACCCAGGCGTCACGTGGTCCCCCAGTGTGGGTTTCTGAGCCCCGTGCTGAAATGAAGGGAAACCCACCCCCCCCCCCCCCCCCCCCCCCGACGGCGCCATTTTGGCCAGCTGCTCCGCCGCGTGGCTTACAAGCGGGGTCGGTTCGCCTGCCTCGTGCGGAGCTGCCACACACCCCCCCAGAACCAGCGCCAATGTCCTTTTTCGCCGGGCAGACTCACTTCTTGGGCTGGGCAACGACCACGGGCTCGGTGGAATCGAGGTGCACTGGCTTCAGCCTGTCCATGGTAAACAGCTTCCGTCTGCCGCCAATGTCCAGCGTGAACGTCGAGTCGGAACGCTGTACAACCCTACACGGCCCCTCGTACGGTTGCTGCAGAGGTGCCGTGGTCGGGCCCCGCCGAACGAAAACCTACTCCGCAGAAAGCAGTTCGCCGGTAACATAAGACGGGCGGGTGCCATGCCTGGGCGACGGTGGGGGTTCGAACAAATCCAAGCGTGCCTTGAGGTGATGAAGTAGATCGTGCGGCGACCGCTGGGGATTGACGAACACACCAGGTAGAGCCAGAGGTGCACCGTAGACCAGCTCAGCTGATGATGCCTGCAGATCTTCCTTGGGAGTGAAGTGGATGCCCAAGGGCACCCAAGGCAGTTCGTCCGCCCAGTCGGGACAAGTAAGGAAGGCCATGAGCGCCGACTTAAGGTGGCAATGCAGACGTTCGACCAGTCCATTGGCCTGCGGGTGGTAGGCTGTGGTACAATGTAGCTGGATCCCCAATCTGTTGGCAAGCTGTGCCCAGAGCACAGATGTGAACTGGGCACCCCGATCACTGGTGAGGTGACCCGGGACGCCGAACTGGGCGACCCAACCACGCAAAAGTGCTCGGGAGCAGGAGTCAGTGGAGGCGTCTGGCATCAGGATTGCCTCGGGCGAGCGAGTGGTGCAGTCCACCATTATAAACAGGTAACGGTTACCCTGGGAAACGGGTAAGGGCCCAACGATGTCCACAATAATGTGGCTGAACTGTTCCCGGACGTGCTTGAACTCATGTTCACACAACCAGACGGGTTGAGCTCAGTGAGCAGACTAGTTTATTGCAGGCTGCTGGGCTGCACTTATACTCCCAGCCCAAACCTGGCTGAGAACCGCGCTGGAGGGCACTGACGTCACCCGGGTGTCATGTAGTCCCCCAGCGCGGGTTTCTGAGCCCCGTGCTGGAAGGTAGGGAAACCCCCCCCCCCCACCCGATGGCGCCTTTTTGGCCGGCTGCCCCGTCGCGTGGCTTACAAGAGGGGCTGGTTCGCCTGCCTCGAGGTGAGCCGCCATACTATAAGCAAATCAAACTGGCTATTCAAGTAAATCTTGCCTGCATTATATAAGTTGACTTAATTACATTTTGATGACTCAAATTATTATTTTGTAAAATAAGACCCAAGATAAAGTGCAAATCATTTTCATTCTTTCAGATCATAAGGAAGTGATGTAAAGTTTTTGAAGTCACTGAAGACATTAATATGATTTTACAGCGAAGTGGGATGTAATATAATGCTCAACCATAAATTGATCTCTGTGAAGTACAAATCTTACAAAATAATGTTCAAACCACAATGTCAAAACTAATTCACAGAAAAGCTTGTAGATTCTGTACTAGTAAATCGTGTTTATTGTAATATTTATCTCGGTATAAGATCTTAAATGGAAAAAAATAACAATATGAAATTCACTATTTCTTTTCCCTGTCTTGAGAGAACAATTTCAAAAGTGGTATGCAGGTTAAACATGAAGCTATCAACAAATTTACGCTTGAGCTGTATTTTCAATTAGAATTAAAATTTACGATGGACATCACTTTATAAAATACTCATTTCATAAAGTATTAGAGCAAATATTTTTAAGCATTGTAGTGCGCGTTGAAAGGACCAAAGACTTGTTGATCCAAACCAAAGCTTTTATTAACTAAAAGACTGGAGCATATCACAAGTAGGTCGACCAGTCCAGACTGACCTGGTCTGGCTAGGAGCAATCCTTTAAGACCTGCCAGTAGGTGTGGCTACACTCTCAGCCAATCACAGTCATCCTACACTACCATCTGTACATATACACATTGGTGATAGAATCTGTACTATCACAGGCATCCCTTGGTATAAAGACTCACACCTTAAATGAGTTGCAAAATGCAAGTTTGTGTTACTTAACAAATGTGATTCTATTTTTGTCAGGCTAACAACCTCCTGCAATTCTTAACATGAAGCAGACTTAAAACAGTAAAAAATAACTGAAATGGATAATTAGAATTTCAGTGAATATGGCTATTTAATTTATGTAACAAATATTCAAATCCTACAGGAAATTAATTTCATTTATCTTAAGCCATTTCCTAATCCTTTCAGTACAAAGTTTCCAAATAAGAGTAAAATCCCCATTATCCAGAATTCAAGCAATCAGCAAAAAAAAATGGTGGAGAATAAATAGGTAACAATTACGAAAGTTTAAAATTAGCACCCCTTGGAGGTCAGTTCACCAATCACGCAACACGCAATCTCAAGCAACCAGCAAATTCACTTAACCACCATCTACCAATCTCCGCCAGTGCCAGATACCGGGGGGGGGGGGGTTTATTATATACCCCATCAATGTACACGTCATAAATGCAACAATCCTCTCTCACAAAAGAAACAAAGAATGTATCCAAATTGATAAACACAATATCACAAAATCTGAAATCTTATAGTTTTTCCTCACACACTTAAGATGCAAATATCAAAATAATTCATTTCAATTAATCTATTATGATACCTTGATTTTTGTCTCCCACATAACCAGCAATGGTTATGCCTAGTCCATGAATATCTTTTACAAGTTCCACAGCAAATACTTCTCCATCTTCAATGTGCTGAGAGAAAGCCGGTTCAGGCTAAAAACAAAACATTAATATTGTACTTGCATATTTGGTTCCAAATAAAGCAGTTCTAACTTTGCTAAACAATACATCATGCTGTAATTTATCAAGTAAAGGTGTATTAGTCAAATATTGTTGACAAAATAGGAGACAGTAAACCTTCTCAAACTACAAACTTCTCAGTTAAAAGACTGATGGCAAAAGCAAACATAAATTATGAAATAATTGTCTTGTTTAGAGGAATTTGGGTATAATTACTTGCCTCTTCTGCTACAGGAGGTACAGATGGTAGAGCTGGAAGTCCCTGAGGGGCAGCTGCTAAGGAGTCTTCCACAGCCCCTCTAGCAATTACCAATTTGACACAATTTCCACACTGCCTCAGTACCTGAGCCACTTGCTCACTACCCATTCCGAGCAGGTCTGTTTCACCTATCTTGAGAATGTGATCCCCACTTTGAAGTCGTCCATCCTTAATAAAAAAAAATAGAAGGATTAACACCCATATTAAAGGCCTGCTATATAAAAGCATGACATATCAGCAAAGTTCTTCTTCAGTTTAAACTGGATGCATCTTGTACAGTAAAAATATCTCTCTACATTAATATTTTGGAGAAATTAACTTCACAGCACAGATGACTCCCTGGAAATGAAAAGATTTATGAGCTGATGACAGATCAATCAAAGTAATTAATCAATCAATCAAATGCAAAAATGAAACTTGGATTTTAAAAAAACATTTAAACAGATGAATTAATGCCAGTAAATGTTGGGTAAATATCAGGTGAACTGATATTGGGAGAACAAAGCGAAACAAATATGGAAAACTATAAAAGTCAAGTGAAAAGGACAAAGGCCAACACCAATAGTTAGAAGAGGCAATCAGCACAGAAGAATAAAAATGATAAGTGAACAGAATTCTGTCCAAGATTATTAGATTATACCTGCAAATAAGATTTGCATAGATAACACTTGAACTTTATTGTAAGAGAATCTCAACCAATAAAACAGAATTATATTGTTAGAAATTAAGAATGTTAATCTTGGGAGTTTCTGCATTTTAACAATGAATACATGCCAAAAAAAATACAGCACAGTCTATAAAGAAAAGGGAAATAAATGTAGTAATCTATGTTCAGAACTCTTGTTCTACCGAGGCATATTGATGAATTGAACCATAAATGGTTATATGGTTATGGTTATATGGAAACACAAGTTTTTATATGCATGGTAAAGATCAGGATAGATTACCAACATTCTTTTCTAATCAACAATGAGGCTGGAGGATAGTGCAATAGTAATGTCATGATTACTAATAGGAAATGATTGAGCTTCCCTGGATAAGATTTTAAATGTAGACATACAGCATGGTAACAGGCCCTTCCAGCCCACAAGCCCGTGCTTTCCAAATACACCAATTAACCTATAAGCCCCGTATGTTTTTGAAGGATGAGAGGACATCAGAGTACCCACAGGAAACCCATGGGGAAAGCATACAAACTTCTTACAGCAACTGCCAGATTCGAACCCCGGTCCCCAGCTCTGTAATAGCGATGTGCCAATCGCTACGCTAACTGTGCTGCCCGGTTATGGATACGGAGGACAAGCACACGTGGAGAGATGGCTTATTTCCATCTATTATCCTGAGAGCAGCACAGAGAGGAAGGGAATACAACCTCACAGAGGGATCATCAAATCGTATGGTTTGTTTCTGATACTTTGGTTGATCCTTGCTTCAATGATATGTGTTCCAATGGATCCATAATTAACAACAGAGGTTTGGAAACAAAGTAATTAAGTTTGGTGGGTTCCTCTTTATTTTTCAGCATGTGTGGGAGATACACATCTTTGGGAGGTCAACAGATTTTTGATGGCACCATGAATTAATAAGAAGGATACTGTTCCTCAGACTGATTCACAATAAGCCCAGTGATCAATGAAAAATGAACAGTCTTTTCTCACTTATCCCATTGGTTAAACATGACAGACATGAATAGGAATGATGAAATCCCATTACCCATTTTTAGCTCCTTACCCGGTCAGCAACTCCTCCAGGTAAAATGGTCTTCACAACAACTCCAGTTGTTCTTCCACCTACTATTCCAAATCCTAAACCAGAGCCATCATTAACCAGCTCAATATTTTCAACAATCTGCCAATGGATCTGTTGGGGATAAAAGTATTTAACAATAATTATGCTTAAAAAACACCACTCCACACCATTATTTGCAATTCGTGAACCAGGTACAACAGAGGCAGAGAATCAGGGAGAATAGAATGGAGGCAAGTTGTGAGAAACTAGTCAACATTTCTGTTGCATTCTGAAGGTTACTGTTAATCCACAGCCAGAGAGAAAAATACTTAAGGTTCCAGCCATGGAATTCTTCCGTATATTCCGCTTATCATTATGGTGGCCACCAGTTTATCAGCCTTTATTGTATTAAGATTTGAGAAAGCAATATAGATATCTTGCTCCATTTGGCTAAGGTATCCAAGAAAATATTAATTTCAGAGATAAGTGAGAAATAAGGGGCAATGTTCCAAAGTAGAAGAAAGCATTAGTAACACAGTTAATGACAAAGAGAAGTATGTGATATATGTTCAAGATTTTGAGTGTGATACCATGATGAGGGGGGCGAAAAAGGCATTCTGAAAGGAGATAGGAATTCAAAATAACTGGTTTATCCATGCTTTAGGGAAGCTCAGTCAACCAGTGAGAATAATCAGTCTTTTAGGTTGACTTTTGCTCAACTACTCAGACCACACAGTTACAACTAGAATACAAGTGTAAAATAGAGCTTGATGTAACCAACGAAGAACAATGATCCAGTAATGGAGTCCTGGCTTGAAAAGTAGTCACTCATTAAGAAGTGGCATATTTCTTAGTGGCGAAGAGGTACAAGAAATTGTAGTGCACAAAGTTAAATTTCAGAGAGAAAACAATGGAAAAGATTCACTGAAAAATGGTATTAAAGGTGACAGAGAGATTATCAAAAGGACAATCAGAGGCACAAGAAAGATGAGCAATGCATAAAAGTGCTGGAATAACTCAACAGATCACACAGCAAAAATCTATAGAAAGTAAACAGAAACCAATGTTTGACAAGTTATAAGGAAAAAGCAGGCTGGTGCCTGAATAAAAAAGTGGGGAAGGGGTGAGGAGAAGGAGAGAGAGAGAGAGAGGGGAAGGGGTAGGGGGAGAAAGACAAAGCCAACAGGTCATAGGTGGATATGGGTGGAAGGGTAGAAAAGAAAAGAAGGCTGAGAAGTGACAGGGGAAGGAGGTAGCTGTTTGAATAGAGAAGTGAAGGGCGTAGGGAGCTGGAGGAAAGGAGATGGACCGATAGGGAAAGAAAAAGACAGGGGAGGTCAAATGAAAACTGGAGAAATTGACGTTAATGGTGTCCCGTTGGAGAGTATCCAGAGCGATATTTCATCTTGTTTCAAAAGAAAATTTCAGTTTCCATTAAACTCCTCCCCCAATAGATGTTAATGTCACTGGGGAGATAGACATTGAGGCAGGTCATACTGCTCTTCTTGGACACCAGGAAGATTGATACCCTTTTGAAGCAGGTGGGAACCTCTGACTGCAACAAATGTCTATGAACTCCCCGGCTGGTTGGTTGGCACAGATTTTCAGTACACTGCCAGATACATTGTCAAGACCTGATGCCTTGTGAGGGTTCACTCTTGAATGATGCTCTGACATCGGCCTCAGACAGATATCACATGGTCCTCAGCCTTTGCAGGGATTCTAGTATACATTGTTGAGTTCTCCTTCTCAAAGCAGGCAAAGAAGGAATGCTCACTTTCCCTTCCCTCTCCATTTGGACAGCTACCTCCTCCTCCTATCACTTCTCAGCTTTTTTTCCCCACTTCTGCCCTCCCACCCATATCCACCTATGATATCTTGACTTTTAGCCTGTACTCCTTCCCCTTTCTCCCTCCTCTCCTCCCCCATCTCTTTATTCAGGCACTTGCCTACTTTTTGATCATACCTTGATGAAGATAAAGGTTGATTACCCTTTACTTCCTCTAGATGCTGTGACCTGCTGAATTTCTCCAGCAATTTTGTATATTGCACTCCAATTACAGCATCTGCAGACATTACTGTTTAACTCCTTAGACATAATAAAGATGATTTTTTTTTAGTTATATAGTGTTAGTATGATACATTCTAGAGACTGAAGGATCTAAGAAGACAAAACTGAAAGCCTATATATTCACAAATTTATTTTCTTGATAAATAAGCTAAATGTTACAATTGCAGTATCAAATCACAAAATAGAGATACTGTGAACATTGAAATAAGTGTACAAAATAGGACATCTTTCTATTACATACTGAGCCACATCATATTATTAACTCCTAATTCCTTCCATATAGCTTAAAATCAGCAAAAGTGTAATACAGGTGGACAGTTGGGAGGAAATTCAAAAGCAACCATTCCAAAAGTAAGAACTGAATAAAAAAAACTTTCTAAATTACTGATTTATATTTTGTTAATATAAATATATACCTCCTTTATTTAGGCTCAGCAACAGAGAATGGGATCAGGTAGAAAGGTTTAAAGGGCAGATTTTGTAATCTTGGACTCTTGCCAATTTATTTTGTTTCATAGCACATAGAACACTGCAGCACAGCATAGGTCCTTCGGCCCTTGCTGTTGTGCCGACCCATATATTTCTTTTAAAAAAAATTGAACCCTCCCTTCCCCATAACCCTCTATTTTCCTTCCATCCATGTGCCTGTGTAAGAGTCTCTTAAATGCCCCTGATGTTTCAGCCTCCACCACCATCCCTGGCAAGGCATTCCAGGCACCCACAACTCTGTGTTAAAAAAAACACACCCCTGATGCCTCCCCTAAACTTCCCTCCCTTTACTTTGTGCACATGTCCTCTGGTGTTTGCTATTCCTGCCCTGGGAAACAGGCATTTGATGTCCACTATCTACACCTCTCATAATCTTGTAAATCTCTATCAAGTCTCCTCTCATCCTTCTATTTTTTTTTTGGCTTGGCTTCGCGGACAAAGATTTAAAAGCCCCAGCTCTGTTATCCTTACCTCATAAGACTTATTTTCCAATCCAGGCAATATCCTGGTAAATCTCCTCTGCATCCTCTCGATACCTTACACATCTTTCCTATAATGAAGTGACCAGATCAGAACACAATACTTTAAGTGTGGTCTCACCAGAGATTTGTAGAGTTGCAACACGACCTCTCTACTCTTGAATTAAATCCCCCTACTAATGAAGTTCAGTATCCCATAGGCCTTCTTAACTACCCTATCAACCTTTGTGGCGATCTTGAAGGATGCATGGATTTGGACCCCAAGCTCCCTCTGTTCATCCATACTCTTAACCGACCATTAACCCTGTACTCAGTCTTCAGCTTTGTCCTTCCAAAATGTATCACCTCATACTTATCCAGATTGAACTCCATCTGAACACTTATCTGCCCAATTCTGCATCCTGTCCATATCCTCTGGTAACCCTTGGCAACCTTCAGCTCCATCTAAAACTCCTCCAACCTTCTATCATCTGCAAACTTACTGATCCATCCTTCTATCTCTTCATCCAGTCAATTATAAAAATTATAGAGCAGGGTTCCAGGACAGATCCTCCACTACTCACTGACCTCCAAACAGAATACTTTCCTTTCACTACTATTCTCCACTTTCTACCTGCATGCCAATTTTTTTATCCATATAGCCAAAGATTCATGGATCCCATGCCTTGTCCCCCATGAGACTCTCATGGGAGCCCTTGTCAAATGGTTTGCTAAAATCTATATAGACCATATATCCCACCCTACCTTCATCAAACACTTCTGTTACCTCCTCAAAAAACCCAATTAGACTCATGAGGCACAACCTTCCCTTCACAAAGCCATGCTGTCTATCCTTGAGTACACTGCATTTCTCCAAATCATCATAGATCCTATCTTTAAGAATTCTCTCCAATAGTTTGCACACCACTGACAATAGACTCATTGGTTTACAACTCCCAGGATTCTCCTCATCACTTTTTTTTTAAACAAAGGGACTAGATATGCCCTCCGGCACTTCTGTTGTGGCCAAAGAGGACTCAAAGATCATAGCTACTGCTCCAGTTTTCTGTCCCTCACTTTCCTCAGCAACCTGGGGTATCTTGCATCTGGAACCAGGGACTTATTTACCTTGATGTTTTTAAGAAGATCCAACACTTGCTCTTCCTTAATCTCCTGTATGGGCCCAGAGGACCCCAAAACCCAGAAGCAATAGAAATTCACCAAGATAAATGGTTACTTAAACAAAAGTAGCTTTATAAACATTAAAAAAGGATCAAATTTTAACTTATTACCATCAACTTAACCCCCTTCAAAGTCTAAGCGCACGTATATGTAACGTGTATAAGTTCAGAAAAGTTCTTTGATTCACAGTCCAATCTCACTCCCCTCTCCAAGTTCACTAGTATCAGGCAATTCTTATACTGTGCACAGAATTTAACATTTATGAATTTTCACTAGGCTCTGGTGGAAACAGTTAAATGGTTAACACTCAGGAAGCTTCATGTTGGTTTTCAGAGAGATATTCATTGGACACACACAAACTGACTTACTTCCATCAGTACTTCATCATCTTGCCAAAGAAACTTGCCCCATCAGGGTTTTCCAAATGATAACCTCTTGATCAGATCACTATACAGTTCCTTTGGTTTCCCTTATTTCAGGTGAAACACTCTAGCCAACCATTTCCTCTTGTAAGGACCACAAGGGTTTTCAACAGGCTGAACATAGAACTCACAAACCATCTTCAAAATGAGGTTTAAACAAGCTACCAACTTGTTGTGCTGCAGCCTCCAAAAGCCACTGTAGAAAACTCTCTCTCTCTCTCCAAAGAATCATATCTTCTTCTTTCTCTCTGCTTGTAAAAACCAGAATTTCTCTTAAAACAGCAAACTGCCACCAAACAGATTGCTGACTCCAAAATCAATCCCTGAAAGATCTTATCAGTTCCCTGAGATGGGCACTTCTTTTATCACCTCCTTGTGAAAACCTTCAGCAAAGCAGTTTCCATTGTCTTTACAAAGTATCTGGTTTGAGCAGAGCTCTTGCATTTTAAATGAGATCTATTTGTGAAGTGTTTGTTTCCTACACTAAAACCCCCACAAACTATCTCTTCCAAAAACACATCTATACATAATATATGATATAATCTGTCACACTCCACATTGTCCAGCACACAAGCCTGTTCTATTCCAACCTCACACTAATCAAGGTCCTTTTCTCTTGTGAATACTAAAGCAAAGTACTTATTTAGGACCTCCCCAACCTCCTCTGCCTCCAGGCATAAGTTGACTCCTTTATCCATTAGTGGCCCCACTTTCATTCCTGTCATCCTTTTCTATTCTTAACATATGCATAGAATGCCTTAGAATTCTCCTTAATCCTATATTCCAAGGCCTTCTCATGCTCCCTTTGAGCTCTCCCAAGTCCTTTCTTAAGCTCCTTCCTGGCTACCATATACTTCTCATGAACCGTTCCTGTTTCCTGCTTCCTATATCTAATATCTGCTTCCTTCTTCTTCTTGACTGGCTGCCTCACCTGCTTCGTCAACCACCGTTTTCTTTTCTAATCATCTTATTCCTGTCTCAGTGGGACAAACCTATCCTGAACCCAACACATGTGGTCCCAAAACTTCGTCCACGGTAGTTCTGTGCTTTCACCCTTGAACATGTTTCCAATTTACTTTCGTTCGTTCCTGCTTCATCCCATCATAATTAGTCCTTCCCCAATTAAATACTTTCCCATTTTTGACTGCTTTTATCCTTATCCATAGCTATGCTAAAGCTCAGGGAGTTGTAGTCACTCTCACCAAAATGCTTCCCCACCGAAAGGTCTGCCACCTGACCACAATAACAATATAGCAAAACAAATTGCTTAATCCTTTAGAGAGAAATAAACATTTGTCTCATTGAAAACATATTAGATCTACAAAATTTACACACATTGAATGAGATGTGAATGAAGAACAATTGACAAAAATCAATTGCAACAGCTATATGTCTACAAGCACTAATAACACTACCAATAATTACAATAAAGCAACAAAAAAAATCGATAAAATTATGCTTTATCAAATACATTTCATAAAGAAGATCACAACTTTATAATCACTGAATCAAAGTAGGACATTCAGCCATTTGAGGCAGGCCAGGTCACGACAAAAGCAGTCAAGACAATATAAAAACAATGGAGAATCATAAAAATGAAGATCCTCGAATCTTAAATGAACAATGAGATGCTGGAGGAATTTAGTAGGTCAGGCAGCATCTATGGGTAGAAATGGACAGTCAATGTTTCAGGTTGGGACCTTTTATTGAGTCTTGATACTTACTGTAGAAGAATGTGCCGAGAGTGTACTTGCATCTGATGGAGTACGTGAAATCACTGGACTTGATAAATGTGAAATGGATCCCCTGGCAATCACCAACTGCACCTGATCAGTGGCTTTCTGCAGGATGCCAATAGCTTGTTGATGGGTGACCCTCTGGTCTAGAGGCTGTCTATTGATAGCAAGGATTTGGTCTGCTTCCTTTAGTTTGCCATCCCTATCAATAGAACACGAAAAAATAATACTTTATTTTGGTCATTTTACTTTGTGATTTTTTTTTTGTCTCCTGATTTTACAATTTCACTAATTATTTTAATAACGTCAAAGAAAAAGTGGAATGAAAATCGAATGGCTTCTGTAGATCATGTACTCAAATGACAATGTAACCTGCCAATGAGACAAAATAAGTTGCCCTGTTCATCATGAACTCCAAGTTTGTAATTATCAACTGCAAAGTTTGGGAGAAGAAGAATAACTGCCAGTTTCTTGCCAGGTTTTTTTTAGGGTGGGGGAGGGTGGTGTCAAGGAAACAATTAAAAACTCGCATACATATCAAACCAAAACAAATGTACTATTTAATACTCTTTCCATTTCCACAGTCACTGACCAGAGCTGAATTTAAATAGCTGCGCTGTCAGTGTTAATAGACTAGTATCACATGTTCTAAATGCACCAATCATTTCTAAAACTCAAATGCAACTGAATTACTAACCTTCTGTAGTTTTTCTTCCAATTATGGGAATAATGATTTTCCCCCCATTACTAGCATAGTATTTTGCAAAAAAGCATAGATATTTAAATCCCAAGCTAAATTATGCACTCTTGCTCCCAATTTTTTTCTATCACTAGTCAACAAATGCACAATCTAGAAGCACTGTTCCAAGATGCAACTTGTGGGTAAAACCTAACTTGGTCATATTTAGCAACTTCCACTGGTTAATTTGATGATGCTCCTATTTGTCAAATGCATTATATAATCCAATTGTATCATTTACTTGAAAGGGAACTGAATCCAGGGCTCTCTATATGGCTTCCTCTACATTGGGAATACTGGATGTAGACTAGGATATTGTTTCATTATCACTTGCGCTTGGTCTGCTGCAACAGTAAGGATCTCTGTGTGGCCAACAATATTAAATTTCACACACGAGTGTCACACTGACATGTCTGTCCATGGACTCAGGACTGCCAAATTGAGGTCACCCATAAATTGGAGGAATAATACCTTGTATTTCACCTCAGCAGTCTCTATCCAGACAGCATCAATATCCATTTCTGTTCTCTCCATTTCTGTTAACCCCCTCCCCCCAGTCTCTCTTTCCCAATCCCTCTGTCTCCTTTCCTCCAGCTCCCAACCTCTACTCCTCCTTCTCTTATGTGAGAACTACCTTTGGCCCTCTTCCCCCTATCACATCCCAGCTCTTCTACCCTCCCACCTGTATCCATCTATTCACCTGTCAGCCTGTGCTACTGTCCCTTCACCTTCCTCCTTCATCTCCTGTTCCCACCACCTTTGTTTAATCCATCCACCTGCTTTTTCCACCTTCCCAAGGAAAGGCTCAGGCCCAAAATGTTCACTGCCTTTTATTTCCTCTGATGCTGCCACATCCTGCTGAGTTTCACCAACACTTTTGTGAATTGCACTAGACTCCAGTATCCACACATTTTATTATTTAAATCAAAATAAAATACAACTTATCAAATAGTTTTCTCATTCTTATTGCTAGAAAAGAGCATCAAAATTAATCAAGGAACCTGTTACAGTCCAAGTATTCTTAAGTAAGCAGTTTTTGGCAGCTCTACGAATTTAACAAGCAAATAAATACTTTGAAAAGTCCTGGTACACTCGATTGATTGAACAAGAAATATAAAGAGCCAATATCACTCACCAGCATCTGACTTTGCAATAAAAGTGGCAATGTGCACCATTCAGTAGAATTTTATCAAACCTCTTGAACTAGCCAGTCTCTCCCTCTAGTCCCATCAGTGTGTAGAAGACCTGCACCCAGCCCCATATTGTTTTAACTGACAATACTAATGCTTTTTCTTTCCATGGAGTTTTGAGGAATGTAGAAATAAAAACCATTTTGATTAAATTACTTTGTTTTGGTCTGGAAGTCCTTAAATATATATTTCTCTGAATATTGCCATTTAGTCTGCAACTTAAAAATCCTGCCTCAGCAGTATCTGGAGTAATGGTGGGAAGTTTTTATAGTAGGTGGTTTGTGAAAACAAATTTTACTGATATAATCAAATAGTAATGATGTTAAGTTGTAAATGTGAAAAAAAACAGAAATTCTCAAGAAAAGTTCCCCATCAAAACAAGAAAAGGGCTCAAGAGTATCAGCTCTGCCCTCAGTATGGGTTTGTGGCCAGGTTTTCCATGGTGAGTCAAGGAGACATGAGCAGCATGTGAGTAAAAAAAAGTTGAGAACCACAGATCAAGGGTATTAGCTGTTCAAAAAAAAGGGAGTTCAACTGAATGGCAATGCAAAGCAATGAATTAACACACACAATTGATCAATAAATTAGCTGTCTTCAGCATTGGAATCAGTCAGTGTGGTGAATTTTACTGCACTATCTCCACATAGAACATTGCAGCACAGAAACAGACCCTTCAAGTGTGGGCTGACTATTTTGCTGCCCAACCCATATCACTCCAAACTCCTCCCACTCTTAAATGTTAAAATTGAGACCGTATTTACCACTTGAGCTGGCAGCTCATTCAAAACTCCCATTACTCTCTGTGTGAAGAAATTCCCCCTTATGTTCCTCAAACACTTCCACTTTCACCCTTAACCTATGTCCTCTGGTTTGTTTCTCACATATTCTCAGTAGAAAAAAGCCTACCTACATTTACTCTGTCTATTCTCCTCATAATTTTAAATATCTCTATCAAATCTCCTCTCATTCATCTACGCTCCAAGGAAATAAATGTCCTAACCTGTTTAACCTTTCCCTGCAACCTAGTTCATGAAGTTCCTGCAACATCCTAATAAATCTTCTCTGTCCTTTTTCTACTTATTGACATCTTTCCTGTAGTTAGGTGACAAAAAAAATGGCGCACAATACTTTAGCCTCACCCATGCCTTATACAACTTTAACATAACATCCCAACTCCTCTTCTCAATACTTTGATTTATGAAGGCCAATATACCAAAATCTCCCTTTACAACCCTATCAACTTTTTGCGTCATGTTCAGGGAACTATGTACCTGTATTCCCAAATCCCTCTGTTCGACTGGAATCCCTAGTGCCCTACCATTTGCCATTTATGGTCTTTCTTGGTTTGTCCTGCTTTGGGTCCAGAGGACTCCAAAGCCCAGCAGCAATAGAAATTCACCAAGACAATAGCTACTTCAACAAAAGTTACTTTTAATTATCTTTAAACATGAAAACACAATCAAACTTAATGTAACCTAACTTAACCCCCTTCTAATTATTTGCGCACATGTATATGATGTGTATATAAGTTCAGAAAAGTTCTTTGATTCACAGTCCAATCACTGACATCAGCAATTCATACACTGTACATGAAATTTAACCTTTATTAATCTTCACCAGGCTTTGGTGCTTGAAAGGTAAATGGGTACTGCTCAGGAAGTACTGCTCAGGAAGGTTCTTGTTAGTTTTCAGAGAAAAATTTGTTGCTTGTTAGACACAAACTGATTCCTTCCAATCAACTACTTCAGTGTCTTACCGAAGAAACTTGCCCCATCAGAACTTTCCAGATGATAAGCTCTTTCTTTCAGGTCACCAGAGTTACTTTTTTGTTTCTGTTATTTCAAATGAAACATTATACAGCCAGCCATCTCCTCTTGTATGGACCACAAGGGCTTTGAACAAGCTGAACTAAGAACTCACAACCCACCTTCAAAATGGGGTTTTTCCACAAGCTTGACAGCTTATCAAGTTCCAGTCCCGGCTGCTGCTGTAGAACTGAATTCTCTCTCTCTCTCTCTGTTGTAACCGTAGCCAAAATGTTATATGAGGAACTGAATGCCCACTCTTGGTTACCCAGAGTAATGAAACGACAGACACAGAGGTTTCCCTTAACACTACGAGATCTCCAGAGATCAACTAATATACAAAATGGCGTAAACTATTTATATTTACTCAAAGCTTGTGACTTCAAGTCACACGGCAATCTCTTGAGTCCTAGACTCCCTAGCACCACCTCCTTTGAATTGTTACTCATATGAGTGTAGACTTGGGTCCACTTGGAAGGGCTTTACTGGTTTGCGAAGTTCGTACAGGTCCCTGTGGTGCAACGGGTAAAATCTTGTTTTCCTGTTATAGTTGTTCTTGGTTGGTCACTGGTTTCTTCAGTTCAAAAGTTTCCAAGTTGAGTTGCACAGATGTCTCAGGAGATTACATTCGGTTGGTCGCAACTGGTTGGCATCTCTAGTCCATCTGTCCGGTCCAACCTGCACCTGATAGAGAACCTTCCCGCTCTTCCTCAGGATTCTCCCCTACTGCCACTCACCGAACTTCACTCTGTTGTCCATCCTGAAACGTTCTTTGTTTTGATCCATGCCAAGTAGTTAAACTGTCTTTCCATATACAAATCTCTGCGTCCAGGTTCTGACTTTTGTGGGAAAATAACGTAAATGGTGCTCTAATTTTCCTACCGAAGATGTTTTCCGCAGGCGAAGAGCCACCAGGATTTTGTGGGTTTGGAGTGATCCTGTAATTTAACAAGAATGTCTAAGATCTCCTCCGATGGACCTTCCCCCTTGACTTTGTTTAGAGCCCATTTGAATGTATCCACAAGCATTCTACCTGACCACTGGACTGCAGATGGTATGGAGGTGAGCGAATATGGGTGATGCCATATTGTTTGCAGAATAAATCAAATTCAGCTGCCATGAATTGCATCCCATTGTCCGAAACTAATGTTGCAGGAGCACCAAAATAATTGAACATGGACTTGAGTTCCATAACTGTACCCGATGCATTCGGTCGGGTTACATTGATGATCTCCAGCCATTTGGAGATCATAATCCACTACGATTAGATAGTACTCCCCATTAATTGGTCCTGCGTAGTCTACATGTAGAGAATTCCATGGACGCTTGGTTGTGGCCAGGAACGTAAATTCGTCTTGACAGGGAATTTCGCAGCCGAGGCTGCGACCAGATTGTTCAATCTGGTCATCCGTCAGAGGCCAATAAACATAGCTACGTGCAAGGGCTTTTCCACGATTTATTCTGGGATGTCCCCTGTGATTTAGGAGATTTAGGATTGCTGATTGCAGAGTTTGTGGTATCACAGTCCTTTCTGCAAACAAAAGTCAGCCATTAGAGATTGTTAATGATCCTTGTCTTTTAAAAAATGGTAGAATTTCCATTCTTGAAAAAGTTTTTAGCCACCCTGTACGATGGTAACGTATTATCTCTTGAAGAATGTCATCTTCGCTTGTTGCTTATCTGACTCTTTCTGCTGTAACAGACAGTGAGTTAATAACATCTTTAAATACTTGGGTGACTTCTGCCTCTATCGAGAGTTCTGCGACAAGAATATCTTCCGGCTCTGTTTCTTGTTCACTAATGAGTCGTGACAATGCATCAGCTTATCCGATACTTGTAGTCGGCAAGTACTTAATTTTAAAATTATACCCAAGAAGCATGGTTGCCCATCTTTGCAGTCGGTTTGCCGTGTAAATTGGAATTCCTTTCTTTGCACCAAATACTGCTAATAGCGGCTTGTGATCTGTCAGAAGAGTGAATTGCCGTCCATAGAGCATTTTATGGAATTTCTTCACCGCAAAAACAATTGCTAGAGCCTCCTTTTCGATTTGTCCATAGTTATGCTCCGCAGCAGTTAGAGACTGCGCTGCGTGTGCTATGGCTTTTTGCTTCCCATCTGGGAATATATGTGAAATGACTGCACCCACCCCAGACTGTGATGCATCTGAAGCTACAACAATCTCCAAGTTTGGATTGTAGTGCGTCAAAAGAAGGTTCGATTTTAACATTGTCTTAACTCGATTAAATGACTCTTGACATTTTGAAGCCCAATTCCATTTGCTACCCTGTGTAAGAAGCTTGTTGAGTGGATCACTTAGTTTATGCATCTCCGACAGGAATGAACTATACTGACTTATAAGACCCAAAAATGAACGTAGCGTGATCACATCTGTGGGTAAAGGCATATGCCTGATAGCATCCGTTTTTTGTGGATCTGGACGCCGTCCATCTCCGTCAATAATTAAACCCAGATATTTCACTGATTTCATAAAAAATACGCATTTTTCTGGATGCACTCGAAACCAATAGTCTCTGATGCGGGACAAAATGCAATCAAGACGATCAAACAATTCGCGAGCATGTGCTCCCATGACCAGGATATCATCTAGGTACACTGCAACTCCCGGAACACCATTCAGCATTGTTTCTGTGATCTGTTGAAAGATAGCTAGAGCAGTCTTCTCTCCAAATGGTAGATGGGTGTATCTGAACAGTTCTTGAATCATGTTGAGGGTCAGCAATTCTCCGGATTCAGCATCAACCTCCACCCGTAGATATGCTTCTGCTAAGTCGATCTTTGCAAAGCATTTTCCTCCATTCAGTTTCGCGAAAAAGTCATCAGGCAATGGCAATGTGTGTTGATGGTCATCCAATGCTACATTCAAACCAGTTGAAAATTCAGCACACAGATGTATGGATCCATTAATTTCTTCACCACCATGATAGGTGCAGCCCATGATGAGTAGTTGATCTGTTCAATCACTCCTTCATGTTGCAGCCATTCCAATTCATGTTCCACTTCTTGCAGTGCTACGTATGAAACAGGCCGTTTCATCTTGAAAGTCGGTTTCACATTTGACAAAAGACAGAAATTTGCCTTTGTTTTAGTGTACTGTCCGAGGCCTTTGGAAAATACCTGTGCATGGCGTTGCTTCAACTGTATCAGCTGTATTTGCTGCTGTTGGGGTATGTGCCACTTCCAACTTTTGACAAGTATCATTGAGTGGGACGGTCAAGTAGATTCAACTTTCGATCCAGTCAAGGCCCATGAGGTTAGGACATTTTACCAAATATCATGATCCATTCCCTTCTGCACCGTTTAAGCTGATGGAACAGTCAACTGAACCTAACAACTCCAGGATCCCCCCAGAAGCATTCCGTGCCGTGTTTTCAGTTGGAGTCACCTCTGCCTAACCAATCTGTTTCCATGTTTTCTTTGATATTAGGGTTATATTAGACCCTGTATCAATATGCAGCCTCACTGGAATGCCGTTAGTGTGCACCTTCGCGTATTTCCTGCATTTGGCAGTTGCCACCTTAAAAGTCGCTTCGATTGGTTTCACTTTTGTGTGTAAAGCTAACTTAATGGGTGTATTCTCTCTGCAGCATTCTGGTTTATGTCCTCGACGCTTGCATTTACTGCATCGGTGCCGTCTGTATGGGCAGTCACGAGCGTAATGCCACTCTTCGCAGTTCTAACAGGCGCTGGGTGGTTTACACTTTTATTTGGTCTAGCGGGATCTGCTGACTTGACTGTCTGTACACTGCTTGGAGATGCACCACTTCCACCATTTTGCTGTCGTGTTTCATTTAATTAAGCGTTGACATTCGGCGATTAATTTTCGAAAGGTCATGTCAAATTCCTGTTCAATCTTCTCCAGCAACCGCGTTCTGAGGTCTAGATCTTGGTGTGACTGCATTCCTGCTACAAAGACTAGACACTTGAACTGGTCTTCAGTCAGCGTAGACAGGTTAAAACACTCGCACTGTCGATTTACCCTACTCACGTATGCCACAAAATCTTCAGTATCTCTCTTAGTCATTCTTAAACACTGATACTGAATCTTGAACAGTGATATTTGTTCAACATTACCTCAAGTGTTTCCCTGAAACTGAGCTCCTGGGGAAGTTTTGGCAGAATGAAGTTAATGTAGCTCTCGAGTGCCTAATTTCCTCAACAACAGCCTAATCTTCCACGCCTGCCTCACTGAACTTGGAAAAGTCTACTGAAAACAAGTCTTCATACTTTCTATACCAAGTTTCAAAAGTGCATGACTCCGAGTCATAATTAAACTCAGTGATAGAGTTCATTAATGCATCTGCAGAATGTTTGAAGTGCAGGCTCACCTTCCTCAACGGTTAAAGCTCCCACGAATATTTTTGCTGCCAGCTGGTCCATTAATTTTGATTGCATGAGCTCAAAACTCTCTTGTTGCTGTTTTAGGTTGGCCTTGTCCTGTTACATTGTTACTGACATGGTTGTTAAATTCAATTCTCAAAGGTCCTCGGCACCAAGATATGTTGTAACCGTGGCCAGAAATGTTATATGAGGAACTGAACTCCCACTCTTGGTTACCCAGAGTAACGAAAACACAGACACAAGAGGTTTTCCTTAACACCGTGCTCTTTATTACAAGATCTCCAGACATCGACTAACATACAAAATAGTGTAAACTACTTATAATATTTACACAAAGCTTGTGACTTAAAGTCACAAGGCAATCTCGACAGACCTGGACTCCCTAGCGCTCTCGCTCAGAGAACACCACATGATCCTCTCAGAACAGCTCTCTGCACTCAGACAGACTGCAGCACCGGACTCAATCTTCAAGTCCATTCATCTGTTGCTTTCCTAAACAATAATCCAGTACTCCACAGCATGAACAATTAGCACCTACTTGTGAAGTCCTTATAGGGATTCTTCAAAGTTTTTGCAAAGGCACTAGGAGCCTGGACTGTCTGGCTTGAGCCAACCTCTTGCGTGTTAAATGAGATCTGTTTCGAAATGCTTGTATCTGTGGGTGACCTAACTAAAAACCCCACAATTAATCTTCCAAAAGCATATCTATATACAGTATAAAATATAACGTAATCCATCACAGTCCTTCCAAACTGCAAAATCTCACACTTGTCTATATTAAGTCCCATCTGTGCCATTTTTCAACCCATTTTTCCAGCTGGTCCAGATCCCTCTTGTAAACTTTGAAAACCTTCTTCCCCGTCCACACCACCTCCAATCATTCTTTTGATAATACTCATGGTTTTTACAAAGTTTCAGGAAAAAATGTGAAATGTATTACCACAGTTAATATAAATTGGTGGCGTGGAGTGAGGGTTAATGACTGGTACCCATCCAATAATCACTTCATCCATTGCCATTGGAACATCAGCTATACACATCCTGTATCACAAATTAGATTTGAAGTATTTTAGATTATTCTTGTTTGAATAAGCAAATGCTGCTGGTTTCTAAAAATTATTTCACACACATCACTAGCTTTTAAATGAGTGACTCTGCACATCTGTTCTCCATCACTCCAAAATCCCTGACTGAAACAGAGACCTTATTCACTCCCAGACACTCAATGGACCTCCTGACTTCATCTACTATCAGCTATCTATCATCCTGTTTCTCTCTGATACTGCCAACTCTTGTAGTCTTCTTTTTCTGCAGTCCCCTCTATTACCCTCTTCCTGCTCTACAGTAAATAGGATTCTTCCCTTGCAAAGTGAACAGCTGCAGAGACAATGCAACAAATTATGTGATTCCTGCATTTGCCATGTTGGACAGACAAACATTTACCTCACAAATGAACTTACATTCTGCAAGTGGATGTAGGGAAAGGCTATGATGAAAAATCTGCAAGAATAATCCACTGTTTCATAAATGAGAGTACTAAACAGAAAAGAGATTGGTAAGATTACTCATCAGCAGGCAAGCTGGGTGAGAAAGTCACTGAAAAGAAAGGAGCTGGTGATGGGCGTCAACATTGCAAGGATACTGGCTCACGTAAGAGGCAATCACGTCTGGGGTGGTTGCTGTGAAGTAATAGAGGAATACAGTGGCAGCCAAAAACAGAAAAATTAGAACAGGGATATTCAGGATTAGAATGGATTTATTCTGATCAGGGTAATCGTAATATATGGTACAGAGAATGACTTCTTGCCAGGGTTTATTTATTTAGACATATAGCACGATAACAGGCCATTTTGGCCCACGAGTACATGCCACCTAATTGTAACCCCAACCTACACGCCTGGTATGTTTTTACTTCAGCGCCTGCTCCACTTTGCAGCCGCAAAACAGTATTGGGGATTTTGATATGCTATGATGCTAAATGCTCAGCCAAACCTTGGATTTTTTCCCTAATTTTTCCAGGAGACACATCTTGTCTTATTGCCCCATGAAAACAATTTTTTTACCACCCTCTTCATGCAAGAACATAGTACTCCAATTACCCTATCATCTGACATTGAACAAGTGTTAGATAACAAATACCTCACATCAATTGTGTCTGGGCAACAGTTGAAAGAATAGCTGAGAACAATTTCACAGAGGACGTGAAGATTTATGGTTGATTGATCTTACAATCCTGCTGCAAAGGATCTTCCACTGCAACAAGAGGGTCTACAGACTGAGTATAGCAGATACTTTTAAATACTGATCTACAAGGTTGAGCACAAATTCAAATTGATATCAATGACACCAAGGAACTCAATGCCATCCACTTCTATCCAACATAGAAAAGTGGCAGGAAACGACCTCAGATAAATGCAAAGATTGGATCACCAAATTCCTGATTCCAAGCTTTAAGTATTTACATCTTCTGACATATTAACATAAGAAGTCACTTATTCCATACATATTTTAAGAGAATAGTCACAAAAGATTCAACATCAATGATTTGAATGCGGTTGGCAATGTGATCCATAAACACCATCTAACAGTATCACCACTAAAATAAATCACAAAGAGCAAAAGCACTGAAAAATTTTAATTTATATTCCAAGGCAAAACTAAAACTTTCCTACTTTACAGAAATAGCCATGCATGGATGCCTCACAAAATGATGCCAAACAAGACATCAGTTCATTCCTTAAAAAAAATCAATCAACAATGAATAAGGCCTACTGGACCCAATCCCATGGTAAATGCAAGGCTGGGAGCAGAGCAGGTGTATATCCTCATCTGAATACTCATTGGAATTCATTAGTGTAGCTTTATTTTAATTTTAAACCTTCTTTCTGTTCCCTTGGATTACTGTTCCACACTTTTTTTTCTTTAGGAATTTTAATTGTCCTATCATTAACTGATCAAATCTGAACAGATTTTGGGTCCTGAATGACTTAATTTTGTCTATTAAAACAATGGAAGTGCTTCAGAAGAAACATGAATGACCTAGAAAAGAGCTATAAGAAATAAACTGAAATTAAATGTATTCCATATATGATCAGGAAGACTACTAATAAAAAGAAGCTTTAAGTATTTACATCTTCTGATATATTAACATAAGAAGTCACTTATTCCATACATATTTTAAGAGAATAGTCACAGATTCTGATCTAGGAAATCACATAGCTTGTGTGTGTGTTTTTTAAGCACAAATAAGACATTTAATTGAAAATAAATCACAAAACATTTAACATTGAAGACAAGGCCATGAAAATTCTTACCTTGCAGATACACTGCCCTCTTGTATTTCCTGGACAAAAATTCCCAGTTCTCCTTTGTGGTCACTTTTAAGTCCTACTACACTGAATCCTAAACCACCACAGGGAGGCTTCACCAGATTTATGTACTCAATTGGTCGACCCTGATGAAAGATATTCTGGTCATTGCTAATAAAAACAACTTCTTTGCTACATTGCAATTTACATCCAATCAGAAATTCTACAAATGGAGTTCATACACTCCTATTTTGCAAATGGTAAAACCAAGGGACTTGGGACATATTCAGATCAAGCTCAAGTGTCAAGGACATGAACTGACATATGGTAGGAGAGTAATCTCCCAAAATTTTAGCAATATCTAATACATTTTTAAAAAGTTAATTTGTGGTACAATGTTGCTTCTACACAAAGGGCAGCATGGTTTGCATAGCAGTTAGTGCAATGCTATTATAGCACCAGCGACTGGATTCAAATCCGGTGCTGTCTCTAAGGAGTTTGTACATTCTCCCCATGTCCATAAGGCTTCCTCCGTGTGCACCAGTTTCCTTCCACATTCCAAAAACATACGGGGTGAGTAAGTTAATTGGTCAATGGGTGTATTTGGACAGCAGGGTTTGTAGGCCAGAAAGGCCTATTACTATTCTGCATCTCTAAATTAAAAATTAAATTTAAAAGTATGTTTACTCAGTTCATAGAAGCGATAAGTATGAAAATTATCTTTGAAATTAATTTAAACCATGCAAGAAATAGGCTTCCAATTGTTTAACAGCCACATGAAATAAGATATGACATCCTCTTACATGAGACATTTTTCTTAAAATCTGCTCAAACTCTTCATTGGACCGCCTTTCATTGACATAAGGAGAGGCAGGCTGCAATGGAAGTTCTTGTTCAATTTCTTTATTTCCATTCTGTTGAGCAATCATGTACGATTCATTCAGTGGTGAAGAAGCCAAAATGGCAGGTAACCCTGTTGCTTGAGAAAGCTCAACATTTGAACGTATAGAAGGTGGCGTGATGTTCACCTATTTAAAAAGGTACATATGTCAGAGAAGTAAATGCACCGACAAATAACCAAACATATAGGGAAATCTTAGCAAAACAATAAGTTGTCATTTAGAATCTACATCCAAGCTTTTCTCTTTCCAGATCCTTACTAATCTGGTGTTTAGTTTTATAGAAGTGAGTGCTTTAAGTAAATGCTGCACATCTAAAATGAATAGATATGGCAGCAAAAATTGACAGATTATAGATTAGCACTGGAGTAATTCACGTAAAACACACACTCAAAAATCCCACTGCACCCTGGAGCAATGTACCAAAACAAAATAAAATGTCCCTCAAAGTTGTAAGATTTAACATGTGGATGAATGATACCAAAATCGACCATTTCTTTAACCCTCCAGAATCAAACTGATTTCGTTTTTGTTAAATGTTAATATAGGTTCCTGACATGGGGAAGTAGTTGGTGGCTCAATAGCTATTTGCCATTCACTTCTCCAATCAAAGCAAGCAGCTTTATGAATAAAAATTGGTACTTGCATTAAAACTATAACAGATAGCAGGTGTGTTAAGTTAGTACTTTATAACAGCCTATTATGTGTTCAATGGAGTAAGGCAATAATTACTAGTGGTACAAACTCATTTCAAAATATATTCAGCAACGCAACATAAGAAATGTATTATTTTTAACATATTAATGAACAAGAAACAAGCAGTCAGAAATTGGAGCAATATGGATCCTAAGGTCATAAATTGTTCAGGAATTGTGCCTTTGGATTGCAAAATGGCAAGTGCTACTTCTCACTGAAGGAGGGCGTTAATGAAAAATAACTGCATCAGAATGCATTGCACAAAAATCTAAAATGTTTCTTGAAAATGTGCTTGAAGATGCCTCAAGTATCTATGTTTAACTGTAAAGCTTAACATCAGTCAAGGAGAACATTCCAGCAGATACTCCATGACTAAACAATCAAGTTTCTATCACATGCAGTATAATCTGGTTTCTATTATATCCAATACAATACAATTTCTGGACCCCTACTTCTAAGCTAATTTCTAGTATACCATATTCAATAGTTAGCTATAAGTTTGAGTCCTGTGATGCCTTTACTCACTTGCTGTTGAGCATTTTGTTAGTTTGAACTTTTTTGTTGTTTTCAAGGTAAAATTGAATAGAAAGGAAATTGAAGTGAGAGAAATTCCCAGTTCTCCTTTGTGGTTACTACTACACTGAATCCTAAACCACCACAGGGAGGCTTCACCAGATTTATGTACTCAATTGGTCGACCCTGATGAAAGATATTCTGCTCATAAAAACAACTTCTTTGCTACATTGAAGGTAACTTAATGCACAGATCCCTGAGTCAGGGAAATCAGAAAGATGAATTTAGAATCAGTCTGGTCATTTAGATGGAATCAGAATCAGGATTTATTGTCCTGAAATTTGGAGTTCTACTGCACCATCATAGTGTACCCGTCAATATTATGACCATCTTAATGATAATGACGAGAAAACGTCTTATTGCACATATTAAAACTGATATGTCACGTTTCCTGATGATGCTCCTGAGGGTTACACCAGATGAAAAATAGGTGGGGCCAAGAATAGAGCCTTTGCATCTTTGTGCATTTCTGGTTGTGCCTAAGGAAAAAGAAGTCAACATCCTCTATGATTTTCTTGACAGAGATGATTAGGATCCAGATTGCAAGATCCTGCTAATGTAAGGAGGCATTGAAGGAAGGCGGTATGATAGGCTATGTCAAAGACTGCAGACAGGTCAACAAGGAGTTGAAGAAACAGATTAACTTGATCAAAAATAGAATAGGATGGCCAGTAGTGATTGATAATGCTATTCTGCTACTCTGGCAGAGCCAAACATCTGACTGGAATATTCCAACAAGGAGAGTGAACATGAATTTACTCTCAAGAACCTTGGAGGTAAAAAAAAAAAGGCAGTTTTTAAGGATTAAAAAAAATCAAGATGGATAATCCACCACACCTGTGGGAGAACCATTGATAATATAAAAGCAAAGAGCCAACAGTTCAGTGAGAATCAACCAAAGAAATCGAGGGGAAAGTCTCATGAATATAATGTCTGGAATAGGCATAAACAAGTAAAGAGATGAAATTTTGAGTTCTAAGTTGGAGGGTGGAAAGAATTTCAGAAAATTGGGATAGATGAATAGAGTGTGGAAGTAAAGGCAGCTGCTTGGATGGTCTCAATTTTTGTAGCAAGGAAGTGCCAGAGCTCCTCCTCACAATTGTTTTAAGTGATGTAGTGGAGATAGAAGAGAGGTTTGAAGACAATCAAGAAACGAAGCTTGAGCTGACCATTTCATTTCTGGACCCTTCTGGTTGGAATAATGAACAAAGGTGTTAGGAGTTAACAACAGTGCTCAAATATGTTTTATCAGACTGAACTAAAGAGGATAAAACTATTTAAGACTAACACAAGGAATAATGTTCAATGAAAAATCAACAGATATTTCGAAGTGTTTCTCCATTTCAAAATCTCATCTGTGGATGCTGTGTAAATTTGAGAATTTCAAGACAGAGTGTGATTTTTTTTTGTCGGTATGGGTATCAAACAATAAAGATCAAAGCTAGCTAAATGAAGTTGAGGTGCAGCTTTTACACTGGAGAGAGGAAGGATTAAATTGCCTGCTCCAACTGCCCAAGAAAGGCGCACAAAGAATTCAGTTAAAATTCAAATGGAATTCCTCTCAATTTGTGCAAGGTGCTGGGATAAGATACATTTCAGTTTTTTGACTGGATGTACATTTCTAGTAATTTTTTTGGTTCCATAGCTTCACTGCACATTTTGTTCTGTCAAATAAATCTCATTTGCAGTAATGCAAGGAGTCTTCCAGAATAACTTTCTGCTACAGTGTGAATTAGTGGTTAGCTCCTTTAAGAGCAAGACAATGCAAAATCAGGAGATAAATACATAGTTAGATAACAAAAGCATAGCATGCAGCAATAATAAGGGACAACAAAGGCATTATGTATTAAGGTACATCACAAGAAGCACAGCTTAAAACAATGTTCCAACTATGGAGAAATAGGCACGTATCATTCATGAGTTCCACTTTAAGATTCAAGATTCATTTATTATCATGTATACAACATGAAATATTACACAAAATTGCCTTTTCCTGCCAGTGGTGTCACCCAGCGCCCCTTACAGTACGAGAGAGAAGCAAAATTCCTTCACTGTGTGTCCATGGATTTGCCTCCAGTGCTCTCGCAACCTCTTCAGCTGCAAAGACTCCTGTTCCAACCAACGGCAACCCAAGCACCAGATCCAACCTCTGACATGAACAGGGAGCAGTCAGGACCCGAGACCTTTCGAGAACCCTTCTTGCCCTCAGTATCCTCCTGAATCCTGGCTCCAATACTTGGTTCCCAAGAGCCAGTCTCCAGCAGCTGTATTCCACACAGATCATCCAACCTCAACTCGCCCACAGCCTGCGAAGGTCCCTTAGCTGCTGAGCCCCTCGTTAGTCCACCAATGCGGTCACTATCCACTAGGGACATCTCCTCGGCTTCTCTTTCTCAATGGAGGGTGGTCTTCCCTTTTCTGGTGCCCTGTGCCACTGCACCTTGAAGTCTACAACCCTTTGTGGCCACAGCTGAACACCAGCACTGCCATCTTGGGCATACACTCGTGGTTCCAGGATTTTAGTTTAAAAACGCCATTGGTCCCTTGAATAAGCCATTTAACGCATGTTCAGTGCTGCCAGCATTAGAACCGTGCAGCTGAACCCTTCGGAGCAGCGGTATATGTGCACTCCCCCATGTCCACTCCAGTGGCAGCACTGCCACTACAGCATGCTGCCATTTTTTTTGCCATATTTATTTAAAGACAGGTTTACTACTGGGATGGTTACTGCACATAGTGATTGGACAGAAATGAGGGGCCTGTAGCCTGAACTGTGGGACCTACTTCTCAGAGAATGATGCCAATTAAGCTGCTCCCACAGGATGATTTAAGGACAGACTACACAAGATGGCTGATGCATGTGAAATATCTGGTGCATTCGCCAGCCTACTAAAATAAAGATGTGAAATGTGAAGGTGACATGGGCGTGAGGATCCAGCTCCAATCATGCAAAGTGTTCCATGCAGTGCTTCGACTTCTCACATCAAAGTTCTAGCGATTTGTCGCTGTTCTGTTACTCCAGCAATCTGCCCTCCAACTGGTAACTAAGAATGCTGAGATGCTGCATCAGAAGAGTAGCCATGGCACCAAGGAGACCTGTTCCCTCTCTGGATTTTGTGGCTTCACCACTCCTTTTTCACCAGACCCTTGTCCCTGAAAGCCTGCCAGTTCAGAGTGCAGGCTGGGACAGTACAATCTGTTATTGCGAGTTCTAGGGCCAAAGATGCTCAAGACAAACAAGTTCTAATTTTGAGTAATGAGCACGGTTTGGTCTTTGTACCTAAATGACAAATGCTTTTTTTTGGAAAAAAAAATCATAGTTTCAATTAACAGGGCGATTCTTTGACCTTAAGATAAAAGATTAAAATTTGTCTACTTTCACTGGAGATTGAATGAATGAGGCAAGCCTGCTAATTCGAGTAGAAAGTTAAATCAAATCAATGAAGTGATAAATTTTGGTTGGATCAATGAGGAATTATATAAACTAAACTATGCAAAGATAAAGGTTATAAAGCTCTGACAAAATGCAACTGAGTTGGGGTGCCAACCATTTCTCTCAGATGTTTTCTAAACTGTAGTTTAGAATTTACAATTTACTGAAATTTGTTTTAATTTCAGACTTTCAACATATGCTGTACATTCATTCCACCACAGTTTTACACTGCGACAAAACAAAAGTTTATTCAACAATATATTTATTACAGATGAAAATTAAGATCAAATCAACTGGAATGGTCAGAAAAAAAAGTGTACATGAGGTGAAGGATCTGTCAATGAGAACATGGATTGCTTCTTTGTAGAGAGATTTTCAAGTTGTATTGAAATTTATAAAATGGCATCATATGCAAATATCCTATGGCTCCTTTGAAGGAAACTGGAGCCCCCAGAGGAAACCCACAGAGACATGGGGAGTACGTACAAACTCCTTACAGACAACGTGGGATTTGAACCAAGTTCCAACCGCTGCTGCTCAAATGGAATTGTGCTAACCGCTACGCTAACCTTGCCCCCCTGTAAGGTATATAATTTAATCTACTCTACTCAATTCTTTGCTGCAAGGGTGATGTTTTTGTTTAACACAATATTCCTGGAAAGATGCAATGATCATGGCATGCTCAATTATAGTCTGTGATTAAATATTATCACCAGTGTTCAAAATAACTCAGTTTTAATGAGTCTATAATGTAAAGTTGAATTTCACCTGATCTTTCAACTGTTGAACAGAGCTCTGCAGGTTCAGGATTTGGTTGAAGAGTGGGCTCTGCAGAACAGATCTCAATAAGCTCAGTTTCTCTTCATTTGCCACATCTCCTTTTTCTCGTAGTTTGGCCTGTAATCGGTCCACGGCCAGCAAAGTACGCTGGGTATCTACAAATACATTAGAGTTTTTTGCAATTTTGGTCTGTGTAGTTTTCAATGCACAAATTGAACATTTTCTCTGGATTTCCAAGTGTAATATTGCTATACATGGAACAGCTGTCCTTTCCACAATGTCAAACATATATGAGTTAATATAAACTCACCCACAAAGTTATCTGATAGAGAAAGAAAAAAGTCCACGATATGAATCAACATACAGAACTTATAGATACATTTTGACAGATGCTTCATCAATCCTTCAAAGTGATTCATTAAAGGGAAACTCATCACATCCAGCGCTTTTTTTTGCAGATTTCATTTAAGAACAAATCCCAGCATTAAACTAATATGATGGAATTACTTCAAAAATGCTAATTTCAACTATTTGTGGCCTCCTCAACTATGTTATCATGCATGTTCTTATTTACTATTTATCAAAGGATACATCTTCACCAAGCTTTGAAATTATGCCCAGTTATTTCAAATTCAGGTCATTAACATGCATCAATACTAAATCCCCACTCGCATCACTGCAAACATTTCCAGTCTAAAGAAATACACCATCTGCAGTTTTGTATTCATGCCACCAATGTTAATTTTTATTCCATGGACTTCAATTGGAAATAAATGTTTAAGGGTGAAAGCACAGAAGTAATGTGGAGAAAGTTTAGGGACCACTTGTGCAGGGTTCAAGATAGGTTTATCTCACTGGGACAAGGAAAAGATGGTACATGGCTGACAAAACTGGTCAGGCAACAAGTCAAGAGGATGAAGAAAGCATACATTAGATATAGGAAGCAGGAAAAAAGGGCTCATGAGAACTACATAGTAGCTAGGAAGGAGCTTAATAAAGGACTTTGGAGAGATCAAAGGGGGCACGATAAGGCCGCAGCATGTAGTATTAAGGAGAACCCCAAGGCGTTCTCTGCATATGTGAAGAACAGAAGGATGACGAGAATGAAAGTGGGGCCACTAAAGGATAAGGGAGGCAACATGTACCTGGAGGTAAAGGAAGTTGAGGAGATCCAAAATGAATACTTTGTGTCAGTATTCACAAGAGAAAAGGACTTTGATCACGGTGAGGTCAAAATGGAACAGGCTTGTATGCTGAACATGTGAAGATTAAGGAAGTGGAAGTGTTGGATCTTCTTTAGAACATCAAGAATTATAAGTCCCTGTGGTCAGATGCAATATACCCCAGGCTCCTGTGGGAAGTGAGAGAAGAAATAGCTGGAGCAATAGCTATGATTTTTGAATCCTCTGTGGTCACAGAGAAGGTAGAGAGTGGCAAATGTAATCCCCTCATTTAAATAAGGTAATAGGAAGGATCCTGGGAATTATAGACTGGTGAGTCTTACATTAGTGGTGTTTAAACTAATGGAAAGGATTCTTAAGGATAGGATCTATGATGATCAGAAGTGCAATCAAGGATAGTCAGCGTGGATTTCTGAAGGGAAGGTCGTGCCTCATGAGTGTAATTGAGTTTTTTAAGGAGGTAACAAAAGAAATTGATGAGGGTAGAGTGGTAGATGTGATCTACATGGATTTTAGCAAGGCATTTGACAAGGTCCCCCATGAAAGACTCATCCAGAAAGTCAAGAGTCATGGGATCAATGAAAAATTGACAGTATAGATAAATAATTGGCTTGTAGGAAGAAAGCAGAGAGTAGTAGTGGAAGGAAAGTATGCTGCCTGGAGGTTGCTGTCTAATGGAGGGACCGCACGGATCTGTTCTGGGACCCCTGCACTTTGTGATTTTTATAAATGACCTAGATGAAGAGGTCATTAAGTTTGTGGATGACACGAAGGTTGGAGGAGTTGTGGATGGATCTGAAGGTTGTTGAAGGTTACAAGTGGATAGAGACACGATGCAGAATTGGGTAGAAAAGTGCAAATGGATTTCAATCCAGATAAGTGTGAGGTGATGCATTTTGGAAGGACTAACAAGAAGGCTGATACAAGTGTGGATGAACAGAGGAACCTTGGGACACAAATTCACACATCCATCAAGGTTGCCACACAGATTGATAGGAGAGTTAAGAAGGTCAATGGGATGCTGGGATTCATTAATAGGAGGATTGAATTCAGGAGTAGAGAGGTCATGCTACAACTCGACAAATCTTTGGTAAGACCACACTTAGTATTGTGTTCAGTTCTGGTCACCTCATTATAGGAAGGATGTGGAAGCTATGGAGAGAATGCAGAGATGTACCATGATGTTGCCTGGACTGGCAAACAAATCTTATGAGACAAGGTTAGCAGAGCTGGGACTTTTCACTTTGTGGCATAGAAGCAGACTTGATAGAGGTCTACAAGATTATGAAAGGCATAGATAGGGTGGACGGCCAGCACCTGTTTCCTAGGACAAGATCAGCAAACACCAGAGGACGTATGTAAAAAGTTAAGGGAGGGAAGTTTTGGGGAAACATAAGGGGTAAGTGTTTTTTTTTTTTTTTTTTTTTTTTTTTTTTTTTTTTTTTTTTAACACAGAGATTTGTAGGTGCCCAGAAGGCCTGGCCAGGGATGGTGGTAGAATCTGAAACATTGGGGGCATTTAAGAGAATCTTAGACAGACACATAGATGAAATAAAAATAGAGGGTTATAGGGTAGGGAGGGTTTAGTACATTTTTTAAGGAATATATGGGTCTGTATTGAGGTCTGTATTGTTCTATGTTTAATCTTGCTAACCTCTAATATTTATTTTAACATGGACTTTTGAGTGTTTATACAATTTTAAATTTATTATCACCGTACAGTTATTTCTAAACTGAATGGCATTTAACCTGCATTTCTAGTTAATAATGGGAACGTGGGGTGGCCTGACTTCTGAAAGTGATTTTTAGAAAAGTTACTCCCATAATCCTTTGTAATATAGAACCATAGAACATTACAGCACAGAAACAGACACCTTTGGCCCTTCTAGCCTGTCCATAGCCCTCCATGCCTCTTCCATCCATATATGCGTCCAAATTCTTCTTAAATGTGAAAATTGAGTCAACATTTACCACTTCAGCTTGCAGCTCATTGCACACTCCCACAACTCTCTCCGCGAAGAAGTTCCTCTCATGGTCCCCATAAACTTTTTCCCTTTCGCCCTTAACCTATGTTCTCTGCTTTGTATCTCACATTGGATATTAACCAAAATGCACTAAAGCAATGATATACATCCAAAGAAAGGTGAGTGATTCAGAAAGAAATGTATACATGTTTATAATCTATAAAGAATTCAGTCATGTAGAATTTAATTTATTATTGATAACTTTGCAAATGGCAATTAATTTTGTCTGATTATTCTTTACAATTGTTGATCCTCCATTGGCATAACTTGCAGGCTTATCCCTCAACCCTAATTCCACAGAGGGGAAATAAATGTCTTCAGAAATCCAGGGGATGCCAATGACATTCTTTTGAACTCATTACTTCTCAATTTTAGTAGTTCAGCCAAATTTGAAGTACTTCCTGATTATTCTTGATCATATCCAGTTTCACTGTTCTGTTCCCCTTCACTACTCCATTGGCTGCATCTTTTTACTTCGTGAAGAATGGAATTAAGTACTGATTTAGTACCTTAGCCATATCCTCTACTTCAGAAAGAATAATGCCTTTTTAGAACCTAATCAATTACCTACTGATCATTTGCTAAATAAATCAAGATTCTCTGCATTTCCAGTAAGATTCTCTCCATATCCGGCTGACCGGCTGCATCACGGTCTGGTATGGGAATATCAACACCCTTAAGCATAAAGCCCTCCAAAAGGTAATGGACACAGCCCAGGACATCTCAGGCAAAACCCTCCCCACAATTGAGTACATCTACAGGGAACACAACCATCAGAGAGCAGCAGCAGTCATCAAAGACCCTCACCACCCAGCATACACTCTGTTCTCACTGCTGCCATCAGGAAAGAGGTAGAGGTGCCATAAGACCCACCACCAGGTTCAGGAACAGTTCTCTACCATCAGACTCCTCAACAACAAACTCAATCAGGGCCTAATTTAAGGACTTTTACTTGTGCACTTTATTGATTTTCTTTGCTCTCCCTGTATTACAGTCAGTCAGTTTGCATTTCTTATCTGTTTACCGTTCTTTTGATGTTCACGCTATATACAGTTAAATTTTGCACTACCAATTAGTAGTAATTCTGCTGCACCCGCAGAGTTGTATGTGTTATCACTTATGTACTCTGACATTAATCTGAAATATATACTTTATCTGTCACTTAATACTTTATTAGCATTGATAACTGCTGCTTTCAGTCTGATTTAAATTAAAGACCAAAAAAAGTGTTAAATCAGAACCATTCATGCCTCTGACCCATTTGTAAATGGTTGTGTTATAATGATTTCATTTCTCCCAAACTATTTTCAGGCTGGAGCTATAAGACAGTTGACTCAATCAGTGCACTGCACTGCATAAGCACCGTTCCAGCAGCATCAGTAGTATTACACAATTCTAGATACCAGTAACTAACAAGAACTATTCATTTTATGAAACATAACTTAAGAACTTACCCAAGCCTTCCAACATGTTTCCAGCATCAAGATAAACCAAAACTGCAATCAGAAATACAATATTGCTTCTGAAAGAAAATGCAACAAAATAATACTGGAACATTAAAATATAGTCAGGAAGCTTTTTAGTTGAAGCTTATTATCAATGTAATGCCTTTTAATGTTATCAATCTATGTGCAGACAGAAAAAATTGCCCTACTATATTATACAGACAATTGAAAATAATTTGAATAGAGACTTGTAAACCAATGCAGTGAGTGTTAGTACTTGGTATAATATTGGGAATATTCCAAATACAGCAGACAACAAATAATTACAAATTGCCCATCAAAAAAGTCACGGCAGTGAGGACCATGTTATTTGAATCCAAGATTAGTCTCTTCAAAGCATTGTTACAGCCATGTCAAAAACAATGGTCTTTTAATATGAAATTAACAAACATGCTGCATGAAGCCTATTGTGAATGCAACCATTTCAAAGCACTTTTAATAGCTTGTAAGAATAACAGCATCAGAGCCTTTGAAAAGTGCATAGAGACTCAGTGACTCCTGAGAAACCCAAAATGGAAAGGTAGAAAGAAAAAAACAAAAAGGGAAAGAAGAGAGAGATAAACATAAGTTGAGTGTCACCAACTTTGTTTCTATTGGAGGAATACACTTAGTCTCCTTGAAGTTAAGTTTCTGTAATAGATAAGAAGTGGACGCTATAAATGAGGCTCAATTGTGGTTTGATTTTTTTTGTTTTATGACTTGTGTATTGCAAAATATCACAAAATTCAAAAACTTTTACATTCCTTATATAGATGATGGTCTGAATGAATCACTAGACTGCTATTTCTGCTTGTAAAAGAAATGCTACGTGACAAAATTTCCAGGAAAGAAAGAAAACAGAATTGGCAACCCAAATTCACAGAATCAATGTGAAATTCAACTTGGAAACCAGTCCCTTTCACCAGCTGGTTCATGCTGACTGCCAAGGAATTATTTTTAACAGTAATACTTCTCAACTTATTTTCATTATTTGCTACCTAATTCAACCAGTCACCAACAGTAGCCAAATAACATCAACACAAATTTGGGAGGAAACCCATGCAATTGTGGAGAGAGCATGCAAACTTCTCAAAGACAGCACCTGAGGTCAGAAATAAACCTGGGTCAGTGGAGCTTTGAGAAGCAGCCAAACAAGTTGTGCCATTATGCTACCCCAAAGTCAAAATTAAAGAATGTCATGATGCTTGACAGGATTCAATTTTTAATCCCATAAGCATTAATAAAGCTGTTATCACTATAAAATATTACAATATATGTGCATAATTAATTATTGGAATGCATTCATGCATAGGGGAATGCTCTACATAACACAATTTTAGGGTCAAATTTTTAAAAAATTCTGCAGAACATTCAGATCATAGACAGCTTTGAAAAGGCCCTTTGACTCAACTCATAAGGCATTGGAGCAGAAATGGGCTATTCATCTCACTGAGTCTCCCTCGCCATTTAATCACAAGTTGATCCATTTTCCCACTCAGCCCCACTGTTTTGCCTTCTCCACATATCCTTTGATGCCATGGCTAATCAAGAACCTATCAATCTTTGCCTTAAATACAACCAATGACTTAGCCTCCACAACTGCCTGTGGCAACAAATTCCACAGATTTACCATCCTCTGACTAAAGAAATTTCTTCACATCTCTGTTCTTAGTGGACATCCTTCAATCCTGAAGTTGTCCTCCCTTGTTGTAAACTTTCATACCATGGGAAACAACCTTTTTACATCTATTCTGTTCATGTCTTTCAAAATTCAAAATGCTTCAATTAGATATCCCTCATTCTTCTAAATTCCAATTAATACAGGCAAAGAACTGTCAAATGTTATTCATATAACCCTTACATTCCCAGATCATCCTAATGAGCCTTTGAACCTCCTCCAACTACAGCACGTCTTTTCTTAAATGAGCCCAAAACTGCTCACAATACTCCAAGTGAGATCACATCTTGCTTTATAAAGCCTCAACATCACATCCCTGCTTTTATATTCTATTTCGTTTGAAATGCATTATATTTGCATCCTTCACCACCATCTCAACATATATGTTTCCCTGGACAAGGACTACCAGGACCCTTTGCATCTGGATATTTTCAATTTTCTCCCCATTTAACAAATAGCCTGCCCATTTATTTTTTTCTACCAAATTGCATGATAATACACTCTCCGACATTATATTGCATTTGCCACATTCTCCTAATCTGTCCAAGTCCTGCAGCCTCTGTGTCTCCTCTCCCTGGTTGCTGATGTGCCTTCCCTCTCTACTCCACACATTACCTCTTGCCTTGGGACTGTGCTCCTCTCCCCACCCACCTTTTTGTTCTGATGTCTGCCAAAATTTTTCCATACCTTGATAAACTGTTCAAGCCCGAAACATTGGTTACGTATTTTTAGCTTTGCTATATAAAGTACATTGTTTGACCTGCTGAGGTTTTACTTCAACCACGGCGACAGCAGACTTTTGTGTTTTACTTGTGTCTTCTCTACGCTACCTGTGTTTCATCTGCAAACTTGGCCTCAAAGCCATTCATTCCACTATCCAAATCATTAATATACAACATAAAAAGAGGCAGTTCCAACATTGACCCCTGTGAAACACGACTAAGAAATGGCAGTCAATCAGAATTTTATGCTTGTATTCCAACTCGCTGTATTCTGCCGATCAGCCAATGTTCTACACATGTTTCCTGTTATACCATGGTTCTTATCTTGTTAAGTCACCTCATGTATGGCACTTTGTTAAATGCCTTCTGAAAATCCAAATGCGCAACATCCACCGCATCTCCCTTATCTCGCCTGCTTGTCACTTCCTCAAAAAATTCCAAAAGGTTTGTCAAGCAAGATTTTCCCTTAAGGAAACCATGCTGACTTTGGCCTATCCTGTCACGTGCCTCCAAGTACTCCGTAACCTCATCCTTTACAATCAACTCTAATTATCTTCCCAATCACTGACATCAGGATAACCAGCCTATTATTTCCTTTCTGCGGCCTCTCTACCTTCTTGAATAGTGTGGCGACATTTGCGATTTTCCAGACTTCGAGACCGTGCCAGAATCTATTGAGTACTGAAAGATCATTACCAATGCCTCCACAATCTCTACCACTATCTATTTCAGGAACCGAGAGTGCAATCCATCTGGTCCAAGAGACTTATCTGCCCTGACCATTCAGCTTTCAGTGGACCCTCTCCCTTGAAATACTAACTACACTTACTTCCTACTTTGGCCAGATCCTCTCTCATGCCACTGTAATTCCCTTTTCTCGACTGAAATAGCGACACATCTGATGTTATTCTCTCCTTGTAAAATCTCAAATTGAACTTAATTATTTGTGATCTCTACCCCCAATGGTTCCTTTACTCTTGGCCAGGGCTTCCAAAACTTTTTTAGCTCGTGGAACTCTTTTGGTGAGCACTTGGAAATTGCAGAACCTGTAGTTACAAATTGGAAGCCGACCAGAAGTAGCATGGCTTCCACTTTCGCGGTTTGAGCATGATGGAGTCAAATTTAAATTATTTTTTCTTAAATACTAAGTAATCTGAGGCAGTGCTTCCAAAACCCTATTTCTTCAGAATTTGATTTATTTTGTTTCAAATTAATATTAACTAAATTGCAAATACAAATATCACCAATCTCCAAGACCCCAAATGCCCACCTTCACCATCCTTCCAAAGGCATGTTTCTAACCAGTCCCCAGCCGTTCATAGGTCAGATCTCCCAACTCCTCTGTTGCGAGTATCCACCTCAGACCTGGCTTTGCACAAGTGGAGCTTGCATCCCAGCCCCTGCTGCCCACAGGTCCAAGATTCCAACACCTCCATCACTAACCCCCATTCTAGTCACCTCCGCCAGTAACCCTGACTGCAAACATACGATAGCAGCAGTCACCTCCATCGACGCAGGTCCCGGCCCTGACCAACACCATTCCAGTGCCCACATTAACTCCATCACAGGTTCCCGCACCAACATTAGTGAGATGAAGGAGAGGGAGGAGGGAGGGATTGAGCAAGTAAGTGAGAGAGAGAGGGAAGGGAAAGGAGCGAGTGAGCAAGAGTCAGCAAAAGCCATTTCCACTGTACTGCACATGTGGCATGTCTTTCAATTTAAATTTTTTAAATGTGGCCAGTCTCGCCCCAAAAGAAATCTGAGTCTCATTGGTTGAAAATGGCACCTCGAGGCCTGGCATCTGATGTTAGGCCTGAAGACACCATTTTGTTTGTTAGGGCCAAAGCAACTTTTTTCTGCCATCGTAGAAACACAGAGATTTAAAGACACAGGTTAAAAAGTAATTTAAAGAAAAAAGTTATTACTACTCATTTCGTCTGCGGAACCCCTACACCTTTCCGCTGAAGACAGTTTGAGAAATGCTGCTCTATGCTGTCTAATCATGTTGGGTCCATTACGTCAACACCCAATACAGTACAGCTGATTCCCTAAGCTGCTCTAAAAATCCATCATGTAGGGTTTTGACAAAATCTCTCTTTTGAGATTTTTAGCAATCTACTGCATGTTAAAATCCCCCATGACTGCCATAACATTGATCTTATAACGCACGTATCTCCTATTGAAATTTGTTGTCCATATTTTGGCTACTCTTTGGAGGTTTATATCTAACTGTCAAGTGTCTTTTTACCCTTGCAATTTCTTAACTCAACCCACAATGATTCTATATCTTCTGATCCAATGTCAACTCTTTTCTAATGATGTAATTATGTTCCTTACCAACAGAGACATTCTGCTCCCTCTGCTTACCTGCCTATTCTTTTGATACACTGTGTATCCTTAGTCAGTCAGCTCCCAATGACATCCATCATTTAGCCACAGCTCTGTGATTGCCACAACATACCTGCCAACATTAGCTGTACAACAAAATCATCCATTTTAGTTATTATGCTGCGGGCATTTAAATACAAAACCTTTAGCAGTTTATTTGTTACATTAGACTGTGTCCCTGCTGCATGGCAATGCCTCCCAAAGGCTGCAATTTTGCCCTATCTGCCTGCCCTTCCACACAAACTCTATATCAGCTGTCCCTATTTGTCTGCTTCTTCACTTTGGTTCCCACTCCCCTGCGAATCTAGTTTAAACCTTCCCACCCCCAACAGCATTAGAAACCTCCTTGTCAAGATACTGTTTTCCCTCAAGTTCAGGTGCAATGATTCCCACTTGTACAGGTCATCACTTTCCCAGAAAAGGTTCCAATGATCCAAGAATTTGAAACCCTGCACCATCTCCTCAGCCACACGTTTGTCTGCATAATCTTCCTGTTCTGACCCTCCCAGGCTCATGGCACCAGGAGTAATCCAGAGATTACCATCTTGGAAGCCCTGCTCTTCAGCCTCTTTCCCATCTCCCTAAAATTACCTTGCAGGACATCTAGCCCTTTCCTGCCCATGTCATTGGAACCAATATGTGCCATGACTTATGGCTGATCATCTTCCCCTTAAGAATAATCAGCTCAGACATATACTGGAGCCTTACACCCAGGAGGTAACATACATCCTGAAGTCTCTTTTGCGGCCACAGAATCACCTATCTGTTCTCCTTTTATTGAGTTCTTTATGACTATTGCTCTATCTGACTTTACCCGCACCGTATTCCATGTAATGGCATCATTATCATGTGATAATAACAGTATATTAATAACAGCAAAACTTCGTAACATCAACAGATTTGTGGCATTTTCAATAGTATCTAAGCATATAAAACCTACGACCCAAGGACCTCACTGCCACGTCCCAGCTTGCTTGGCCACGGCACACGAACCATGGGTGTAAAGGGTGGGGCCAGTACTACGCACACTGCCCTCCACCTAAAAGCTCCTTTGCGCAGGCCCGAGGACATGTCCACGTCCTCCCCCTCCACGTCCCACCCCCTCAAAAGATGCTCACAAACTCAAGCTAGCATGCTGGAACATCAGAACCATGCTAGACAAGGCTGACAGCCACTGACCTGAACGTCAGTCAGCCCTCATCGCACATGAACTCCTCAGACTTGACATCGACATAGCCGCTCTCAGTGAAGTCCGCCTTGCAGATGTAGGCAGCCTCCAAGAACGCGGTGCGGGCTACACACTCTACTGGTCTGGCAAGCCTATGGATGAATGACGCCTATCTGGTGTAGGATTCATGGTCAAGAACTCCATTGCCTCCAAACTCAAAAACCTCCCAACAGGCCACTCAGACCGGATCATGTCCATGCGACACCCCCTTCAAAACAAGCGTCGCATCACCCTCATCAGAGTCTATGCTCCAACCCTCCAGGCGGAACAAGCAGAAAAGGACAAGTTCTGCACTAATCTGCGCAACCTCATTCAACGCACCCCTACAGCCGACAAGGTTGTCATCCTTGGCGACTTCAACGCTCGCGTCGGCAAAGACTCAGAAACCTGGCCAGGAATCCTGGGCAAGCATGGTGTCGGCAAGCGCAACGACAATGGGCGCCTCCTGTTGGAGCTGTGCGCAGAACAGCGGCTTGTCATTACAAACACCCTTTTACAGCAGAGGGACAACCTGAAGACTACCTGGATGCATCCCCGATCCAAACACTGGCACCTCCTGGACTACGTCCTGGTGCGAGAAAGAGACAAACGAGATGTTCTCCACACCAGGGTCATGCCCAGCGCGGAATGCCACACTGATCACCGGCTGGTTCGCTGCAAGCTCAACCTTCACTTCAAGGCAAAGTCCAGGAACAGTAAAGCCCCCAGAAAGAGGTTCAATGTTGGAAACCTGCAGTCAGACGAAGTGAGAGGAAACTTCCAGGCAAACCTCAAAGCAAAGTTCGAGGATGCAATCCGCCTCACGGACTCGTCCCCTGAAACCCTCTGGGATCAGCTGAAGACTACCATACTGCAATCCACTGAAGAGGTACTGGGCTTCTCCTCCATGAAAAACAAGGACTGGTTCGACAACAACAACCAGGAAATCCAGGAGCTGCTGGCAAAGAAGCAAGCTGCCCACCAGGCTCACCTTGCAAAGCCGTCCTGGCCAGAGAAGAAACAAGCCTTCCGTCGCGCATGCAACCATCTTCAGCGCAAACTCCAGGAGATCCAAAATGAGTGGTGGATTAGCCTAGCCAAACGAACCCAGCTCAGCGCGGACATTGGCGACTTCAGGGGTTTCTACAAGGCTCTAAAGGCTGTGTAGGGCTCCTCACCCCAAGTCCAAAGCCCGCTGCGCAGCTCAGACGGCAAAGTCCTCCTCAGCGACAAGATCTCCATCCTCAACCGATGGTCAGAACACTTCCAATCTCTTTTCAGTGCCAACCGCTCAGTCCAAGAATCCGCCCTGCTCCAGCTCCCTCAACAGCCCCTAAGGCTAGAGCTGGATGAGGTCCTCACCCGGGAAGAGACATATAAGGCAATTGAACAACTGGAAAGTGGCAAAGCACCAGGTATGGATGGAATCCCCCCCAGAGGTCTGGAAGGCTGGCGGCAAAACTCTGCATGCCAAACTGCATGAGTTTTTCAAGCTCTGCTGGGACCAAGGAAAGCTGCCTCAGGACCTTCGTGATGCCATCATCATCACCCTGTACAAAAACAAAGGTGAGAAATCAGACTGCTCAAACTATAGGGGAAATCACGCTCCTCTCCATTGCAGGCAAAATCTTCACTAGGATTCTCCTAAATAGAATAATACCTAGTCTCGCCAAAAATGTTCTCCCAGAATCACAGTGCGGCTTTCGCACAAACAGAGGAACTACTGACATGGTCTCTGCCCTCAGACAGCTCCAAGAAAAGTGCAGAGAACAAAACAAAGGACTCTACATCACCTTTGTTGACCTCACCAAAGCCTTCGACACCGTGAGCAGGAAAGGGCTTTGGCAAATACTAGAGCACCTCGGATGCCCCCCAAAGTTCCTCAACATGTTTATCCAACTGCACGAAAACCAACAAGGTCGGGTCAGATACTGCAATGAGCTCTCTGAACCCTTCTCCATTAACAATGGCATGAAGCAAGGCTGCGTTCTCGCACCAACCCTCTTTTCAATCTTCTTCAGCATGATGCTGAAACAAGCCATGAAAGACCTCAACAATGAAGACGCTGTTTACATCCGGTACCGCACGGATGGCAGTCTCTTCAATCTGAGGCACCTGCAAGCTCACACCAAGACACAAGAGCAATTTGTCCGTGAACTACTCTTTGCAGACGATGCCGCTTTAGTTGCCCATTCAGAGCCAGCTCTTCAGCGCTTGACGTCCTGTTTTACGGAAACTGCCAAAATGTTTGGCCTGGAAGTCAGCCTGAAGAAAACTGAGGTCCTCCATCAGCCAGCTCCCCACCATGACTACCAGCCCCCCCACTTCTCCATCGGGCACACAAAACTCAAAATGGTCAACCAGTTTACCTATCTCAGCTGCATCATTTCATCGGATACAAGGATCGACAACGAGATAGACAACAGACTCGTCAAGGCAAATAGCGCCTTTGGAAGACTACACAAGAGTCCGGAAAAACAACCAACTGAAAAACCTCACAAGATAAGCGTATACAGAGCCGTTGTCATACCCACACTCCTGTTCGGCTCCGAATCATGGGTCCTCTACCAGCATCACCTACGGCTCCTAGAACGCTTCCACCAGCGTTGTCTCCGCTCCATCCTCAACATTCATTGGAGCGACTAAGGAGCGACTTCATCCCTAACATCGAAGTACTCGAGATGGCAGAGGCTGACAGCATCAAATCCACGCTCCTGAAGATCCAACTGTGCTTGGTAGGACACGTCTCCAGAATGGAGGACCATCGCCTTCCCAAGATCGTGTTATATGGCGAGCTCTCCACTGGCCACCGTGACAGAGGTGCACCAAAGAAGAGATACAAGGACTGCCTAAAGAAATCTCTTGGTGCCTGCCACATTGACCACTACCAGTGGGCTGATATTGCCTCAAACCGTGCATCTTGGCACCTCACAGTTCGGCCGGCAGCAACCTCCTTTGAAGAAGACCACAGAGCCCACATCACTGACAAAAGACAAAGGAGGAAAAACCCCCAACACCCAACCTCAACCAACCAATTTTCCCTTGCAACCGCTGCAACCGTGTCTGCCTGTCCCGCATCGGACTTGTCAGCCACAAACGAGCCTGCAGCTGACGTGGACATTACCCCTCCATAAATTTTCGTCCGCGAAGCCAAGCCAAAGAAGAAGAAAGAAGCATGCCAATGCACAACAGTATGTTTTCTTTTCCAGAGATTTATTTACAAGAAACAATGCAAGTCTTTTGGATTTGCCTGTACCATTGCACTATTGCATTTTGCCGGGTTTCCAGGTTTGCTGCAGCCAAAGACTCTCATGCACATTAAAACTCAAAGACAGACTTTCTTACTCATGAACCAGTTGCAGTTCCTTCGTACAAAGCAGTAAAGTGACACAACTAGTCAAAAGGGATGGGAAACCACAAGAACTATGACAAACCATGCAGCTCACTTCTCAATGAAAACAAATGCACTCCAAATACACTATATTAGTACTGCATAACTCTGAACTGCAAGTTGCTGTTGAAGTCAAGAAACAGAAAGAATGAAATGCCTCAGGGTAATGAAGTCCAAATGGTATCCTTTTCCCTCTGCCTCACAATGCCAAATCAAACTGAAGGCAACCATGTCTCCCAAGTAATTGTGGACTCTGTGGATTAGGATTTATCTTTGTCATCTGAAAATTGTCTGCCCTAATTATGAAACTTCTGATTTCCCAAGACACAGAAAACTTCAAGTACACTGTTGTCTCGCATATGGAATATAAAATGTCTTCTTAGCAGCACTGTGAGATCAAAGATAACTTGTTTCTACTCTAAGACAGTTGATGAGTCCAATAAAAATCACCGGTTCTGCCAAAGGTGATACTTGACCGGGCAAGCAAATAAGACTGCTTTTTTTCTTGGGATTTGCCTGGTCAGTGCCTTTCTGTTGTAACTTCTCTACCTTTCGTCGTCACAAGCTAAAAATTATTGAGTTGGTGAGAATGTCTATTTATTTTCAAAGTCACTTCAAGAGGGTCCTTGAATCCTTTTCTCTATTCTCCAAAGCTAATTATACACATAGTGTATCCCATACTACATAGTTGGTTGATCATGGAATGCAGTCTCAATCCTAGGGATTTTGTTTTTCTCTGGAAGAATGTGCTCATATTGGTTCATTTATCCTTCTAATGGATTTGGAAGATCTTCCAAAAGCATTACAGTGCCTTTTCTTCAAACATTTTAAAAATACCAGACTACTGTACTGATGCTTGTAATACACCACTAATAATAGTTTGCCAATGAACATGAATATTTACTCTTACTCTCTCCTTTGCCCTTTCAGCAATTCTTTGTACATACTCTTTCCTGCTAATGGTTCATGTAATAACCTTTTGTGAAGTACATTATCAAAAATCTCAAATGTGTCAAATGCTCATAAAATGGGAACAGAAGTTATGGGAAGCGTCTCAAAATGATTACAGAAATGCAGCAGTGTCCCCAAAATATGATTCCGTCTTGGGTCACTTTTATTTTCCGCAATGATTTGGATTTGAATGATAAACACCTCAGAGAACAGGTACAGGGAGAGACAAGTGGGGGTGGGGGAGAGGGGGAGGTAGAGAAAAAGTAAGGAGTTGGTAATGATGAACAATGCAATTTAGGTGGGGGCTACCTAAATGGTAAACAAGATGCTCATGTCACTGAGATAAAGCTATAGACTAATGTAGATCTGCTGGCAACAGTTTTTTTTAAATTTAGAAATACAGCACAGTAACAGGCCATTTCTGCCCATGAGTCTGTGCTGCCCAACTTACACTCAATTAACCTACATCCCAGTATGTTTCGAATGGTGGAAGGAAACCTGAGCCCCCCAGGTAAAACCCACAGGGAGAACGTATAAACTTCTTACAGACAGCACAGAATTTGAACCCCGGTCCTGATCGCTGGCGGTGTAAAGGCATTGTGCTAACTGCTGCGCCAACTGTGCCACCCCAAATTGATGAAAGAATGGCACTAGTGCATGTTAGGATACAAAAATAAGTGGATGCATTTAGGTTGACAGAAGTATACTGGGCAGAAAGGAAAAATTAAGCCTGAGAGTGAAAGAAGCACAGATGAGAATTTTGACACCAAATGTGCAAGACAGATTCAGCGAAATGAAATGCTAAAAAGGTGATAGAGAGATAGATGACAGCAATTGAATTCAACGTCAAATAAAATGCCAAAACCCAAGTAAGGGGATAGAATTAGTTATGTTTGTAGTTTATATGGAACACTTGGTTATATGGCAAGACTTGCAGAGTATAAAAGGCAAGATATAATGGTAAGTCAATATTCAGGCAGAAAATATTCAGATTCACTACAATGTTGACTAATAAGAGGGAATACAACAATAAGCAGCAGTAGATTTCATCCATTTCAAACACATTGAATTAAACCATGTTAAAATTTCCTTAACATAAATATTCTTCTATTTTTAAGATATTAAAAATAGTTCATTACTTGTTAAATCTAATAAAATCCACTCATGTTGGTTAATATGCTCCGTAAATTCAAAAACTTACTGGATATACTAATTTATCTGAATTTATATGAATGTCTGATTTAATCCATTCTGCCACTTCACATCAGCAAACCTGTTTATGCTACCAAAGTCTCAACTGCCTACCCAACATTAATTGTGAAAATAATTCTACCTTTAATTATGTAATGCCCTGACCATCCAGTATATCATAAACTATTACGTTGCATTCCCATTGCTGACCACCTTGCAGTTGCAACTCAATAATACTGTCACATTTTCCAAGATGAACCTATGCTTGCAGTCACTATAGTCTGTGTGTGTGTGTCCTGTAGTAATATTACATGACTTTTAATAAATGCAGAATGAAGGGAAATTTTAAAGTGCTGTTTAAAATAAGAAATCACTGGATTTAGTAGAGAAAATAGGAACTCCAGTCTAAATAGCATGTTAAATGTGTGATATCTGGCCATGGTTTATGCTCTTTGTCTCTGAACTATATTCCTTTGCATGTAATGGAATACTTTTTTGAATGCAGAATAGACTGTGGTCCCACAAATATACAATATGTTCTGTGTTGCTAACCAAAGATGAATTTCAATCATAATAAAAGTAGCCAAATCTAGAAAGTTTTAGAGGAAATAAAACCATCTGAATTAATTTGAGAGGAGAAAAGAAGCTTTCTGCAAAAGTCTTCCATTGTATAATGAATAACCAGAGTCGATGAAGCACATAAATAACCCTAATTGTAAATGCAGCCTCTTCAAGCAAAAGAGCAGCAGACATTTCACCCTTAGGTTTGGCCATAATGGCTGAAAATGAGAACAAAAGAACCAGACAGGCTAGGAATAACAAAATAGAAAAAAATAAATAGGTGCTCCAGCGAACTCCAGCTAGATAACTACCGTGGAATAACCAACACTGAAAACGTTTTTTTTTCCTCCGCAATAACAAATTACTGGAATTTTAAAAGTTTAAATATTAAGAAAAAAAATGAGCATACAGAGAGAGTCTAAGAGGCATCAGTACAAAGAGGCAATGAATAAAAAGATACCAAGTGGTGATAGTGAGTGACAACAATAATCCAGTGAGATGTAGGGAAAAATGAAAAAGAAACCCATCAAGAGGATAAGAGCAACAGTAAAAACTAACTATTTAAAGTGTTACTTTTAGTTAAATTGATTTTCATTAGTGAAATTAACTTGGTGTTTATTTCTGTGACTTAGATTTGTATAATTTCTAATTCAATTTTTTTTTTCCCCAGATTTTCATGTATTAGCTCTGACAAAGTGTTTCAGATCGTTTCTGGTGAACTGCCAAGTGTTTTCTGCATTTTTAAAATAAATTTCAGACATCAGTTTCTTAAATATATCAGTATTTCAGACCACGTGGAGCATGGGAGTACCGCAGCAAAGAAAACAAACAAGATAAAGATTTAAAAGAACAGCACTGTCGACTTAAGAGAAAACAAATGGACACATTAATTACCATTGTAGTACACTCTGCATACAATCTAAATTCCATGCATTGGTAGCGGGCGTAAATTGAAGCAACAAGGGGATATTAAAACACCATTTTTTTTTAAATAAAATGAATTACTCGTGAATGAAATGATATTCAGTGGACATTTGGGGGTTAACGTCATCAAACAATTTGCAATGTATCAAACTAAACAACAGTTGTTACATGTGTCTAACCAAAAAGTAACCACACTTCAAAAGTCACTTTGTTCAAATTCCTTCCTGCTTTCAACTATAATCTCCATAATTTCCCAACACAAACACGCCATAATTAAACCGAGACACTGATACATTTTAATATAACAACAAACAGACAATGTTATTTCATCTCCTGCCTATGGCCAATGAGCTCTGATCAATAGGTCTTTGCACGAAGGAGCTCGGATTTATTAACCATGGCTTTGCAGTTTAAGACCGAGCCTGGGATCGGTCGGGTAAATCCCTGTCGCCACCAGAAATATGCGTGGGAGAGAGAAGAGGATTTCGGCGCATCCCTGCAGTTGGGAACCAAGGCGGGGTCGGCACGGCCACCATCCTGCAAACGGCTGACCAAGGGGAAGGGGCTCTTCCCCGGCCACCACCGATTCCAGCCGTGCTCTGGGTACCGCCTCATCACTCCTTGGACCAGCTCCACGAAGGCTACGACCAGGAAGCCGGTTTTTAACCGTGTTTTGTTTTATGGTGCGGATTACCCGGCATCAAACGCTCTGCGCACTTCATCCCCGCTCCGCCGCTCGCCGGGAACCGCGCCTGCGCACTTCATCCCCGCTCCGCCGCTCGCCGGGAGCCGCGCCTGCGCACCCCTCGCGCCAGGACGAGCATGCGTGCTGAGCGGCGTCCAGGGGATTTCGGGAGTCAGAACCGTTAGGTGGAAGGAGAGGAGAGAGGACAGGATGGAGAGGAGAGAGGAGAAGGGAGGGAAGAAGGAAGGAAGGAGAGGAGGGGATGAAAGAAAGGAGAAGGGAAAGAGGGGTTGGGAAGGAAAATGACCAGATGAATCTTTCTTTGGCTTGGCTTCGCGGACGAAGATTTATGGAGGGGGTAAAAAGTCCACGTCAGCTGCAGGCTCGTTTGTGGCTGACCAGTCCGATGCGGGACAGGCAGACACGATTGCAGCGGTTGCAAGGGAAAATTGGTTGGTTGGGGTTGGGTGTTGGGTTTTTCCTCCTTTGCCTTTTGTCAGTGAGGTGGGCTCTGCGGTCTTCTTCAAAGGAGGTTGCTGCCCGCCAAACTGTGAGGCGCCAAGATGCACGGTTTGAGGCGTTATCAGCCCACTGGCGGTGGTCAATGTGGCAGGCACCAAGAGATTTCTTTAGGCAGTCCTTGTACCTTTTCTTTGGTGCACCTCTGTCACGGTGGCCAGTGGAGAGCTCGCCATATAATACGATCTTGGGAAGGCGATGGTCCTCCATTCTGGAGACGTGACCCATCCAGCGCAGCTGGATCTTCAGCAGCGTGGGCTCGATGCTGTCGACCTCTGCCATCTCGAGTACCTCGACGTTAGGGGTGTGAGCGCTCCAATGGATGTTGAGGATGGAGCGGAGACAACGCTGGTGGAAGCGTTCTAGGAGCCGTAGGTGGTGCCGGTAGAGGACCCATGATTCGGAGCCGAACAGGAGTGTGGGTATGACAACGGCTCTGTATACGCTTATCTTTGTGAGGTTTTTCAGTTGGTTGTTTTTCCAGACTCTTTTGTGTAGTCTTCCAAAGGCGCTATTTGCCTTGGCGAGTCTGTTGTCTATCTCATTGTCGATCCTTGCATCTGATGATGCTTGACGTCCTGCTTTGCGGAAACTGCCAAAATGTTTGGCCTGGAAGTCAGCCTGAAGAAAACTGAGGTCCTCCATCAGCCAGCTCCCCACCATGACTACCAGCCCCCCCACATCTCCATCGGGCACACAAAACTCAAAACGGTCAACCAGTTTACCTATCTCGGCTGCACCAGATGAATGCACTGGTTTGGTTGCCTGCTGGTTGTGTAAAAGAAAAGGGTGTCGAAGGCAAAAATAGGCAAGATTAATGAAAGGAGCATCAAATCAGAATCAGGATTTCTTGTCAAAGTGCAAATGTGCATATTAGAGCCCTCTTACGACATTGCCTTACTTTTCTCACACTATGATTGTCGTTATTATTTTATTTTGTAGCAATGTCTTTAGTTCATTGATTATTCAGGAATCTGATGGCAGTGGGGAAGAAGCTGTCCTTGTGCTGTTGTCTTTAGGCTCCTGTATGTTTTTTTCCTGATGGTAGCAGAGTGAAGAAGGCATGGACTGGGAGGTGTGTGTTTTTGAGGATAGAGGCTGCTTTTTTAAGACACCACCTCGTGTAGATGCCCTCGATGGAGTGAAGGCTGGTGCCTGTGTTGTTGCAGGCCGAATTAACAACCCTTTGGAGTTTATTCTTGTCCTGAAAGTTGGTGCCTCCATACCAGGCAGTGATGCAGCCAGCCAGGATGCTCTCCACAGTACACCGGTAGAAGTTTATGAGAGTCTTCAGTGACATACCGAACTGTCTCAGACACTTCACACAATATAACTGCTGGCTAGCCTTGTTTGTGATTGCATCAACATGGAAGCTCCTGGACAGATGTGAGGTATTCACCTTGAAGTTGTAAATGTGAAGAAATGCAAAACAGAAAGGCAAATACTTTTTAATTCAGTGCCGAAATCTGCAGATGCTGGGGTTAAGTGGCATACACAAGAGGACGGAAGAAATTCAACAGGTCGCACAGCATCCATCAGAAGTAAAGGTTAACTAATGTTTTGGGACTGAGCACTTCATCAGGAATCAGGGAAACTGATACACAGCTGAATAAAATGTGGGTCGGGGGTAGGAGCACAGAATAACAAGTAAGAGGTAATAGGAGCATATGTGTTCCTCAGAACAGACATACTCCTACAGCCTGGAATGAGCCTGTCAGCAGCATTCCCACACCAACAACTTTGTGTACTGAAAGACCAACATGTTTTGGGCAGACCAAAGGTTATCTTTCACTGTTGATCTTCCAGCAGTTCTGGATGTTTGTGTCTGTCCCTGGGAATAGCCCATAGATGAAAGTCTTCTGTCACATTGTTGCTGATGATGAATCATGACAAGGACCCTTTCATCCTTCTCCAAACACTCTGAGAATCTGCATTCTGCAAAGAGGTGGGCCACTCTCTCCACTCCTCCATAATCATCTCAGGGACAATGTGCATTGTGGGTGATATTCTTGATGTTCAGGAAGGATCTGGCTAAGAGGGCACCTCTCAAGTCCTGGTGTTTGTTCATGAACACAAGCGATGAGGCATTCTGACAGATGACCTGGACATGTAAAGATAGAGTGAACCTGTCAGAGCTATTTACTGCATCTGATGTTCCTGATTCAGCCTTCTTTACTTTAGGGAGATTGAATGAAGTCTCACAGCAAGGACCTTCCAGTGGCCAACTATTTTAACAATGATTTATTGTTTAACTTTTGTACTCATGGAGTTCTGTAACAGGTCTACAAAATGGAAGAAAGCATCTGAAAGAGCCTCAGTAAGTCTTTGATAATTTTAAAAGATTACTAGCTTAAAAATTATTGCAATCTTCCCCAGAATATATTTAAAGCTCTATTTTTTTAAAGGGAGTGTTTAAAAGTTCTTACCTCCTCTAGCAGCAACTTTATCTTCTTCATCTTCTTCAGTCTCTTCTTCTTCCTGCAGAATCTGTTCTTGTCCCTCTTCATCATCACTGGATTGAATTCCAACAAGCTATTCATCTTCAGAAGGCAGTAATTGAAACAAATTGTCTTCCTTAGCGATGTCTTCAATCCCCTTCGATCTGCGCATGCAGTTTTTCTCATGTTTTAAGAAGGTTTTAAAATATGTCTGAAAATCCCAAACCTAAAACATTGTGAGACTTTAAAGTAACTAGCAGTTTTAAAATTCTGGCTTTGCTGTGGGTGTAAGGTACCCAGTTGTCAATTTTCTTTTACTTGCAATTGTGGCTTACTTTGGCTATCCCAGGTAATACCTCTCATAATGTCATTTTCAAAATGTAGGGCTTGGCCTGGGAAATTCATGCTAGCTTCCATCAGTTCCTGTCATTCAAGGGTGGCACCTTTGGTGTAGCAGTTAGTGCAATGCTCTTATAGCACCAGTAATCAGGACAAATATTCAAATCCCATGCTGTCTGTAAGGAGTTTGTACATTCTCCCTGTATCTGCATGGGTTTTCTCCAGGGGCTCTTGTTTCCTCCACTACCATTCAAAATGTACCAGGGATCTAGGTTAATTGGGTGTAAATTGGGTAGCATGGACTCGTGGGCCGAAGTGGTCTGTTAGCATGTTGTATGTTTTTTTTAAACATTTAATCAAGCTCATAGATGAAGAAGTGATATGATAATGAACCAGAAAATGCTAACACATTTAGAAGATCGAATATCATTTGTGGTGAGAGAAAAAAGCAAACTTTTAAGCTGTTAAACAAGAAAGACTGCAGGCGCTGTGATTGTAGTGCAATGCACAAACATGCTGGAGAAACTCAGCAGCTCGCGCAGAATTTATAGGAAGTAAAGGGCAATTAACTTTTCAGGCCTGACCCCTTCATCAAGGCATGAGCGAAAAGCAGACAGACACTTGAACAAAATGATGGCAAAAAAGAGTTGATTAGGCAGGAAGGGACAGGGGGAGGAGTACTTAGTAAAAATACTTGCTAACTGGGGATATCACGTGATGATGTAGAATCAGGACGTGGGAATCTGGCTCTCCTGAAAAACAGTTTTTAAAAAAAAGTATAGAGACAGAAAATTAAATTATAAGAAAGTGTACAAGAATTGACAGAGAACAGATATTAATGCCTCCTAAGAAAGAAAAGAACATTGTTGGAACATCAGGAACACTACAGAAAAATGGCAAGATCAAGATGGAAGGCTTAACTGTAATGAAAGTCTCTACCCATTTGACGAGCGCTCAAAGGTGGACATGCAACGAACTGCAGTGCCATTACTGCTCCAACTACAGAGGAATGACGAAGAGGAGCAAGATGCACAACTGTGCAAATGCGAAAAACTGCATGCGCAGATCGAAGGGGATTGAAGACATCACTAAGGAAGACAATTTGTTTCAATTACTGCCTTCTGAAGATGAATAGCTTGTTGGAATTCAATCCAGTGATGATGAAGAGGGACAAGAATAGATTCTACAGGAAGAAGAAGAGACTGAAGAAGATGAAGAAGATAAAGTTGCTGCTAGAGGAGGTATTAAAGTTCAGAGCAAACTCAAGAGCAACTCCTGAGACATCTCTTATAATGAAAGAGCTCAAAATTAGATTGGATATTAAAAGTCAGATGTGAAAACTAAGAGATACTATGAAATTGTAAACAGAATGCAAAAAATTGAAGATATGGATGATAGAGTTAAAAGTGTGGAATATGGTGTAGAAATGGTGCAAGATAGAATGGGGAAAATTGAAAACACCACAGTAGATGTAATTATTTTTTACAGGAAACTCGTTTAATTGAAAAAAGAACATCAGAAGATGAAAATGGTCTGAGTAGGATAAGTTGCTGGCTCTTCATTTAATTCAAAAGCAAGAAGTGTGGCTATATTGATATATAAGAAACTTACAATTAAAATGCAAAATGTAGTCTCTGACCCTGCAGGAAGATACGTTATGATTCATTGTCATTTTATTTTCAGAATACTGGACTTTTATGAATATATATATGCACCCAATGTAGATGATGAAAGGTTTATACAGGAAACATTTTCAAATTTATCAAATGCACATGTAATTAGTGTAATTCTGTAATTAGTGGGGACTTTAATTTTTGTTTAGACCCAGTCTTAGACATGTCTACCAGAGTTATACTGAGGACTAGAGCAGCTAATGCAACATTATCATTGATTAAATATTTAAATTTAATAAATGTTTGGAGAAGATTCCATTTGAGAGAAAATGATTACTCTTTTTATTCAAGTTGACATGATTAATATTCTATGATTGATTTATTTTTAGTCTCTGCACAGTTTCAGGGTAGAATCCAACAAGCAGAATATAAAGCAAGAATTTTATCTGATTACTCTCCTTTAACTGGTGGATAGATACAAATCAGTTTATAGAAGGAGGTTTAATTCTGTGTTATTAAAAAGGAAAGATTTTTGTGAATTTATTAGAAAACAGGTAAGAATTTTTGATGAAACTAATTCTAACTCAGTTACAAATAAATTTATCTTATTTACATGGTCAAATAAGTTACACTTCAAAAATTAAGAAAGATTATATAAAGGAATTAGAACAATTAGAGATGAACATTACAAGTTTGAAAAAGGAGTTACAGAGGTAAGTTAGTGAGGATAAATTAAGATATTTTATTAATAAAAAACTTCATATATTACTTCATATATTACTTCAAAATATAATACTTTACAAACATATAGTATAGAAAAAACAATGATGAGAACAAAACAGATATTATGAATTAGGTGAAAGGGTGCATAATGCTCTTGCTTGGCAGTTAAACACAGAACAATTATGAAGAACAATTATTGCAAGAAAGAATGATTCTAATGTTGTTTCTTATAAACCTTAAGAAATTAATGGAAATTTAAAACAATTTTATACAAAATTATACCTGTGGAATCTTTGAAAGATGATAATAAAATAGATACATTTTAATCTCAAATCAGTTTACCTAAATTGAATTTGGAAGAACTGAGAGAATTGGACGCCCCTTTCAATCTAATAGAGGTTAGGGAAGCATTGAATTCTTTACAAAGTAATAAATCTCTGGGAGAAGATGACTTCCCACCTGAATTTTATAAAGAGTTTAAAGATGTATTGGTTCCTCAATTTATGGAAATGTTAAGACAGGCAAAGGAAAAACATATTTTACTCAAATCTTTTAAAACAACAATAATAACTCTGATTTCAAAGAAAAAATAGAGATCCATGAAAGCCATCTTCATATAGACCAATATCTTTATTAAATGCTGATTTTGTTAAGAAAAGAAAGTCAGCAGATAATGTTACTAGACTATTAAGTATTATCCATTTACCAAGGAAATGAGATTTAAGTGTAGCAATGGCTTTAGATGCGGAAAAAGCATTGGATAGATTAGAATAGGATTTCTTATTTAAAGTTCTTGAAAAATATGGTTTAGGGCAAATATGTATAAATTGGATTAATGTCTTGTATAATGGACCAAGGGCTAAAGTAGTAACAAATGGACAAATTTCTGATACTTTTCAATAAATTAGATCAAGTAGACAGGAATGTCCTTTATCTCCAGCTTTGTTTATTTTAGCAGTAAGGCCATTAGCAGAAATGATTAGGTCAGATACTGAAATTAAAGGGTTCACAATTGGTGGAGAGGAATACAAAATTAATTTATTTGTAGATGATGTAATAATTTATTTGACTGAACTGGAAAATTCATTATATTCTTTATATTAAATTATATTCTAGATTGAAAAAATATGGTATAGTATCTGGCTATGAAGTGAATTGGGATAAAAATGAGATTATTCCTCTTATTAGGGGAAATTATATGCAGTGAAAAAGAAATAACCAATTTAAATGGCCAAAGAATATTATAAAATATTTAGCGATTAGAATAGATAATAATTTAAATAATATATTTAATTTGAATTATATTCCTTTACTTTGAAAAATGGATGCAGATCTAAAACGATGGATGGATTTACCTCTAACTTTATTAGTTAGAGTTAATTGTATCAAGTTGAATGTTTTTCCAAGGTTATAATATCTTTCAATCATTGTCATTATTTGTCACACAAAACTTTTTCAAGTACTGAATAAATGGGGGGCATGGCAAGATGACGTAGAGTAATCTCGACCTCTCTTGCCGGACTTTTAAGTACCCATTTTTAACCCTTTGTTTTCAAGTTTAAACATTTTAAATTTTAGTCTAAAGTATTAAGGAACTGTTATAGCCATTAATGGTAAAAAGATTAAACCTCAAGTGCAGAAGAAATTACATTTTTGGAGTGTTGAAGATTTAGGGCCTAAACAGCTTGCTACAGCCTCAGGTTTAATTTCTTCAGTGCCTAAACCACAAAGATTGCCTGTGGGAGCTGAAAAAAAAAGACTACTACTCACCAAGAGAAGGACATCACTGGAATTACCCATTCTCAGGAGGAAGGTGTGTGTGCCCACGAAGTGGATCAATATTCTGGCAGCCTGCCGACTTTAATGGAGGGAGCACGCAGGAAGACTACTCCATTGTTTGAAATGACTCAGGCAATGTTCCAACCTGAAGAGCTCGATCTTATCTGTGAGTTTTTGAAACAACAGCGCGTTGCGGGGGGAGATCAGCATCGACCCCCTGAAGAAGTCGGGGTGCCGTCACTGGGAGTCCAGACCTGCAGTAGAACCGTTAAACTCCCTGTTGTTGAGATGCAGCAGGAGCTGCAGTTACCTGGTTCTGCCACTAAGTCAGAGAAAGCAGGGCTGAGCTTTTCTGAGCAACAAGAAAAGCAGTTAAATGCTGTCATTCAGCCTATAATGCAAGAGCTGGCTCAAATGAATGTTAGTATAAGGTCAGAATTTAATACAGTTAAAGCACGTGTGGAAGCATCTTGGAAAGATTTAAAAAAAATTTCAGTCTGCTTTTTTGGAATGTAAACAGCAAGTGGCTTCTAATACAGAAAACGTGCTGAAGGTTGAAAAATCTGTTATAGAATTGTGAGAACGTGAGGAGTTAGAGAGGAAAATAGACTATTTCGAGAATCAAAGTAGAAAGAATAATGTGAAAATTGTTGGTTTGCCAGAAGGTATGGAAGGACAAGATCCCACAAGTATTGGGGCAAGAATTTTTCTCTGGAGGCTTGGTATTGGAAAGAGCTCATAGAGCTTTAAGAAGAACACCTCTACCTGGTCAATCACTGAGACCTGTGATAATTCGATGTTTGAATTATTTGGACAGAGAAGCAATACTTCATCTAGCAGTGCAAAACGTGAGACAACGACAAGCTCCATTATTGATTCAGAATAGTGGAGTTTTTTTTAAATCCAGATTTGAGTCAATTCAGCATTGGCATCAATTTAACCCAGTTAAAGAAGTTTTGTGGCGTAAAGGCTATAAATCTACGCTATCAGGCAGTGTTGAAGATGTTTTATGGAAACTTTCAATTTTGTTTTTTTGTGGATGATCGTGAAGCAATGATTTTTGCTGATTCATTGCCAGATGCAAGAGGACAAAGACGTAGTCCACCATTGTCTCCTAAAGAAAAATCTGGTTGTTCTGGAAATGGCAGAAATAGGAGAAATGGGAATGCAAAGAGTCCAACTTCTCTGGAAATGGGGTCTCCAAGTTTGGAATCTCTTGGATGAATAGAAGAACTTTCTTATTCTCATTTTATTTTTTATGTCATTATGATATTTTGATGGCTGGGGAGGGAGAGATTCTATTAGTCATCAGCCACTGGTGGGTGATCCACACCCAAGTTTTGTTTAGGGATTACTACCTTTTGGTAGTTTTTTTGTTTGGGGGAAGGTTCTCTTTTTTTTGATTAATTTTTCTTTATTTTTTTTATTTTCATTTTATTTAGTCTTTAATTTGTGTTTTTTTTTCCTATTGGAGGCCTATTTACGTTGATTTGAGTTTTTATATAACAATATTATTAGTTCTTAGTAATATTAGTAGATATGTCAAAATTGAGATTTGCTACTTTTAATGCTTGAGGTTTAAACAGTCCAATTAAGCGTAAGCGCATTTTGGCGTACATTAAGAAAATGAAAATTGATGTTGCCTTTTTACAAGAAACATATCTGAATGTCAAAGAAAGTATGAAATTGAAGAGGGAATGGGTAGGGCATGTATATTCTTTTTTATTTAATTCCAGGGCTAAAGGTGTAGCAATTTTGATACATAAGAATTTATCTTTTGAATTACTATCAATGGAGGAAAAGGCAGGATGTATCCTTAAATTAAATTGTAAGATTTTTAGTGAATTTTGGACTTTACTTAATATTTATGCCCCAAATGTAGATGATAAAACATTTATTTCTGATGCATTTTTAATCATAAAATGATTAAAATGGTCAGGCTAATGATAACGTTTTAGTTGGTGGTGATTTTAATTGTGTTTTGGAACCCTTATTAGATAAATCTCCGAAGAAAGTTAAGAAATCTAAAATGGCAGTTCAGGTTCAAGCTTTGATGAAAGATCTTAATTTAGTGGATATTTGGAGACGTCTTAACCCGACAGAGAAGGATTTCTCCTTTTATTCAACTAGACATGAATAATTTTCAAGGATTTACTTTTTTTTTAGTGTCGGCACATTTACAGGGGAAAATACAACAAGCAGAATACAAAAGTAGCGTGATTTCAGATCATTCTTGTTACACTTTACATATGGAACTTCTGAGAAAATTCAAGTGGCCTATCGTTGGAGGTTTAATATAATGTTATTTAAAAATACAGAATTTATTGATTTTTTGTAAAAACAAATTGATGTCTTTTTGAAAGAAAATTCTAATTCTGTTCAAAGTAAGTTTGTATTATGGGACACTATGAAAGCTTATTTGAGAGGACAGATAATTAGTTATACTTCTAAAATAAAAAAGAATCGATTAAATCAGAGTCTTGAATTAGAGAAATGGATTGATGAGTTAGAAAAGGAATTTGAGAAAGATGCTACAGAAGATCAGAAAATAGAATTGTCTAAGTTGAAACTGGAATATAATACTTTGCAATCTTATCAATTTGAATGTATGATTAATAGGACTAAACAATGACATTATGAATGGGGAGAGAAAGCACATAAGGTATGGGCATGGCAATTAAAGAAAGAACAGGTTTCGAGGACTATTAATGCTGTTAGATGGAATTTGCTTATCACTTATAAACCTCGTGAGATTAATGATGAATTTTGTTCATTTTATATAAAGCTATATACGTCTGATGGAAAACAAGAAAATGGATCAATTGATTTTTTTCTATCACAGTTGAATTTACCGACATTAGAGGATGCAGATATTCAGGAGTTAGAAGTACCATTTACTGACTCAGAAATTAAAATAGCTTTGATGGAAATGCCAAACGGTAAATTGCCTGGTAACGATGGATTTTCGGTCAAATTTTATAAATTTTTTAATGATAATTTTTCTACAGTGTTTGGAGATGTATAACGTCAGGTTGGAGAACATTATGAATTACCTGTCTTGTTCTAGTGCTTTAATTACAGTAATCCCAAAAAAGATAGAGATCCTTTGAAAGTATCCTCATATAGACCAATCTCATTGTTAAATGTATATTATAAAATAATAGCTAAAATTTTAGCGAATAGATTGGCTAAATTTTTACCTAAGTTGATTCATATGGATCATACAGGTTTCATAAAGAATAGATATGCCTCAGATAATATTTTGCACGTGATTAATTTGATTAATAGATTTCGACAATCTTCAGACCATCTGATGGTGATATCTTTAGACGCTGAAAAAGCATTTAATAGAGTTGAGTGGAATTTTTTGTTTAAAAGTTCTGGAGAAATTCAAGTTTAGTCCTTTTTTTATTGGTTGGATTAAGGCTTTATATAGTAAACCGGTAGCTAGAGTATTGACGAATGGTTTGATTTTAGAACTGTTTAAATTGACTCGATCCACTCATCAAGGTTGTCCTTTATCACCAGCTTTGTTTGCGTTAGTGATCGAACCTTTGGCACAGCTGATAAGACAATATACACAGATACAAGGTATGAAAGTTTTAGATGAGGAATATAAAATTAATTTATTTGCCAATGATGTATTGGTGTATCTAACAAATCCAGATCAATCACTTTTACACTTGAAGGAGTGTTTAATACAATATGGATATAAAGTTAATTGGGAAAAAAGTGAAATATTACCAGTAAGTGAAGGAGATTATTCAGCTTATAAGAATATTCTTAATTTGAAATGGATGGATCGAATTAAGTGTTTGGGTATAATTTTGGGTGTTAATTTTCAATCTTTATATAAATTAAACTATGTTCCGTTAATAAAAAAATTAAAATAGATTTGATTAAATGGAAAGATTTACCTATTAATTTATTGGGTAGGATGAATACAATTAAGATGAATATTTTTCCACGTGTGCAATATTTGTTTCAATCTATTCCGTATTTACTTGATTTTTTTTTTTGAGATTTGAATAAAATGGTTGGGGAGTTTTTATGGAGAGGTAAATTTTCAAGAGTAGCTTTGAATAAATTAACTTGGAAATATGAATTAGGGAGACTACATTTACCACATTTTAAAAATTATTATGAAGCACCCCAACTTAAATTTATTAGTTCATTGATGAATTTGGAATGGCCCCCTAGTTGGGCCAAAATTGAGATGGCAAATATCTCTGAATTTGAAATACATCAATTTTTGTTTAGATGGAATATAAATTTGTTACAGCAACATAATGTGTCTATATTAAAACATTCAATGAAGTTATGGACAAAGAAAAAGAAAATGATAGGTTCTAGGGGTGAATTATCGGCTTTGACTCCATTGTATAATAATCAACTTATTTCTTTCTCATAATCGAAGTTTATTACATTGGAGATTTAAAGGTGTGGAAAATTTGGGAGATTGTTTTAGAGAAGGTAAATTTTTATCTTTTGACCAGATGAGGGACAGTTATGGTATTGATAAGAACTCTTTGTTTCTTTATTATCAAATTCGATCTTTGGTAAAACATGTGTTTGGTAGAGATATGATTTTACCTGAAATGACTAAATTTGAGACTTTTCTTATGAAGGTACCAGAGAAGGGTTATATTTCATTTATGTATCAAATATTATAGGATGGTATGGATAAGAAGGGTTGGGATAAATCCAAAGGTAAATGGGAAGTGGTTATCAGTTTTATTTTTTCTGAGGATGATTGGTTAGATTTTTGTTATGATAGTGTAACTAGACTGATAAATGCATGCTATGCAATGATTAATTATAATTTTTTTACATCAATTATACTTAACACCTGAAAAACTAAAAAAGTATGGTTTTCATGAATCAGATTTGTGTTTTAGATGTGGTAACTCTGTTGGAACTTTTTTCAATGGGGTTTGGTCATGTATACAATCTTTTTGGAAGAAAATTCAATTGTTTCTGGAATACCTGAATAAGATTAAAATACCTTTAGATCCGACGGTATTTTTATTGAGTAGTTTGCAACCTCTGAATGGTTTGGGATTAGATAAATTTCAACTTGCTTTTGTATTCAAATATTGATTAATAATGGAAAAATTACATATGTTTCACATGATAACTATAGTTTTATTATTAATAAGTGGTTTCCATATTCAGAATATTTACATTTTGATTTACATTGATTAGATTTTAATATATATACTTATTTTTTTTTTCTTTTCTTTATGGCTCTCCTTAGGAGGGTTGGCTGAAGGGGAGGGGGTTCTTTTTTTTTCTTTCTTTTCTTTCTTTTATATATATAAAAAAATAATGTTCATATTTATGGTTTATTGTTATATATATATATATTACTTATTATCTGTGCTTTGAACGAATAAATAAAGTTTTTTAAAAAGTACTGAATAAATACATAAGGATGTTTCTTTGGATGGGTAAAATGGCAAGGGTTTCATTAGAAAAATTAACATGGAAATTTGAATGGGAGGGCTACAACTTCCAAATTTTAAAAATTATAATATAATGGCACAAATGAGAATTCTCTTTTTTTGAGGAAGGAGAGAAACAAACATAGATTAAAATAGAGATGTGTAGTGGGCCGAGCAGTAGCGGTCCAGGATGGGCTAAATTGCCACAGTGTACTCACCCGAGAAGATGGTGTGGGCCCTCTGAAGTCTTGGGACAGAAACGCGCACTGTCGGGATGCTTTGTGGACATGTTGTGATGTCACTTCCGGTTTTGGGCTTCTGTGGCAGACGCTATATTGGTGACCCTGACAGGTTCCAATGACATTGGTAGCCATGTAGGATGCCTCATTAGCTTCAGATCCTATTAATGCTCTGGGGGTTCATCTCCCACACTTTTGGGCTTACCAACCATTGGCTTGGCTTCAACTAGCTGAAGCTCAATTTAACACGAGAGGCATTGTCTCTGAAGATACCAAATTTTGGCATGTGGTTAGCACCCAGGATTCCGCTACAGCTATGAAGGTGAGCCAATATCTTGACAACTTCTCAGCGGACCGGAAATATATGCAGTTCCATTGATTTTTACTGGACACACTGAAGCTCAGCAAGCATGAGCATGGTATTTGGTCCTGACTTTGTGGAGGTTGGGTGATGGAAATGATTGTGTTTACTAATGGCCACACTGTCTGACTCCATCCAGCACTTCCCAGACCAGTCATGGCTAAAAGACTTCAGGAATTTATGCATATGGTGCCATTTTATCACCGCTTTGTTCCAGGTGCTGCTTACATATGGTGCCCTCTGTTTGTGTTGCTCCAGGGCAGGCCTAAGGACATTCATTGGACCCCAGAAGCTGATTCTGCATTTAAGGTGGCAAAGGCTGCGCTCATAGTTACTGCATTGCTGTCGCATTCTATACAGATCATAGGCCTCTGACATTGGCCTTTAAGAACATTTCTAAACCGTGGACCACCAGACAACAGCGGCACTTATCTTTTATCTCAGAATTCAGCATGGACATCCTGCACTTGGCAGGGAAGACAAACTTTCTGGCTGACGCATTGTCCCGACCCTCCATCTGTACACTTAGTGGTGGCCTCTATGTGGCAAAATTGGCTGAAGACCAGTTGGCGGATCAGGATGTGCAGAGTTATCGGACCGCAATCGCAGGGTTGAAAGTGATAGATTTTCAACCACACCCACAGGGCCCCACGTTATTGTACGGCACTTCCACTACTCTAACCCGCCTCATTCTCCTACTATCCTGGTGACGGCACCTATTTGACTCCATCCATGGCCTTTCCCATGCTTCCGTTAGAGCTATGGCGTGCCTCATGTCCTCTGGCATGTGCTGAGAAGGGATGTCACACTGTGGGCCAGATCCTGTGTGGCCTGTCAGCAGTCCAAATTTCATAGACATACAAAGACACCAGTGCAAAACTTTTCTCCCATGGAGCGCTGGTTCGATCAAGTGCACGTCGACCTCGTTGGTCCTCTATCAGTAAGCATGGACATGAGATATCTGCTCACTGTGGTCGACCGTCTTACACAATGGCTGGAAGCCATTCTTCTCTCCACCAGTGTTGCTGAAACCTATGCCCGGGTGTTCCTCAACCACTTTGTGGTGAGATTTGGGGTTCCCACACATATCATTTCAGATCATGGGGCCCAGTTTACATCATCCTTATGGACTGGTTTGACAGATTTCTATGGAAGCCAATTACATCGTACCACTGCCTATCACCCTCAGTCGAACGGGTGGGTTGAACGATTCCTCATACACCTTAAGTCCACCTTGAAAGCCAGACTCATAGCCCCTATTGGATAGATCATTTGCCTTGGGACCTACTGGGGATAAGGACTGCGCTGAAGGAAGATTTGCCCGTTTCATTAATGGAAATAGTTTATGGTGCTTCTCTGACTGTCCCAGGTGACCTGCACTTTGACTGACCAGACGCGGATTTTGATGAGTTTAAACTCTCCTCCAGCGAGTCGCCATGATAACCTGCCTTCCCATGTTCCTGACGACCTACATTCGGCAGACCACATATTTGTCCATCAGCAAGGACAGGGCACTCCACTATGAAGGCCATATGGAGAACCTTTCAAGGTTTTTTCAGCGTGACGGCGTAGTGTTCAAGATATCATCCTTATTAAATTTAAAGCCCACACACTTGGACTTAGTATTACCTGTGCCATATCTGTCTCTAAGGTGCAGAGGTTGCCCTCCCAAACAAATGTCAAACAAACAATTTGTGCATGTCTTAACGATTCTGCGGGGGTTGTGTAGCAGGTTGAGCAGTCACGGCACGGGATGGGCCGACTCACCATAGCGTACTCACCCGCGAAGATGGCGTGTGGTAGACACTACAGATGGATAAAATAGGAGAGAGAATGTTGAAGATTTTATTTATAAATGGGACATGAGATGAATAACTGGAGATAAGGATACTCCATTGCAAAAACATTTGATTACAGTATGGGATAAAATAAATGTTGAAATGGGAATGAGGAATAATGTAATTCATCAAATGCCATTGACACAGAATAGACTTATACCATTTACAATGAATAATTGTTTGTTTGACATTTGTTTAATTCAAAAGGAGTTAAGAAAATAATGGACTACTTTGAAGAGAGAAAATGAATGAAATTTGATGAATTAAAAAATAAGTTTGCAATACAGAGTAATACAATATTTTGCTAATATAAAATAAAGGCATAGTTATGTGATAAATTGGGTTCAATAATGTAATTACCTGAAAGGAATGAGATGGAAATTTTGATTGGTAATAAATTTGTTAAAAATTATTTCAGCTATGTATGCATTATTGAAAAAAGGAATATGAAAACAAGGTATTGACAGATATAGTCAGAGATGGAAAATAGATTTAAACATTAGTATTGGAGATAATAATTGGCTAGAACTTTGTCATAATAGTATGACAAATACAATAAATGTTAGATACAGATTAGTACAGTATAATTTCCTATATCAGTTGTAACTTACCCACAGAAATTACATAGACTGAAATCAAATTTATCAGATAAGTGTTTTAGGTGTATTCAAGAGGTAGGTACATTTTTACACTCCAAATGGTCATGTTCAAAATTGAAACCATTTTGGATGGAACTAGGAGCATTTCTAGAATGGGTTACGGGAGTTAAATTCCCTCAAGATCCTATGCTTTCCTTATTAGGTAATATATCCAGGAAAAGACCAAAAAAAATGTTTTTTTTGAAAAAGAATTTGTGAAAATTGCATTAACAGTTGCAAGTATATGTATAGCAATAACATGGAAATTAGATTCGCATTTGGGATTGGATAAATGGCATGCTGAAATTCGTAGTTGTATTCTTCTCGAGAAGATTCCATATAATTTAAGAAATAGATATGATTTGTTCTTGTAGATTTGATGTCCATATTTACAAGTTGTAGATGTTAACTTATAAAAGACCTCTGAGAACCTTATCAGCTCCTTGGAGTTAATTAATTAATGATTAAAATGTCAAGGTACAAGTCTATGAAATTATGAATTCTATGTTGCCCTGCTGTAATGGAAGATTCTAACCTGTTTTTTTAAACTTGCAGCTCTGGGTTCTGCAAGGCTGAGAACCTGCTTGTGTTTTAGAATCAGCAGACATATGCTAAATTCTACCAAGGGGCCAGAGATGCTGTTATCTGGCGAAAGGACATCTGTGTACCAAGAACATTTAATCTTCCTTCTTGTTTTGGTCACAGACTGTCAGAGGCCTAGCCTTGATGCAAAATAAACCATTGTATTCAAAGTGATAAGCTGAAAATTATGTTATTCATTAATTAACCTAGTATGCTAGATTGCTTGCTTATTTTTCTTGCTGTGCTGGGAATAGGTGCTTGGGTAAGCAGTTTTTGGGTAATATAAGCCAAGGTCCCACTCCTGAAGTCTGAGACTCTCCGAGAGGTGGCAACATCTCTCAGCAAGAAGAAGAACTTCTGGAGTCCAGCCAATGTCCCGGTCAGGGGAGGTGGAGAAGTTGCTACCGGCGCCTTGACAACCAACTACAAGTATGCAGTCGTTGCCTCGCTTCGGCAGTTGGGACCAGTCCAAGCGTTGATAAGTATAGTTGGGAAGGGCTTGCATATTGTAGTGTGAAATCAGCTTTTGAATTTGTAATAAACATTTGTATAAACTGAACTGCTCTCGGTGTGTGTGTGTCTATTTTCTTTTGGTAGCTCAAACACTGTGACCAATCTAAAACGAACAAAATGAGAGGTATAAGTTTACCCAAGACACCTGCTCAATGAATTTCCTGTGTGCTCTCTCTTAATTTCAATTACTCTGCAATGGCCCATGGTGTGTCCCATAACATCGATACCTCAGGCCTGCTGATTTATGCCAGAGCTCTTCTGCCAGATAAGCTACAGCAGGCGAAGGCAGAATTTACTTCCATTGAGGAAATGGTTATCCTTGGGCATTGCCATTGCACATGGTACTCAAGAACACTGGTGGATGGAGACCCTGCGGTGATTACTGCAGGCTCAATAACATAACTATGCCTTACAGATTCCCTATTCCTCATATACAAGGTTCCACTGCCCATCTGCACAATTGCCATGTTTTAATCAAAGCCGATCTCGTCAAGGGATATCATCAAATCCCAGTCCATGCTGATGATGTTCCTAAGACAGCAATGATTACTCCTTTTGGGCTTTTTGAATTCCTTAGGATGACATTTGGGTTGAGGAACGCTGCTCAAACATTTCAGCGGCTTATTGATGCTTTGGGCAGGTATTTAGAATTTGCCTACATATAGTTATATGACATCCCCATTGCCAGTCAAAATGAGCAAGATCACTACCTGCACTTGCACTGGCTGCTCCAATTGCTGGATGAATTCAGACTTGCCTTCAACCCTAGCAAATGCCAATTTGGCAGGTAAACCATCGACTTCCTGAGGCACAATATCACAGCTGAAGGTGCCTTTCCCTTATCCACCAAATTGGACGCAGAATGTGCCTTTCCCAAACTTATCATGGTTAAAAGACTGCAGAAGTTCTTAGGCATGGTGAATTTCTATCACCGTTTCATTCCAGGTCCAGCAGCCATTGACATTCTTCGACCATTGTTTCCGCTCGTCGCTGCAAAGCGCAAGGAAGTTACTTGGATCACAGAGGCAGAGCTTGCGTTCACAACTGCCAAAGACGCTCTGGCCAACGCAGTGATGTTCGAACTTCCTAATCCCACCACCGCCCTGGCATTCACTGCTCCTCCGATACAACAGTGGACACAGTTCTTGAACAGTCCATAAATGGCCACTGCTAACCCCTGGCTTTCTTTAGCCACCACCTAGAGCCATTGGAAATGAAATACAGCACATTTGATCGAGAGGTGTTGGCATTGTACCTGGCAACACAATATATCTGTTATGTTTTAGAGGGCCACCATTCCACTGCTTTCATGGACCATAAGCCACTCACTTTTTCCTTTTGCAAAATATCGGACTTGTGGTCAGTCAAGCAGTAACACCACTTGTCGTACATTTCTGAATTCATAATAGTTATGCGTCATGTCTCAGTGAAAAACAATCTGGTCGCTGACGTGCTATCCATACCGACAGTGCATCATATCCAGGGTGGCATTGATATCTTTGACTTGGCCAGTGCACAGACTAAGGATCCCAGTGTTCAAGCATACAGAACTGCTATTACAAACCTGGACATATAACAGGTGGCACCACAACTAGGTGGGCCAACTCTGTGACATATCTTTGGGCTACCCAGGCTGGTAGTTCCAGCATCTTGGAGGCAAAGTTTTTTTGATGTCATTCATAACTTGTCTTATCCCTCCATCTGGGCAACTGTCCAGCTCATGGCAACTAAATACATATGGCATGGACTTAAGAAAGACGTTGTGCAATGGGCCCGGACATGTACCCCCTGCAAAACCTCCAAAATTCAGCGCACACCAAGGCACCTCTCCAGCTTTCCCTGGCAGTACTTCAGCGTTTTGAACATGTGCATATAGACCTGGTCAGACCATTGCCAGGTCAGAACATGAGGTACATCCTACCTATCATAGACCGATTCATCCCCTGGCCAGAGGCCAAACCATTGCCATCCAGCGACACTGAGAATGCACCTGAGTGTTCATTGCCAATTGGATCTCGAGATTTGGAGTTCCTACACATGTCACTTCAGACTGCAGAGCGCAACTTACCTCTGCGTTATGGACTGCTCTTTCGTGCTTTTGTGGCACACAACTGCATCACTCTACAGCATACCACCCGCAGTCCAATGGTCTTGTGGAACGTTTCCACCAGCAACTGGATAGATGAGTTGCCATGGGTTATGCTGGGAGTGTGCACTGACCTGAAAGAAGACATGCTGGCATTATTCATGGAGATGGTTTATGGCTCGTTTCTCTCAGTTCCGGGTGATGTTCAGTTCTCATCTGACTCCTGCTTTTCTGACCTGGACATGCTTCAGCAGCTTTGACACAACGTTGCTGTAAGGAAACGTATTCCAAACAACTGGCATGGAACCCTCAAACCGCATGTGTCGCCATTTCTCTTCGACACTGACTTTGTATTTGTGCGCAGATAGGCCCCAGGAACACCATTGCAATAGCAGTATGATGGCCATTTCCATGTGGTAATGAGGGACGGGGTTGTGTATACTTTAGACATTGGGGGTGTATTCACAACTGTTTAGTGCGGAATGTTGACCCTACTTCCCCTATTCTCTGCCCCCAGCCCAAGAGACGTCTGGCCAGTTCATCTGTTTTTGGTGACAATTCTAGGGGCATAGTGTAGCAGGCAGAGCAACCGTGTAGTGGGCTGAGTGGCCACGAAGCACGATATTGCAAACCGTCACTGGGGTGACTGGGGTGCCTCGCTGAATGGACATGTAGAGCTGCGGGCCGGGTCGCTGCTCACTCATCTGGGCAAGGAACTATGCACAGGCAGTGCTGCAAGCTGAGTAGCAGTACACTGGACCATTGTGCCTCTTTCTAGAGGGTGTGGGGCTCCCATAGTGTTTACTTGAAACACGCCAGCCCCGCCGATTAGTGGCAAGCACATGGTAACGTCACTTCCGGTCTCGTGGAACCCAGACTGGGAGGGATACAAAAGGAGGAAGCAAACTCAAACAAACAGTCTTTAGCTGACTAAACCTGTGTATGTGTATTCATTTAGTCGCTCTACTGGAATAGCCACTATATATTCTGACGGTGGTATATGATTGCTATGTTAATACAGGTGTGGAATTTAAATAAAGTATTCAAAGAAAAAGTAGCTTCTAACTGTTTTCAGTTCTGGTCACCTCATTATAGGAAGGTGTGGAAGCTATGGAGAGGAGATTTACTAGGATTTTGCCTGAATTGGAAAATGTCTTATGAGGTCATGTTAACAGTGCTGAGACTTTTCTCTTTGGAGCATAGAAGGATAAAAGGAGACTTGATAGAGGTCTACAAGATTATGAGAGGCATAGACAGGATGGACAGCCAACATCTGTTTTCCAGGGCTGCAAACACCAGAGGACATGTGTACAAAGTGAGGGGAGAGAAATCAGGGGTAATTTTTTTTACACAGAGAGTTGTGGTTCCTGGAATGCCTTGCCAGGAAGGTGGTGGAGGCTGAAATAATGAGGGAATTTAAGAAACTCATAGACACAAGGATGAAAGAAATATAGAAGATTATTGGTTAGGGAGGATTTAGTACTTTTTTTTAAAGTTCCTTTTTTAGGAATAAATATATGGGTTGCCGACAGTCCTCTACCGTGCTGTATTGTTCTATGTTAGTTTTAGCCAAAAAGCTTTAATCTTGCAATATATATCTGTACACCCACACCAGATGTATGACACTTTTAATATTGACTTTTTCATTTCAGATTGCTTAAGTTTTTTGCATATTTTAAAAAATCTTATTTTAATAGGCTGTTTGCAGAATTAACTTGCATCATGCTACATTATCATCACCCCTGAATTTCCAACTCTCCAGGTTATTCCCTTTTCCTCTTCCCAACTGCAGGCTGGAACAGGCTCACTAATAGTTGTGAACATAATGTAGTCCATGTGCAGAAGGTCAGTTTACCTACATGTGTTATCAGATATTTCATCTGCCAAGATTCATCCTGTAATAGTAGAAGAGGACCTTCTAAAATACCTCTGGACCAAATGGTTCATTTAAAACCCTTTACTCTTTGACCACTAGCAGTTCAGTTTGGCTCTATTCCATTCAAATGTGATGAAGTCTGCTCTCAATATTGGTTCAAGTAAATCCATGAACCCACAATCTGAAATACATTATTCACAATCCTTGTTTTGATTTTTAATTGCTTTAATTCTCATAGCTGGACGTGATAGAAAGAAGGAAGTAAAATTGTTTTCAGCAGATTCCATAATCTCCAAATATCCATAAAACAAAAGCATACATTTTTGTCTGATTGGTTACTGAGTTAATTAAAGCAAAATGGGTCAATCATCATTATTCATTTTCATTTCTTCCCCAGCTACCCTCAGGGTTTCAGTATTCTATAACAAGATATGTTCTATCTTACCAAAAGTTAATTGGAATTTGTGCAAAAAATATTTAGTTTGAGCCTCAGGCATGTTTATTATGACTTTTTATCAGTTTGCTTCTTATAATTAATATATACTATGGGATTTTGAAAATAAATGTATCCCTCCATTTATTTATTTCTTTTTCAATATTTTTATTGAAATTGAAATTCCTCGTCGAAAAATACAGAGGACTTAAAGATGTATATTAAAAGTCCAAAAAATAACTCATTGCATTTTGATCATACCAGTTCATCCAAGGTTCCCCTCATTCTCAATCAAACAAATTATATTACAGTAATATTTTATTATTATAAAAAAGAAAATCTAAGCCCACTACCCAAAAACAAAGCTCTTTGGTAAAGGGAGGGAAAAAATTATTTTATCAGGAGTAATAAATTACATTATTAGTCAACACCTCTGCATTAATACCAAATCAAAGATTTTGAAAGTAATTCAAAAAGGGTTTCCCACAGAGTTTGAAAATTTAAATTCAAATCGGAAATTGAGCATCTAATCTCTAAATTTTAACATCACATAGCCATTGAGCATGAGCTTCCATTTAAATTTTAACAAGGTGTCATTATTTATTTATCTTTAGGTTATTTTTGTTCTCTTTGATTTTAACAGTTATGCTCCTGTGGTGTAGCAACCCCAAATATTTTCTATTCATGATGCTGGTATTCATTTTCTTTAGGTTGGCATACTTTCAGTTTATATTCCAATCCATTAACTTAAGTCTCTTCAGTCCAAAATCTATTTCATTTCAATAATTCTGGTTTTTTTATCCTTTGTTAAAAATTTTATTAATGTCACTTTAATGAAATGTAGCCTGCAGCTTTTTAAAAATTCACATTGGATTTAGTGTCTCAAACAACCCCTATTAGTTAGTTATTCCCTAACTTTTTTAAAAATCTTGTTTTATTCACATGGGAGCCATGGAAGCATGATTATGTTACAAGATTAGTTATACACAGATATCATTTCACATCTTACAAATGACTCAATAAATTTGAACACAATAAATTAAAGAATTCTGGAATATGGATCCCACTACATTACAGCCAATTCCCTTCCTAATTTGTGTTTTTCTCTTTAGTCATTTCTGATGCATAGTTGGCTAGAAGTGCTTCTTCCGAAATTATTAACAAATGTGATTTGGTGTCAACAATTATAACTAAAACATGCCAGTATTTGGAATCATGGATCAATAATCTGGATTCAAATAAACAAGGCTAGTTCAAAGATCATGTGTGCGAGGAATGGAATACATGGATGTCGAGTGCAGAAAATTCATTTACAAATGGCGGGGCAATGCAGGCTGCGTCACTTGATATGCTCTGTAATTTCGTGCCTAAGGCATGGGACAAAGTTAAATAGAGACTGTGATAAAATTGTTTAAAAAGTGCAGTATCTCTTGTGCAATTGATGGCACGGAAGATGATTTATTGTGGGACACTGATGATGAAGCTGAAACCGCCTCATCAGATACAGACTGGGAACCATATGAGTGAGAATATGGATGTGCTTGCTGCTGTCTTTGCTTCAGATGATGATAGAAAGAGTGATTTTGAAGGGTTCTAATTGTGTTGTTTTCAATAAAAATCTCAATGAAAATCTGGCGCAATTGGAGTTTTTCAAAGGTTAACTTATATGCTGAATCAGTTTTTCAAAGGTTGAACTTATATGCCAGATCATTGTGGATTGGATTTTGAGCTGAATTTAAGTTTTCAAAATTATATGTAGCATACAAGTCGACCCCAATTTTATGAGAGATTATTTGGGGTTTAACGACTTGACTTGTACTCCGAAATATACGGTAACTAGTGACCTACCGTGGACATTCAACATCTCTTCACTTGTCAGGAAGCTGCAACAGTGACTGCACTTCCTGAGAAGACTGAAGCAGGCATGGTTACTGCCCACCATTATGTCAACCTTCTATAGGAGCTCTATCGAGACCTTCCTGGCCAGCTGCATCCAGTGTTGTACAGTTGATGCAGAGAAATGGATCGGAGGACAATTCACAGGACCATAAAAGTGGCAGATAAAATCACTGCAGTTTCCCTATTCCCCCCCCCCCCCCACTCCCCTTCCCCCCACCATCGACATGATCTACTGGGACATTGTATCATTCAGCTGCACCCATCAGGGAAGAGCTACAAGAGTATCAGAACCTGCACCCCTAGGCTGAGGAACAGCTTCTTCCCACGGGCAGTGAGAATGCTGAAAGACCAAAATATCTGCTCATACTAAACATCCGAAATGCTCATTTGAACAAAACAATATTTATTTATTTAGTTAGTTAGTTATAATACTTGACCTGCATATATATTATTTCTCTGTGTGTTATGTCTGTTTGTATGTCTGCATGTTTTTGCGCCAAGGACTAGAGAATGATGTTTCATCAGGTTGTACTTGTACAGGCACACAATCCTTTATCTGGACTTCTAAAATCCAGAAAGCTTCAAAATCTGGCAAGTGGGGAGAGACAGCAGCCCAAGTCGGGCGGGTGGGAGACCGGCAGCGCGTGTTGAGCGGGTGAGAGGGAGGGACTGGTAGCGTGAGTCGGGGGAGGGGTGGAGATCGGCAGCGCGAGTCTGGCGGGCGAGGGGGGGAAGACCTGCAGTGCAAGTTGGGCTGGCAAGGGGGAGAGACTGGCAACGCAGGAGACCGACAGTGCGAATCGGGCCGGCGAGGGGGAGAAACCTGCAGCACGAGTCGGGCGGGCAGGAGAACGGCAGCACAAGTCGAGCGGGCGAGAGGGGCAGACCGGCAGCGTGAGTCGGGCAGGCGGGAGACCAGCAGTCCAAGTCGGGCAGGTGAGCGGGAAAGACCGGCAGTTTGAGACGGGCGAGCAGGAGACCAGCAGTGCAAGTCGGGCCAGCGAGGGGGAGAGACCGACAGCATGAGTTGGGTTGGCGGGAGATTGGCAGTACAAGGCGGGCGGGCGAGGGGGGAGACTGGAAACGCGAGTCGGACGAGCAGGGGGGGGGGTGGGAGACAGCAGCATGACTAGAAGGGGGAGGGGGTGGAGAAGGCAGCGCAATTCGGGTGGGTTTAAGTCTGCTTTCCAAAATCCGGAAAAATCCAAATTTCGGACCCCACTGTCCCCCAAGGGTTCTGGATAAAGGATGACAATATACTTGAGTTAGCTTGATTTGAAAAATTACATCATTTTTGTTGAGCAATAGCTGAGGAGTGACTGCCATCTGCTGGTCAGAATTTAAAACATTTCATTAGAACAGTTCTGATTGAATTTGAACATGTGTTGAAATTGCTTTGAGATTTCATATTTAACAAGCATTATTTTCAAAAGTACCAGTATCCTTTTTACATCGAAAGCATTTGTCTAATTTGCATTCATTAAGCTTTAATGGCGTAATATATAACTGATGTATGAAATTATATTTTACCATTCTATATTTAACATTTATTGTATTTTTCATACTATCATAATATATCTGAGCCCAATTTCTATCACTATATGTCAATCTTTTTCCCACCTCTGTTTAAATTTTGAGAAATCTTTCTTTTTAACTTCTCTCAAAAGTAAGAGATACATGACTAATATAAATTGTTTAAGATTTGGATTAGTTATGATTATGTTTTTCAGTTGGTTGTTTTTCCAGACTCTTTTGTGTAGTCTTCCAAAGGCGCTATTTGCCTTGGCGAGTCTGTTGTCTATCTCATTGTCGATCCTTGCATCTGATGAAATGGTGCAGCCGAGATAGGTAAACTGGTTGACCGTTTTGAGTTTTGTGTGCCCGATGGAGATGTGGGGGGGCTGGTAATCATGGTGGGGAGCTGGCTGATGGAGGACCTCAGTTTTCTTCAGGCTGACTTCCAGGCCAAACATTTTGGCAGTTTCCGCAAAGCAGGACGTCAAGCGCTGAAGAGCTGGCTCTGAATGGGCAACTAAAGCGGCATCGTCTGCAAAGAGTAGTTCACGGACAAGTTTCTCTTGTGTCTTGGTGTGAGCATGCAGGCGCCTCAGATTGAAGAGACTGCCATCCGTGCGGTACCGGATGTAAACAGCGTCTTCATTGTTGGGGTCTTTCATGGCTTGGTTCAGCATCATGCTGAAGAAGATTGAAAAGAGGCTTGGTGCGAGAACACAGCCTTGCTTCACGCCATTGTTAATGGAGAAGGGTTCAGAGAGCTCATTGCTGTATCTGACCCGACCTTGTTGGTTTTCGTGCAGTTGGATAATCATGTTGAGGAACTTTGGGGGACATCCGATGCGCTCTAGTATTTGCCAAAGCCCTTTCCTGCTCACGGTGTCGAAGGCTTTGGTGAGGTCAACAAAGGTGATGTAGAGTCCGTTGTCATACCCACACTCCTGTTCGGCTCCGAATCATGGGTCCTCTACCGGCACCATCTACGGCTCCTAGAACGCTTCCACCAGCGTTGTCTCCACTCCATCCTCAACATCCATTGGAGCGCTTACATCCCTAACGTCGAAGTACTCGAGATGGCAGAGGTCGACAGCATCGAGTCCACGCTGCTGAAGATCCAGCTGCGCTGGATGGGTCACGTCTCCAGAATGGAGGACCATCGCCTTCCCAAGATCGTGTTATATGGCGAGCTCTCCACTGGCCACCGTGACAGAGGTGCACCAAAGAAAAGGTACAAGGACTGCCTAAAGAAATCTCTTGGTGCCTGCCACATTGACCACCGCCAGTGGGCTGATAACGCCTCAAACCGTGCATCTTGGCGCCTCACAGTTTGGCGGCAGCAACCTCCTTTGAAGAAGACCGCAGAGCCCACCTCACTGACAAAAGGCAAAGGAGGAAAAACCCAACACCCAACCCCAACCAACCAATTTTCCCCTGCAACCGCTGCAATCGTGTCTGCCTGTCGCGCATCGGACTTGTCAGCCACAAACGAGCCTGCAGCTGACGTGGACTTTTTACCCCCTCCATAAATCTTCATCCGCGAAGCCAAGCCAAAGAAAGAAGAAGTTATGATTAGTTTCAATTTCATTGCATTCAGAAAATAAATAAGATGGAGTCATATTTTCTCACAAGAAGGCCTTTAATTGATGATATCCAAATATTGTATTGTATTCCATAGTTAATTTTCAATTGGTCAAATGTAATTAGATATCTACCTTGATAACAGTCTTTAACAAATTTCATTCCTTTCTTTGACCAATCAATAAAAGTTTTATTATCCACCGCAACATTTTTTTTTCAATCCAATCTTTGAGGGAAGTAGGTCATATTATGTCATTACGGGTCTTAAGCTATTATAATGCGTCAGAATGAAAGGTCAACCAGTTTATCTGCATTTATTCTGCATGGGTGTATATAATCCTCATGGAAGTTTGTGGTGGGTATTATATTTTTCCACTTTAACTATGTGGAGGAAGCTCTTGTAGTGAATTATACCCTCTCTAGTTGGAGAATTGGATCTGGAGGAGACTGATGTACCACAATTAAACTTTAATATTCCAGATGTCAATGCATGAAATTGTGATCTAAATAAATGTTTTGAAACTAACTTTGCCTCAAATCTTTCATTAGAGTTGCACGGTTAGAGCAATGCATTTACAGCACCAATGTTTGGGACACAGGTTCGAATCCCACGCTCTCTGTAAGCAGTTTGTACGTTCTCCCCTTGTCTGCATGGGATTTCCCCAGGGGCTCCGGTTTCCTCTCACCATTCAAAACATTACCAGGGATATAGGTAAATTGGGTGGCATGGGCTCTTAGGCTGAAATAACCTGTTACTGTGCTGCTAGTCTAAATTTAAAAATATAAATTTAAATTTTAAAATTTAAGTGTTTGATTAACATATGTACTATTAAAATGAGCCTTTGTCCTACCCTACTTCATAAATAGATTGTAGAAATATTGTGGACCAACAGAGAGACAAACTTTGGCCAAGTATATGTCTTACAGGAGAGACTGATTTGTTTATTTTCAAATAAATATATATCTTTCAAATTCGGACAAAAATTCACGTTTCTTAGTCTCAAAGGACAGAATGTTGGAGATTTGTAGTTCAGTGTTCAAATTTATTGTCAGAGTACATACATGACATACAACCCTGAGATTCCCTTTTAAAAATATCACATAAATATATCATTTATTTCTGGAATGGAGTGAAATTCTGATCTTTTCTGTGTGAAATTATGCCACTCTCGAAATTTTACCAAGCACCTTCACTTTTAAAACACCCTTCCATTGTTTTGTAGATGTGATATAATTCTCATTGAAATGCTATTTACTGACACTATTTTTCCCCTGCTGATGAATGGGCCAAAAGAGGAAGAAATAGACTTAAAGGTTAAAAAAAAACTCCTTACACTAGCCCCTTTCAAATTGCAGCACCTGGGTAGCCGTCCTGGGACTCGGGTGCGATTACTCGGGGGGATCTACCCATTAAATCGCCAACCCAGAGATTTAAGGGGGATATCACCCCCGCAATGACATGTCACACACTCACTGGAAATACTGCCTGATGGTCAGATGCTGGCTGCCCGTTGATGCATGCACGCAATCACTGACAGCACCAAAATAAGTGGGTTGGCCATTTTCCTTTCCAAATTGGCCATGGCCAAGACCTAGGTAAGTTTAGCTGGGTTTCCCTGACTACATCTGAGGTAGGTCAGGAACCCAGTTGGGTTCCGATGGGGTTGACCCCGTTGGACAGTTTCAAACTGCTGCGTAACTGGAGTTCTAACTGTGCAAATTGCCCAGTTAACCCCATTTTACATGGCAGTTTGAAATAGCCTACTGTCTCTAGGATTGAGTGTGACTTCTAATGCAGTTCTGAAGTTTCTTATGTGGCAAATGAGGCCAATCCGGGACTTACTGATTTTGCAGTGGATGGCTTTGGAGAGGATGGCATTCTTGTCATTTATGCCAGACTTCTGTGTATTCTTGTCACATGGACTGGAAGTTAGCAATAGTTTTGCAAATCTTCCTCCATTTTGAGCTGCCATGAAGCAGGGATTTTCTTCAATCTCTGGTAATCCCTTCTCATGACAGAGTATCTATTCTATGGGTTTGGTGTCAGACAAGAAAACAATATGGCTTATCCAACATAATCAAGAGTCCTGTACCATCATCTGCCCAAAACAACAAACTTACAGTTGGCATGGGACCAGATTGGAATAGCACCAGATCATGGACTTGCGAAAAGACTATGAATAGTTTGATGCAAAGTCTGATGGAAAGTCTTATATTGTATATAGATATATTTTGTGGAGATAAATTAGGGCAGGTGTTTTAGTGTAGGTCGCATACAAACACGTCAAAACAGATCTTATTTAAAATACTGGAGCTCTGCTCAAGCCAGACAGGGTGACTTCAGGAGGCCTTTGCAAAAACTTTGGGGGTGCTCAAGAGAAATCACTAATGGATTGTTGTTTAGAAAAGCAACAGATGAAAGAAATCAGAGGAGTTGCAAGCTGTCTAGGAGTGCTGTTTTCTGTTCTAAGAGGGTCATGTAGTTTTTGCAAGCAGAGAGAGTTGAACTGCTTTTTCTCTGAGAGAGAGAGAGAGAAATTAGTTCTGCAGTTTTACAATCAGCAGTAGCAGCTGGGACTGGAACAGGACAAGCTGGCAAGCTTGTGGAAAAAACCCATTTGGAAGACGGGTTGTGAGTGCTTAGTTCAGCCTGGTCGAAGCCCTTGTGGTTCATGCAAGGGGAGAGGGCTGGCTGCCTAATGTTTCACTTGAATAAGAGAAACAATATGGAACTCTGGTGACCTGAAAGAAAGTGGTTATCATCTGGAAAACCCTGAGGAGGCAGGTTTCTTTGGCAAGACACTGGAGTGGCTGATTAAAAGGGATCAGTTTGTGTCCAGGAGCAACAAATCTCTCTCTGAAAACTGACAAGAACCTTCCTGAGTAGTAACCATTTACTTTTGAAGCACAAAAGCCTGGTGAACTTTATAAATGTTACATTCTGTGCTCAGAATAAGAATTGCCTGCAACCAATAAACTTGGAGGAATGAGAACTGAAATTGGACTGTGAATCAAAAAACTTTTCTGAACTTACACACACGTTACATACACGTGCACTAATTAGAAGGGGGTTAAGTTAGGTTAGTTAAGTTAATAGTGTTAAGTTAAAGTGTGGTCCTATTTTCATGTTTAAAGATAATTAAAAGCAACTTTTGTTTAAGTAGCCATTTGTCTTGGTGAATATCTATTGCTGCTGGGTTTTGGGGTCCTCTGGGCTTGTAATACATGGATCTTTGTGTCTGGGAAGGCAGGGCAAGGAGAATCTGCTTATCCTGCAACAATTTCCCAAAGTAGGAGTACAGTTGAGGAATTTGTTGTATTTGATGGTAAAATAGATGATGCATGACAGCACCTGGATAGAGGACAAGTTTGGAGCAGATTTGGATGCTCTGAGTTCATTCAACTCTTTGTTACATTTATTTTTGATGCTGGCTGTTGCTGTTCTAATTGCTCTTAGAAGATGGGTGTTCATAGTTCAGCTGAGCATGTTGTCTGGTCCTAAAGCATCAATGGAGTTGTAAAGCAAAAGATGTTGCAAATGCTGAAATTTTGAAACATTTCAGTGGTCAATGATGAAAGATCATACAGACGCTGCCTAACCTGCTGAGTATTTTTTTTTTAATTTTTAGAACAGAACTGGAGATCTGCTTTAGCTGCTGAATCACAAATGAAAATGGAAGTGACCAAGGAGAAAGTCGAAGCATTACTGCTGAGTCTGCAGTTTCTTCTTTTCTATTCAAACTATTGTTGGATTGGCTTCAATCATGGTGTGGCTTTGGCACACCATGTGGAGAGTACAGATGAGTGACTGATGTGTTTTACATTGTTGACCCTTTCCACAGTAGAGCAGCTGAGCACAGAAGGTTTAATTATCACTTATATCGTGACAAATGCCAGTGAAGTAGAATCTGTAAATTAGATTGAGAATCAGCTACTCATCTTAACATTGAGAGTTACTGGACATATCTGCCTTTGTGCTCCTTTCCTTTCACCCTGTAGATCAGTATCAGAAGTCTCATCAACATTTTTAAGTATATCTTGAGCTTTTGTGTTTCATTTTGATCATGGTGTAAGAACATACAAGGTAGGAGTGAAGTTTATTATTGTCACAAGGATGTATTTACATTTCAGAATGAGAGCAGGACTGGGCCCTAGGAGAAGACCTTAATTTGGGTTCACTTGTATAGGTCATGCCAGATTATCTGGAACAATCCAGCAGTCGAGGAACCAACTTAGTTTGGTGCATATGTTTTTCATAATGATAAAGCAGGTTTCAATAATTGCTTGCCATACATTTCCATAAAATAGGCCTCAAGTCATTACACCTGCTAGATGGCACTATTGTGCCATTATAGTATCTCCTAGATTTTTTGGCACTTTGAAATATGAAACATTTTTTAAACGCACTTGCAAATTTGGACACCTAAAATTAACAAATCCACCCTTCAATGTGTTGCCCTTTTATTGATTAAAATGCACAATAATTATTTTAAATGTTTTCGATTTGCATTCCAAAATATAACATATTTGCTAATAAATCTAAAATTCCCAATGGTCAAGATCTCACCATAGTTGAGAAAAGTGCATCATAACTCTTAACTAGCTGAAGCAGGACCTACTTTTATCCTAGTTGGCTAACTCTTCTTGCCAGCTTCCACTTTCACTGGCCCCATTGTGAACTGACTTTCTTGCCTATCAGCTCGATAAATAAAATGTTTTCTAGTTTGCACCAGTTCTTCCTGATTATAGTAGTTTTTTTGGTCTTATTCCTGGCTCCCCTTCTGCGGGTGTACATTTACTCACATTTAAAAAAAAGATTGGTTCAGAAATTCATTCCCATCTTAAATGATTAATTTAACTTGCTCTGTGTTATTAACCTGTACCTATTCATGCTGGTATTCTTTCATGATTCTTAAAATATACCTGTTCGTAAAGGCACAGATATGACGGAGGAACTCAGCAGGTTTTTCAGTGTTCATAACAATGTCCCTAATGTCCAGCAGTCGTCTGTCTTTTTAATACAATCACAGAATCTGCAGACTTCCGTGCTCCACTAATACATTTATTGATATTTCAATTGAATCCTACTTTGTTTCCATGATAGTAGCATTAATAATTCATGCTGCAGTACTGCGCATATCCCAACTTATAAATGCATCCATTACAGTAAGCATTTTTGAAACCTGCATATTAAACTACAGCACTGTTCAAGTTTCAGTGTTCATCTGAACCAAAATGGCTTTAAGTGAGACAAAGCAAGGAGGGGGCTGTGATCCATGTTTTACTGATATGGACCTCGAAACCTTTGTGGAATTGGAGGAGGCACCTAAAGCACACCAAGGTAATCTAAGGAGCTTATAGAACAGAAGAGGAAGAAAAGGAGTAAGGCACAATGCAATTGGGTCAGAGTGAATCTCCCCAGGACCAGCTCAATCTTAAGATATTTCGTAATCTTTCTAGCAGAATTAAATGAAAGTTCCGATCTTTCTTCCAATTGCAGCCTTGAAAGAGACTCAGCTAGCAAGTGCATACATATTTTTGAAATGCTTGGAGCATTGTCCAATTGTCTAACAGCCTGCATAAAATGTCAAGAAGTCGGGATACCTCATACCTAACCTCTTGCAGGACTTTCTGCAAAGCCAGTAGCTCATCTTCATGGTTGGGAAGTGGCAGGCACCTCACTGCTGACACCAGCTGATGAAGCAGGTTTCTACTTCCATTAAATCAGAGCTGGAACTAAGCCAAAACTGATGTACCTCAAGCTTCTCCAACTGGACTGCTACCTGCTGGGAGCAGACTGCAGTCACCTTGGAGTTGATTGTGTGTGTTGAGAATCAATGTGAAATGTGTCATATCAGATTACATATCTATTTGATGTCTGGTTGTAGAAAAGTACCAGTAACATTGCAGAGCTCAAAGTACTGCCTTCTCAAAATATTAGCAGATTTACTTTCACCTCTGGATGTCCAGCAATGGCCTGTGAACAGCAATATGAGATGTATCTCAAGGAATCTTACCTGTGCACTCTACTGATTAAAAAAAAAAATTCTCTGTATTACGCAGTTTGTTTGCATTTGCTGTCTATTCTTTATTTGTTTACATGTTTTATGCTGTGTACAGTTTATCTTTTACACTACCAATAAGTGGTAATTCTGCCTCACCTGCAGGCAAAAGAATATCAGGGTTACATGTGATGCTGTGTATGTACCCTAACAATAAATCTGAAATCTGAAGATAGTGCATTACCAACAAGTCTGTTATAGAGAAGTCCCCATAGCCTATTTACCATTACTGCTATAAATAAATGAAAGCCAAAAATATCTACAAATGCTAAACGTCAGAAATAAATATTAAAAATAATGGAAATGTTTACCAGGCCAGGCAGTATCTATGGGCGCAAAAACAAAGTTAATATTTCTCTTTTATAGCTGCTGGAGAGTTGAAAGTGATGGATAAGAGTAAGGATTCATCATCAATACAGGGATTGAGATTGGTAGTTGGGAGCAGTATAATTTGTAGTGATGCCACTGAAACATCATTTGTCATTGGGGAGAGCCACATACCGTATGTATTTCAGTGGCATAGCTAGAGATGTTGCAGGGGGAGCGATCATTCCCCCTGAGCACATTCTTCAAAAGTGGCACCTTTTCAACAATTTTTTAACTCTTTAGTTTACTTGAGCAATAAAAGTCGAACCTCATTTTTTTTTAATTGGCATTTTTTTAAATCATTTTGGAAATTGGCAGAACAGGAGAAATTAGCTGAGGCTGAGAAAGCCGGTTCTAACATCGACCTGTTCAGACAAAAAGGGAAACTGAAAGCAACATGGAACAGCAATGGAAAGAGTTTCTATGGAAAGGAAAAATAGGAATTCTTCAAAGAGCAGTAGAAGTGGGAATGAATTAAGCAATAATCCAGAAACAGATCATTGCTGGAAATCAGAAATAAGAGCAGATCAAGATAGAAAAATTGCTGCAGAGAGAAATTCTATTGATTTCTGATCTTTCTTTCAATTATTACCAACTTTTGACAGTATAATCCAGAAACCATAAAAAAAATTTGTGCCTTCCCAGTGACCTTGTGGACACCCACCCCAGTTGTGATTGGCACATCAGCAGGCTGGGGCTGTTTGAGGTTTCCATGGAAATGAGCTCACCATTGGGGCAGAATCACCACAATCAACTGACTACCAGTTATTCCAAATGCTTCAAACTGGCAAAGCAGGACTCTTCTAGCACTTGCCAAGCCATCCGCTTTCGTGGCCAGGCAGCATAGTCCTAGTTCCAATCACTTTCCACTAAGCCATTAGAGGGCACATCTCCCCTTTCCCTTCATCTCCAAGGTGGCTGGTCTCCGGTTGCTCATGCCTGTGTATAGAAAAATGAATGTTGGGAATTGTAGTTCAGAGGTTGCCATTTCCTGCCATATGGGAGGGGGATTTTTATTTAATCCCTATTGGACTACCAGTCCTGAAATGCAACGGGAGAGCAATGCCCGCAACCTCTTCATCACCAAAAGTCTTGTGGATATGCAATTGTAGATGAAATGAACTGTAGAGTGTAGAAAGTGATGTGAGGAAAACATATACAACTCATTTAAAAAATGAGTACCTGGCAATCAGAAACTAATTTTAACCGATAAACTGGAAGGGATAACATTTTGGAGTTGGATAAATGTAGAATTTAATATTTGTGCTTGTTGCCTGGTTAATGGGCAATGTTCTCTTGTAGTTGAATTTAGTTTCCCCTGCCAATATTACTTTGTTTTCCTGGCCTTTCTCAAATAACACAATCATGAAATCAACTGCAGTTTTGCCTTATCATTTGTGAAATTAATCTTTGTTCTTCCAGCAATCAAAAACTTGGGGTTGTCAATAATTATTTGGTATGTGTCGTGGAGCCCTTCTTATGTGCTCACTCCGCCTTACTTTAGAGCCTGGTGTATCTAACAGTGCCCGCATGAATCAGATTCTGAACACAGGAAACTTGCTTGTGCAGGTTCCTTTTTGGTGATGCACGACGCAATGTGTAAAATCTTGTTTCTGCATGAGTGGCTTGTGGAAATGTGAAGTGAAAATTAAGGAATTAACTTCCAGACACATGAAGGATCAGACATGTAAATCTTTCATGGAATTTCAAATGTTTGTAATAGTATTGAAATTGGCCTGTAGCTTCCTAAAATCTAGAAGCTGCATCCAATTGTAAAACAGAGTGCTTGGATTTGTTCTCAAGAACAGGCGACAACTGGAGGGTTTGCATTTTTCTACACAACTTAATCATAATCTTAAAAACCATGACCCAATGAACCAAAAATACTGTATATTCAAAATTATGAACAATCCTGAGAGAATGAAAAAAGTAAAACTATTCTCAATGTCTTGCAAATGAGAATAGATTCAAGAGTCAGAGGTAATTTGAAGAGAATTGTTTCCTATATTGGATACTTATGTTCTGGAACTTGCTGTCAAAAGGGCCAGAGGAAACAAAAGAGAAATAAGTCATGTTTGTGACTGTTATAGGCATGGAAGTTCGATCTGATAAAAAAGGAATGATTTCATTAGCTTTTTGCACTGTTTCACTGTAATATCATAATGCTCTGCACCAGCTCCCTTTCACCTTTGTATAGAAGTGGGTTGAATTTGTTGCTTTTGAGGGGATAGACACTCAAGGAAAAAAAGATGACTGGTACATGGGGAACAAAAAGATGACTGGTGCATTGGGAACAGGCTAAGGAGTGTTATTGACTCGATTACATAGAACAGTTCAGGCTTGAATAATCTTCTATGAATTGATATGATTATGCATCCCACATCATCCTTGTACTGTCTTGAATCAAGATTGACAATTAAATGCTAACTTATTCTGTTATATACATCCCCGATTGGGAATTAATATGAGATCATTTATTAATAGCACAATATGAGCAGGGGAGAAAAAAAAATCATCCTCTTTCTGGATGGGATTTAAATTTAGGATTCCAGAAGAAAAGGAACAGCAATTTAATCTAGCACATAGTATATTGCTGCAATAAATTTTAATGTATGGAAAAACTGAGTAGATGCTAACCTCATTTGAACATCATCCATAACAAAATAATTTACACAATTAATTATTTATTTGAAACTGTGGCAGCTTTGTGCACTGCACTACTGATAGCAGATGTTACACTTGGATTTAATTCCACAGCTATCTCTATTTAATAGCTGTCTTCTCTTTGTTCTTTGCTTTGCTGCTTTCCTTCTTCCTCGGTGCTTCCCATTATGTAGAGGTGCTGATTGCTTGGGGCAATAAACCTCTTCCCATGTCTGGGATTCAGTGTTGCCCCCTGAAGATCTCATTAGCTCTTTGGGATGTGTGATCACACATTCATTCTTGCAAAAAGGCCCGTGGCATCCACAGCCTGCTAGCGAGCTAGAGTCACAAATAGCTGCCATTAGATGAAGCATCTCAGTGTTCATTACATCCTCAGTTCGGTTGAACTCATGGCCTGGAAACTGAATGTGTTTGTGGCTTCGCTTCCGAACCATTTTAAGTGGGTATTGAATCTGTGCCAGGTACTCTTGTTTAGTTGCTTCGTCTCCCCATAATGTACATAACAGTTTCTTTTTGATCCCCATCATTATGGAAACGCCTACACCAATAAATTAAACTTCACATATATAAACATTTTATAAGTATTTCCAATACTTTAAAATTGCAACTTTACATTTTTATTCGGATGTATCAAAAAGTTAGCTTTCAATAAAAAATATAATTAAAATTATGTTTGTTCACAAAATTTTTAAGAGCCTGTGAAGAACCATTGGGATAATGGTAAGGTTAAAAATAAATCCAATTCATCATCCAAATACATCAATCTGTATGTAAAGGTGGAACTGGAGCCCCCATGTGTGCTCTTATGTTAGAGGAGGTGATAAAACATAGACAATAACACATGATTGCTATGGTTTTGAAAATGAAGAAAATAATTCTAAATTTGCTCTTCTGGAATAAACCTTTAAAGCAGTGGTCCTCAACCTTTTCTTTCCACTCACATGCCCCTATATTTCTCAACATGGTTATCCAACTGCACGAAAACCAACAAGGTCGGGTCAGATACAGCAATGAGCTCTCTGAACCCTTCTCCATTAATAATGGTGTGAAGCAAGGCTCCGTTCTCGCAGCAACCCTCTTTTCAATCTTCTTCAGCATGATACTGAAACAAGCCATGAAAGACCTCAACAATGAAGACGCTGTTTACATCCGGTACCGCACGGATGGCAGTCTCTTCAATCTGAGGCACCTGCAAGCTCACACCAAGACACAAGAGCAACTTGTCCATGAACTACTCTTTGCAGATGATACCGCTTTAGTTGTCCATTCAGAGCCAGCTCTTCAGCGCTTGACGTCCTGTTTTGCGGAAACTGCCAAAATGTTTGGCCTGGAAGTCAGCCTGAAGAAAACTGAGGTCCTCCATCAGCCAGCTCCCCACCATGACTACCAGCCCCCCCACATCTCCATCGGGCACACAAAACTCAAAACGGTCAACCAGTTTACCTATCTCGGCTGCACCATTTCATCGGATGCAAGGATTGACAACGAGATAGACAACAGACTCGCCAAGGCAAATAGTGCCTTTGGAAGACTACACAAAAGAGTCTGGAAAAACAACCAACTGAAAAACCTCACGAAGATTAGCATATACAGAGCCGTTGTCATACCCACACTCCTGTTCGGCTCTGAATCATGAGTCCTCTACCGGCATCACCTACGGCTCCTAGAACGCTTCTACCAGCGTTATCTCCGCTCCATCCTCAACATTCATTGGAGTGACTTCATCTCCAACATTGAAGTACTCGAGATGGCAGATGCCAACAGCATCGAATCCACGCTGCTGAAGAACAAACTGCGCTGGGTAGGTCACGTCTCCAGAATGGAGGACCATCACCTTCCCAAGATCGTGTTATATGGCGAGCTCTCCATTGGCCACTGAGACAGAGGTGCACCAAAGAAGAGGTACAAGGACTGCCTAAAGAAATCTCTTGATGCCTGCCACATTGACCACCGCCAGTGGGCTGATATCGCCTCAAACCGTGCATCTTGGCGCCTCACAGTTCGTCGGGCAGCAACCTCCTTTGAAGAAGACCGCAGAGCCCACCTCACTGACAAAAGACAAAGGAGCAAAAACCCAACACCCAACCTCAACCAACCAATTTTCCCTTGTAACCGCTGCAACCGTGTCTGCCTGTCCCGCATCAGACTTGTCAGCCACAAACGAGCCTGCAGCTGACGTGAACATTACCCCTCCATAAATCTTCATCCGCAAAGCCAAGCCAAAGATACCATAGGTGCTCTGTGATTAGTAAGGGATTACGTAAGGTGGTATGTGGGTGCAGTGAACTGAGATTCACTAGTGGTGTGATGTACTAATGGCTGGCTCCACCCCATCTACCCATATATAACCTTGGTTTCCCACCTAAACCCTCAGCCCTTCTGAAGATCACTGTAAGATCCTACCCTCAGCTATAAGCTAATAATAGCATATGTTCTCCTTTCAGTTCTGAGCGCTTTCATTCACGCTACAGTGGGTGAAAAGAAAAAGTTTTAAAATCACTGTTTTAATCGTACCTAATTGACTCATTATATGCATGGTTTTGTAACTCCAAAGGAAACGGGACAATGACAATTTTTCTCAAGCAAAATATATCAGTAACAATTGGGTCTAGAGCAGTGGTTCTCAACCTCCCCTTCCCACTCACATACCACCTCAAGCAATCCCTTACTAATCACAGAGCACCTATGGCATAGGGAATTCTTAAAGTGGTATGTAACGAGATAGACAACAGACTCGCCAAGGCAAATAGCGCCTTTGGAAGACTACACAAAAGAGTCTGGAAAAACAACCAACTGAAAAACCTCACAAAGACAAGCGTAAACAGAGCCGTTGTCATACCCACACTCCTGTTCGGCTCCGAATCATGGGTCCTCTACCGGCATCACCTACGGCTCCTAGAACACTTCCACCAGCATTGTCTCCACTCCATCCTCAACATTCACTGGAGCGCTTTCATCCTTAACGTCGAAGTGCTCAAGATGGCAGAGGTCGACAGCATCAAGTCCACACTGCTGAAGATCCAGCTGCGCTGGGTGGGTCACGTCTCCAGAATGGAGGACCATCGCCTTCCCAAGATCGTGTTATATGGCGAGCTCTCCACTGGCCACCCGTGACAGAGGTGCACCAAAGAAAAGGTACAAGGACTGCCTAAAGAAATCTCTTGGTGCCTGCCACATTGACCACCGCCAGTGGGCTGATATCGCCTCAAACCGTGCATCTTGGCGCCTCACAGTTCGTCGGGCAGCAACCTCCTTTGAAGAAGACCGCAGACCCCACCTCACTGACAAAAGGCAAAGGAGGAAAAACCCAACACCCAACCCCAACCAACCAATTTTCCCCTGCAACCGCTGCAACCGTGTCTGCCTGTCCCGCATCGGACTTGTCAGCCACAAACGAGCCTGCAGCTGACGTGGACATTTACCCCCTCCATAAATCTTTGTCCGCGAAGCCAAGCCAAAGAAGAAGGAGAAGAATGTAAGTGAAAAGAAAAAGATTGAGAACCTCTGCTTTAAAGGAATGTTAAGAATTTGATACTAACTTACTGAGAATAGAGTTAAGTTTGGTGAACAATGGAGTTATGACAAGTAAGATAACATTCTGATTGAAGAGTGTTAAGACATCATTCCTTCATACTTTGGCACTAAGTTACCCTGTAAGTAAGTCAGCTACATCTTCCTAATTAGATATCACCAGAATCAGTTGAATACACAGAATCAAAAGCCGCATAATCCAGACAGAGTCTTTCGAAAATAATGCAGCCAAGAAGATCTCATCGGTAAAAAAAATGCTGTGTTTTATTCTATTTGTTATTTCACGTCTTTTCTGATCGTTTGGCAATGCATGCGTATTCTTGCAGCAGCTAAAATTCAGTGGTCTAGAAGATGAATCAAGTAGTATATATTTTATTATTTTATGCACAATTCAGTTGAACTGCAATGCAAAAACTCAGTCATGAAAACTTGAACATGACTTTAAACCATGCAGAGTGCTTCATATTGCTTTTGCTTGTCTGCTTTTGTGTCAAGTAAGTACAGAAAATACTCTGAGCATTAATGGATAACGTGAAACCATGTTCAATTTATGTTTGATGCCTTTTCTGTGAAATTGCGTCCAAAATATGCAATTAACATTCAGAGTGAATGGTGCATAGGATAGTTGCTTTGAGCAAGAGACATAAATCCTGCATTACCTATGAATTTGTTGGGAACTCATTTAGAAGAGAGCTTAATTAATTTAATGTGGGATGACAATTGCAGTAGGATGTCATAGACTTTGGCTGAGCACTGGTTGCTTCTTATTTCTGATGGATCTCTTGGCGGTGGTCCTTTCGGACTGCTGGGTTAACGAGGAACAAAAGGGAAGGGTCAAGAGCACGCCAAGCTTGCCAGATAAGGATAGAGGATTTAGACCATGTAGCACTAATCCTGAAGAGTCTCCAGAAATTATACTCCTAAATCCAGGGTGCCAATTGTTTGCAATTGGCATTCATATCAGGATGATAATCTCACAACTTTATTAAAATTTGAAAGAGAAAAGGTGACAATTTTCATCAAATTGGACAGCATCTTTGAAGAAAGGAGCAGAGTTTACATTTCAAGCCAATGATGTTTCACCTGCACTTTTCTGATATCCAGCATTTTGATAAATGTTTTAATAACCACAAATTTGACAAATAGTTTTCTGACCTCTTGAATTTCTAGCACATTGATTCCACTTTGTCTGATTTAAGCAGTTATCCTCCCACGTAGATTTTTGCATCAATATTGCACAATCCAGCCAAGTTTCATTTGCTGTACAGGAACTAATATAGAAGGTAAACTCAGTCAGCCTTTGCAGCTGGATAAAGTTATTGTGGCAGTTGAGACAATGATCTCAACCAGTTATAATCTGTAAAATCACCTCTCTAGTGTTAGTCTGAGAAAGCCACCATGAAAAAAGAATGGAATTGACATCAGAAGTGGAAAATTTTGGCTGGAGGCATACAGTATGGGAAGCCTTCAGAGTTGTTGACATAGAGTTGAGAAAATAGCTGGCTGATTAGAATTTGATTAACATTAATTTTCTCAGAATCAAAGGTGCTAGCTGATATTATGTAAGTAACTATTGACATCTGAACTGAATTTAGCTACATGTTTTGAGAAGAATTGGTGATCAACTGAAAGGGAAATAAGGATGGAATAGGTTTTGATATCAAATTCTAAAGAGAGGTGAATATGTCAAGGATGGATACTGTGTTTCTGCACAGGAACTTGTTTGATTTGACCTTGTTTAACTTTGATGATCTTTCTTAAGCAGCCCCTCAATTTCCAGATTGAATTGCTTCATTGATGTTGAAACTACAGGAGCAGGAAATGTTGAATATGGATAACAAGGTGGCCATTCCTTCTCCCAGCTGCAAGGACCCTGTGAGCTTCCAATTTGTGACCTTTACATTCTCAATGCCAAGAAGGAAAGAACTTCAGATTAAAAGAGAGGAAGAATGAATGAAAGCAAGAGATTTTTTTAAAATTTATCACCAGCTGGAATTAATGGATTGAGACTTGTAGCATTTAATTTTCAGATCCTGACAGGTAGATAGTAATAATTTATGTTTATTTTATTGTAATGTGTACATAGATTTGAAATATCAATGTGTTGTGCTTACTTCAAATCTACCATTCTAGTACAGGAACTTCATGTAATTCAATGCTTTTGAATGGAGACTCTGTGTATGTTAGACAAAGTTAATGGATGGGTGCCATATCTCTAAAAGCATTTTTTTTTTTGTTTTCTATAATTACACATCTGTCATTGCCATAATCTCTTTAGTCATTAATGCATGTTCATGAAAGGTTATCAGTACATGAGAAATAAGAGGAGGAGTAGTCCATCTGGCCCACAGAGTTGGCTCCACCTTTCAATAAGATCATGGAGATCTGGTGGTGGACTGAGTTCTACTTGTTCACTTGTCCCCCATAATCTATAAAGTTCCTATATATTCAAAATGCTATCTATCTTTATCTTAAATGCATTTAATGAACAGCCCCTACTATTTCTTTGGTCAGTTTGAAATTTGTTTGAAATACATTTAGCCTTTGATGTCAATTAAATGGAGATGCAAATGCCTCCCAAAAATCAGTATTTACACAGTCATTTATGATGTTGTCGCAACTGTGTGGCAGTGTGAAACGAAGAAAGAGAAAATGATCAGACGTAGTTCAGTAAAAGTCGTTTTCTCAGCTTTTTAAAACCTCACGCATTCCAAATGACATCAGGATGTCACTCAGAACCTCCCAAGCCAGTTTGATTAAGCCTCTGGCAAGCCACTACATGGTGCCCCCCTCCTCCACACCCCACCCCACCCTCCCAGAACCAGCGATAGGAGGCTAAATCTCCTGTGCCATTACTGTGACTCTTGGGCGGTCATCCACGCCTTCACATCGGGGGGCCGTGGCAAGGGCCGATCAAGATTGAGATGAGTAGGCTTTAGTCAGTCAATCTTGAGTCACATGATGGAGTAGTGGCCGGTAGGGTAAAACCAGCCCTCTCCAGAAAAAAAGAAAGTCAAGAAAAGACAAAGCTTAACAAAATAAGGTATAAGAAATAGAAGATAAAGTTGCAGAGAAGAGAAAGAAGATGACACCCAAGAAGGTAAAAGTAAAAACAATGGAGAAAAAAGAAGAAAAGTCATCGGAAAAGAAAGGAGAAGGCCTCACCTGCACGAAGGAACAGGGAGCTGTGGTGGCAAAGAGCACTCAATCTCCGAGGTTAGTGCCAGCCCTGCGGAGTCGTGACCCCTGATCAGTGGACTGCAAAAATGGCTTTCTGAGCCAAACAAAAGAGCGGAATCAAAGGTAAAAGGAAACACCAATGGGAGGGGGGCTCAGCCGAGGAGTGGGCAACCACAGCGCGACCAGCTGAATTTAGTGCAATTAAATGAAAAATGAAAAGAACAGAAGATAAAATGCAAAGTTTAGAACGGGACATTACAGAAATAGGGATAAAGAGCAGAAAATGCGGAAGAACGAAAAACGGCTGTAGAAATGGAAGTAAATGACAAGAGAAAAATAGGAAGAAAGTGACAAAACAAATTAAAGAGACACAAGAGTTGTTATCTCAGAAAATTGATATGTTGGAAAATTATAGTAGGTGAAACAACATAAAGATAGTGGGCCGGAAGGAGGGTGAAGAAGGCACAGACATGAAGGAATTTATAAAAGGATGGATCCCGAAGGTCCTGGGAATGACAGAAATGCAGGAAGAAATGGAACTAGAAAGGGCACACAGAACACTAGCTCCAAAACCACAGACACATCAAAAACCAAGATCCATCTTAGTAAAATTTTTGAGATATACGACAAGAGAAAATATATTGGAGCGGGCAAGGAATAAAGTTAGAGAAGATAATAAACCATTGGAATACAAGTGTCAAAAAAATATTTTTTTTTTACCCAGACATAAGTTTTGAACTCTTAAAGAAGAGGAAAGAGTTTAATACAGCAAAATCGATTTTATGGAAAAAAGGTTATAAATTCATGTTAAGACATCCAGTCGTGCTTAAAATATTTATACCTGGGAGGCAAAACAGACTGTTCTCGGATTCGGAGGAAGCACAAGAATTCGCAGAGCATTTGCAGGACAGAAGGAGAGATGAAGAGATGTAATAAGAATGAAGAAAGGTGATAAAGCATATATAAAGAAGTAAAAACAATGTATATGTAAAGAACTAAAGAGGGAAAAGAGAAGGGAAGGAAGGGAGTAAGGGGGAAAAAAAGAGAGCTTTGTTATATGTGTTTAAAAAAAAGTGTTTTATGGGGGTTGGGGGGGGGGGAGAATAACCTCTACGAAATCAGTTGACTCTTGCAAGCAAGATCGCAACCCAAATGGAAAGGGAAGTTTTGGTTGTCCGGCAAGGAATACGGAGCAAATCAGAGATGGGGGTGATTTGGGGTTAAGGTAATATTGGGTGTGGGAATTGTTGGAGTATTTTATGTTTTAAATGTGTTATTATACATTAAGTTTAAAAAGGGAAAACTGAGAGATGAAAATGGGAAAAAGAGAGATGGAGGTGGTGAGGAAATGGAAAAGAGGAATAAACATGATATAAGATGGCCATGTTGAACTATATGACTATAAACATTATTGGAATACATAACCAAATTAAAAGGAAGAGGCTATTAAATTTACTGAAAAAAGAAAAAAATAGATATAGCATTTGTGCAGGAAATGCATCTAACTGAAATGGAACACAACAAGTTAAAGAGAGACTGGGTCGGGCACGTAGCAGCAGCATCAGATAATTCAAAAGCTAGAGGTGGAGCCATATTAGTTAACAATAAACACAAGGTTACGCATGATACAGTATAATTGGTGAAACAAGTTATATATCACTCCTCAAAAATTAAAAGAATGGGATCCAACATTATCAGATAGATGTTTTCGCTGTAAGAAGGAAATGGGAACAACAATACATACAATTTGGGCATGTACAAAAGTGAATACATTTTGGGAAGATCTAAATCAGATATTAAATAAAATCACAAAAAATAACATACCAAAAAATCCAGAGATCTTTCTTTTAAGTAAAATAAGAAGTAATGAATTAGGCCTCAAATTGGATAAAGCACAAAAAAGATTCATTATGATAGTCTTAGCAGTAGCAAAGTATATAATGTTAACATGGAAAATGGAAGAGAGCCTGAGAATAAAGCAATGGTACATGGAAATGAATTAATGTATTCCATTGGAAAAAATAACATATAATTTAAAAAATAAAGTCACATTATTTGAACTAATTTGGGAACCATACATGAAACATAACAGAAAGAGCTTGCCTCGGACTGATAAGAAGATAAAACGATTTGATTCAGTGTGTAAAAACAGATGACGAATTTTTCTTGTTTATTTTTTATTGTGTGAAGACGTTGTTTTATGGTTTTATTGTATGTATATGTTGAATATTTTTTGATTTTGGAGGGGGGTGAGAAGAGGGGAGGGAGGGTAAGGGGATAAAAAGGGAGAAAATGCCACTGTGTATATTTAATGAGAAATCTTTGTATATATTTTGGTTGAAAAATAAACAGTGTGAAAAATTAAAAAATTATAAAAAATAAAAATATAGTCAGTCAATCATAAATGCCCCTGCATGCCCCACAATGTCCAACACACAAGTTGTACGATTGTTTTATCGTACTCTGAAGGGGCCCTCATACGCACAAATACAAACTCATAGTCTCAGAGTTCCTTTGGAATGAAGGGTGTCGTTGTCCCTTGACTTGATGTGGGAACTAGGGCCAATTTTCCAAACCACTCCCACAGTCTGCCTAAGACTTCAGTCAGAAGCACCTCCCATCCACATGCTGCGGGCACAAACTCCCCAGGTACAACAAGTAGGGTTCCATAAACTAACTTGGCCGATGAGGAGTTGAGATCCTCCTTGGGTGCTGTTCTTATTCCCAGGAGGATCCAGGGCAGCTTGTCTGGCCAATCAGGTCCCCGGAGGCAGGCCATCACTGCAGCCTTCATGTGCCTATGGAACCATTCTACCAGGCCATTTGACTGCAGGTGGTAGGCTGTTGTGTGGTGGAGCTGCATTCCCAGCAGTCGTGACAAAACATCTCAGAGTGCAGAGGTAAACTGGGCCTCTATCGGAGATGATGTGTGTGGGTAGGATAAATCAAGATGCCCAGGCAGAAATAAAAGCTCTGACGCATGAATTTGTTGATGAGTCCATCATAAGAACTGCCTCCAGCCACCTAGTGAATCTGTTGATGACCATTAACTAGTACCTAGACCCTTGTGACACTGGAAGCGGGCCAACATGCACATGGTTGAATCTGCGCTGCAGTGGCTGGAAAGACTGAAGCGGTGCCTTCACGTGCCTTTACACTTTTGTAGATTGGCAGTCCGTGCACGTCTTTGCCCAGTACGTGACCTGCTTTTTGAGTCCATGCCATACAAACCTGTCAGCTATTTGACCATTGCTCAAATTGAGTGACATTGAAAATTCATTGTTTCTACGCAGCATGATAGAATGAGGCTGACCTGTGGAAACATCACACAGGAAAATGGTACCTTGTGGCCCAAAGGCTACATCCTTGAGTTGCAGACTCCTGAGTGCAATTCTATAAGCTGGGAGATCGTTGTCCTGGCACTGTGCTTTGGCAAGTGCCATGTAGTCTACACCCGGAGAGAGAGCACTTACTGCTTGGACAAAGGAGTGTGACAGAGCATCAGCCACCACATTTCTCTTATCAGAGATACGTTTAATCCTCGGGTGAGTAGAGGAGGTCCTTGGGTGAAGATGTGGTGTGTGATGTCATGTTTCAGTGTGGGGAATGACAATGTTCGGAAACTCCACAAGAAGTTTGGCAAATTCGTTGTTAGAGTACTTTATGGCATCTAGGTGCGGGGTGGGTAGTTTGGCTTTTCCAAGTGTGATAATATGGGATCCTATCACCACTGAATATAATTGTATATATTTGCATATAGTGTTAATGATTGGCTGAGAGCCATAGCCACACCTACTGGCCAGGTCATAAAGGGCTGCACCTAACCAGCTTCAGGTAAGTCTGAACTGGTTGATCTCAATGTACCACATTCTAGTCTTTTGGTAATAAAAGCTTTGGTTTAAGTCAACAAGTCTTTGAGTCATTCAACGCGCTATAATTTTATTACCAAAACTTTCAACAGATGGACCGAATGCGGCTACCAGCCTCGACCCACAGTCAACTACTTCTCAGAGTGATTTCAGGCACTGGGTGAGGTGTTTTGAGGTATACCTGCAGCCCTCAGACCCCATTGTGGAAGGAAGATGCCGATAAACTGTTGGTTCTAATGTCCTTGATGTCCATGCAGCCATGAATGTGCTAAAAGGACTCTATGAACAACCTGTGAATAGGGTATATGCCAGACACCTGCTGGCGACCAGGAGACAGCAGCCGGGTGAGTCCTACAGAGCCTACCTACAGGCACTAAAGTTACTGGGCAGAGCATGTGCATGCACCGATAAAACTGTGGCCGAGACCACTGATGACCTCATAAGGGATGCTTATGTGGCTGGAATTCGGTCTAACAAAGTAAGGCAATGACTGTTGGAACACGGGGGAGATAACCTCGTGGAGACTGCACAGATTGCTGAAACAATGGAGGCTGCAGCCCTAAGCATGGATGCCTACACAGAGGTCTGGGCCCACCGTTACAACGTGAGTAGAACGCCTGCTTTTAATTCAGCCTCCCCATGCCCTGTCAATGGCCTCACTGCCACCATACTACCCGACTCAGCCCAGAAGTGTTACTTCTGTGGTATGGAGAAACACAGTTGATCCCTGTGCCCTGCGAGGAAGGCCTGGTGTCAGAAATGCAAATTTCGCAAAAGTCTTCTGGTCCAAAATGGCCGCCGCAAAGCACAGTGCCTCGTACGAAGCCCAACCACCTTCCCCAGATTAAAACTGCTCGACCTCGGAACTATCATCCAATGAGAGTGAGGCACCGATCACGTGGCAATGCTTGACGTCACAACGCAAGCACAGCATGCAGAAGGTGCCGCCCTTGCAGTGCTCCACTTTCTCTGCTCTGACACTGCTCTCTGATGGCACGCAGCTGCCACCGGCCTCTACACAGGCTCCCCACCCAATAAAACCTCCATGCAGAAGGCGCCGCCCTCACAACGCTCTACCCTTGCCGCTGTGATGCTGCTTTCCGATGGCACGCAGCTGCCACCGACCTCTACGCCAGCCCCCCGCACAATGGAACCTCCATGTAGGCAAGGTCCCAACGGACCACCTGCATCACACATGCTGCCACCTCCGCAGTTCGCCGCTGACTTTCCAGCACCACGGCTCTCCAGGACGGCCCCCTCCAAACAAGTCTCAGTATCGGCAGACCCCGTCAGCCCGCCCACTTCGATGATGTCACCGTGCAAGTGTAGCACACAACAGGCTGAGGCACCACGACGCTCTGCTCCTGCTCCAGTGACGCAAGTCTCCATCAGATGGCCCTCCCAGTGATGCATGACTTCATCTCGCCAGCCTCCAGAGACACCAACACAGGCAGCTATGCTCCCTGAATCGTTCACTGCATCTGTGACATTGAATCAAAGCCAACCACATCCCTAAGCTAGGGTCATCAAAACCATCAGGGTTAATAATGCTAACTGTCTTTTTGATTTGGGTTCAATGGAGAGCATCATTCACCCAGACCTGGTCCAACAATGTGCGCTTGCAGTCTACCCTACTGATCAGAACATTTCACTGGCCACCCAAGAGCCTACTCAACGGGCATCAAGGTGGTGACTTTGAAAGTTCAGGGCATCAAATTGACCGATTTTAAGTTGCTAGTCCTGTCTCAACTGTGTGCTCCTGTATTATTGGGGTTGGATTTTCAATGCCATCTTTAATTTTGTCACTGCCTTACGGGGGTCCCCATTTCCTGCTATCTGTCTGCCACCACCACTCCACCCCAGATAACTCCGGCCAGCGACAGCCCACGCCAGTCCCCATACCCCATACCAGGCACTGCACTTGTAGTCTCTCCACTCTTCAAGTCGATCCTCCTGCACTCTTCACCAACCTCACTCCAGGCTGGAAACCGATTGCCATCAAAAGCCAGCAGTACAGCTTTGGGGGACAGGAAATTCATTAAAAATGAGATGTGCAGACTACTGGATGAAGGCATCATTGAGCCCAGCGCAATTCCCTGGAGGCCACATGTAGTAGTCATGAAGAACGGGGAGAAGCTGTGGATGGTGATTGACTACAGCCAAATGGTCAACCGTTTCACGCTTTAGGATGCTTACCTTCTTCCGTGAATCACGGACGTGGTGAATCAGATCGCCCAATACCGTGTGTTTTCCACATCTACCTTCGATCAGACTACCACCAGCTCCTGATCCATTTGGAGGACTGCCCCTTCATGGCCTTTGAAGCAAATTGGCATTTGTACCAATTCCTCAGGGTCCCCTTCGGTGTCACAAATGGTGTCGCGGTCTTCCAGCGGGAAATGGACCGGATGGTAGACCATGATGGCCTAACAACTACATTCCTGTATCTGGACAATGTCACCATCTGTGGCCATGACCCGCAAGACCATGACGCCAACCTTGAGAAATTCTTCCAAACTGGAAAACAGCTGAACCTAACCTATAATTTTGAGACATGTGTCTTCTGGAGCACTCGCCTCGCATTTCTAGATTGGATGGTGGAAAATGGGGTGGTAAAGCTAGATCCTGACTGTATATGCTCTCTCATGGACCTTCCACTGCCCCAAACCCAGAAGGCACTCAAACGCTGCCTGGGTTTTTCTTTCCTATTATGCCCAATGGGTCCCACAGTACGCTGACAAGGCATGGCCACTCATTAAGTCCACCTCCTTTCCCCTTGTCAGCGGAAGCCAGAGTGGCCTTCGACTGCATCAAGTCAGACATCGCCATAGCCACCATGCATTGCGTAGACGAATCGATACCCTTCCAGGTAGAGAGCGATGCTTCCAACTTTGCCCTGGTAGCCACTTTAAACCAGGCTGACAAGCCTGTTGCCTTCTTTTCCAGGATCCTCCAGGGGCCAGAAAGCTGACACTCCTCTGTCGAGAAGGAGCCCCAGGCCATTGTGGAGGCCATACGTCTTTGGAAACACTACCTCGCTGGCAGACACTTTACACTGCTGACTGACCAATGCACGGTCTCGTTCATGTTTAGCAACAACCAGTGGGTTAAGATCCAAAATGACAAAGATCCCAGGTGGAGAATGTAGCTCTCTACCTTGAACTATGACATTCTGTTCCAACCTGGCAAACTCAATGACCCGCCCAATGTCCTTTCCTGTGTGACATGCGCCAGCATACAACTGGACAGGCTGCAGAGACTCCATGAGGAGCTCTGTCACCCGGGGGTCACCAGGTTCGCACACTTCATAAAAGTCCACAACCTGCCCTATACGGTCGAGCAGATCCGCTCCATGACCCGAACCTGCCCCATCTGCACTGAGTGCAAGCCCAACATCTTCCAGCCCAAGAAGACCCATGTCATAAAAGCCAACCAGCCCTTCAAATGTCTCAGTGTGGACTTCAAGGGCCCTCTACCTTCAACAAACCTTAATACCTACATCCTCACGGTGGTCGATGAGTACTCCCACTTTGCGTTTGCTATTCCCAGCCCGGACATGACCGCCTCCAGAGTCATAAAGGCACTGCAGAGCATCATCAGCATTTTTGGGTACCCCAGTTATATCCCAGTGTCCGGGGGTCCTCATTTATGAATGGTGAGCTGAGGCAGTATAATCTGGAGCACAGTATTGCTTTGAGCAGAACCACTAGCTACAGTCCACGCATTAATGGGAAAGTCGAAAGGGAGAATGCCACCGTCTGGAAAGCGATCTCGCTTTCCCTCCGGTCCAATGGCTTCCCCACCACTTTCTGGCAGGACGTACTCCCAAATGCCCTACACTCCATCAGGTCTCTGTTATGTACTGCCACCAATGCTACTCCGTACGAGTGCATGTTCTCGTTCCCATGGAAGTCAGAATCAGGGAAGACCACACTGGCTTGGCTGATGGTTCCTGGACCTGTCCTGGTGAGAGGTCATGTCCGGTACTCAAAAGAATTACCCTCTAGTTGACCAGGTATAGCTGCTACATGCGAACCCACACTATGCTTATATCAAGTACCTGGACGGACGGGAGGACAGTCTCGGTAAGGGACATGGCCCAAGCCGGATCTAATATTATAACATTTGTTCCCCAACCTTCCTCCAACCCTTCCCAAGGTAACATGCCGGGACAGTGGGACCAGCAGCAGTACGTGGATGACAACGGCAGTAGACCGGACCAGCACATAGACAATGACGGCTGCGGACTAGGGGAACCTGCACCAACACTCAGAGACTCCAACGACGATCATGTATTACCCCTACCAGCTACTCCGATTCCAGCACCAAGGCAATCATGTTGGACGATCAGACCACCCGACTATTACAGCCTGTGACCCCTGCATGCTATCCTTTCCATGTCGGAGTCCAAAGAAAGAGTGTACCATTGCTGTTCCCCTCCATACAGACTACGGACTATTAAAACCCCCAAAAAACCACCACTCTGTAACCCCTTTTTTTAGCCACCCCTGGGTCAGTTCTTAAAGAAGGGGTGAATGTGATAATATGGGATCCTATCACCACTGTCTATATTTGTATATATTTGCATATAATGATAATGATTGGCTGAGAGCTGTAGCCACACCTACTGGCCAGGTCATAAAGAGCTGCACCTAAACAGATCCAGGTCACTCTGGACTGGTCAACCTCTATGTCTTTTGGTAATAAAAGCCCTGGTTTGAGTCAACGTCTGTGAGTCATTCGACGCGCTACACCAAGGCAGAAAGTCTTAAATGTTGTGATGTTCACCAACCGACGCCTTTTTAAGTTCACCATCAATGAATGGACTTTGAGGAAGTCAGCACCCAGCAACAGCCAGGACACAGTAGCGAGAATGAAGTCATATGAACTTATTCTCGTCAAATTTCAGGGGTATAATCTGTGTGCCATACATATGAATCAAACTGTTATTCACCACAGTGAGCACTCTTTGTAAGGTGTCAAAGTCTGAAGGAGGAAGGACACTAACGTCTGCACCTGTGTCAACTAGAAATTTGCACTGGGAGAGTTCATCCCAGACGTAGAATAGGCTGTTATGGTGGCCAGCCGCTGTGACCATTGTCATGGAGTCATGCTTGACTGGGGGAATGTCCACCCTCATCATCGGTTCTCGTGGAGTTGAGGCCTTAGGATGTGATGCAGCACTAATTTCTGTGAGCCTTGCATCTCGTTGTTTCACATGCCACAGAATGCAGCCACTGTTTGAGGGTTATGAAATTCCTCATCAGCCAACATGAGGCAGATGTCTTCTAGCTTATGTTCTAAAAAACAACTGCTCAAAGAGCAAGCAAGGCCTTGGCTGTCTGCCAGTGCTAACATGTCTTTCATTAATTCCAAAGGGGCGCGATCCCCCAGGCCATCGATATGGAGGAGCTGTGCAGCTCGCTTGCATTGTGAGAGACTGTAAATCCAGAGAAGGATGGATTTTAGCACTTAATTCCTGCTGAGAGCTGGTGGGTCCCGAAGGAAATCCACTACTTGACCGGCCTTGTCCTGGTCGAGGCTGCTTATCACATGATAGTACTTAGTCGCGTCCACTTCTATCTTGCAAATGTGGAACTGCGCCTTAGCCTGCCTGAACCAAATTTCAGGTTGAGTGGTCCAAAAGACAGGCAGTTTGACGAAAGCGCTGCATTGTCCATACTGGATCCAAAAACAATAGAGGATCAGAGGTGGAAAAGGAGAGCAAATTTAAATTCTTGGGAGTTGCTATCTCGGAGGATCTTTTCTGGACCCAATACACAAATGGCATCACGAAGAAAGGACATCAGTGTCTTTACTTCCGCAAGAGTTGGCTGAGGTTTGGCATGATATCGAAAACCCTAGCATATTTTTAAAGATGTGTGATGGAAAATGTGCTGATTGGCTGCATCACAGTCTGGTATAAGGACACCAATGCCCCGAGCGAAAGGTAGTGGACACAGCCCAGGCTGACACAGGTAAAACCTCCCTCACCATCAAGAATATCTACTGGGAACGCTGCTGTCAGGGAGGAGCAGCAATCATCAAGGATCCACATCACCTAGCACATGCTCTGTTCTTGCTTCTGCCATCAGGAAAGTGGTCTAGGTGCCACAAGACTCGCACCACCAGGTTCAGGAACAGCTGCTACCCCTCCACCATCAGACTCTTCAATAATAAATTCAATCAGGGGCTCATTTAAGGACTTTTTTTTGCACTTTATTTATTTTTTCTCTCTCTCTGTTGCACATTCAGTTTGTTTACAGTTCTTTATTTGTTTACATGTGTTTGTTGTGTACAGTTTATTTTTGTGCACTACCAATAAGTGTAATTCTGCTTTGCCCACAGGAAAAATAACCTCAGGGTTGTATGTGTCATGTATGTACACTGACAATAAATCTGAAATCTGAATATATTTATCTCTTTGAACTGATTTTTATGTCTTTTATTATCAGAGACAACATATTTGTTAATGATGAGGCAGGCCTTCATGATATTCTGAGCCATTGTTGCTGGTCTCTGAACAATTAGCTGTGGAGCCTCACCATCTAGGCCTCCAGATTGATTGGTTATGCAAGCCGACGTAAAATAAATATAACCTTCAAAAGGGAATGGAAGACTTGTTTGGTGTTGGGGGAAAAGTTTGTGAGTGAACTAGTAGTATGATAAGGCAAATCGATTTGCCCAGTGCATTTTGACCAGAAGAGCATTTCAACTTCCACTGTATTCTCTATTTTTCTTTATGATCCAATTGAAGGTGCATTGCTGCAGGATTGATCTCTGGATTCACATTTTTTTGACATGTTAAGGATTAAAATTAGGTTTTTCCTGGTTTTGTAAAATTGGATAAAATACTGTATACAGATTAAAGCAAGAAACTCCTCAAGTCTGACCCACGAATTCATTAGATCACATCGCATCTGATGGTAATCTAAACTCTGGAATCCCTCCCTCTGGCAGTAATCTTTCATACCCCTGCTTATTAAGAATATATCTACTTCTGCCTTAAGAATATTCAAATTCTGTGTTTTCACTTTCCTTTGTAGAAGAAAGTTCCAAAAACTCACAATTTGTAGAGAGAAAAAAAACTTTGAACTTAGGTGCCATTCCTTATTTTTAAACAGTGATCCTTGTTCTAGACTCGCCCACAAGAGGAAACATCTTCCCCACATCAACTGTGAACTATTTTGCAGCCAAACCACAGTTAACACTCAGGCATTTTTCTTCCCACTTCTTTGTTTCTCCTGTCAGAAGGACATTGTATATGTCTTATGGCAGTATTATAGAGTAGTTTCTGGAGGATAATAGTAGGGTCAGCAGTTCTGAAAATACCACCTGTCTCCGATTGAGTCTAGGTCTGCTGCAGATTAACATGATGATGTGCTACATCAAAGCCATATATTTAAAGCAAGTACTAATGAAGTTCAGAGCTTGCGGTCAGGGGTGTGAAGCATACTTGTAGCAATGATTTGAACACAATTTTTTCTTTCCCTTTTTCCCCTTTCATTTATCAGAGAAAATGACACCATATCAAAGAGTCTGCTGACAGTATGTAACATCAGACATTCATTTATCATTCTTGGATAGTCAAAATAAATTTGTCCCAATTTATAACAGTTAAGCAATTGGTTCAATCATATACATCTTTCCAACAATTGATCAATTATAGCAAATGATTATTTCAAATTACAGGTATGTCTTGATTCATGATTGTTTGATTTATGAATTTTCACTGTAATGCCATTAGAGTAAGTCTCTCTGTTTGATTCTTCACTGTACTAAATAGGAAGCTTGCAAATAAAGCACTGCATTGAAATGGCTATAATGCACTTCACCCAGCCTTTTCGATTTTTGAAATTTCACTTATCATAATGTTTTCCAGTAATCATTCCTTTTCGTAAATTGAAGAATGGCTGTATGGTTTGATTTGGCTTCCAATTTTATGGTGCTTCCTGTGGAAGTACTGCAAAGCTTGGGAATGGTGCCAGGTTGAAGCAGGAGTCCAATCCCAGCAGGAAGCTTGTGACAGGTAGTGTGTATCCTTGTGGCGAGAGGCAGCAGATCATCCTTAGCCTGACATGACAGGTATATAATTAGCCAAAGATGATGAAAATCAAAGTGTTGTAGTTGCTGCAAATTTTAAAAAAATATATAAAGTGTTGGAAAAAAAACATCAGGCCCAATATCTGAGCAGTAAGGCAACGGTAAACAATTCTTATGCTGCAAAGCAAGGTTGGGCTTCAGATTTAAACAAAGATATGGCTGGGGACAAATGATCTTGTTCTTCTCAGGCATTCCCGTGGGATTAAACATGACTTGCTTCTACTCTAGTTCTATAATCCTGATATAGTTGATCAGGTCATTTTGGGAACTGCAGACATTTCCACAAGGATGTAATTCACTGACAAAAGAATCAGGTTTTAATAAATCCAAAGACTCAAATTGGCTGGGTTTTTTTTAATGATGCATTGACCCTGTGATCATTGAGGTGCTTGTGTCTTCCTGCAGACCAGGAGCCAACTTGAGCATGCAAATGGCATTAAGAAAATAAATGATCATGGAGGTGTATGAGTGCAATTCTGGGAGCCTTAAATTGCAGCCAGATACCCCTTCTTGGTTTTAATCCCCAAACTTTAGTCATGCTTTTCTAACAAGTTGTCATTGATTATATATTTCAACAGCAACTGCCTGCAAGTTTCCTGAGAGTAAAATTGGCTCTTGATTCTGATTTTGAGAGCAGGTCTGGCACTTGTGTTTCTCTGTGACATAAAACCAGTTCAAAATGACAAATTTGAATGTGTCTCCTTTTTAACTGCCCTCTACACAAGGAAGTCATCTTCTGTGTACACTGTACTTTAGATATTTGGTTTCTCTGCATCCCTGTCAGGACTCTTCTCCCCACCTCCAATGTGGCATGCACACATTCCTTGCTAACTGTTCCCAGTAGCTGATCATGTCTAGATTAATTGTGAAGTTACATTTTAATGCCAATTTCTTCAGATCAGAGTGGTGAGGCAAAGTGCTAATGATGTAGGGAGTTACATAGAAAGTCCATGGTACTTTTGGTGCCATTGAATTTCAAGATTCTTTTAAAGCTTTATAAAGCAGCAAAAGGAAGATTGCATGTAAATTTCTACTCCATTATTTTTTTTAATGGCCCAATACAATCCAAGCTCCAAATGAAATAGCAAATGTATCTTTCAGGATGAAAACAACTGAGTGTATTGTTGAGGCAGGTGTATGTAGGATAAGACTATTAGATGTGACCAAGAACGCAGTGTTGAATTTTAATTCAGTTCACCCTTGATCTTATTGACTGGCAGAGTAGGCTTGATGGGCCAAGTGACCAATTCCTGCTCTTAATTTGTATTTTTATACTTCATTTTCTGAATAACAAGAGGTCGATTGCTGTTGGATAGAAACATAAACATAGAAACATAGAAAATAGGTGTAGGAGTAGGCCATTTAGCCCTTCAAGCCATTCATTTTGATCATGGCTGATCATCCACTTAGTACCCTGTTCCAGCTCTCTCTCCAAACCCCTTGATCCCCCTAGTCACAAGTAGTAAATCTAACTCTCTTAAATATAGCTAAGGAACCGGCCTCAATCACTTCCTGTGGCAGAGAATTCCATAAATTTACCACCCTCTGAGTGAAAAAATTCTTCCTCATCTCAGTCCTAAAGAACTTCCCTTTAATCCTTAAACTGTGAGCCCTGGTTCTAGACTTGCTCAACATTGGGAACCATCTTCCTGCATCTAGCCTGTCAATTCCCTTAAGAATTTTGAACGTTTCTATTAAATCTCCTCTTAATCGTCTAAACTCCAGCGAGTACAAGCCCAGCTGTTCTAGCCTTTCTTCATATGCAAGTCCTGCCATCCCTGGTATCAATGTGGTAAACCTTTTCTGCACTCTCTCCATGGCAGTGATGTCCTTCCTCAGATAAGGAGACCAAAACTGAACACAATACTCCAGGTGAGGTCTCACCAAGGCCCTATACAACTGCATCAATACCTCTCTGCTCCTGAACTCAAATCCTCTTGATATGAACGCCAACATACCATTCGCCTTTCTTACTGCTTGCTGCACCTGCCTGCCCACTTTTAATGACTGATGCACAGCGACACCCAGGTCTCTTTGCATCTCCCCTTTTCCTAATTGGATATCATTAAGATAGTACTCAGCTCTCCCATTCTTTCCTCCAAAGTGGACAACCACACACTTATCCACATTATATTGCATCTGCCATGCATTTGCCCACTCACCCAACCTGTCCAAGTCACCCTGCACACTCTTAACAGTCTCTACACGGCTTACAATGCCACCCAGCTTTGTGTCATCTGCAATCTTGGAAATGCTATTTTCTATTTCCTCATCTAAATCATTAATATATGTCGTAAATAACTGGGGTCCTAGCACTGAGCCTTGTGGTACCTCTCATGACTGCAAAAATATTTTTTGTAACATGAATATAGGATTACCACTTCTAGAATTTCTACAAAAGAAATTTTCACACCTATTAGTTTGATGTAGCATAATTTTTTAAAGAATGGCTATCCCAGCTATAATGTATAGAGGGAGCTGTTATTCTATTTCTGCCATGAAGCCATCTGGTTAAGCCCTCTGGTGGACTTTGTGAATATACAAAGATTATCTTAACAATTACAAAATAAAAACAGCTCAATCTAAGATCATCCACCCTGGTGATGATATTTCTGACATGAACAGTTCCTTTTCGATCTGTTTTGTTGCTTCAAAATATTTATGAACACAGGGAAATTAAAATTAATGCTTTTCTCATCATTGAGATATACAGATTAGTTCAGGAAGTAAGTGTACAGAAAACCAGCACATTCCATCCAGGCCCATCAAAGTAAGAGGCCCAATTTATTTCTTACACCCCATCCCATTCTCATTTATACCCTCAACCTAAAGTGAAATGGCAATGATAACAAGATCAGTAGCTGAGTATAAATAAAATCCCACATAACTGTAGGCTACCACCAGTGAGTAATACACTAAATGCCTAGACGAGGAGACCAGGAAATCCTGTGCAATATGAAATTCAAAACTTCCATGTTGCCTCCTGTGCCACAACATTACTGGCCTGTATTCTTCTTATTTAATACTTCTTGCCGGCAACCTTTGCTGGAGTGGGAGACAGCACCATTCACACACCCCAAAAACCAAGGAAGTTAAATCTCAAAAGGGAGAGACCAACAACACAATGGTTTTTCCCATTTTAACACTGCCTTCTCATTTTTCAATGGAAAGACACAGTTAAATTCAGAACTGAAATTTTAACAGAGTACATTGACTCAACACTCACTTATGTGTTTTGATGGATTTTACCCCAATAGTCAGTAACCATGTTCAGAAAGCTGCAGGCAGAATGAGTTGGTTCTGGTCCAAGTTTGACATCTGCTGACATATAACAACATGGTCTATTAAGAAATTGATTCCATGTTTGTCTCATTGTTCTGAATACGTAAAGTAATTTTAGTGGATAGATGATCTCAACTACATGAAAATATGTGGTAAACTTCTGCAATTTTATGACCCAAAAGGTTCTGTTAAATAGTTGGAGAAAGGAGGTCACATGACAATCAATCTATGTTTTTTCATGTAAATGAACTCAGTTGAAATGTTGTATTGCATCATATATTTGTAGAATTTATCTTATTTAACATACAGTGTATGTGCAAGGGGAAATCACGATTCCCACCCCTGAGTAAAAGAATACATTCATAACAATTGCAATATTCCCTTTAGTGTCTTTTATTTACTTTTTGTTTCAATCTAGCAAGGACGTTTACAGCTAAAATGGGATAATATCCTGTTACTTTGGGAGGGAGGACAGAAAAATAATTTCTTATTCTTACTATTATAGCATTATGTGTTCAGTCTTTAAACATTACGGATTGAGCCAATGTATGCGTATGAAAACAAATTTTGTTAACCTTTTTTACAGACACCGTGCCTCATATCCCCCACATCATGTTGCATGAATTATTTTTCTCCAGAGATTTTGAAAAGGCAACAGCTACATGTTTGCTTCAAATTAAAATTTTCAATACAACAGTCATTTGCTTCATGAGTAAGATAAGAACTATGATGAAATTGAAATCTGAGACTTAAATTAAACTCATGAGTTTTACTGAGAAATGTCAGCTACTTTGTTGCTTTGGTTTGGTAAAGTACAAATACAACAGCAGTAGACATATCGTATGATATGTGCAAGAATATCGTATGCAACTTTCCAGTTCCTGGACAGGCAGCCTCATGAATACAAAGTTCCAGTGTATTGGCCGATGACGTGGCAGCTGTGGAAATGTGATTTTTATTTCCACCCTTGCCAGACCACACACACGTATTGTAAGAGGACTGTCACTTTGCTAGTAATTCAGCATTCCAATACCATGGTGTGGAACAAAATAAACTGTTGCTTTAGTGACCTATAAATGGAAGAAGTTATTTTTGTGTTTGCGGTTTATTAACTCATATTACTTGCAGTTTCAAAAGCAAGTAAAACTGGAAGGTATCAAATAAAGTGTGCGTCTAGCCTATCCTGTTAATAGTTAATGGCAATTATTATTTACTGAATTGCCAATTAAAAATAATTAATGCTGGATTAAAGCAATATAGAAGCTTCTTTTATATATTTTATATATGCTTAAAAGATTCATCAGTAGCTAGTTTAGCAAATGCACTGCCAAGATTTGATAAAGCATATAAGATCAAAATGTTTCCTGGGATGATTCATATTCAATGATGGAAATCCAACTTGGGTAATGAAAAGGCTTTAAAAAAAATAACAAATTCTACTGAGTTGCAAGAAGAAAAGAGTGCCTTTGTTCCTGTAAGATCATTTGAGTTTATTTCAGATTGTGCTTTACCTAAGAATTTGATTCCCATCATTGGAGCTGGTTACATCGGATGCCATAAAACATGTATATAAATGTCTGTCATTTGGGCTTAGCCAATTTTGGAAGGGTACCTTCCAAAATTTAGATTTCAAATCTAAATGATAATTAATTTATTGTCAAATGCATTATACAATGTATATATGCACTGGAATTCTTACGACTGAACTGGTAGTTTATGAAAAACATAACTACAATAGTATACTTAAATGAATTAAAAAGAAACAATAAATACAAAAGGTAGGTAGTTAATAAATATGCACAGTTATGCTAGTGGAAAAACAAAAGACACTGCAATAATGCAGACAGTCCTTTTGTGGTCTTGGAGAAGTCCATGAATAGTGTAATAAAGGGAGGTTTAAGAGACTGATACCTGTTGGAAAGAAACTGTTTTTGAACCTAGAAGTGCTGGTCTACAGGCTTCTCCACTTTCTGCATGAAAATAATAGTGAGTAGAGGTTGTGACCGGAGAGATAGAAGTCTTTCATGATTTTGGCTGCCTTTTTGAGGCAACACCTCATATAAACATAATTAATAGATGGGAAGTCAGGGCCTGTGATGGGCCTGGCTAGGTTTGCTATCTTCTGGAGCTTTTTGTGTTCCTTTGCATTCGAATTCCCAAAACGGGCTGTGATGGAACCAATCATATGCTTTGCACAGGGTGCCAGTAGAAATTTTGATAATGTATTCGACAATATGCCAAACCTCTTCATTCTCATTAGAAAAGAGAGATGTTGTGTGTGCCTTCTTCATAGTACCCTTGATATGCTGGCTCTTGGAGAGATCTTCTGAGATATGGATTCCCAGGAACTTGAAGGTTCTGATCCTCTCCACCTCTATCCCATCAATGTGGACAAATGTATGGTTGTTTGGCCTCTCCTTCCTAAACTTTACAATAAGCTCCTTGGTCTTGGTGATGAATGAAAGAATATTGATTCTGTTGCCATGAAGTATTTCATGGAGAAAATTTATGATTAATTGGTACATCAAGCTACCTATCATCTTCAAGACTTTCTTGATCTTTCCTCTTCATAAAGAATAACAAGTAACTTGCCATGATAACATAACAGTTTAATTTTAACTAGTAAGGAGTAAAGAAAGAACTAAAATGGAGGGAACTATTTGCTGTTTCATTCCATTTTTTCTCATTTTAATACTTTGCATTTTATGATGGACAAGGGTTCTTTAGAGCTCTTGCAGGATTCACAACAATACATACCACTTTGGATCATAGGATATATCTGAAACCGAGCATTTTACTGCTTTTCTACTTTACAACAGTGGTGTCAGTTAAATGTTTGACTGTAAAGTACTAAGAAATTTTACAAGACATAGAAATACAATTATTTCTTTATCTCTTAACTTAGATGGTAAAGGTTTCAGAAAGTTAGCTTAAAGTAAATTTAAAATATTCCCTTTGTGAGGCCGGGGTGGGGGTGGTGGGTGGTGTTACAAGAGTTTTCTTAGCTCCACAAGAAGCATAATTTAACAGCCCACACTTTCCTGCAGTTACAAGACCCTTGGAGCAACCCCCACCCCAACATTCTCCACCTTTGCTGCCAGTGGCATTTCCTTATTGCTGGCAGACAGTTTGTTGCTTACATGCAAGCCAGCTGCTACTTTCGACCCATTAGGGCCAAGTAGCTGATTAGTGACATTCAAATGAGGCCCCGCAGTTAAATTCCACACAGCCTTCACCTCAAAGTCTCAGTGGACTTTCTACGAGACAATATATTCAGCCCTTTAATCTGCCAAAAATGAGTTGGCTGTTCATTGTCGATTAATTTTTTCCATTTTTAAAAGTCATTTTTGACCCTTGGCAAGTCTGTTTTGGAATACACAAGTGCAACTCAATCTCATTTAAAATAGTTGAGCCATGTCTCATCTGAGATTTTAGGAAATGCAAGTGAAAGTACTTTGGCCAAGATAAAAGGCGGCTGAAGCTAATCACAACACCATGCTGAACTAAAAGCTCAGCTGGTGAGTCAACAGCCTCTGTCAGACCAGCTGTCAGCTTCCCCAAACTCCAGAAGAAACCCCCATCACTGCCATGAAATGGGGAAAAGAATCAGAAACCTGACAATCTCTTGATATGTGCATCCAGGATGAAAATTGCAAAGCGTTGACTCAAGTGCTGTTCCAACCTCAATCTAATGCTAAGTCTGTTCACATATTCCAATTATGGAAAATAGGTGCAAGTGAAATGTATTCATCTTCCATATTACTGTATAGCTAAATGACATAGCTGAAGAAATGCACTAAAGTGTCTTTACAGAAGTGAAACTGATCTGTTCAATCTAAAGTCACCCATGAGGAATAAATTTGAAAAAGTCTCCAGTCTCCCAGTGTGCCATTTGCCAAATTCATCTTCCTGCAGAGCAAGTCAAGAATGTGCCAGATGGGAGAAAGTACAGAGAGACCCATAGGAATTCTGAAGTGCTAGCAAGCATTCTGCCAAATAATCAATTTATTTGAAGTGCATGGGCGCATATGGCCAGATGAGGGAAGATTGGTAGATTCTACAGAAGGAAGAAACCTTTGGGGAGCGGGATGCCAGACGTTCACCTCCATTTACCACTGTGCAGCAATTGCATTAACAAAAGGAAGACTACCAAAAATAGCAACTTCCAGAATGGAATTAGGACAAAGACTTCACTTCTCATCAGAATCAACTCAGCAGCAAATGAAAACAGCATTGTTTACTATTAAGAAGGCTCAAAATGATCCCAAAACCTATGATAAAGGCACATAATCCACTGACATGTTAGTAATATCTTAAAATCATCTTAATTGTTTTTGGTTATAAAGATACTTTTCTTTCTTACCTTCCTCTCTACCTGTATTTATACTTTCATACCTTTTGTTCAACCAAAGCCGATCACCACTTAACCCCTCACCACCTTCTTCACTCTCTCACCTCCCCATTTAATACATTTGATATCAACCCTTACTATTTTGGTTTTTATAAATGGTCCTGGCCCAAAACATTGATTGACCCTTTCTACCCATGGATCCTGCCTGTCCTGTTGAGTCCCTCCAGTATCTCAGCTTGTTTGTTCAAGTCTGTTCAAGAATCTAGCATCTTTTTTTATTGGTAAGGGATTAGAGTTCTTTGGTTTCTTTTTTTCTTTCTTTTTCATTATTCCAACAACATTGTATGGGGAAAGGGTGTCATTATTATTATTTTTTTTTGGAAATGTATTTATATTCTTCATATTTGGTAACCTTTTGTTCTTTATACAATGTTCTTTGTTCTATAAAACTCAGTAAAAAGATTGAAAGAGAAGAATTCAGCATCTAATTTTTTTTTGTTCCTCTATTGTACTATTCCATGGCAAATTATCAAGGCATGCCTGCATTAAAGTTTTTTCTTCTCTGTCCGAAGGGTGTTCTGTGAAGCTCCCTTACACTGCTCTTTCAACTGCCCTCCGGTTCTATGATTGCATTCTCATCGACACTTGCTACTGCAACTATGTTTTGTTCCAGTTTTAAGTAACCCCCCCACCTCTATTTCATCGTTTTTGTACCAGCTACTGTTCTTTATTTTCTCTACTACTAGTGGTGTCTTCTTCTATATGGCCTTCCATCTTTTTCATCGTCTATCTAATATCCAATCAGCTCTAGGGCTTCCTCAGCTTCTCTTCCCTAACTTTGTTCCCTTTTGATATACTTGATATCATGCTTTTCTAATTTAGCCTCATTAAAAGTCCCAACCCAAAATATTAACTGATCTTTTCCACCCGTGGATACTGCCTGACCCTCTGAATACCTCCTGCTTTTTGCTTGTCAGGATTTGAATTACACAACTGCATTCCTGCATCTAAGGCAGAAAGCAAACAGAACAATTTTTTGTCAATTTCAAAGGTCAAAGTCACTGAATCTGAACTGACTGTGCATGTATGTTATTATTTGGAGCATCATAAATTCTTCATGATATTGAAGAAATTATTGTTTTCTAAGCCAAGCATGGTTATTTTCTATCAAACAATATGAAATTCAACAAGGTGACAACAGGATAAGCAAAATTTGAGCTTCCTGTGAAGGCTGTTCATTATCCAATGACATGAGATACAAATAAGAAGCAGACTTGTCTTTATATTGAAGAGAGTATATTGAATTTTATTACCAGTGATTTATGTTGAGACATAACAAATTTCAACAGAAAGGATTGTTCACTTAAGAGAATTCTTAATTTGTGCATTTCAACAACATTGTGATCTTTATTCATCACTCTTTATTCTCACCCAATACTGTAAGACAACAAATATTTATTAAATGCTTTGTAAAAAAAAACCAAATAAAATGTGTACTCACGATAAACAGTATGAATTTACAATGAAGTAGTTCAGATAAAAAATTCAAACTAACTTAAATATCATAAATGTTTATGTCCTGAAAAGAAAGGTCACTTAAGGGGCTTGTGATTTACCCATTACCACAAAATTGTGATCATTTTTATTTATTCTTTGCTGTAGTTTCCATTTTGCAGCTTTTGAGGTAAATGGAAATTCACTTGTATAGGATTCACAATTCAATACCCAAACATTTGAGATATGGAACAAAATGTGCTTTCATGGAACTTGTGTGAGGGGGAAAAAGTAATGTGATCAACACTTTTTCAACTCTCATTTCTTAATGCATGCACAGATGATGCCATATTGCATTATAGAAAATGGCATTACTCAATGCACCTCCCACCCCCCATGAAATGGGTATTGCCTGTACTTCTCACAAAGAGAGGTGAATCTTTAGAATTATCTTTCCCAAAGACTTGTGGAGACTACAGATAAGAGAAATTTAAGGAGGAAGTGTACAATATCTTGAAAAATCCAGAAATTGAGGACAATGGAGAACCTGCACAGGAAAGGAGACAAGGCCAGATAGATCAGCTTTGATCATGTTGAATAGCAAAGTAGGCTTGAGGAGCAGTATGGCCAAGTTTTCTTTGTTATAAAATGGTACTGCATGTGGTGGTTAGAGTGGAGGGTCAATGCCAATTTTGGGCAAGGCTCCCAGCAATTACATTTTATCCACAGTAAATCTCCAGTTGAACACAGTGGAATAGTCCCTGTGAACCTTTATGCAGAAAGAGACCTTTTGCCCACTAGCTCTGAAAATTAAAGAGGTTGCAGAGATTTTGGTTAGGCTGTAGATCACAATTGAAGTGGGAAGTGATAGGGTAGTCTGGATGTATGTGGTGGAAGCAAGGTTGAGTTGTGGGCAAAGTAAAAACAGAATGCTGGAGAAACTCAGCAGGTCAATGTTGGGTTGTGGCAAAGACTGCTTGGGTCAGAGTATGGTTGGGCAAAGAGGTGATGGGCTCAATTTGGAAGATGATTAGGGCTCTGAGGACTGGCAGTTTTGGAAGAGGTGTGGTGAGAGTAAATGCCATTGGAGGCATTTAAAGCAGGGCTTTTCTGGAAAGCACATTAGATTCCCCCCTGGGCTACCAGGACTCCTTTAAATAATGCCAATGTTGGCCACAGACTTCCTGTTAATGTGATTGTGCTGCACTTGGCCAATCATCCAAAGGATACTGAATGCATTCCTTGAATTGCAGAGGATATTCCAGAATCTACCCTGGTCCATGCTCTCCCCATATATATCTGAAACACTTTACACACCCACTTCAACTACTTCCAGTTCCCTGAACTCAATTGCCTCATGTTTTCCATGGGTATTCAATTCCTATGCTCCTCCATCTCCCATAATGATGGCCTCAAAGCTCTTTGTTGCTTTCTAGACAATAGATGCAACCACCCCCTCTCCACCACCACCTTCCTCCTGCTGGCAGAACTTCTCATCCTCAATAATTTCTCCTTTGACCCATCCCACTTTCTCCAGTTTAAAGGGACAGCCATGGGTACCCATGTGGGCCACAGCTATGCCTGCCCTTTCTGTTGGCTTTATGGAGCAATCTATGCTACTAGCCTACACAGACAAGGCCTCTCAACTCCTCCTCTGCTACATCGATGACTAATTTAGTCCTCGATTCCACTGTCTCCATCTCAGGAGACAAACTCTCAACAAATCTATAAACCCACCAACTTCCAAAGCTACCTTGACTGTGCCTCTTCCCACCCTGTCCTCTGTAAGGATTCCATTCCATTCTCTCAATTTTGCTATCCCTGTCACATCTGCACCCAGGATGAAGACTTCCATGCCAGATCATCAGAGATGTCCTCCTTATTCAAAACATGGCTTTCCCTCTACCACTATAAACTCAGCACTCATCTGCATATCCTCCGTAACCCACACATCTGCCCTGGTCTCCCCTGCCACCATGCACAACAAGGACAGGATTCCTCTTGACCTCACCTACCACCCCACCAGCCTCCGCATTCAACATATCCTCCTCCGCCATTTCCTCCACCTACTATGTGATCTCACCATTTGACACATATTCCCCTCTCTGCCTTCTGCAAGGACCACTCCCTCCGTGAAACCCTTGTCCACTTCTCCCTCCCCACCAGTCATCTCCTTGGGACCTACCCTTGTGACTGCACTTGCATCCATACCTCCTCCCTCAGCACAATCCCTCAAACAGTCCCTCAAACAGTCCTTCCAAGTGAAGCAACATTTCACTTGTGAATCTGCAGGGGTCATCTATTGTATCCAGGTGCTCTCATTGTGGTGTTTACTACATCGGAGAGACTGGTCATAGACCGGGAGATCACTTTGTTAAGCACCTCGGCTCTGTCAGCTGCAATAGTATCGATCTCTCAGTGGCCACCCATTTTAATTCTCCATCCCAATCCCTTGCCAACATGTCTGATCATGATCTCATGCACTGCCAGATTAAGACCACCTGTAAATTGAAGGAAAAACACCTCATCTTCCTTGAGGGTACCTTCCAATTGGATGGCATTAATATTGAATTCTCTGATGTTCATTAAATCCCCTTCTCTTCCCCGTTGCCTTTCCCTATAACTGCCTCTCCATTTTTCTACTTCCACACAAACATGATAAATTCTTACCTTGTTCCTTAACATATCTAATTAACACCTTTTGTTGGTCTGGAATCATCCCCCATTGTTTTAATTCTGAGACTTTTTGAAATTTCTGGCTTATGGCTTATTCTGCTTGCTTATTCCTTGAAGAAGGGCTTAGACCCGAAAAGTTGGCAATATATCTTCGTCTCCTGTAGACACTTAAAAGACCAGTTGAGTTCCTCCATCATTTTGGTGTGTTTTTATTCCAGGATGTTGTCTGAATTGGAGGACCTTAGTTATGGGGAGAGATTGGATAAGCTGATTTATTTTCCCTGTAGTGAAGGAGGCTAAGGAATGATCAAATAGGAGTATACTAGATAGGAAGATGGTCTAAATCTAAATGTTTTCTATGCATGATAGGGGATATCCAAAAATAAGATTGCATAGGTTTAAGGTGAGAAGAAGGGAGTTTTAAGGAAGATCTGAAGGTTTTAGGTTTTTTTAGACAGAGAGGGGTTGATATCTGGAAATTCCACTTCACAGTCCTATGGTCTTGTGCTGTCACTGGAGGTGGCAGATGCTATTGCTACACTTGAGAGGCATTTAGACAGGCTCTTAAATGGTCAAGACTTTGAAGAATACAGTCTTACTATGGACAGATGAGATTAATGTAGATGGGCAAAATGGTCAGTATAGACTGTTGGGCTGAAGTGTCCATTTCTGTGTTGTACACCTCTTGGATTCTGTGTGTTACTGGCACACACAAAGCAATCCATATGATAGAATTTTAATAAAAGTCAAACATTCAGTCCACAAAAATTCTGCCAGTAACTTCAGCCAACTAATGAAGACCAGTAACCTCCTTTGGCAAACCAAAACATAGAGTGGCAGCCTGCACTGAGTGTATGGATAGTAAGATGCTACTTTATGAAATTGATTATTGTTAATGAACAATAATTATTGCCATATAAATACACCAGGAGTTAAATCTTCCCACTCACCCCACAGCGAGTGCCACTCATTCAATAGTTGCTGCAGGTCAGAGGAAGAGCTGATGAACTAATTTTAGCATAGATTTGGCATCAAGACAACTCTTTGAATGTGAGATTCAAGTTCAGTATTAAGGTTGTATTAGACCTTAGGTTCTGACTGTGACCCAATTATAAACAGAATATTAAAGAATTATTAGGCCAAAATATTAATTTTAATAGATTTGATAATGATTTTCAAAGGAAGAATAAAACAAAGACCTAAAAATTAGATCGATGGATGTAGATTGCCAAAGTAAGCCAATTGGCAGTAATTTCTTTGATTCTATTTGCAAGCGTATTTTTTTAAACATGTTCTTTTGCCAGATAAGTTTAATTACTCATGTAGATCTACAAACATGTTTTAGCTACCTTCTAATGGAACCTGTGAAGCCTAGTTAACATGAATTCACACACTGATCACCATTATAAAGAGTAGATGTTGCCAGCTTGCTATCACACTCTTGATGTCACTTCGTCATGTACATTAAAAAAGCTTAGTCATTAAGTTGATGCATCAGAGCATCAAGGAAGTGAGTGAGTTATGATTCACACCATTTGTGAGAAAAACAAACTGTAAGAAGTGGGCAGAATATAAAAGAACAGTAATGAATGATTGCAGAATGAATAAGGAAGGCAAACATTCACTAGGGCATAACATTATACAAAAATATGAAAACAGTTTTTATGGATATTAAAAAGGATAAGAGTAAAGGTCAAGAATAAAGTGAGGCTGTGGAATAAGTAAATAAAAACAGTGAATTGACAGATGATTTAAATGTGTATTTTGCTCTTGTCTTCACTATTGAGGGTATAAGAAACATTCCAGAAACTGTTGTAAACAGTGAATTATAAGGCAGAGAAACTGGGGCAAACTACAATCATGAGGGAAGTGGTTCTAAGCAAAGAGTTGGAGCTTCAAGTCCTGATGTACTTTGTTCCAGGATTTTAATGGAAGTGCCCACTGATGTAGATGAAGTGTTGGTTATCATTTTTCCTTGATTTGGGGATATTTACATAAAATTGCAAAGTAGCATATATAACTTACTTATTTAAAAAATATGACAGAGACAAAATAAGAAATTACAGGCCAGTTAATAATTTTGTCATAATAATTGAAAATGTAATAGGAGGGTATGGAGACAATTCAAGCTAACTAAACAGAGTAAACTTGATGAGAAACACAAAGATTGTAGATGCTAGGGTCTTGAACAAACAATAAGCTGGTGAAACAGCATTCAAAGATCAGTCAACATTTTGCACTGGACCCTTCATTGAGACTAAAGAAAAAAGAGAGGTGATATTATGTATATAAAAGGGGAAAGAAAACTTGGTTTTATGAAAAGATTATTCCAATGTGATCAATTTCCCTGAATGAGGCACTGCCTCTCCAAATCAGCCAACATCATTAATGACCCCTGCCATCCTGGCCATGCTCTCTTCTCACTGTTACCTTCTGGAAAATCTGACAAATTCTAGCTCCTCAAGATTAGTTTTCTTTCCCACAGGTAACAAACTCTTGAACCATTTTGTCCTATCCGCATCGGACTTGTCAGCCACAAACGAGCCTGCAGCTGACGTGGACTTTTACCCCCTCCATAAATCTTCGTCCGCGAAGCCAAGCCAAAGAAAGAACTAAAACACTACTTCAATACTAATAAAGATCTGTTTGCACTGCTGGCACAGTATATTTTATCAAGACTGGCTAATTGTGAATATTTGTATGCATTTATCTGTTTTCTTCTTTTCCTTTGATATGCATTATCTACTTTTCTCTTCCTGGCATCTTATGTGTGAATTGCAGTTAAATTGTTGTCAGTGTGTTATACCTTTGAAGCTGCAGCAAGACTGATTGCATCTGTACATTGTACTTATGTATATGAAAATAAACTCTTCATTGATTGGTTCATGCATATGGTCAGATGAGAGATTGGTAGTGTAAGCAAATTGTGAAGTGGATATTAAATGGTTAAAATGGGCATTGATAGGTTAAGTGAGACAGCAAAGTGGATTACAATGAAACTCTTGTTATCTGAAATTCAAACAACCAGCAAAAAAAATCAAGGAAAATAAATAAATGAATTTAAAAATTAAAATAAATAAGAAAAAATAAAATTTAAATCAAAGATAAAATGGTAAAAGTAAATGTTCTCTGAAGTTACACATAAACTTTTGGTTAAGGTGGGAAAAAATATGCAGCCAGCGGAGTGCCTTGATCATGCTTCGCTTATAGCTGCTATTTGAATAAAGTTGGGTTTGAATAAAATGGTGTTGCCCAGAATGAAGAGCTGATTGATGCCGCTCGCAGTTGGGGTGACTCTCAAAGTGTCTCCTTATCCCTGCTTAGTAAGTCTTTGTATTTATTAAGTACATTAGTAAGGGTTTGTCTCTAAACTTGGGGGAGAGGGGAATTAATAGTGATGGTGGCATGGCTTGCGTAGCAGGTAGCACAATGCTGTTACAGCGCCATTGACTGGGTTCGAATTTAAATTTAAATTTTGTAAATTACAGGAATTACCTGATTAAAGTGAACTTTTCATAATTAAGGATGACAATTACTGATTTTTTTAAAAATTATTTTATATTTTGCACTGCCTTTTGTCTTTTAAATTGTTTATTCTTAATGCTGGTGTATTAGTTAGGCATTGTAAGAGTGAATCTCAAATATCTGGAAAACTCACTTATCCAGCATCTACCAATCCCCAGGTACCAGGGGTTTTAATGTGCATAGTAGAAAAATGTCCATTTGGCAAAAAAAAATTATCAAAAGTGTGAAAGATTACAAAGCTCTACAGTTTAAAAGGTGTCCCAGTGCATGATTCACGAAAGGCTATTGTGCTCATGAAGCAAGTAATTATGAAAGTTTTCAGAATGTTATTATTTATTGAACAGAAATGTATACGGTTATGTTTCAATTGTATAGACCATTGGTAAGATCACATCCAAAATAATGTATACAGTATTGTCTTCTTATTTAAAAAAGGATGTAATTGCTTTGGAAGTAGTTCACAGAAGGTTTGGTAGACCATTAACTGGAATGTGTGAATAGGTTAAGTTTACAGCCTTCAAAGTTTAGAAGAGTAAGAGGTAATTCAATGCAATGACTGAACTACAAATAGAGCATTCTTCATTGAATGTTATAACTCTCAACTAATTTGCAGTCTGGGTAGAACAACTAGTCACAGACTAGCCTTTTCACAATAAAGATAGAAAAGCAAACAGATGATCATCTTTCAAAGATTGGTGAAAGAAATCTTTGACTTAAGCAGTGGATTCTGAGAAAATATTTAAAGGAGGTAAAATTGAAGAGAAGAGATTTTAGGAGAAAGTCCCTGTGAGTTAGGCAAACTCTACCAGCCAGAGACAAGTGAATGATTGTCAGGGATTATTTGGAAAATTGGGGCCATACAGTTGGATAGTTCTCGAAATATGTTGTGGAAGTGATTTCAAGCTTGAAAGTGGAATAACCCCTCTTAATTCCGTCATGAAGTTTGTAGACTCCATGGCTGATTTGTAACCCAAATCCATTTTCCTATAGTTTTCTACATCCTGATTCTATCAATATAGAAATCAAAATTAAGAACTGCCCTTGCGTCAGCTTCTCCTTGTAGAAGAATGCTTCAAATTTCCACCACCCTCTGCATGAGGAAGATTCTTAAATTTATTTGGAATAGTTAGACTATTATTTTTAGTCTTAGACTTCCTAACTCACACTCATCGTTTCTAAATAATCTCTCTCTCCACCCTTAGAGTTCTTCTTAACATCCTCAAAATCTCCAATCACATCACCTTTTAACCACTTTAGCTTTAAGGAATATTACCTTAGATTATGTAACTTCTCATAATTTACCCCTGAGAGTCAAAGTATCATCATCATAAATCTCTTGCATTTCTCTCAAGACTTCCTCAAGAGCAGTGTCTAATTGGTCCCATTTACTCAGTCTTTCCATGTATCCATCTCATTTGTTTTTTGTGCCATTTAAATACAGGTTGAAAGTCTATTCTCCAGTATTTTGTGGTTCAGTATCATCCATGGTCATGCATGTGTTCAATCTGTAGTATAGATTGATCTAAAGTTAACTCATATCTTTACTCTATTAAAGCAAATTAATCCACTTATGCGACCTTTTTGAATTTAGCTCCCAGCAGGTTCAGTCTTTGAGACTGTTAGGTCTGCTTTGTTCATGAATGAGTGAGTCAAACACCAGACTGAGTCGAAATCAAGGTTCTTTGTTCTTTATTGCCGGATTGTAACACTTGCAACTAACAGTGTTAGTTGGAGAAGGCGCATTCTCCAACTAACACTGTTAGTTGCAAGTGTTACAATCCGGCAATAAAGAACAAAGAACCTTGATTTCGACTCAGTCTGGTGTTTGACTCACTCATTCATGAACAAAGCAGACCTAACAAGACTCACAGAAACTTTGGGTCATAGAGAAACATTAGGCAGCCAGTCCTCTCCTCTTGTATGAACCACAAGGGCTTTGACCAGGCTGAACTAAGCACTCACAACCTGTGTTCTAAATGGGGTTTTACCACAAGCTTTGCACCTTGTCCTGTTCCAGTCCCAGCTGTTGCTGAACAGTAGCACTGCAGAACTGAATTCTCTCTCTCTCTCTCTCTCTCTCTCTCTCTCTCTCTCTCTCTCTCTCTCTCTCTCTCTCTTTCTCTCTCTTTCCCCCCTCTCTTTCTCTCTTAGAGAAAAAGCCTGTTTTACTCTCTCTGCTTGCAAAACCACATGATCCTCAGAACAGCAAGTTCCATTCCAGACAATCTGTGGCTCCAACAAGTTCTTTCATCTGTTGCCTTTTTGTAAACAACAATCCATTAGTGAAGTCTCTTTTGCACTGTCCAAAGTTTTTGCAAAGGCTCTAGGCGCCAGATTGTCTAGTATGTATTTTAAATAAGATCTGTTTTAAAGTGTTTGTATGTGACCTACTCTAAAAAAAACCTTCCCCAATTTATCTCCCAAAAAACATATCTATAATTTGTCATAGTATCTGTATATATTAATTTAGAAAACATTCCTGAACACATTCGACAAACTCCAAACCATCCAGCCCTTTTACAGTATGGGAGTCCCAGTCAATATGTGGAAAGTTAAAATCTCCTTCTATCACAATCTTATGTTTCCTGCTGCGATCTTCTGCTACCTCTCTAGATTTGCTCCTCCAATTCTCATTGACTCTTGGGCAATCTATAGTACAAGGTCATGAGTGTGGTTGCACCTTTCCCTTTCCTCAGCTCCACCCATAAAGCCTCATTAGATGCACCCACTGGTCTGTCCTGCCTGAGCACAGCTGTGATATTTTCCCAGATGAACAATGTCACTCTTCCCCTTTCATTCCTCCCATTCTATTGGGTCTGAAGTATGGAAGCTCAGAACAATGAGCTGCCAGTCCTGCCCCTCCTGCAACCACATTTTACTAATGGGCACAATGCCAAAATTCTACATGTTTATCCATGCTCTAAGCCAATCTGCCTTGCATTGAAACAGATGCATCTGAAATAATTTCCATCACATAAAACCCATTGATTTCTAACGGAAAATAAGTAATTGGCAGAAGTAATTAAACAATCCTTTTATGTTTGTTCTCACTAAAGATGATATAGAAAACCTCTTGGAAATAGTGAACAGCAACAAATCTAGAGGCAATATGAACTCACAAGGAAATAACATTGGGGAAATGAGTAGAACTGAAAACCAATCATTTGCCAGGTCTTGATGACCTATTCCCCAATATTTTAAAGCTAACAGGTACATGGGTTCCAAAATTCCAGAGATAGAAAGGCAGCAAATGTAATCCAACTATTTGAAGAAGAAAGGCGGGGGGTGGGGGGGTGGGGGGGATGAACAGGAACTGTTGAGCAGTTGACCTAACTTTCAGGGTGCAGAAAATGTTAGAAAGCTATCGTTAAGGATGTGTCACTCAAAAATTTTGGGCAGAGTAAACATGGATTTATGATTATGAAATGATGTTTGACTAATCATCGTAAGACTGCACAGAACTAGCCCTTTAGCCCACAATCTATTACCCATTGAAACTGATCCCTTTTTCTGAATCTCTTTTTGTGCAATGGTATTTCAATTGCTCACATTTCTTCTTTCTTCTTTGGCTTGGCTTCGCGGACGAAGATTTATGGAGGGGTAAATGTCCACGTCAGCTGCAGGCTCGTTTGTGGCTGACAATTCCGATGCAGGACAGGCATACATGGTTGCAGTGGTTGCAGGGGGAAATTGGTTGGTTGGGGTTGGGTGTTGGGTTTTTCCTCCTTTGTCTTTTGTCAGTGAGGTGGGCTCTGCGGTCTACTTCAAAGGAGGTTGCTTCCCGCCGAACTGTGAGGCGCCAAGATGCACGGTTTGAGGCGATATCAGCCCACTGGCGGTGGTCAATGTGGCAGGCACCAAGAGATTTCTTTAGGCAGTCCTTGTACCTCTTCTTTGGTGCACCTCTGACACGATGGCCAGTGGAGAGCTCGCCATATAACACGATCTTGGGAAGGCGATGGTCCTCCATTCTGGAGATGTGACCTACCCAGCGCAGTTGGATCTTCAACAGTGTGGATTCGATGCTGTCGGCCTCTGCTATCTCGAGTACTTCGATGTTGGGGATGAAGTCGCTCCAATGAATGTTGAGGATGGAGCGGAAACAACGCTGGTGGAAGCGTTCTAGGAGCCGTAGGTGATGCCGGTAGAGGACCCATGATTCGGAGCCGAACAGGAGTGTGGGTATGACAACGGCTCTGTATACGCTTATCTTTGTGAGATTTTTCAGTTAGTTTTTTTTCCAGACTCTTTTGTGTAGTCTTCCAAAGGCGCTATTTGCCTTGGCGAGTCTGTTGTCTATCTCGTTGTCGATCCTTGCATCTGATGAAATGGTGCAGCCGAGAGTATGCTCACATAATTGCTTCTTAAATGCTGTGAGAATACTTGTCCAGCAAAGCTCTCTGGACTGTGTGCAATACCCTAATATCCTTCTTCACATAAGGAGATCATACTGTACATCGCCCTCCAAATGCATCACATAGTCAATAAAATTTCCATAAACTTTCTGTTTAGGCTCCCCCAGCATTAACCATGACATTCTGAATTTCTCACTGTATCTGCATCCTAGCTTTTTGGGAATCCTGCTAATTCCCTCAGAGTCTCAGAACTTTGTGATCTCTCACTATTTAAATAACATGGACAATTTTACATTTTCCCACATTATAATTCATTTATCAGATTTTTATCCATTCACTTTACCTATGAATATCCCTTTGCAGTTTCATTATCTTTTCTTTACAACTTCCTCTCTTATTCTGTGTCATCAGCTGTTATTGCAAATATATTCTCCATCTCTCCATATATTTAAATAATGTGTAAAATTTGAGATCCCACTATCTATCCCTGTTGAAATCACTCAACAAATCTTGCCAAACAGAACTGTTTATACCTATTCTCATTTCTTCTAAGAGCTAGACAATCATCTAGGTTTGCCAGCATGTCACTATGAGCTACTTTTTTTTTACAATAACCTTTGAGGCATCGTTTCAAATGCCTTCTGGAAATCTAAGTAGAGTACTTCCACAGCAGATGTACTTCTTAAAGGAAGTCTTCACCTATGAGGATGGCTTTGGGAAAATGGTAGAAACTGTTATTGAAGAGGCCTACATGTGACTTCACTCATACAAGGCAGTTGACTTTTAATTACACTTTAAAATAGCCATGAATGACTCAGTTTTGAGACAAGTAGAGTTGGACAAAAGCTTTGTATTGACACCCATATCCTTTGAATGATCAAAAGAAAATGAGATGACGTGATCAGTAAGGGAGTGCAAATCTTGAGATGTAGAGCAGTGGTTCTCAACCTTTTTCTTTCCATTCACATACCATTTTAAGTATTCTTTATGCCATCAGTTCTCTGTGATTAGTAAGGGATTGCTTAAGATACTATGTAGGTAATGCTGAACTTCTATGTGGCACCGGTGTAACTCACGGTACAATGTTTGCATACCACCAACTGAACACCTACTTAAAGGACAAATTGGGAAGCAGGCTGAGGTTGCCAGAAGGAAGCAGTTTTGAATATGTGATTACTGACACAATGATAATTAAAAGATTTGTAACAAACATGTGCATCAACCTGCAAGAGAAAGAGAATGATGAAATAAGCTGTAAACCCAAACAAAAGTGGGAACAAGATCTAAACATAAAGATAAAAAATGAAAAATGGGAAAAACTATGAGAAATACAATAAACACTAGGTTACGCATGATACAATATAATTGGTTACACAGGCTATATATCACACCCCAAAAGTTAAATAAATGGGACCCAACAGTATCAGATAGATGTTTTCTCTGTAAGAAGGAAACGGGAACAACAGTACATGCAATTTGGGCATGTGCGAAAGTGGAAAATTTTGGGAAGATCTAAATCAGGTATTAAATAAAATCACAAAAAGCAACATACCAAAAAATCCAGAGATCTTTCTTCTAATTAATATAAGTAAAGAATTAGGCCTCAAATAGGTTGAAGCACAAAAAAAGATTTATTATGATAGCCTTAACTGTAGCAAAAAAATGTATAATGTCAATCTGGAAATCAGAAGTGTTAGGTCTGCTTTGTTCATGAATGAGTGAGACAAACACCAGACTGAGTCGAAATCAGGGTTCTTTGTTCTTTATTACCGGATTGTAACACTTGCGACTAACGATGTTAGTCGGAGAATGCATTCTGCCGTTATCAGCAAAATGGTGATTTTTTATACCCTTGGATACGTGCTTAGAACATCATCATATCATTATTTGTCCAATGACTAAAACTGTTGCTATCCTTTCCCTGCTAGCTTCCTGCCTCTCAATCCATCAATGTCTCTCTTATCTTGTAAGTACAAGGATGCATTCACATCTTGTTACAGCCCTGTACAGGGTAACTCCTTACACATTCCCATCTCATGATGTTTTACCTTACAGAAGAGAGCCTGAGAGTACAGCAATAGAACATAGAAATGAATAAATGTATTCCATTGGAAAAAATAATTTAAAAATATAATTTAAAAAATAAAGTCACAGTATTCGAACAAATTTGGGAACCGTACATGGAACACAACAGAGAGGGACTACCGCGGACCTCCACTCCCTAAAATGATAGAATGAGAAGAAGACTAAATGAACTGAGCCAGTGTGTAAAAGAAGATGACACAATTTTATTGTTTATTTTCATTATGTGATGACATTGTTTAATGGGTTTATTGTATTGTATATGTTGAACGTTTAGTGGGTACGGAGGGGGGTGGGAAGGAGGGAGGGAAGGGAGGGGAGAAAAAGGGGAGAAAATGACACTGTGTATATTCAAGAGGGAAATGTTTGTGTGTATTTTGGTTAATATGGTTCATAGTGTGAATTTTTTTTAATTAAAAAAGGTAGTATGTAGGTGGAAAGAAAAAGATTCAAAACCACTGTTTTACTCTTACCTAATTGACTCGTTATGCGCATGGTTTCATAACTCCAAAGGAAATAGGCCATTGACAATTTTTCTCAAGCAAAATATTTCACTAACAATTGGGTCTAGGGCAGTGATTCTCAACCTTCCCTTCTCACAACATACCACTGTAATGGAGGCTTTAGACTAGCTTGTGCAAGAAGGGATGCAGTTGCATCAGAAGACATAATCTAAATTCCACTATGGGGCCCAGGGATGCAGTTGAATCAGTAGACATTATCCAACTTCCACCATGAGGCCCAGAGATGCAGTTGTCTTTTGTTGGTCGCAGACTGTCAGGAGACCTTGAAGATAATTAAATCATTTGTTCCTTTGAAGATCTGAAGTAAACAACTTTTGGGTAATATAACCTATGGTCCCACTGCTGAAGGGGAGAGACTCACCAAGAGGTGGCAACATCCCTCAGCAAGAAGAAGAACTTCAAGATTCCAACCAACGTCCCGGTCCGGGGGAGGTGGAGAAGCTGCTACCGACGCCCAGACAATCTACTACAAGTGTGCAGTCGTCGCCTCGCTTTGGCAGTTGGGATCAGTCCAGGCATTGATAAGTATAATTGGGAAGGGCTTGCATGTTGTAGTGTGAATTCAGCTTTATATTTAGTAATAAAGACTTGTATAAACTGAACTGCTCTCGGTGTGTGTGTGTCTATTTTCTTTCGGTAGCTCAAACACTGTGACCAATCTAAAATGAACAAAATGAGAGGTATAAGTTTACCCAAGACACCGTCCCCCTGGCTCGATGGGCACATGAACAGAGTGGCCATTTGGGGGAGAAGGGATCAGCTATGTGTGCCCGTACACATGCCTTACCCGTCCATCAGGATGATGTTCGCATGGTCATGCGTACATGCCCAGCATGCCAGCTTGTGAAGTCCCGCACTGTTCCTCTTGGTCCGCATGGCCGAATAAGACGGGGAGCTCGCTCGGCTGCAGTTTGGCAAATTGATTACATAGGCCCCATGCCAGACTGTATGGGTAAATTTTACGTCCTAGTAATGGTTGACACCTTTTCTGGCCTGGTTTTTGCTTTTCCCACCAAGGTGGCTGACCAAACTAGCACTATTCAAGGACTAAACCATTTAATTTCTCGTTATGACGTACCAGAGGAAATTCAGTCTGATAATGACTCGCACTTCTCCAGAAAGGCAATCTGTGATTGGGCAACTGACAACGGTGTCGTATGGGTTCACCATATTCCTTATTACCCGCAGGCTGCCGGGTTATTTGAACGAATGAACGCCTTACTGAAGGAACAAATTCATTTATTAACACCACTGGGTACCCTTAAGGGGTGATGCCATGTGCTGCAGCAGGCAGTCGACAATTTGAATCATCGCCCTTTAAAGGGAGGTACACCTTTCCACCGACTTCTTCACGCTTCTGAACTACAGCCTATTCCAGAGGAAAAACAGTCATTACTCCCCATTCCCGAGCTAGAGAATGCCGGACAAAAAGTATGGGTGGCACCACCAGGTAGTGGTCCTTCTGTAAAAGAGGAAATAGTGACACCTGCCCAGGGTAACACTCGGTGGGTAGCTATTGAGGGACAGGATGATTTAGTTTGTTTAAATATTGAACGCTTATGGCATCGTGAGTGACATATGTCAGGCTTCTTTGTTCCAGCTTCTCCATCTTGCGCTCCTGCTGATCTGGCTTAACAGCTGCTTTGATGCCAGCAATTGGATTTGTAATGTCGAGGACGTTCCGAGGGAGTTGCCCGTGGGGGACACGGCCCGATGCATTACACGAAGGAAGTCCTCGGTCACCCGCCTCAAGTGCAGCTTATATAGATATGTTATTGCCAGTTCGATTCCTATATTTTGTTTGTGGATGGACCAACTGAAGGGGTCACCCCCTACTTCTGTGATAGTCATTTTTGTACCTGCTTTGATCTTGTAATAACAATGCACTTCCTGTCGCTAAATGGTGGGAGGATTCCAGTTCTGTGGAGGGTTGGTGGCCTACTTCACCATCAAACATTCCTTCAGATTTGTCCGACAATTCCTTTCTCCATGTTTCCTATGCGTATGTTCACAGATTTAATGTTTCTGATTGTTGGATTTATACTGTAGGCCCTTTGCATACTGGTACAGGCATTCCCATGATCCCCATTCCTTTCACCCGAAAGGAGTTTGCTGCCTGGAAATATTTTGATCGCTCCAAAGGCAGAGTTTACATTGATGTTAATAAATCTGTGCCTGAGGAGACCCAGTTCTTTAGTCTAAGTGATATTTTGGGTATTTTTCGAGGATGGCATATTCCTATCCCACCTTATAATATGACACCCCACTATTTTATTGTTTCCCTATATGTGAAGGGCTCTGTCTGCTTTTGTAAGTTCCCCAACAAGCCTGCCGATGCACTGGGATTCAGTGATTGTCTGGCATATTCCCCTTTTATTTCCAGGCACCCTGTGAACAGGACCTATTAGGTTTGTGGATCTCGCGCCTTTGCCTGGCTACCCCTTACCTGGGGTGGTGGCTGCTATTTGGCATACGCCGTCCCCTACCTACACCATATTTCCCATTTACAGGACCAACCCTCACTTATGCGCATGTCCCCTGTCCTTCGGCATGGACGTGCCCTCTCGGTGCTGAGATTTTCTTTGGCACCTTGATCCCAGGTTATGGCATAATTCGCATTTCCTTAGAGGTTTACAAATTATATGATCTGGTGAGATCTATTGCTAATGAGACATCCTTTTCCCTTTTGTCTGTCAGTCAGGGCCTTAATGACCTTAATCACGAACTCTCTGCCGTCAGGACAGTGGCTTTACAGAATCGTATTGCCCTGGATTTTCTGTTAGCAAAACAGGGTGGCACGTGTGCCATTGTTGGTTCTGAGTGTTGCTCGTATGTTCCCGATGTATCCACTAATATTTCTGTTATTGTTCAACATGTTTCAAAATCTGTTTGTGAACTCCAGCGTCTGGGTATTGTGACCCACAAGGATAGTTTGAGCCTTGGTTGGAATCCTTTTTCATGGTTAACTGGTACATTTGGGGGATTGGGCCACACTATTCTCCATTGGTTGCTCGCACATTTGCTTAATTTTGTGATTATTGTAGTTTTGGTTTCTCTTTTACGCTCCTTCTGTACTCTTATGCTTGTTAGGTCTCGTAAGTGACAGACTGTGACCAAGGGGTGGAATATATTGGAGGATTTAAACCATGCTTTTGTTTCTGCAAGGCTGAGAATCAGTTACCTGCTTTGAGACTCAGCAGACATAAGCTAAATTCATCCATGGGGCCCAGAGATACAGTTATCTGACAAAAAAAGACATCTGTGTACCAAGAACGTTTAATCTTCCTGCTTGTTAGTATATTGATCACAGACTGTCAGACAGCGACCTAACCTTGAAGCAAGATAAACCATTGTATTCAAAGTGATAAGCTAGAAAAGTTGTGTTATTCGATAGAAGCCTAGGCATGCTAGCTTGCTCGCTTATCTTTCTTTTTGTGCTGGGAATAGGTGCTTGGGTAAGCAGTTTTTGGGTAATATAAGCCAAGGTCCTGATCCTGAAGTTTGAGACTCTCCGAGAGGTGGCAACATCTCTCAGCAAGAAGAAGAACTTCTAGAGTCCAGCCAACGTCCCGGTCGGGGGAAGTGGAGAAGCTGCTACCGGTGCTCCGACAACCTACTACAAGTGTGCAGTCGTTGCCTCGCCTCGGCAGTTGGGACCAGTCGAGGCCTTGATAAGTATAATTGGGAAGGGCTTGCATATTGTAATTTGATATCAGCTTGAGAATTTGTAATAAAGATTTGTATAAACTGAAGTGCTCTCGGCGTGTGTGTCTGTTTTATTTCGGTAGCTCAAACACTGTGACCAATCTAAAACGAACAAAGTGAGAGTTACAAGTTTACCCAGGACAGGAGGTATGACTGGAATGTGGTAGCATTGACCAAATGGCATCTGTTCATATCCACCAAGAGCTTGTGTGCCCGAGAAAATCTGCTCTAAGGAGGGCTTGTCCCACAGACACAATCGTACACTTCCAGTGGAAAACCGTGTCCACGGCATGGATTGTGACCAGACTGTTTAAAGATTTGGTCAGGCAACATTTAGAGCAGCCATTCTCCACCTTTTTCTTTTGACTCTGACCTCCTGAGGACTCTGCTCAAAGTTTATGGGCCCCTTGTCTGTGAAGTTGTCATGTTCTGGCTTCTTATGTGCTCTCCTACAGACTACATAAAATATAAAAAAATATGTTATGTGAGGTGAAAAGAAAGCAAGGCTTTTATTTAATTGTGGTATGACCCCCCACACCCCCTCCCCAATACAGGGGTGCAGTAAGTTCCCCATTGAAAATGGCTCCTTTAGAATATTGTGTGCAATTCTTGTCACCACATTATAAGAAGATTTTGGAGGTTTTCAATAGGATCAAGAAAGGATTCACCATGATGTTGCTTGGAAAAGAGTATATTAGACATAAGGAGAAGCTAGAGAAACCGAGACATTGAAAGGGAAGATAGTTGGATTATTTTTCCAAGGAAGGAGTAAACATCAAATAGCAGATAAGTTGAAGGTAAAAAGATGTTACAGAAGTTTAATTTTGGCCCTTATTTTATTGGTTGGGTTAAGGCTTTATATAAAAATCCAATTGCTAGGGTGGTGACAAATGGTCAAACTTCTTTACCATTTAAATTAACGCAATCGACTCAGCAAGGTTGTCCATTATCACCAGCCTTGTTTGCATTGGTTATTGAACTGTTAGCTCAAACAATATGACAGAATGATAAGATTACAGGGATGTGAATTGCAGATGATGAATATAAGATTAATTTATTTGTGGATGATGTATTTGACAGAACCGGAGCAGTCTTGGAAATATTTGCAAGATTGTTTGTTGGAATTTGGGGAGTTATCTGGATATAAGGTAAACTGGAATAAGAGTGAAATATTGCCAGTTGGGGTAGGAGATTATTCAGATTATAAAAATATTATAAAATTAAAATGATTAGATATAATTAAATATCTAGGAGCAATAGTAAATGCACATTATCAATCTTTATATAAATTAAATTATGTTCCTTTATTAAAAAGGATTAAAATGGATTTGATTAAATTGAAAGATCTTCCATTAATGTTCATTGGTCGAGTAAATTGTATTAAAATGAATATTTTTTTCTCAAATCCAATATCTTTTTCAGTCGATACCATGTTTATTTTCAAAGGTTTTTTCAGGATTTGAATAGAGCGGTGCAGGAATTTTTATGGAAGGGAAAATTAGCACAAGTAGCTTTGCACAAACTTACATGGAAATATGCATTAGGTGGACTTCAGTTACCTCATTTTCAAAATTATTATGAGGCAGCAAAGTTGAAATTTGTTAGTAGATTGATGGATATAGACCAACCCCCGAGTTGGGCAAAGGTGAAAATGGCTTGTATTTCTGAAGTTGAGGTACACCAGTTTATATTTAAGTGTAATATGAACTTATTGAAGGAATGTAATATGCCAGTATTAAAAAAATTGTTAAAGATTTGGGTTAAAAAAAATATGATTTTAGGATCGAAGTGTAAGTTATCAATTCAAACCCTGTTATATTATAATGAGCTTATTCCTTATTCAATGTTCAATAATCATTTAAAGAGATGGAATTCTAAGGGTATAATGATAGTTCAGGATTGTTTTGAAGAAGGACAGTTTCTTTTATTTAACCAATTGAGGGAGAAATTTGATATATCTGTAAATTCTTTATTTGTGAATTATCAACTCAGATAAAAGATCATTATGGTAAAAAGATGAATTTACCTATGTTGATGAAATTTGAATCTTTGATTTCCTCTATACCAAAAAAAGGTTATATTTTGGATATATATCAATTGTTACAAGAAAGTATGGATAAACCAGAATGGGAGAAATATAGGACTAAATGGGAAAGTGATTAAACTTATATTATCCCTCAAGAGAATTGGGAAGTTATGTGTCATGAAAATGTAACTAAATTGATGTATGTAAGATTTGGAATGGTTAATTACAATTAATTAACATCAGTTATATTTGACTCCAGAGAAACTGAAAAAATATGGGTTTAGTAATTTGGATTCTTGTTTTAAATGTGGATTATGTATTGGAACTTTTTTACATGCCGTTTGGTCTTGTATTAAAGTACAACCATTTTGGGAAAGAATTAGGTTGGTCTTGGAAAAATTATTCAAAATTAAATTACCATTAGACCCATCGATTTTTTTTGTTGGGCTATATGGTCTCTTTGAAGGGATTGGGGTTGGATAAATTTCAGATTGCATTTGTACGTTTAGTGTTGTCTGTAGCACAAAAATGTGTAGCTAGTACTTGAAAAGATAAAGTGGAGATTAATATAGCACGTTGGCATAATGAATTGAGAGCTTGTATCACTAAGGAAAAAATTACATGTAATTTGCATGATAATGATTCCTTTTTTGTTAAAATGTGGTCTTCTTATTTGGAATATATGAATTTGGAAATACTTTGAAATATTGTATATATTCTGTTCTGTTTTTCTATTTGGCTCCCCTTAAGGGAGCTGGCTGAAGAAGTGGGAGGGTGGGGAGGGGTTTTTGTTTTTTTTTAGAAATATAAAAATTGATTTCTTTCTGTTGTTTGATTATACGCTGTTTAAAAATAGTTTAAATAAAGTTTTTTTTTAAATAAGTTGAAGGTAAACGGGAATAGTTTAATGTCAGAGGTTAATTGCAGAGGGCATAGGTTGAAATTAAGAGGGGATTGTTTATTGGAGATATGTAGGGCAAGTAGATACCTGCCTAGAACATGCTGCTAGATGGAGTATGGTAGAAGCAGGTACAATGGTGACATTTAAGAGTTATTTCGATTAACACATGAACATGCAGGGAATGGAATGATTTGGATCATGTACAGGCTGGTGGGATTTATTTAATTTGGCATCGTGGTTGACACAGACATTGTGGGCTAAAGGACTTGTTCCTGTTGACGTTCTAAAGTCAACTTCAAGGAGAGAAAAAAAATGGTACCTATTGATTGTTCGACTGTGATGTCCCTTTTCCCAATGCTGTGGTTTTATCCAGCCATTATCCTTGGAGAAGGCTCTAATACCATAAAAGAAGACCTGAAACCTTGCATGTCTGGGTCCAAGTCTGCTCTGTTGTCCTTTTCCCCAGTCTTGCTAAAGAGAGATTGAATTAGAAAGCCTGCGAACTTTTGGCCCAATATTCCCATCTGTTTCCTGTTCCTTTTCTAGATCTACCACTTGTTCCTCTACGTTTGTGATTAACCTAGTAAGGCCTGTGTTAATTTACTATCAGCAATTGGAATGTTGGAGTCTCAGTCTGATGTTGCTCTGATGGATAAGACTGCTTTGGATTGCTGCCTAATTTGAATCTGAGCAATACTGACAAGCTGTTCTTTCATGCACACAGACAAGAAAAGAATTATGGCGCTGGGTCCAGGATAATCATTCAAAAGATGTGTCATGAGATGTTGACTGCAAATGGTGCTTTTATGGTTGAGTATATGTCTGAGTGGAAGTGAACTGGAACAAATGGATGGAAGAGCTGAATAATACAAGTTGTGAGGCAGGGAGAGCTCTAAATTGATTTTTTGAAACATTTTGTGCAATTGGAATGGTTGAAACTATATTAATATCTAAATATCCATAATGATCTTTAAACACCTGCTGTTACATGCTGCTAGGTTTAAGTGAACTCCCAATACAGGGTCCAATGCGTGTTGGATATTTGGCACACCCATATTATTTGTGCTAATGGTGAGAAATCCAGACATTATGATGTTGATCACTTCAGTAAAGAGACTGGAAAAATGTCCACGTCATTTCATTTGGGCCATAAACCAAAAGTAGCCTGATTTGATATGATGAATATTTTCCTCTGCATGAACGTGAAGATGAAATATAAGGTATTATATCCAAATAGTGAAATGGCAGACACTGCTAATGGGTGCTCCTACCACTTCAAGGAAGCTTCAGGTCTCTTGCAGCAGCCCTTCAATCATTGCTCCAATGGTTTACCAAGATTCCAACAATCTCTGTATAATGCAAAGATTTTGCCTTTTTTCAGATTACCATTTTCATGAGTTCATCACTGCTGCACTGCCAATATCTTTGCTATTGCATGCCAGCCAGCCAGCCCACCACTGATGAAAATATGCTCTGAATCCAGGTCAAAAGGCTCAACACTTCTTGGAGTCATCATTGAAAGCCATGTCTTTAAGAAAGATCATCTGCAGACGTTGGTGTCGAGTGCAATACACAAGTTGCAGATGCTGGAGTAGAGTGCAACTATTTCATGATTAGCTATCTGAGCTAATGCCTTCTGAGTGTTTCATGTTGCATAGATCTGTCAACATTGGTTGTATGATTGATTTCCATTGAACACTGCTTGGAATATTGTTTCTATTTGCCATTATGGCTGAGTGTTGTCATGAGCACAGAAAACTGATGAGATGGGTAGCAGAATCAGGAAATGCGACCGTATTCATTGTTCATGCCATCTGATCAGTTGTTCTCAGATTGCCAGGGCAGACTGGTTTGGTAGCTCTACCTCTTCCATTTCTCTTCCCCCAATTTCCTCTCCAGCTCTGTAGCTGCTTGGAAAAAGTTGTATCTAAGAAGTGAAGTTGAGTAGTGGTCAGTGGAGTGCAGCAAATTTTAAGGTTCGCCATGCCACGTGCTGCACATCTGCAGAGAAGTTGGACAATGCAATAATCAGCTCTACGTAACCGCAGGCAGTGGCAGGATTTTCTTCTAAACCCATTAGTGCATCTGGTGAAACTGCTGCCTCACAGCACCAGAGGCCTGGGTTCAATCCCAAACTTGAGTCCTGTCTGTATGGAGTTTGCTTGTTCTCCCTGTGACTGCATGGGTTTCTTCCTTCCTCATCCTAAAGCCATTCAAGTGTGTAAGGTAGTTGGCCATTGTAAATTGTTCTTGATGTTTGCAGATGATTTGGAAAATCTGGAGGGGATGTTTATGAGAATGTAGGGAGAATAAAAATGGGATGAATGCAAAATCAGTGTAAAGGGATAGCTGATAGTCAACATGGATGCTGTTGGTTAAAAACCTATTTGTGTGCTCCATGACTCTATGACTTCAGCTGAATGGAGACAAGCTAGGGAGTGGGGAGGAGCAAATGGATCTGGGAGTACTTGTTCACCGGTCACTGAAGACTAGCATGCAAGTTCAGAAAGCTGTGAAGAAGGCTAATAGCATGTTGGCTTTCATAAAGAGGGGATTGGAGTATAGGAACAGAGACGCCCTTCTGCAGTTGTACAGGGCCCTGGTGAGACCCCACCTAGAGTATTGCGTCCAGTTCTTGTCTCCAATTTTGAGGAAGGACATACTAGCTATAGAGGGTGTGCAGCGCAGATTTACAAGGTTAGTTCCAGGGATGGCGGGGTTGACATATGCTGAAAGGCTAGAAAAACTGGACTTGTATCCGATGGAGTTTAGAAGGATGGGGGGGGGGACATGATTGAGGTATACAAAATCATCAGGGGGATAGACAGGGTGAAGTCAGATTACTTGTTCCCAATGATGGGGGAGACGAGGACTAGAGGGCATAGTTTAAGAATACAGGGTAGGCCCTTTAGGACGGAGATGAGAAAACGTTTTTTTACCCAGAAAAGTGTGAATATGTGGAATGCTCTGCCACAGAGGGTGGTAGAGGCAGATTTGCTGATTATGTTCAAAAGAGAGTTAGATAAGATTCTAGTGGGCAAAGGAGTTAAGGGTTATGGGGATAAGGCTGGAAAGGGGTACTGATGGTAGTGATCAGCCATGATCTGTAAAATGGTGGTGCTGGCTCGACGGGCCGAAGGGCCTACTCCAGCTCCTATTGTCTATTGTCTATTGTCTATTATTGTCTCCAGTAGCCACTATTTTATTTTTTATGGCAGGCCATGTAAGGAGGAAGCAGTCGACTGGAACAAGCATAAGGGAATGTAACTCCCTCAGGTATGGTTGTACACCAGCCACAGGTTTAGAGGGCGGGAACGATTCCTGTTTCACTGGACCTCTGGAGTTACATATGCTCCTTCAAAGCAGTGTTCATGTATCTTCCTAGGTCTGCAGTCCTTGTGATTCCATGAGCTTCCTGGTGCTGTCTGCCAACAAAGAATGTGGATCTGCTCCTCTGCAGTAGATGCTCCATAACTTTCCCAGTGCATGTTGCAGCAGCTTCTCCTCCAGTCCACATGGAGCTAAAAGTGTTCAAAAAGTTCATGACCACAGTTATTGGAAACATAATGTCAGTCCTACTCTCTATGGCTGCAATGCATGGCTTGTTTCTGTTCAGGGTCTTTATATCCTCCTTATGGGTTAATTCCCACTGTCCTGGTTATAAGAAAATTGCTCTTTGATGGTCCTAGGAAGGTAATGCCTCCTGCTGAGAGCCCTTTCTGAAAAAAAAATGTACATTTCATAGGGAATATTAGTTGTTAACAATCATTGCTATTTGAAGGTTGTACTGCTTGAAGATTATATCATGTGGCCAACTGTTCTCTAAGTTATTGGAACAAAGCTGCAGTCTATCTGTCTCTGTGGAAAAAGCCACAGTAAGATGCTTGATCTGAATGATAATCTTTTCAGTTATTTAATAAAGCAATTTATACATCTCCAAAATAAACTTATTTATACCACCTATACATATCAATAATTCTAATTCATTCTGTCTAGGTAGTACCAAATTATTACCTAACTTATCAACCGAGAAAGCCTTAACCTGATAATAACAAAAAAGATATTATTTGGGACATTAAAATTTTCCTTCATTCATTGAAAAGTGATAAATGTATCAGCTTCAAAATAATCTTCTACTTTCTTAATCCCCATTCAACTCCAGATCCTTAAAAATTGGTTCCAGGACCACAGGAATATGAAGAGATGAGAAATTAAATTGATGGGATAGTTTGCTGAGAGTTGGCTTGAGCCAAATGGCCTCCTTCTGAATTACAATATACATCTTTGGGACATGGAAGGAAACAGGAATGGCCCAGTCACAGCAAGAATTTGCAAATTCTGCATAAAAAGTATCAAAGGCCAGGAATGAACACAGTCCCGAATTTTAAGGCCACATCCGATGGAGAATCCAGCATTGTTCCATAGCAGAATCAAATCAGACAACAATCACAATTTTCAGTTTATTTTGGATTGTTGCTTTGGACAGAACTGAATGTCCATTTCATTTAATAATTCTGAATCCATTTCTGCCCATTCAAATCATGGAGCAGTTCACAAAAAAATTGTTCAAACAATGGATGTTAGTTCAACAAGATGATGAATTTAACTTTAAAAACTTTAATTCAACATTATACTTGAACATTAATATTTATAACCTCTTATTAAATGCACTAGTCTTTGTCATTCGTTGGAGTGCAAAATCAGCACCAAAATGAAGTATAAAGAGACATCCCTAACACAATTATTAAATTGTATTCAATGAAATTATGTAATTAAATGTCTGCTATATGTCTACAATTGTTGGAGGGAGCAGATTGTTGGCCAATAGTTGCTGCCAACACTTTCTGGGATATCCAGGAAAAAAAAAATTCTTCTGAAATCTGAAAATTCCAATACCTGTATCATTATTCACCACTTCATGCTGTAATTATTTGACTGCAAAAACCTTTTTTCTTCCTTTGCTCCTTTTCCAATCATAATAGTGAAAAAATGTGGTCACATTTGGGATCTAAATTCAAACCAGCCGAAGTTGAATCAAATTGGAAGAACTCTAAAAATACATTTTACATTGAAGAACTCTTTGAACTGAGAACTTCAAAATAATTTTAAAAGTCCATAATAATGAATAACAAAATGAAGCAGAAGGGAAGAAGATCTTCTGGGAATTCTATTTTGACTGCTTGAACATATGTGTGATATGCATAACTGTGGTGTGTTGATAAGAAGAGATGAGCCATTTAAAGTTCACAGTGCTGTAGGCAGTCAAATAATAAGTCTTTATAAAATGGGAATATCTTACAAGGCTATATGAATGATACTTACCCTGTTAATCAGTCTATACGAAGTGATCATAAATATTTCTGTGGGAAAACCTGTTACTTATCTTTCTGTTATCTTTGGGTGTTTGAATTTGAGGGTTGTAGAGTTTTGTTGTTTTATTTTAAAATCTCCTCAGCATTATCTAATTTATGTTGCGTTGCTTGCCGAGTAACTATAAAAATATGTAGACACTGATTTTCTTGACGACCTGAGTGGAGTACCTTGTCTTGTATTTAGAGCAAAATATTTTCCTCTAGCAATAGTTTGGTTCCCAAGGTTGTATTTAACTCCACATGAAAAAAATGACAAAGCACTAGTTATAAAAGCTTACTTTGTAAGTGAGAGTGAAATATAATAAGTACACAGCAGGTGCAACAGAAACAGTTATGAAGTTGCAATTTACTGAAAGCTCAAAATAGTGAATGTGCAATGGTAACATAGATTAGTATTTTCCAACATTCATAATATCAAATCTGACATAAAATCTGTTAATCTCTTCCATTTACTGATCAGCAAATTGGCTGGTGACTGAAAACCAGAACAAGGCTATTGCTCTTAAAGCACGGGACAGATTCCAGCCTGGAGCAATAGAGGGAGAGGTAGTTGATGAGTGAATAATATTGGGTGGGACTGCATACATTCTCAGTCTTTTTCATCTTCTTCTCCAGGATTATATCATCTCTCAAACCTGTTATCAATCTTACAACTGAGACTCATAATTTTGATCGCCCATGTCATCATGTAGTGTCTACAGTCATATGCTACGAAGTAACATGAATAATTGATAACAGATATCATTCAGTTTTATGCTTAAAAGTATATTAAGAAATAATAAAACAATTAATGACAAGGCATCGTTACATGCTTATGGTTTGTATTCACCTCTTTTAGGTAAAAAAAAATAAAAGGCTATAATCACGATATTGTACAATATAAGGTCTTCAATGAAAAATGTTCTTTGTACAGGAAATTGTGTCCTACTTAAAAGAAAACTAATTCCAAGTGCAATCGACGTGTCAGCATTCGAACAACTAAATATATTTAAATGGGAACAAATGTAATTGTAATGTCTTAATTTTATGCTCAATCCTTCACAGGGAAAAGAGAACGATAAGGATGAGGAACTCCCACTAGAAGTATTGGTGAGAAAAGGGAAATCAAGGCTTTTTGAGATTCCAGATGTTCGAAGTTTAAGTTGCAATGTTTGATGCTGATGGATTGTTTTATGCAGGGATTAGGACAGACATTCTATTTTTGATAGACATTTAATCAAAAATTGTCCATTTCTGGCACACTTCCAAATTTTGCCCTGGGACCTACATGTGTATGATGGGGGCACACATACAAACCACTGGCTGTGCACATCAAGTGGCATATAAGCTTTGTTTTATTATCACTACATGCATTACAGGCCCACAGATGTCTTGGGCACTGAATCTGGCCTTAACATGAAGTTTATATATCTTCCAAACAGGTCTCCTTTAAATAATGTTCATAGTGATTTCACCCACCTATCTTCCTCTCAAAACCAGCCACTTCAGATCCTCAATACAATTGCTTCTCTGTCCCATCATAAATCCCCCAATCCAAATTGCCCATCCAAATCCGTTGCCCAGAGATGACCTCTCACCTTAACTCCAAACAATTCCCTTTGACCCTAATCACTTGTATCATGAACCTCCAACCCCAACTCAATGCTGCCTCTAATTAACCTCTGTATCCTGGACTGACCAGGATCAATGGACTCAATCCCAACTCCAGCCTGATGTCCCACTTACCCCTACCTTATGATGATTTCTCTAAGCATTCTTACCTTATCAGATCATTACCACACTTGGGCATAGGTTCAATTTCTAACCCAATGTCCTTTCACATGTTCTCTGAAAAGTATTGGGTTGACAATCAATGTGAATATCCAGGGTAAGGGAGGGGACTACCTCCATAGGGAATACAAAAACATGATTAATGCAAAAGATAATTCAATTCAAAAGCAATGAGCATGTTAAATAGTACTGACTTTATTGTATATTCTTCATGTAACATAATTTAAGAAGGTTTCTTACTAAAAATGCTTCAATGGCTTAACCAGACACTTATTAAATGTGATTCATCTAATAATGGCTCATCCTGTAGCTCTAGGAGGCAGAGTGTCTGCCTGCTGCAGGAGAGCAATGGGGAGAGCCCACCTTAGGGATTCAGCCAGGAGAGTTATCATCTGTTTCTGGCCTCCATAGAGGGGTGGCCACCAGACAAGGTTTCTATAGAGCACAGGGACAAGACCCCTAGCTGGGATAATCTGAGATCCAAGAGAGTGACTGCTCACCTCTGGGCAGTATTTAGTAGAATGACTGCTCACTCCTGGGCTCAACTCGGAGTGTTACTGCCTACCTCTTGATTCAATTCAGGGGAGTGATTATCAAGTCCAAGATCCAGAAAAACTACAGCCCATTCCTGGGTTATAGAAGGGATAATGATTGCTCTCCCCAGAAGATCTTGTATAATTCTAGCAGTCTCTCATTCTTCTAAACTCCAGCAGATATACAGTAAGTCCACCTTATCCAACATATACTCATTAGAAAAGTCAAGTCAAGTCAAGTCCATTGTCATCTGATTGCACATTTACAACCCAACAAAGCAGAGTTCTCTGCTCCTTGGTGCAAGACATGCAGATACACAACTAAGCATAAAACACAAACAGACACCAATACATATTCAGGACAAGTGGTTCATCAATACAAATAAATAAATAAATAAATGATGTTTTGAACATATGAGAGTCTTGGATGGTCAGTGTGAGCAGTTTTTTGGTTGTCCACCATCCTCACTGCCCATGGGAAGAAGCCATTCCTCAGCTTATGGTGCTGGCTCTGATACTCCTGTATCTCTTCCACGATGGGAGAAGCTGAAAGATGGTGTGTGCAAGGTGGAAGGCGTCCTCAATTATTTTGCATTCCCTCTTCAGATAATGATCCTGGTAGATCACATCAATGGTGGGAAAGTAGTCTTCCGTGATCTTTTCTGCCACTCTTATAGTCCTATGGATTAACCCCTGATCCGTTTCCCTATCAAATACCCAATGCAGCTAATAGTCTTGTAATTTTCCTCTGAACTGCTTCCAACATATTTCTATCTTTATTAAAGAGGAGAATAATACCATACTCAGTGTTCCATAAAGTAGTCTTATCAATTTCTTATAAGACTGGGGTATAACCTTCCTTTTTTTACATTAAATTTCCTTAACTTACTAATCATTCACCCAATTATTCAACACTTGTCTCTGTACCTTGATGCTCCTCTATCCTACAAAAAAAGATCACTTTGCTTGGTATAAAAGGGAGAAATTGGTGGAAAGATCCTTGCTGTTTGTTTTATACCTCAATGAAATGGACACACACACACACACACACACACACACACACACACACACACACACACACACACACACACACACACACACTTCCCATCTGCTCCTTCTTTTCCTCCAATTCCCTTTCATAACCATCCTTTTGTCACTTCTTTTTGCAATCTTTCCTGATTCTGAGCCATCCTGAGAACATTCTCTCAGTTTCTAACTTCCTATTGATCCCCTTCCTTCATGTTACTCCCCTAACCTCTGTGGCAAACACCCTACATTCCTGTCTATGCTCCAGCAACCAGCTCAAGGATCCAAGGGCACATTTAGAGTCAATGAGAGCAGCTACTGGTTTGTCAGCTTTGCAACAACCCATATAATAAGCATTTATTTTCCTCCATAACTTTTCACGTGGCACATTATCAAATGCTTTCTGGAAATCTAAGCATAGTAAGACTGATAAAGGAAGATCATTTGTTCCATGAAATACATGTGCCAAGGATTACTGTACCCAGTAATGCTTTCATGTTTTTGTAAGTACTGTCTGAACTGGATATGAACAGAGGTCTGCAAAGAGCAGACTAATTATCTAAAAAAACATACAGAAATTTGAAATTGCTGAATGTTAGAGAATTACTATTGGTAATTGCAAATAATAAAAGAGCTCTGTGACTCTTAAACATCACAGCTTATCAACTCCGTGTTTTCTTAGATTCTTGAACTATATTTGAACTTAAATATGTTCTCTGCTACTTCAAGTTTTGTTTACAATCTGAAACTGTCTTAAGACAGTATCTGCCTCCAAAAAAAAATGTCTCTAGGATTAGTACTAAAGGCACAGAAATTTTGCTTTAAATTTCATATTAAAGAGGTGCAGAATATCTGGATAATAACCAATAATGATTGTTTTAGAAAGGTAACAGAAACAAACTACAGAAGTATCAGCTGGTTACCCTTACATCAGTGATTGAAAAATTATTGGAGAAGAACCTTAGAACTAGCATTTAGAAATTCAGTGATTTATAAGGGATAGTTAGTAAGACTATGTATGGAGAGGGTCAAAATTGTTTCAGCTTTTTGAGGAAGTGACAAATATGCCTGTTAAGGGTTGGACAATGAATGTGGTATATATGGTCTTGAGTAAATTATTTGACAAAATCTCCCATGGCATCCTGGTCCAAAAGATTGTCACTTGGGATTCATGGTGAATTGCCAAAAGGGATCTAAGATTGGCTTTGTCTTGAAAGATTGAAGGTTGAAGTGGAGGGTTGTTTCTTGGACTGAAAGTCTGTGACCTGTGGTTTTTCTGCACGTATTAGTGTTGGGACATCTTATATCTGTGGTTCTCAACCTTTTTCGGTCTGCTCACATACCACTTTAAGTAATCCCTATGCCATTGGTGCTCTGTGATTAGTAAGGGATTGCTTAAGATGGTATGTGAGGGAGAAGGGAAGGTTGAGAATCACTTCTCCAGACCCAAATGTTACTGAAATATTTTGCTTGAGAAAAATCTGTCATTGGCCCATTTCCTTTGGAGTTATGAAACTATGCACATAACAAGTCAATTAGGTATGATTAAAACAGTGGTTTTCAAACATTTTCTTTCCACCCACATACCACCTTAAGCAATTCCTTACTTATCATAGGGCACCTATGGCATAGGGAACACTTAAAGTGGTACATGAGTGGAAAAAAAAGATTGAGAACTACTTTATAATTGAATGATCTGAATGAACATGTAGGTGGCCTGATTAGCAAGTTTGCAGATGACACAAAAATTGGTGGAGTTATGGAAGTTTGTCAAAGGATACAGCAGTTGGAAATGTGAGCCAAGAAATAGCTAAATGAGTTTAATATGGATATGTATGAAGTCATGTATTTTGGAGGGTCAAATGGAAGGCAAAATATTGAGCAAATGATAGGATCCTTTGAAGCGTTGGTAGATTTTGTGGAGGAAGAACATAGTTCTCTGAAATTCACAACATCATTGGATATAGTGGTAAAGAAGGCATACAACATGTTTGGTTTCATTGGTCATGGCACTGAGCATAAAAGTTGGGAAGTTATGTTGCATCTGTGTAAACTTTAGTTAATTTGGCTACATTTAGAATTGTGTGCAGTTCTGGTTGCTACAGAATGGGAAGGATCTTGATGCTTTAGAATGGGTGCAGAAAAGGTTAATGAGAATGATATGCATAAACTGTAAGAAGAGGTTGGACAAATTTGGATTTTTTTTTTCTGGAGATTCTGATGCTGAGGGTTGACCTGGTCAAAGTTTATAAAATTATGAGAGGCATAAAAAATGGTAGAACGAAGAAATTTTGGATGAAATCATCAGGTTAGACAGCTCTTTTAGTAGAAATGGTCAGTCAATGTTTGGGGTCTGGACTTTTTATCAAGTCTTTATCATTTTTACCAATAGATAGTGGTTGACCTGCTGAGTTCCTTAAGTAGTTGTTTGCCTATTCATGATTCCAACATCTGCAGCTTTTGTGTTTCTCTATAAAATGAATAGACTTTTTTCCTATGATGGAAAATCACTAGAGGGCATAGGTTTAAGATGAGAGAAAGTTCAAAGATTTTATGAGGCAATGTGTTGTGGGGCGGGGGGCATGGGTGGGGGGTGGGCAGTAGATAGAGAATTGACAGCATCATGTTAGAAGCATTTAGAAGGGCAAAAGAACAGACAAGGGATATAAGAATATGGACCAAGACCTGGCAATTGGGATTAGTTTAGATTGGCCTCACAGTCAATACAGATATGATGAGCTGAAAAGCTTGTTCCTGTATAGTACTGCCCAATGGTTAAAATTAAAGTGAATTCGGTACAATAATTTAGCGACAAAAGAATCTCAGAAAGCATTCACTGCCAGCTCTGAAATTGTGAAGTTAAAGTTCATTTATCATCTCCGATTCTCAGTGTAAAACACTGTGCAAATGCACATACAGACAAGCAATACATATGCACAGTATGTATATTCAAATATTAAAATAAATAAATATTATTGTTAAATAAGTTGAAGAGTCACAGGTTTGTTTAAGCAGTTCATCAATTGTTCAGCAGTCTTATTGCCCGGGAAAGAAGCTGTTTCTCAGCCTAGCAGTTCTTGATCTGATAATCTTGTATCTCTTTTCCGACAAGAGTATCTGGAAGATGCTGCATACAGGGTGGTAATGGTCCTCACTGATTTTGTGAGCCCTCTTTAGACAATGATCCCAGTAAATTATTTCCATAAGGGGAGGGGGGAGGAGGGAGGCGTCTCTGCTGCTCAATAGTAACCATACCACACTGTGATGCAGCTGGACAGGACACTCTCGATAGTGCTCATGTAAAATGTTGTCAGGATGATGGCCAGTAGTCTTACTTGCTGCAGTCTTCTCAGGAAGTATGAGTATTTTAACGTGGACAGCACAGTGCAATGGTTTGCCAAAATGGCTTTCATCTCCAAAAGTTTAGGTTTGATACTAAAGCTCAACGTTTCCCATCTGACAGGTGTGATAGATTTAACATATCCAAACCCTCTGTAGTTTGGATTAAGGAGGGTCACATGGCCTCTCCTCTGGAACCTAATTGGAATGTGGATTGTGGAGGGTCATGTGACCTCTCCTTTTGGAATCTAGTCGGAGGTTGGATCACCTGGCAATGAAAGTTGGACTCTGCCCACCCATTACTGCACACCTGACCATTGTAATTACATTGGCCGGACCCTCCTTCTTACTGTACTATAAAGTTCACCACATGCAGTATCTTTTTCTATTTTTTCTCCAGTCCTGAGACAAACCTTGCTCCACCCAAGGTTGTGTACTGTAGACAATGCTAGAGGAGACATTGGTAAGGTGTTCACTACACAGTGATCAGGGCTGTTAGAATTGGAGTCATGCCAATATTAGACAAGTAATGATGGGTATTGTATTGTAATCCTTGGTTGTTATAAGACTGTACACAGTTGCTAGCATTGGTAGTGTTACTTGATTGTGCTGTGTTTCTATGATACAAGCACTTGTTAGTATCGGTAGTGTCATACTGTGTTTTGTGATTGAGAGCACTATTGTGTCTTATCCCTATTGCAATTTCCTTACATGTATTTTCCCCTTGCTGTGTTCAGCCTGTGTTCAGACTCATTGATCTTTGAACCCACTGACATTTTCTCTTCCCACACAACACTCTCACGTATGAAATAACTCTACATTTAAATGAATATTCTGCTGAGTAAGAACAAATCTGATTCATGCCTTCCTTTGCCCCTATTTTTCTCACTGTCACAGGAATAACCTCTCACTGCTTTAACATTCATTAGCCAATGCACAGAAATTATTGGACAACACCAGGTAGGGACTATGGACATTTGTCTTGGTCACCACTGAGTCACACATGCTATGGAATATATATATCTTATTCTAGAAACTTAAGTACACAGTCCAAGTTGACACTCCAATACAACACGAAAGAAATAGTATACTATTTGTGGTGCTATCTCATGGGTGAAACATCAAGCCAAGGCCGACCTTGTTCTTTCAGATGAGCAAAAATATATCAGATAGGACTACCTCAATTGAATGATGTGTTCCCAGGAGCCTATCCAACTTTTATTTCTCAGTATCACCAAAAGACATTTCACAGTCATCAGCTCATTCTGCTTTACTTCCTATATTTTAATAGTAATGAGACTTTCAAAGGTAGTTCATTAGTATAAGGCACTTGAAAAGTTTAAAATGGATCTTTCTTGATAATTGAATTGATATTTTTGGGATTCAGAACAGGCACAATTTTTGCTGCTTTCAGATGTCTGGTTAAATGAATTGAAATGCTGATTGAATTTTAATTTCTGTCCCAGTACCACAGCAAGTTCAGGTTGAACACAACTTTAATGAATTTCAAAATGCTACCACAAAAGTGATTTGCAATTCTATTCTGAAACTAAAATGCTCTGCATTTTGGTAATTTGCATAAAAATGATATATGCTTCTTGCATGGTTTAAAATAGAAATCAGTTGCTTGGGATCATTTTTCATATGGTCGGATAACTGTTTGTTTAAACTGGAGCATGAATATTTGTACAGATGGAGAAAGAAATCTTATGCCCTTCCTGTGACACTAAAGGTAACTTCATCCAAGCACCATAAGTTAAAATGTTTTTGTAATGACATGATGAATTTTGATAAAAATTATGAAATTGAATTTGATGGCAATGAACCACTGCAGACTAATGGACAATCCGGTCTAATCGTCAAAGAAAGCCAAAAAAAAAATGCCTTAAGTAGGTGTTCTGAACTTGCACTGTGCAATTAATACATCTTAACTTCTGGTGTAGCGAAGGCACAGCTTGCAGTCACATTCATGCTAAATATTACTGCATGTTTTGAATGAGCAGACGATTATTTCTCTTAATATGAAGTTAACAATGATAAGTAACTTTGGATGGCACATCTGCCAAGTTTTGCATATGTTTATGGACAAGTGGAGGCCAGTAGCAGAAAATACCTCTCCACTGACCCTTAGTTCTGCTGTTGGGTGTTGAAATGGCTATAGAGGAGGCAATGCAGGGAATGTAGCATGCTTCAATGACCCATGGTTGAGAGAAGGGTGGGCATCCTAATGGGATAGCAGGGTCTTGCAATCAAAACAGAGGTGGCAATTAATGGGTGCAGAACTCACTGCCAGGAGTGTTGTAAAATTCTTGAGAAGAGACCAGGAAGAGATCCCATAGGCTCATTAGATTTCTGTTAAATTTTAGAAAAAAAAAGTTAACATCTTTTTGATTAATCAGTGAAATTTGAAGATACATGGTGACCTTTTATGTCTTACTTTCATTTAATGTAAATGTTTTTAATGTGATTAGATGTACTCTTCCAGATGAGATATAGGTATGAATAAATCAAAAGCTACATAATAAATGTAACCCTCAAAATAAGTTGCCCAGATTTTTTTTCTCTCTTTTTTTTCAACAAAGTAGGTTAGGTGTTTATTAAATATATTATATTTTTGATGTCTTTTCTCATCCATTGCAGTGGAGGGGCATCACGTTTATATTGTTTGAAGTTTTATCTTGACATATATACATGCACACACATATGAAACAGTATTTTGAGTTTTGTTCCCTTTTCTTCATTGTACTGTATTTATTATAAAAACCAATGAAAAAGATTGAAAAATAAAGATTTCTGAAAGTTAGTTCTCTTGAACCTTGGACTGTATCCCATCAACAGCTTTGAAAAGCACAGACACACACATAGAGACACAAGAAAATAGCCCAACAAATCAGAAGAAGTCACTTTTGTTCAGCAGATGGTCTTCCTCCTGGTGCACATTAGGATGATCCAGACTATCATCCCATTACAGATGTCGATGACATGGGGACAGAAGATATTCAAAGATAAACTGGATCATTATCTTGTCTCCATCCTTCATAGCAATGGATGTAATGTCTCTGTTAATGGGCAAATATGCTGAGAACATGGGTGGTACGGTTAGCATAGCAGTTAGTGCAATGCCTTTACAGCACCTGTGATTGGGATCAGAGCTGGGCTCGAATCCCATGCTGTCTGTAAGGAGTTTGTATATTCTCCCTGTGTCTGCGTGGATTTTCTATGGGGGCTCTGGTTTACTCCCACCCTTCAAAAATATGCTGAGGTGTGGATTAGTGAAGTGTAAATTGGATGGCATGGCTCATAGGGCCAAATTGGTTACAGTGTTACAGTGCTGTATATCTAATTTTTTTTTAAAGTGCCATGTTCTTCTACTTGTCTTTATCATTATGACGTCTTGGGAGATATAGCTTCCTGTTCCCCTACTCTTCTACTCTGTTAAGGATGTCTTCTTTCCCAGAGGTGGAGGAAGACATCACCATATTGTGCCTGTCACAACCATTCAACAGGCACAGACCCCACAAGAGTGAGATGTGCTAAATAGTATAGCACATTTGCATTGGGACACAACTGATATTAATCTTATTCCACAAAATGATTGGTAAGGTTATGACAGAGTATTTAGAGATGGTTTGGGAGGAATTGTTAGAGCAGCTTGCACAATCACATTTTAAAACACACAATATTTGCAGGACTTTTGTAGAATGCTTTTTGCAGGAGGTAACAAAGTATTGACAACAGCTTGCCTGGGAGAGCATGTGATCTTTGCAGGCAGAGAAGAACTGTTTTGCTCTCAGGGAGTGTGAAACAGAGAGAGGAGTGACAGAAATTATTTCCAGAAGGACAAAGTTGGCAAACTTTGGAAGGCTGTCCGATCAAAGAAGAAGACTGGTGATCTGAAAGGTGGCCTGAAAGAAAGAGGATCATCTGGAGAACCTTGAAGGGGGCAAGTTTCGTCAGCAAGACTGATTGAGAAGGAATCAGTTATGGATATCCTGGAAAAGGAATCTCTCTCTGAAAACCAGCAAGAACCCTCCTGAGTGGTAACCATTTGCCTGTTAAGCACCAAAGACTGGTGAACTTTGTTAATGCTAACTTCTGTGCACAGTACAAGAATTGCCTGCAACCAATGAGATTGGATTGTGAACCAAAGAAATTTTCTAATCTTAAATATACATTACACACACCCGGGCTTAGTATTAGAGGGGGGATTAAGTAGTTAGGTAGGTTAAGTAGTAAGTTAAAGTTTAATTCTGTTTTCTTGTTCAATTATAATTAAAAACTACTTTTGTTTAAATAACCCTGTGTTGTGGGGCATATCTATTGCTGCTGGTTTTGGGGGTCCTCTGGACTCTATAACAAAGTAAATATACGTGTGTGCATTTAGATCCAAAGGATCGAAGAACTAGTGCATGTCTTCTTCTTTGGCTTGGCTTCGCGGACGAAGATTTATGGAGGGGGTAAAAAGTCCACGTCAGCTGCAGGCTCGTTTGTGGCTGACAAGTCCGATGCGGGACAGGCAGACACGATTGCAGCGGTTGCAAGGGAAAATTGGTTGATTGGGGTTGGGTGTTGGGTTTTTCCTCCTTTGCCTTTTGTCAGTGAGGTGGGCCACCTCACTAGTGCATGTAGTTCCTCGAGATTACATGTTCTCTTTGTTGTGATGAGACTAACTTGGTAAAGCTGCTCGAGACATAAATGGATATGCGTTGTTTACTATTTGACCTGCATTGACAGAATTGGAAGATGTAAAGGAACAAGGTGAGCACTTCTCCAATTTATCGTGGAACTTGTTCTAGAAGTGGTGTCAGAATCAATGATGGAAAAGATTTGTGCTTTCACTGAGGCACATGCAGAGGGCATCCAAAATCATCGTGTCTCAATAAGGACATGAACAGGAGCAGAAAAATTAGGGTCCAGAGCACACTTCTGCCAACAGGAAGACAAACATCTGTGTTTACATTCTGGAGTGGCTATTGGATGGTGTTGATTCAGAGAGCCAAAGGACCAACAGTATTTCTCTAAATAACTATGTCCTATGACCCAATGAGACTTCAATGGTGTCTGCAACGCAGTGAAGTCTCATTACTGTCAGTAGACTGTCTAGTATCTGTTGTGTTTCTTGTCAGCGCTGGTGACATCCTGGTTCTCTTTTACAAGCCTTGTATGGGCTCCAGAGCCATCTCCTCAACCCAAGTCCATCTAGTCACCATGCAAAATTCACAGACCCAGAATTATTTCTGTTCATCCATCTCAACTATCTATAGCCTGCCTGACTGAATAGGAACAGCCTTCTGCCTACCTGACAGCAACCACACTGGGGACACTCCCAAAATTGCTAAGTTAGCAGACTGCCAGAAGACTGTCACTAACAGGAAGATATGGAGGTGATTAGCTTTCTTTGATATTAATGGTCTGGGATTTATGTTCATTAAAATCTTTTCCTCAAATCATTCATGCTTAACTGCTTCAATGAAATCTGACTTTAGGTGACAAGGGAGTCTTAAGGAAGATGGAGCATTGTATGGTGCAATAGTTCTTCCCTTATTTATTCTAACTTTCATTTATTGTAGAAGTATAAAAGCAGGCATATCATGAAGGTGACTATTCTGCTTAACAATTTCAAATGCCTTAATAACCTTAGCACTCCCCTTGAACAGTGAGAAATTACTGGCAAAGGAATTTTTTTTGCAGATGTGTGTAAAGTGATTAGTGTCAGAGACATCTCACATTATCCATCTCATTAGCTCAATTAGAGTAATATTTTCCTCCCCTATGATCTTCTAGGGGCAGAATCCTCAGTGGTGCATAAATAGAGCTTGTGTCTTTTTCTTGGGCCTAAACCACCTAAGCACTTTCTCAGAAAGTCTGTTGTGGACATGATGTTTGAGAGCTCAAGACTCTCTGGTGGCTGGGAATTAACCATGACGAGTGAAGCGAATCCAAACAGTTGGATAGGTAAGGATGTGTATTCACTCGTATATCCATAGCCTACCTTCCCTTTTATGATTAATTGCTCATTTTGATTGTAAGGATGGAAGCCCTATACCTGATCACTCAAATGGAAATTAAATATTTGAATGGAATGGGTCACGTGTCGATTGGTTCTGTCTTTGAACATTTAATGTTTAATGAGGCAGTCATGAACAGATTGCAGTGATTATGACTTGACCAGTGTAACAATATCTAAGATTGTCTAGTTGCATGGAATTATCCTTCCCTCCATTCCTTGTACTGGTAAATGGAAAATAATGGTCAACTGCTCTACTTAGCATTGGGTGTCAAGACATTCTCAGTAGCAACATTGTTTTGTCCAGGTCTAGGTTCAGCAACTAGTCTTATACCTTGATGGCAACTGCAAATATTTATTTATCCTTTAATAATTTATTATCTCTTGTTCAATCTTATATTTGTGGTCATTTACATTTTTACTGTTGTAGTTAGTGTATCTTATGTACCTGTTTGGCTGCAGCAAGTAAACATTTTTATAAAACTGTACATTATATTCATATGACGAATAACTTACATTGAACACATGAAGAAAATCTTCTGGATTCAATTCTGCATTCATATAGTTGGAAGAAACAGGAAAATGTGCAGCCCCTCTGACAAGAACTTAACTAAACTACTTGATTGGAATGGAATGATTCCTCTGGGTTTGCTGAGAAGTTTGTTGAGCCAACCACTAGGGTTCAAATCTGGTGATGTCTGAAAGGAATTTGTACATTTTCCCCATGGGTTTCCTCTTGGTGCTTTGGTTTCCTCGCACCATTCAAAACATACCAGGGGTGGAGGGCAATTGGGTGTAATTGGGTAGCACAGGCTCGTGGGCCGAAAGGGCGCAAAACCATGATGTATGTCTAACATACTAATACTATATTTGCTGATAATGAACCACTCTCTAAGCATTGCATTCAATTAGAAGGAACAAACCAACAGTCTGGTTAGTGAAAACAGGAGTTGGATTAGGGCACTGCCTTTCTAGATTTCCTCATCATTCAGTAAGATTATGGTTGATCCAACTGTAACTTCAACTTTCATTCCTATCTATCCATGTTAACCTTTCATTTTTTTCGTCCCAGCTATCAATCTACTCCTTGCTACTTTCAAGACAGGTACCAATCTACCCTCCACCCTAAAGGAAGATCCAAATACTTGTTTCCCTCTGAGAGAGAGAGAGAGAAAAATATCTCATCTGTGCCTTAAAATGACCCCCAAGTAATGGATTCTCCCACATGAGGAACATCTTCTCTATGTCTAACTACCATTTCAAAAGCCATGAGGGTTTTATATGCTCCAACTAAGTAACCTAAATTACAATGGCAAGCAAAGCAATTAAACCATTCCAGACATCAATCCAGTCAATCTTTTGTGAACTGCATTCAATGAATTTTTTAACATCTTCTTTAAATAAGGAGACCAATACAGTGCACAGTAGTCTAGAAATGGCCTGTATAACTGAGGCATTACATCTTTGTATTTAATTCCCATTGCATTAATCACTAATATTCTGTTAACCACACTATTTAGTTATTCTACCTGCTTACTCTGGTTACTTTCAAATCATGCACTTGTAACCCAGATCCATTGGGATCTCAAAGCTTTGCACTTTTCACACACACACACAAAAAATCCAAGTTACAGTATAACCCATGGTATCCGGAATTCAAGTAACTAACAGCTTCAAGCAACCAACAAAAATAATCGAAGTATATAAATTTAAAACATAAAATAAATAAGAATAAAATAATAGGTTAAAAAATACAGATGTTTAAATTCATCTTTTGTGAAGATGAGAACATTATTCAGCTAGCAGAGTCTTTTTGTTGAGCTTTGCTCGTAGCAAAATTCTAAAATCAGGTGGTGTGAATCTTTATGATTATCCTCTGGTTATTATCTCCCTGTCTGGGGTCAGAGTCATTGGACACAGCTCTTCAAAAAAAGTTCCTGAACATCCAGATTGATCCTGCCACCAAGCTCAAAGAGCGCATGCCTTCATCACAATCTGGCAATGCTCTCTTCTGTTAACAACTCAACTGACCCTCACACCTTCTTCCTTCATCTACACATTGATGGAGGGAATTATGCAAAGACAAATTATAATGGGGAATTGCAATGGTTTCAGTATCAACATAATCAGAAAATCCTGACCCCTGTATTCAATTATTAACCTCATTCACAAAATAAATCCAAAATATTATTAATCACTAAGATCCGTCCTGCTAAAGAATATATGTTCAAGCTCCAAATATTGGTGCACATTCAAGGTTCAAATACTGATGCATGTCAAAGGTCCTTTTGTTGAAGTTTATCATTATTATTATACAGTTGTCATTGTCATAGAACTGGTTGGCCAAACTTTCCATGCTGACCATCCCTTTTCCCTGCATTCCATTTCCCTATAAACCTTTCTCTATCCATGCATCTGCTTCAATATATTTTGAACATTATAATTGTCCCTGCTTTTTCTACTCCGGCAGCTCGTTCTATAGATCCACCACTCTGTGTGTGATGATGTTGCCCCTCAAGTCCCTTCCCCTCTCACTTTAAATCTTTGTTGACCAGTTTTAGATTCCCCTAGCCTGGGGAAAAGCCTATATCTATTCACCTTATGTATGCTCTTCCATGATTTTAGCCTTCTCTACTCTATGGAAAATAGTGTCCATCTATCCAGTCTCTCCTTATAATTCAAGTCCACTAGTCCTGGCAATATTCTCATAAGTCTTTTCTGCATGTTTTCCAGTTTACAGATATTCTTCATACAATTAGGTGACCAAAACTGCACACACTACTCCAAGTGTGGTCCCACCAATATCTTGTACAGTTGTAACATGTCATCCCTTCATCTGTACTCAAAGCCCTGACCAATGAAGGCAAGCATGCCATCCTATCTACCTGCATTGCTACTTTCATGGAGCAATACATTTATATTCCCCAGTCTCTCTGTTCAACAACACATTCCAAGCCCCTACCATTTAATGTGCAAGTTTAACCTACCAAAGTGCAATATCTTGCACTTATTGGAGTTAAATTCCATCTGCTGCTCCTTGGTCCAGTTATAAAAAAATGCAGTTGTAACAAACAATCAACAGGTATCTAGATAACAATTATACTTTGCTGCAACCAGGCAATTAAATTATGTGCTCTTCATTTAAATAATGTCCACAAAAATAGGTGCAGAAAAGATTCATGAGAATATTGCCAGGACAGGTGGCCTTAAATTATAAGGATAGACTGGATTCTGGAGATAGGACTTTTTTTCCCCTGGATCATAAGACCATTAGACCATAAGACATAGGAGCACAAATAGGTTATTCAGCCCATTGAATCTGCCCTGCCATTCAATTACGAGCTGATGCATTTTCCCACTCAGACCCATTGTTTGGCCTTCTCCCTATAAACTTTGATGCCATGGCTAAATAAGAACCTATCTATCCCTGCTTTAAAAACACCCAATGACCTGGCCTCCACAACTGCCTGTGGCAACAAATTCTGCAGATTTACCACCATTTGGGTGAGGAAATTCCTCTGTTCTAAGCAGATGTCCTTTAATCCTGAAGTTATATCCTCTTGTCCTAGCCTTTCTACATCTACTCTGTCCATGCCTTTCAACATTTGAAATTTTTCATTGTTCCAATGAATAAAGGCCAAGAGCATAGAAAGCTCGCTCTTAAAATTTAGAATGATTTCTACAAATTTATGAGAATAAAGATTCAGTTCTTGGGTATTGCAGTGAGAACAGCCAGTGCTGATGCATCATAGTTCTGGAGAGCTGGGAACCTACTGAGCAGAGTTGTGCATGTTCTCTCCATTACCAACTTTCTCCTAGGTGCTCTGGTTTCCTCCCACATCCCAAATATGCATCAGCAAGAGAAGTGGCATTGTATATTACCCAATGGTGGAGGCAAGTGGCAAAAGCAACACAAGGGAGTCAGTAGGCATCTGTGTGAGAAAACAATCAAGGGTATAAGGAAAAAAGGAGAGGAGGTATAAGACCAATGGGAATATACCCCTAGGAGCTGGCATGAAAAATGATATGTTGCATGATTTTCTTCCATGTCCCTTACATGGAGGAAAATATGCTTGCAATTAAAAATCTATCCTCATAATTCTCTTGTCATCACCTAATAGATCCATTAAGAAGCTAGGCACATTTTTTTGTAGAAAGGTATTACAAGAACAATGTGTTTCTTCAAATATATTTAACTGCACATTTATATTTCAGATTAGAAATTAATTTGTAATGACATTAGCACTGTCTATGAAATTTATGATTATTTCTTTCCTTCACAAAGTCACTGAACAATTTGAACTCTTTTTTTTTCCACAAGCAAAAACTGAATGTATGATAAAGTCACAGAATGGGAGTTAAGAATCTTGAATCATTGCGATCGTATAAAAATTGCTAGTGAAGATGAATATCTTCAAAATTATATTTCTAAACCAACCTCATTTTCTCCACAAAGTACCAGAAGCAGAAATGGCTGTAAATATTTTCATTTGAGCATGGCACACTATTCAGTCTTTACCACCTTTATGATTTAAGGGCTTGTGTTTATTGAACTCTACATTCGTAAAAGAATAAATCATCTGAAACCCCATTAATTTTAACATGTTACATAAAATCTGTTTTAAAGAAGGAAATTGGCAAGTACCATGCATTTCAGAACAACATTTGAACACTATTGAACAACACTAGACAAGCAATGATGCCATTATAGAGGTGGTGGTAGATTCCCATAGAGATAAAATTTCAGAAGCAGAAATTGGGGACAAACTTGACAGTAAGACTATGAACAACCTTTTTGAGTTGCAGACAATTGCTGGGAAGTAAGATGGGGTTAGTCACAGGATAACTGTCCTTCAACATTTTTCTTTCCACTCACATATCACTTCAAGTAATCCCTATGCCATCAATGCTCTGTGATTAGTAAGGGATTGCTTAAAGTGGTATGTGAGTGGGAAGGGAAGGTTGAGAATCACTGCCCTAGACCCAATTGTTAGTGAAATATTTTGCTTGAGAAAAATTGTCATTGGCCTATTTCCTTTGGTCGCAGCCTGTCACTTACGAGACCTTACAAGCATTTGAGTACAGAAGGAGCGAAAAAGAGAAACTAAAACTATAATAATCACAAAAATAAACAATAATGCGAGCAACCAATGGAGAATATTGTGGCCCAATCCCCCAAATGTACCAGCGAACCATGAAAAAGGATTCTAATCAAGGCTCAAACTATCCTTGTGGGCCACAATACCCAGATACTGAAGCTCACGAACAGATTTTGAAACATGCTTAACAACATCAGATATATTAGTGGATACATCGGGCCCCGTGTCCCCCACGGGCAACTCCCTCGGAACGTCCTCAACATTACAAATCCAATTGCTGGCATCAAAGCAGCGGTTAAGCCAGATCAGCAGGAGCTCAAGATGGAGGACCTGGAACAAAGAAGCCTGACATATGTCACTCACGATGCCATAAGCGTTCAGTATTTAAACAAACTAAACCATCCTTCCCCTCAATAGCTACCCACTGAGTGTTACCCTGGGCAGGTGTCACTATTTCCCCTTTTACAGGAGGGCCACTACCTGGTGGTGCCACCCATACCATTTGTCCGGCATTCTCTAGCTTGGGAATGGGGGGCAATGACTGTTTTTCCTCTGGAATAGGCTGTAGTTCAGAAGCGTGAAGTCAGTGGAAAGGTGTGTACCTCCCTTCAGAGGGCGATGATTCAAATTGTTGATTGCCTGCTGCAGCACTTGGCACCACCCCTTCAGGGTCCCCAGTGGTGTTAACAAACAAATTTGTTCCTTCAGTCAGCCATTCGTTCGTTCAACTAACCCGGCAGCCTGTGGGTAATAAGATACTGTTGTCAGTTGCCCAATCACAGATTGCCTTCCCGGAGAAGTGCAAGCCATTATCAGACTGAATTTCTTCTGGTACATCATAACGAGAAATTAAATGGTTTAGTCCTTGGATAGTGCTAGCTTGGTCAGCCGTCTTGGTGGGAAAAGCAAAAACCAGGCCAGAAAAGGTGTCAACCATTACTAGGATGTAACATTTATCCATACAGTCTGGCATGGGGCCTATGTAATCAATTTGCCAGACAGCAGCTGAGCGAGCTCCCCGTCTTATTCGGCCATGCGGACCAGGAGGATCAGTGCGGGACTTCACAAGCTGGCATACTGGGCACGTATGCACGACCATGCAGACATCGTCCTGATGGACAGGTAAGGCATGTGTATGGGCCCACATAGCTGATCCCTTCTCCCCCAAATGGCCACTCTGCTCGTGTGCACATCGAGCCAGGGGGACGGTATCGGCACGGCTGATAGTGGCAAGCTGATCTGCTACTGTATTATGTTGTTCCATGTTCGTCGTCGCATTGGTATGGGCGTCAATGTGATATACAGTTATCTCACGACAATGGGAAGCATCCTACAATAGCTGCCACAACTGTTTGCCCCATATTGGGCGGTCATGTATCAGCCAGTCGTTCTTTTGCCAATCAGGCATCCATATCACTAGTCCATTAGCCACAGCCCAGGAATCAGTAAACAAGCGAAGAGGGTGATCATGCGGGTCTAGTGGTAAAGTGACTGCCTTCAACTCAGCATACTGGCTGAAGCCACCATCTCCCTCCTCCAATAAGTGAGTTCCTGACCTGGGATGGTAAGCCACTGCCTTCCACTTCTGCTTTCCTTGCACCCACCGGCTGCTACCATCAGTAAACCAGGCGTCCTCTTGTTCTGCTTTCTGTACCATCTCTTCCGTGGCCCCTTGGATCATCACATCATCAATATAATAGTGAATTGAGAGGGAAGGCGATAGTGGCACCATCTCCAAATCACGGGCAATTAGGTTGTGGCAAATAGTGAGAGAGTGTACATAGCCCTGAGGGAGGCAGGTGAAGGTATATTGGCGCCCCTTCCAGCTAAAGGCAAACTGATCCTGTGAGACCTCAGCTATAAGAATACTGAAGAAGGCGTTAGTGAGATCAATGACAGCATACCATGTTCCTGAGTTTCCAGTAGCAATGTTTTCAATAAGGGTAACAATGTCCGGAACTGCTGAAGCAAGTGGTGGGGCATGTTTGTTCAAAAAAACGATAGTCAACTGTCATTCTTCAGGAGCCGTCAGGCTTCTGGACCAGCTAACCAGGGCTATTAAAGGGCGACGTTGCAGGCCTTACTACCCCTTCTTCTTCCAAAGCATCGATGGTGGCAGTAATCTCTTCCTGCACCCCAGGGAGGCGATATTGTGGAATGCATACTGATTTCGGGGGGGGAGGCACTATCACAGGATCCCACTTAGCCCGACCCACCACTAGTCTTTTAGTAATAGTCCGAATTCCAAATGCAAATCCCCCTTGACTAGTATTAAGGGCCGTACCGGCCAACATATTAATACCCAGGATACACTCGTCAGTGACAGCCAGCAGGGCATGTAACCATATGGGGAAGGGCCATCACCCACCGTGGCGCGGACTTTTATTTCCTTCGCCAGGGTGATCGCTCCTCCCATCCCCTCTATTTGAAATGTCAGTGCAGTCCAGAGGTCAGGGTTACCAGGAATCACCGAGTGTTCCGCACCGGTGTCGACCAATGCCAAATATTGGCGGTCATTACCCCCACCCCAATGGACTGTTAACGGTATGTAGGGCCGTGGGTCCCCGTGTATCCACCGTATCTCAATGGAGTAGACACGGGGGCCCTGCCCACACCCTGATGCTTTATTAGGGTTCGGGGGCTTCCAGGCCCACATGCCACTATTATCCATAAGAACCTTTTTAACCATTTATTGTATCTCATCACGGATAACTGATGGGATAGGAGCAGCAGTGGGAGCAGAAGGCACAGCTGGGCCAGGAGGACTCAGCAGCTGGGGATGATGTTCCCCTGCCTTCCTCTTATAAAGGACATAAAGGACCGTGGTAGGTTTTCCATCAATATTACTTTTAGGTACGCCTAACTTTAACAAGGTCAGAAAAAGATCCTTTCTTGTTGGTCCGTTATTGGCAGCAGCCCCTCCCCTTTCATCCTGATTGTCTAATTTAACCTGGGCTGTACATGAGTGGATTTTACCTCCCAACTCTAATTCTCTAAGCCCAGATAAGGCATGCACCGCCTCAGACACAGGGTGCCCAATTTGCGGACTAGTTACGGACAGAACCAGTCCCCGTACAGTGGGTTGGGCAGAACGAACCAATCTGGTATGCATTCCGGCAGTGAACGTTTCTTCGTCAGGGCTCCGCCCATGTACCCACAGCCTCAAACACCCTGCATACAAGGCAGAGGCCTGGGCCTGCTGACGAATTACTGCTATACCCTCCTCTGGGGTGCCCCAATTGTTCTACAAATGTAAATCCCAATTTACTGCTGATGAGTATACTTGTAGCAGGGCATCCCCTAGAGTGGCAAATAAGTAATCCATATCTCTTCCTCTACCCCGCAGCTCAGCAGTGACCCGGATATCAGTAGTCAATGTTCCTAATCCCAACAATTCCTCAGGGGTTAAATATACATTATCCCCTCCTTGCTCCCAAACACGCAGGAGCCAGGCTGCCAGTTTTCTCCCACCTTTTGGCTATATCGATCTCCAATGGCAGCAGGCTCTTTTATAGAGAAGTCACGTATCATTGACTCCTCTTGACCTCTGCTCCCACTTTGGCCCACAGGGTCCTTTGCCCAGTGGACGAGACGAGGCCTAGGCCATCCCGTAGAGGGGGTAGGCCATAGAGCATAAGCAGGGGTTCGGGTACCTTCCCCTGGGTGCTCTAGTGAGATCGGGGATCATCTATCTCTTCAATCTTGTCAGTTACATTCCGCCCAGCTCCCACTTCATCTGTTTGGAAAATCTGCTGCCTTACAGGGTGGGCGTGAACAGCGGGTGGAGAGGGTAGTATGTTAGGCACATGCTGAGGAGTATCTGCATTATTACCATGGTCATCATTCCAGATATTCCCGCCCCATTCATCAATTACATCAGGATCATCACCATTCTTTATCATGGCACGAATACGATGTGGATCGGGTTCTACTCCATACCTTTCTTTATCTGCACAGAGCTGCTCCCAGAGTTTAATATTACAGCAGATCGTTTGGATATGCTTATCCTCCCATTCTTTGGCTCGGTCCTGACTGGTGCGAACAATCTCACTCATCATGGAACAGCGTTGTCGCATGGCTTCTAGTTCCTCCTCTAATTGCTCTCTCTTGTGCTGAGATTCTATTTCTCTTTGAACTAATTCTGCTTCACGCTGAATGGAGTGGCGTAAGGCTGTGGCCAGCAGCCACAAACCGTGCGTCAGTGTCCCCTTTTTACCAGGAAATTTACTTTCTCGAAGGAGAGTGGCAACCTGCTCTCCCAGAGGTGCACTTGATGGGTCTAACTTCTCATCCCAACTAATGGATGGTCCCAACAAAGAGGGTATTGGCCAACATGCCAAACCCATCGTCTTTGGAAATCCATCCCGGAATCAAGAACTGCTCAGGGCTCACCTCTTTCTTTCGGTGAAACATCTTGAGACCAACCCTGCTCGCAGCGCCAATTGTCTTGAGTACATTTATACCTCTCATTTTGTTCATTTTAGATTGGTCACAGTGTTTGAGCTACTGAAAGAAAATAGACACACACACACACACACCGAGACCAGTTCAGTTTATACAAGTCTTTATTACTTAATCTAAAGCTGAATTCACACTACAACATGCAAGCCCTTCCCAATTATACTTATCAATGCCTGGACAGGTCCCAACTCCCAAAGCAAGGTGACGACTGCACACTTGTAATAGGTTGTCTGGGCGCCGGTAGCAGCTTCTCCACCTCCCCAGACTGGGACATTGGTTGGAATCTTGAAGTTCTTCTTCTTGCTGAGAGATATTGCCACCTCTTGGAGAGTCTCTCCCATTCAGCAGTGGGACCATGGCTTATATTACCCAAAAGTTGTTTACTTCAGATCTTATCTCTTTGAACAAATGATTTAATTATCTTCAAGGTCTCCTGACAGTCTGCAACCAACAAAAGAGAACTGCATCTCTGGGCCTCATGCTGGAAGTTGGATAATGTCTACTGATGCAACTGCATCCCTTCTTGCATAAACTGGTCTAAATCCTCCATTACTGACAGTATCGACGCAGCTGATAGTGGCAAGCTGATCTGCTACTGCATTATGTTGTGCCATGTTCGTCGTCGCATTGGTATGGACGTCAACGTGATATATAGTTATCTCATGATGGTGGGAAGCATCCCACAACAGCTGCCACAACTATATGCCCCACACTGGGCGGTCATGTATCAGCCAGTTGTTCTTTTGCCAATCAGGCATTGTAAGGTAAAAACATCATGAGATGGGACCGGAGAAGGAGTCACCCAGTACTAAGGAGTAACAGAATGCAGATGTGACCTTGTACACTCAAGATAAGCTTTGCACTAACAAGAATGATGTGCAGCAGACTAACAGAGAAGGGTAGCAACAGTTTATTCATTGGACAATGTCATGGTATGATCATTTACTAAGTACGTATCCTAAGGTATATAAAAAACACCACTTGCTGATAACGGCAGAATGCGCCTTCTCCAACTAACACTGTTAGTTGCAAGTGTTACAATCCGGCAATAAAGAACAAAGAACCTTGATTTCGACTCAGTCTGGTGTTTGACTCACTCATTCATGAACAAAGCAGACCTAACAGCATCCATACCACTAGTCCATTAGCCACAGCCCAGGAATAGGTAAACAGACAAAGAGGGTGATCATGGGGGTCTAGTTTTAAAATGACCGCCTTCAACTCAGCATACTGACTGGAGCCACCATCCCCTCCATCCCGACCTGGGATGGTAAGCCACCACCTTCCACTTCTGCTTTCCTTGCACCCACCGGCTGCTACCATCAGTAAACCAGGCGTCCTCTTATTCTGCTGGAGTGAGTGAATCATATGGTTTACCCCACTGAACTGGTGAAGTGGGTAGGGGAGGGGGAAAGGCGGGTTCAATGTAATGACAAGACGGAAGATTAGCCACCTGTTCGTGTATGCGTCCCACCCCTTTAGGTCCTCTGGTTGCACGACTCTGAATATACCACTTCAATTTAACAATAGAAGACTGTTGAACCCACCCAATCTTTAGATTAGCATCATTAGCCAGGACCCAGTACATTATTGGAAGTGCAGGTCGCAACTGAACATCTGCATCGCCTGTCATTCTTTCCGTCTCCAGCAGGGCCCAGTAACAAACCAGTAACTGTTGTTCAAAAGCAGAATAACGAGTGACAGCCTCGGGCATGGTTCATGACCAGAAGCCTAGCGGGACTCAGTGGCCCTCTTGTTTCTATCAGAGGCTCCAGGAGGCCACATCATCAGTAACGGAGACCAGTAGTATGTAGGGGTATCTGGGATGCGTGGAGCAATGGGAAGGGCCTGAAGAATAGCCTGTTTGGTGGGCTGGAACACCCTTTCCTGATCGTTACCCCATAAAAAGTCTGCTTTCTTTCGGGTAATCTTGTATAGAGGACATAAAAGCAATGCCAAGTGTGGAATATGGCTTCGCCAGTATCCCAATAACCCTAGGAAACGCTGGGTCTCTTTTTTGCTAGTAGGAGTGGCCAAAACTGCAATCTTATTGTGAACTTTATCGGGAACCACCTGTTCTCCAGCATGCCACTGAATTCTAAGGAAAATAACCGTCTGGGACAGGCCCTGCACCTTGGCGGGGTTAATGGCCCACCCTCTTTGCATCAGGATATCTTGGACACTCTCCATACCTTCCTGGACTATCTCTTCCGTGGCCCCTTGGATCATCACATCATCAATATAATGGAGAATCGAGAGAGAAGGCGATACTGGCACTGCCTGCAAATCACAGGCAATTAGGCTGTGGCAAATAGTGGGAGAGTGTACATAGCCCTGATGGAGGCGGTTGAAGGTATACTGGCACCCCTTCCAGGTAAAGGTGAACTGATCCTGTGAGACCTTAGCTATAAGAATACTGAAGAAGACGTTAGCGAGATCAATGACAGCATACCATGTTCCCGAGTTCCCAGTAGCAATGTTTTCAATAAGGGTAACAATGTCCGGAACTGCTGAAGCAAGTGGTGGGGCATGTTTGTTCAAAAAACGATAATCAACTGTCATTCTCCAGGAGCCATCCGGCTTCTGGACCAGCCAAACAAGGCTATTAAAGGGCGACATTGCGGGCCTCACTACCCCTTCTTCTTGCAAAGCATCGATGGAGGCAGTAATCTCTTCTTGTCCTCCAGGGAGGAGATATTGTGGAATGCATACTGGTTTCGGAGGCAGGGGGGGAGGCATCATTACAGGATCCCACTTAGCCCAACCCACCACTAGTCTTTTTGTAATAGTCCGAATTCCAAATGCAAATCTCCCTTGGCTAGTATTAAGGGCCATACCGGCCAACATATTAATACCCAGGATACACTCGTCAGTGGCAGCCACCAGGGCATGTAACCATACAGGGGAAGGGCCATCACCCACCGTGGCATGGACTTTTATTTCCTTCGCCAGAGTGGTCGCTCCTCCCATCCCCTCTATTCGAAATGTCAGTCCAGTCCAGAGGTCGGGGATACCAGGAATCACCGAGTGCTCCGCACTGGTATCAACCAAGGCCAAATATTGGCGGTCATTACCCCCACCCCAATGGATTGTCAATGGTATGTAGGGCCACGGGTCCTTGTGTATCCACAGTAATAGTGCCCACATGCCACTATTATCCATAAGAACCTTTTTAACCATTTATTGTATCTCATCACGGATAACTGATGGGATAGGAGCAGCAGTGGGAGCAGAAGGCACAGCTGGGCCAGGAGGACTCAGCAGCTGGGGATGATGTTCCCCTGCCTTCCTCTTATAAAGGGCATAAAGGACCGCAGTAGATTTCCCATCAATATCACTTTTAGGTAGGCCTAACTTTAACAAGGTTAGAAAAAGGTCCTTCCTTGTCGGTCCGTTATTAGCAGCAGTCCCTCCCCTTTCATCCTGCTTGTACGTGTGGATTTTACCTCCCAACTCTAATTCTCTAAGCCCAGATAAGGTGTGCACCGCCTCAGACACAGGGTGCCCAATTAGAGGACTAGTTACAGACAGAACCACTCCCCGTATAGGGGATTGGGTGGAACAAACCAATCGGGTATGCATTCCGGCAGTGAACGTTTCTTCGTCAGGGCTCCGCCCATGTACCCACAGCCTTAAACGCCCTGCATACAAGGCAGAGGCCAGGGCCTGTTGATGAATTATTGCTAGACCCTCCTCTAGGGTGCCCCAATTGTTCTGCAAATGTAAATCCCAATCTAATGGTGATGGGTATACTCGTAACAGGGCATCCCCTAGATTGGCAAGTAAGTAATCCACCCCTCTCCTTCTACCACATAGCTCAGCAGTGACCCGGATATCAGCAGTCAACGTTCCTAATCCCAACAATTCCTCAGAGGTTAAAAATACATTACCCACTCCTTGTACCCAAACACGTAGGAGCCAGGCCGCCAGAGTTTCTCCCGTCTTTTGCCTAAATCGATCTCCAGCTTCGTAAATGGTTATATGGTTATGGTTAATGGCGGCCAGCTCTTTTATAGAGAAGTCACGAATCGTTCACTGCTCCCAACACCTGTTCCCACTTTGACCCACAGGGCCCTCTACCCAGTCTACGGGAGGAGGCCAAGGCTATCCCGCAGAGGGGGTAGGCCATAGAGCATAAGCAGGGGTTCAGGTATCTTCCCCTGGGTCTGCTTGGGAGACTAGGGTATCTATCCCTTCAATCTCTACCTTTACATCATTGCCCCCCTTCTGTCTCCATCTGTTTGGGAAGTCTGCTGCCTTACGGGCCGGGCATGAACACCAGGTGAAGAGGGGAGTATGTCAGGCACATGGCAATGGGTATCTGCATTATTACCATGGTCATCATTCCAGATATTCCCATCCCAATCATCAATTACATCAGGATCATTACCATTCCTTATCATGGCACGAATACGATGTGGATCAGGTTCTACTCCATGCCTTTCCTTATCTTCACAGAGCTGCTGCCGAAGTTTAATATTACGGCAGATCGTTTGGACATGCTTATCCTCCCATTCTTTGACTCAGTCCTGACTGGTGCAAACAATCTCACTCATCATGGAACAGCATTGGCACATGGCTTCTAGCTCCTCCTCTAGTTGCTCTCTCTTATGCTGGGATTCTACTTCTCGCTGAACTAATTCTGCTTCACACTGAATGGCGCAGCGTAAGGCTGTGGCCAGCAACCAAAAACCATCTGTCAGCGTCCCCTTTTTAACAGAAAATTTACTTCCTCGAAGGAGAGTGGCAACCCACTCTCCCAGAGGCGCACTTGATGGATCTAACTTCTCATCCCAACTAATGGGTGGTCCCAACAAAGACAGGGTATTGGCCAACATGCCAAACCCATTGTCTTTGGATGTCGATCCTGGAATCAAGAACTGCTTAGGGCTCACCTCTTTCTTTCGGCGAAACATCTCGAGACCAATCCTGCCGACTGCACCAATTTGTCCTGGGTAAACTTGTACCTCTCACTTTGTTCATTTTAGATTGGTCACAGTGTTTGAGCTACCGAAAGAAAACAGACACACACGCCAAGAGCACTTCAGTTTATACAAATCTTTGTTACAAATTCTAAAGCTGATATCAAACTACAATATGCAAACCCTTCCCAATTATACTTATCAACGCCCAACTGCCGAGGCAAGGCAATGACTGCACACTTGTAGTAGGTTGTTGGGGCGCCGGTAGCAGCTTCTCCACCTCCCCTGACCGGGATGTTGGCTGGACTCTAGAAGTTCTTCTTCTTGCTGAGAGATGTTGCCACCTCTCAGAGAGTCTCAATCTTCAGGAGTGGGACCTTGGCTTATATTACCCAAAAACTGCTTACCCAAGCACAAAGAGAAAGATAAGCGAGCAAGCTAGCATGCCTAAGCTTCTATCGAATAATACAACTTTTCTAGCTTATCACTTTGAATACAATGGTTTATCTTGCTTCAAGGTTAGGTCACTGTCTGACAGTCTGTGACCAATATACTAACAAGCAGGAAGATTAAACGTTCTTGGTACACAGATGTATTTTTTGTCAGATAACTGTATCTCTGGGCCCCATGGTCGAATTTAGCTTATGTCTGTTGAGTCTCAAAGCAGGTTACTGATTCTCAGCCTTGCAGAAGCAAAATCATGGTTTAAATCTAAAGCAAAAGCATGGTTTAAATCCTCCAATACTCCTCCTCACTCTGTGGCAACGTTCCTTTCTGCCATTAGGAACCAAGCCCATGGACCATAAAGAATATGCCCTCCAACTGGCCAAGTATCTGTCACTGTTGGTGTCCAACTTCCACAATGCTAAACCAGCACATGGCATGAAGCACCACATCGAGATCACCAGGCCCCCAGTGTACGTAAAGGCATTGTGCCGCCCGCAGGACAGACTCTTTCAAGCCAAGACCAAATTCACTGCCATGGAGGAGCTGAGCATTATCTGCTGCTCAAACAGCCCCTGGGCATCCCCACTGCACATGGTCCAGAAGAACTCTGGCGGTTGGGGACCAAGTACCAACTACGGATGACTCAATGATGCCACTGTAACCATATAACCATATAACCATATAATCTATCTGTCTCAGATAGATACCCCATACCACACTTCCAGGGTTTCACCATGAGGCTCCAGGGCTGCCAGATCTTTTCTAAGGTGGACCTCATCAAAGGATACCATCAGATTCCGGTTCATCCTAATGATGTCCAGAAAACGGCCATTATAACATATTTCAGCCTTTTTGAGTTCCTTTAGATGTCCTTCGTTCTAAAGAACGCAGCACAGAATTTTCAGTGTCTCATGGACATGGTTAGCACGGCCTTGATTTCATCTTTGTTCACCTGGATGACATTCTCATCATCAGCCCTGATGCCAGCCCACACAGGATGCACCTGACTCACCTTTTCGACGGGTTGCAGGAGTTCAGACTCATGGTGAACCTGGCAAAGTTCTAGTTCGGCCTGGAAACTAATTTCCTGGGGCACCATATCACTTGATGGGAGTCACACCACTGCTGGATAAGTTGGAAACCATCCAACGTTTTCCCAGGCCGAGCACAATCAAAAGCCTACAGGAATTCCAAGGGATCGTGAACTTCTATCACCGTTTCCTCCTGGAAGCGACTACCTTCATGTAACCCCTATTCGATCTCATCAAACTCAGTGACAAGGCGCAACAGTGGACACGTGAAACTGTTGAAGCATTCCAGGCAACCAAAGCAGCACTGACGGAGGCCACATCTTTGGCCCATCCAGACTCTTCCTCCCCCTCTCCCCCAGCCCTTACAACAGACTCATCAGACAGAGTGGTCGGCATGGTGGTAGAGCAGTGGGTCCATGAACAGTAGAACCCCTTGGCTTTCTTCAGCAAACATCTCCGGACACCAGAACTCAAGTACAGCACATTCTACCATGAGCTGCTGGCCCTGTACCCGCAATATGACATTTCCAGTACATGTTAGAAGGAAGGGTTTTCGTCACTTACACAGACCACAAACCACTCACCCATGGACTCAGCAAGGTTTCACCCCCATGGTTGGCGAGGCAACTATGACACCTCTCCTACATTTCCAAGTATACAACAAATATTCGTCACGTCACAGGCAAATCCAGCATGGTGGCTGACGCGCTGTCCAGACCTCAGGAGGGCTTGATGTTGCTCAGCTGGCCAGAGACCAAGCAGAGGATGCAGAAGTTCAGCCCTACCAGACTCCCATCACCAGCCTAAAGGCTAGTGATTTCCTTTACCAGGGAGTCCGACTTTACTGTGCAGCATGTCCACAGACTTTCCCAGATCCATCCTACCCTCAAACTGGGCGATAGCGGGTGTTTGACCAAATACATGGACTGTCACATCCTTCCATAAGGCCCATGGTCAACCTGCTGTCTGACAAGTTTGAGCAGCATGGCCTCTGCTGCGGTGTAGCATTGTGGGTTAAGTCATGTTTGGACTCCCAACGCACCGAAGTGCACAGACACACCAAGACCCCACTCCAGAGCTTAAACCCGGTTGGTCAGAACCGATACCCCTGCCCACATACGACACAGAGACTTGCGCCAGAGCTTTCTTGTCCATTTGGAGTCCCGACCCATATCACCTTGGACTGAGGGGCCCAGTCACGTCCTCACTCTGGGACAACCTAGCTAAGTTCTGCGGCTGCCAGTTACACCACACCACAGCCCTGAAAGTTCGACTACAAGACCCAAAATGGATGGACAAACTCCCATGGGTGCTGTTAGGAATTCGCACAGTACCAAAGGAAGACCTACCAGCTTCGTCAGCCAAGATAGTGTATGGCTCCCCGCTTACTATCCCAGGGGACATTAACTTCAACCCTCCTGACCCACAACCCAGTGCTCTAGATGTCCTCCAGCAAATGAGGGAACAAATGGGTAGACAGAAATCTCCACACCTTCCTGACATGGCTCTTCACTCTTCTACCTCTCAACGAACCTGCAGTCACTGAATTTGTTTTCGTGGGGAGAGGACATCAAGGGACACTCCTACAATGCCCCTACGATGGCCTATTCGAAGTGTTGCAGCGTGACGGTGTCGTTTTCACCCTGGACATTGGCGGGTGACAGGACAGGTTTGGCATTGACCACCTCAAGGCAGTGCATCTGGACTCAAACCATACTGCCCCGGATCCCCAGGTCAGATACAGAGGCTGCCCGCCCAAAGACAGTACGGTAACTTGCTTAAAGGGTGGCAGCGATTCTGGGGGCAGGGGGTGGTGTAGCGGGCCGAGTGACCTCGCAGTTAGATGGGCAGAATCGCTGCCCCAGATGTCTAACACAAGGCGTGGGCCCCCCTTCACTTCCGATGAGAATCCCACGGTTGGTGACACGTATTGCCGAGGGAACAGCGCTGCTTTTGTGTTGCATGCTGTTGGACAGGGAGTAACGTTGCAACATGCTGACATCACTTCCCAAGGCCAGCATGCCCCTTACAGGAAGTGAGCGGTCTTCTTGAGCAGTGGGAGGAATTCAAAATAATGTTCAGTTACTGGTTCACCTCGTGCTGTGTGGACACCTCTAATTTCAGTAACATTCCCGTTAGCAGACACTACAATATCTTAGAATATTAGCATACTCCACGCTCTTCTCACCTTTTACTTGGTGAAAACAAATGCAAGGTACTCAGTTTTTATCTTGCTCACTTCCTTTATTTGCAGACACAAGTTGATTTCTTTGTCATAGAATGGTCCTACTCTTTTCCCTAACTGGCTTCTAGCTGTTTACTGAAAGGGTCTTTGCAAAGGTATTAACAATGAGTTTATTGTCATATACATTATGCAACACGCATATGCATTGATATTCTTACTTGTTGTGGCCAAACAGTTATTTCATTAAATAAAACTACAACAGAATACAGGCAGTGCCCAGGTTACAAATGGCTTACAGACAACTCGTACTTATGAATGGACAACGCGTAGCTTCCGGTGTGTCGGTTCAAGTAAAGAGAACACCATCTGCCATTTTAAGTCAGATCACGTTGTCGTTAACACTGTGTTGAGTGTGCCTACTTCAAGCCATTGACTTCAGTAGTTTTATATGCATAGAAATTTAAAATATATACTATATTCTAAGACAAACATTTGAACAACTGACAGTAAATAAGAACCTGTTGCAACTTAGCTATAAATTTGACTTAAAGACAGACTTATGAACAGATCTCAGTCATGATCCGGTGACTATCTGTACATTAAATTAAATTGAAAAGAGATGATATAATGTCCACTATTGCAGTATTTATAAACTCTCTCTAGGTGGGCTCCTCAAAATCAGGCTGGTGCATAGAATTGCAAGGAGATTGTGAGGTTGCATTGTTTCATCAGTAAGAGTTCGAGCAGTTATGAGGATCATTTTGAGTTAAATTTCAGTTAAGGTCAGCAGACAGCTGTTAATTCTCATTGGTGACAGTAGCATCCTGGCTATTGAAACTGTTGGGTGAAACTTCCTGTAGTCATTCATCCTGGGACTGTGCAGGAAGAGTTGGGAGGTGTCACTGGTTCGTGTGTGTGTGTGTGTGTGTGTGTGTGTGTGTGTGTGTGTGTGTGTGTGTGTGTGTGTGTGTGTGTGTGTGTGTGTGTGTGTGTGTGGGGGGGGGGGTGGGTGAGTGGTTTGTGGGGGGTGTGGTTGGTGGGTGTGTGGCTTTCATACCTATGAGCATGCAGCTATTTTTTGGGAGGGGATGATGGGTCTTCCAATAAATTGGATCTTTGCCTTCATGCTGGTACTTCAGACAAGATTACCTGGGTTTCCCCAAATCTCTGTTTCTCGTGTGTGTGTCAGGGTCTAAACCAGGGGAAACATCATAGTCATAGAGTATAGAGTACAACACAAGAACAGGTCCTTCAGTCCACCAAGTCCATGTTGACCTTTTCCCCCATCTATACAAGCTTCATTTGCTTACATTTGGACCTAATCCTTTGATGCTCTACCTGTCTAAGTACCTTTTAAACATGATTATATCTGTCTCTACAATCTCCTTGGGCACCACATTCCAGATATCAACCACATTCTGATCCTCACATCCCCAATAAACCTCCTTCCTCTCAACTTAAAACTGAGCATTTACCACGGCTGAAGTAGGAAGGAATGATAGCCATTTCTTTATTTTTAATACCTATTCCTGTTCTTATTTGTCTCTAACCTTCCTTTGTGCCTGCCCCCACACTGTGGTATCTCTACCATTTTCTCGACTTCTCCCACCTGTCCAACAAATAGTCCCTTCCCAGCTTCTTACCTTTTCTTCATTCCTCCTTTATATAATTGATATCACCCCTTTCTAATTTAGTCTCCATACTTAAGTTGTTACGTCCAGATTGGGCAATAGTTTCTTCCCCCCCCCCCCCCCCCCACCCACAAGTCATCAGGCTCCTAAATTCCGAGAACATATGTGTATAATGTACTGTAGACTTTTAATGTATACATCTTAATATTTAATATTTCAATATGTTTAACTTCTATTCTAATGTATATTTATGTAAATATGCTCTGTGGTACTGAAGAAACACTATCTTGTAGTGGCTGTGAAATCACAGCTTTTTCCAACGGCTCCAAGACTTTGGTCTAACAATCAACCCCAACAAATGTCAATTTGGCAGATCAACCATGGAGTTCTTAGGGCACAAAATCACAGCAGATGGCATATTCCCATTATCAAACAAAGTAGACACCATCCGTACCTTCTCCAAACCTACCCCTGTCAAAGGTCTACAGAAATTTTTGGGAATGATAAACTTTTATCACAGGTTTATTCCCAGAGCTGCTGACATCCTGTGACCACTGTTTGACATCATCTCCAGCCAACACAAGAACATTATCTGGACCTCGGAGGCAGAGGTCATGTTTATGTCCGCCAAAGAAGCATTGGCCAAAGCAGCAATGCTTGCACATCCCAACCCTGAAGCTACTTTGACGCTTAGCACTGATGCCTTAGGGAAAGCTGTGGGTGCAGTTCTTGAACAATGCATCAATGGCCATTATTGCCTTCTTCAGCCGCCATTTAAGACCAGCAGAAGTAAAATATAGCACCTTTGTTCAAGAACTGTTGGCACTATATCTAGCCACACAGCAAGTTCGACATTTCACTGCATTTACAGACCATAAACCACTCATTTTCGCCTTTAGCAAAATGACAGATCCATGGTCAGGAAGACAGCAACGGCATTTGTCGTACATTTCAGAATTCACCATTACCATATGTCACATTTTAGGAAAAGACAATCTAATTGTGGCTATGCTGTCGAGACCAAGCATGTACCATATTCAAGGTGGAATCAACATTGCTGAACTGGCTGCGGCGCAGGCCATGGATCCTGATATACAGGCATATAGTACAGCCATTAATGGACTGGACATTCAGCAGGTGGCACTGCAGCACAGTGGACCAGAGCTCCTTTGTGATGTATCATTAGGCTATCCTCGACCATTGGTCCCATTGTCATGGAAGCAACTTCTTTTTGACGACATCCACAGTTTGTCACATCCATCCATCAGGACATCAGTCAAGATCATGTCAAAAAAGTACATATGGCATGGACTGAAGAAAGACGTCGCTCAACGGGCACGAACGTGCATCTCCTGCCAGTCTCAAAGATTCAGCGCCACACCAAGGCACCATTTCAGCCTTTCATGACAGTGCGCAGGAGGTTCGAGCACATACACCTGGACCTGGTTGGACCATTACCAGTGCCACAGGACATGAAGTATATTCTAACAGTGGTAGACCGCTTCACGCGCTGGCCAGAGACCATCCCATTATCAGCTAGTGATACTGAAACATGTGCTAGAGCGTTCATCCTAAATTGGATCGCTAGATTTGGTGTACCTACGCACATAACTTCAGACTGCGGGCCACAATTCACTTCGGCATTATGGTCTACCCTTGCATGTTTTTGTGGTACACAGCTCCACCACACCACAGCATACCATCTGCAGTCCAATGGCCTAGTGGAACATTTCCACTGACAGCTTAAATTTGTGCCTAAGGCCCGACTCACTGGCCCCAACTGGGTTAATGAGCTACCTTGGGTTCTGCTGGGGGCACGCATGGCTCCAAAAGAAGACTTGTCTTCTAGGAGATGTTCATTTCACAGCCAACTCAGTCATAGATGTCCTTCAACAACTCGGCAGGAGTATTGCTAACAGCAAGCCAACTTCTACCACCTGGCACAGCAACCCTAGACAACAAGTGCCCCCATCACTCCTGAACACTGACTTTGTATTTGTTCAAAGACAGGTCACAGGGGCACCATTACAAAAACCATATGAAGGACCATTCCATGTCATTAAGAGAGATGGAGTCGTGTATACCTTGGACACCGGGGGACATTCACAACTATTCAGCATAGACAGACTAAAGCCTGCCCATACGGACCCTACTACACCCATTCAGTGCCCTCAGTCCAGACGATGTGGGCTTCTGCCGAAGACATACGTGTCTGGCATTTCAATTTACGGTGGCAATTACGGTGGCTGAGCGGGCGCTCAGCGCAGTAATGCAAACCGCCACTGTCAGTACACAGACTTATCTAAGGGCTGGCATGCTAGCAGTACCGTGTGCCGAGGAATGGCACGTTGATCAGCTGGGTCCCCTGCCGAAAGGTGCAGGACGTTAACAAGTCTCAATTTAAACTTGCTAGTCCCATGGACCAGCAGCTGTCCCTTAACAAGATCCCACCTTGTCCCGTGGAGCCCGGGACAGGAAGGGAATAAAAGCCACTTGTAAAGCTTCAATAAACCAGTCTTGAGTTGACTACTTTGGCGTCTGTTTGTATTTCTTTAGTAGCTCTACCGTAGTAGCCGCTATAACCTTGTCTTTACCCTGCAAGCATGGTATGAGTGATAAATAAAGGTGATGACTTGAAAGGGTTCCAAACCGAAACACTGACTGACCATTTCTTTCCACAGATGCTGCCTGACTTGCTAAGTTCCTCCAGCTTCTGATTGTTTGCTCAAGAATTCATACTACACATTTTGTGTTTCTCTTTAAAACTATAACCATTTGTTTTGAGGCCTCCACAATGGGAAAAAAAGATTGTAACTACCCTCTCTATGGTGGTTTCATGCTTCTATCCCTCTATCTTCACAGTCATCCTCTGCTCTATTGATTGAGGAACAGACTCTGATGGAACAGCTTAAATTTCCTCTGGCTGCCCATCCCTTAATCCCATCTCTATCCTGTTATACCTGGTTCCCATTAATGAAAGGTATTGGTTACAAGAGTAAAGAGAATTTTATTTTCATTATTTCATTTATCAAGTGACTTTCGTTTTCTTTTCATTTTAATAGTTTGTGATTGATTATGAGTGTGATATTCTGCTCTCCTCATTGAACTGAGCTTGATATTAATGGTTGAGTGAGGGATAACCTGGACTATGAGATGGCAGATTGTAATGGTGAACACCTCTTTTGTGAAAATTCTTCAGATGTCTCGAGTTGAGCTGTCAGATCTGATCTGCTTCATTCCCATACAGCTATGATTGTAGTCTTTTAAAACATTTAAAATAAAAGTGTTCTGCTTCTAATAGTTCCCAACTGTTACTGGTTGCAAACATCAAAGACTTTCAATAACATTCATTGGCCCTGATAACAGTGACAGCTTCGATTGTCCATGAGGATTGGGGGAGGGGAGGGACGTCATCATCACAATGACTGTGGTCGACTTGCCAAGCTGAGCCAAGTTCTCAGAGGAGACTGGAGCTAGACTGTCTCCAAGTCACACTGAAAACCGACAAAGTGAGTGCTCCAATAGGGGTGGTGAAGTTTATATGTGTTTGTGTGTGTGGTTGCATAGGATGGAGTGTATGTGTGTGTGTGTGTATATGTTGTTCTGTGTATAAGTGGCTGTCCCGCCCACTGATGACTCGATCCCCTGTAACCCCTTCCCTGTGACCTGGCCATAAAGGTCGACCTCCCTACCCCCTTTTATTCATTCGAGCACATGGAGTTGGTTGGGCCAGCCAAAATCTAATGTGTATTAAAACCTAGCGTTCCTCACTCAGCCTTTGGAGTCATGATACATTTCGGTATTAGTTGAAGTTTTACTGCATTGTACACCTCATCCACTTCATTTTGCATCTCTCTCTCTCCCATTTATAAAACCTCCTTGTAAGATTGAATCTCTTCTATTTGGATCTCTCAATTTCTGTCTGCAAACCTGGTATAGCAATCCTGGTCTGTCTAATCTCTCGGCTACCTTCAGCCACACTATTTGCAATAGAGTATGTGGCTTGTTGCTGACTGTTCCTTTAAAGGATGAACCCTCTATGTTAACTGCTCTACACAAGTTCATCAGCTGAGCAAAACTGATTTGACTATTGTGTCGCAAACACTCCTTATTAGAGGCATTGTCTGATGAAAATACTGACGTGCTGAGATCACGTTTGAAGCACGCTTTCCTGATGATGTAACTTAAGCAGCATAATACTTCTATAGTGAAGTAATGAATGGAAGGTAGATTTTCCTTTTCATCAGCAGGAGCATGGAGCTGCTGGCTGAGAGTCACGTCCCTACATATTCCCCCAGTGACTTACAAGGAGATCATTCCAAGTGGCAGATAATATTCCTATATGTGTTTGCCTCTAATGTCCAAAACGAAATTGAAGTTGATAATGCAGAATAAAATTGCCTCGTGGAGGGCCCATGGTCTGTTTTGTGCAAGGTCTACTGCAACAATATTGCATCATACAGATTACTCCCACCAGGGAAAATATATGAGCTATTTAGCAGCCAGCATTCTTTCTTTGGCTTGGCTTCGCGGACGAAGATTTATGGAGGGGTAATGTCCACGTCAGCTGCAGGCTCGTTTGTGGCTGACAAGTCCGATGCGGGACAGGCAGACACGGTTGCAGCGGTTGCAGGGGAAAATTGGTGGGTTGGGGTTGGGTGTTGGGTTTTTCCTCCTTTGTCTTTTGTCAGTGAGGTGGGCGCTGTGGTCTTCTTCAAAGGAGGTTGCTGCCCGCCAAACTGTGAGGCGCCAAGATGCACGGTTTGAGGTGATATCAGCCCACTGGCGGTGGTCAATGTGGCAGGCACCAAGAGATTTCTTTAGGCAGTCCTTGTACCTCTTCTTTGGTGCACCTCTGTCACGGTGGCCAGTGGAGAGCTCGCCATATAACACGATCTTGGGAAGATGATGGTCCTCCATTCTGGAGATGTGACCTGCCCAGCGCAGTTGGATCTTCAGCAGCGTGGATTCGATGCTGTCGGACTCTGCCATCTCGAGTACTTCAATGTTAGGGATGAAGTCGCTCCAATGAATGTTGAGGATGGAGCGGAGACAACGCTGGTGGAAGCGTTCTAGGAGCCGTAGGTGATGCAGGTAGAGGACCCATGATTTAGAGCCGAACAGGATTGTGGGTATGACAACGGCTCTGTATACGCTAATCTTTATGAGGTTTTTCATTTGGTTGTTTTTCCAGACTCTTTTGTGTAGTCTTCCAAAGGCGCTATTTGCCTTGGCGAGTCTGTTGTCTATCTCGTTGTCGATCCTTGCATCCGATGAAATGGTGCAGCCGAGATAGGTAAACTGGTTAACCGTTTTGAGTTTTGTGTGCCCGATGGAGATGTGGGGGGGGGCTGGTAGTCATGGTGGGGAGCTGGCTGATGGAGGACCTCATTTTCTTCAGGCTGACTTCCAGGCCAAACTTTTTGGCATTCCGCAAAACAGGACGTCAAGCGCTGAAGAGCTGGCTCTGAATGGGCAACTAAAGTGAGAAGAGTAGTTCACGGACAAGTTGCTCTTGTGTCTTTGTGTGAGCTTGCTGGCGCCTCAGATTGAAGAGACTGCCATCCGTGCGGTACCGGATGTAAACAGCGTCTTCATTGTTGATGTCTTTCATGGCTTGTTTCAGCATCATGCTGAAGAAGATTGAAAAGAGGGTTGGTGCGAGAACGCAGTCTTGCTTCACGCCATTATTAATAGAGAAGAGTTCAGAGAGCTCATTGCTGTATCTGACCCGACTTTGTTGGTTTTCGTGCAGTTGGATAACCATGTTGAGGAACTTTGGGGGGCATCCGAGGCACTCTAGTATTTGCCAAAGCCATTTCCTGCTCACGGTGTCGAAGACTTTGGTGAGGTCAACAAAGGTGATGTAGAGTCCTTTGTTTTGTTCTCTGCACTTTTCTTGGAGCTGTCTGAGGGCAAAGACCATGTCAGTAGTTCCTCTGTTTGTGCGAAAGCCGCACTGTGATTCTGGGTGAACATTCTTGGCGAGACTAGGTATTATTCTATTTAGGAGAATCCTAGCGAAGATTTTGCCTGCAATGGAGAGCAGCGTGATTCCCATGTAGTTTGAGCAGTCTGATTTCTCGCTTTTGTTTTTGTACAGGGTGATGATGATGGCATCACGAAGGTCCTGAGGCAGCTTTCCTTGGTCCCAGCAGAGCTTGAAAAACTCATGCAGTTTGGCATGCAGAGTTTTGCCGCCAGCCTTCCAGACCTCTAGGGCGTTTCCATCCATAACTGCTGCTTTGCCACTTTTCAATTGTTCAATTGCCTTATATGTCTCTTCCCAGGTGAGGACCTCATCCAGCTCTAGCCTTAGGGGCTGATGAGGGAGCTGGAGCAGGGCGGATTCTTGGACTGAGCAGTTGGCACTGAAAAGAGATTGGAAGGTTATGACCATCGGTTGAGGATGGAGATCTTGTCGCTGAGGAGGACTTTGCCGTCTGAGCTGTGCAGCGGGCTTTGGACTTGGGGTGAGGGTCCCTACACAGCCTTTAGAGCCTCGTAAAAACCCCTGAAGTCACCAATGTCCGCGCTGAGCTGGGTTCGTTTGGCGAGGCTAGTCCACCACTCATTTTGGATCTCCTGGAGTTTGCGCTGAAGATGGCTGCATGCGTGACGGAAGGCTTGTTTCTTCTCTGGCCAGGACGGCTTTGCAAGGTGAGCCTGGTGGGCAGCTTGCTTCTTTGCCAGCAGCTCCTGGATTTCCTGATTGTTTTCATCGAACCAGTCCTTGTTTTTCCTGGAGGAGAAGCCCAGTACCTCTTCAGTGGATTGCAGTATGGTAGTCTTCAGCTGATCCCAGAGGGTTTCAGGGGACGAGTCCGTGAGGCGGATTGCATCCTCGAGCTTTGCTTTGAGGTTTGCCTGGAAGTTTCCTCTCACTTCGTCTGACTGCAGGTTTCCAACATTGAACCTCTTTCTGGGGGCTTTACTGTTCCTGGACTTTGCCTTGAAGTGAAGGTTGAGCTTGCAGCGAACCAGCCGGTGGTCAGTGTGGCATTCCGCGCTGGGCATGGCCCTGGTGTGGGGCACATCTCGTTTGTCTCTTTCTCGCACCAGGACGTAGTCCAGGAGGTGCCAGTGTTTGGATCGGGGATGCATCCAGGTAGTCTTCAGGCTGTCCCTCTGCTGAAAAAGGGTGTTTGTAATGACAAGCCGCGTTCTGCGCAGAGCTCCAACAGGAGGCGCCCGTTGTCGTTGCACTTGCCGACACCATGCTTGCCCAGGATTCCTGGCCAGGTTTCTGAGTCTTTGCCGACGCAAGCGTTGAAGTCGCCAAGGATGACAACCTTGTCAGTTGTAGGGGTGCGTTGAATGAGGTTTCGTAGATCAGTGTAGAACTTGTCCTTTTCTGCTTGTTCCGCCTGGAGGGTTGGAGCATAGACACTGATGAGGGTGATGCGACGCTTGTTTTGAAGGGGGAGTCGCATGGACATGATCCGGTCCAAGTGGCCTGTCGGGAGGTTTTCGAGTTTGGAGGCAATGGAGTTCTTGACAATTAAGCCTACACCAGATAGACGTCGTACATCCATAGGCTTGCCAGACCAGTAGAGTGTGTAGCCCGCGCCGCGTTCTTGGAGGCTGCCTAAATCTGCAAGGCGGACTTCGCTGAGAGCAGCTATGTCAATGTCAAGTCTGAGGAGTTCATGTGCGATGAGGGCAGACCGACGTTCAGGTCGGTGGCTGTCAGCCTTGTCTAGCATGGTTCTGATGTTCCAGCATCTTAGCTTGAGTTTGTGAGCATCTTTTGAGGGGGAGGACGTGGACATGTCCTTGGGCCTGTGCAAAGGAGCTTTTAGGTGGAGTGCAGTGTGCGCAGTACTGGCCCCACCCTTTACACCTATGGTTCGTGTGCCGTGATCAAGCGAACTGGGACGTGGCAGTGAGGTCTTTGGGTCGTAGGTTTTATATCGGAGTGGCCTTCTCCTATGCAGGTTTCTTACCTCGGCTGGAGGGGCCTGCCTCCCCTCCTTTGTCAGGCCATACTGCCCAGACGGGTACCGGGGCCGTCGCTGCTTTTCCTGTGCCTAGACCGGGGCCGCCGCCTCCTTCTTTCTGCCCGGACCGGGGCCTCCGCCTGTTTCGCTCTGCCGAGGCTGGGGCCACCGCCTCCCCCTTGATTCTGCCCAGACCGGAGCCTCCGCCTGCCTCACTCGACCGAGGCCGGGGCCGCCGCCTCCCCCTCGCTTCTGCCCAGACCGGGGCCTCCGCCTGCCTCACATATTTTAATATTGCAGGAAAAAGCCCGATATCAGAGAAACTTTGCATGATCAAGTTACCAACTCCACATGAATGCAGAACAGGAAATTACATCTCAGGAATTTGAGTCTCTCGGCACACCTGGTAACTTCCTGGATTTACCACAATTCCTGAGAGTTTCCAAGAATCCCAAGCTCTAGTTCCAGAGATGCAATTTTGCCCCTGAATTTTTGGTAATTTACTAAGGTGACTGAGCCTCCAGTTGCTTCGGGTTGAGCTTAAAGTCAAGTTTAAAAAATGAGCTCCATCAATCAAAATAGCAAGTACTAAGGCCTTCTGTGAGTGAATCCAATTGAATATTATTTAACTGCTTGGGGTACCTGGCAGATTTAATTCCTTCTTCACTCAGCAAGCTTCCAGTTTCAACATACGCAATGTTTCATATGAGTTGGAGGGACGAGTAGAGAGTTGGACATAGGTCCACTTGTATAGGGAGCCTGAACTTTGTCCTCCCTCCTCATGCCTAGGTTAAAGTCAGGCATGTTCCCAGCTCTCTCGAATCCAAATCTCTGATACCTGCATTTTAATCCTTGCTAAAACCCGTTCATGCATTAGTCTTGTACTGATTTACTGACTCATTCTAAAGCAGCCACGATCTCTTCATCCCCCGCTCCCCCACTCTCCCGTCGGGAAAAAGGTTCACAAGTATGAGATCATGTACCACCAGATCAAAGGAGAATGATCAGATTCCTGAATTAACCCCAAAATAGTAATAATATGTTCCCTTTCCTCCGTAATAAATTATTTCCCTCTGAACTAAAACACAAAAATGCTGGAGGAACTCAGCAACTTTCAGAGCATCCAATAGGAGGAAAAAGTACTTGAAGAAGGACTTATGCTTAAAATATTGGTTATCTATATTTAGTTCCCAAGGATGCTGTGTTTTTTTCTTCAATCACAGCATTTGCAAACTTTTGTGCTCCATTCTCTCTGTAACTTCAGTTTGTACTGTGTCTTATGTATGTATGTATGATATGTCTACTGGTCTGCTTGCACAACAACCTCTATCATTGCATCTTGGCACATGTGACAATAAAGAAATTTAATGGTGAATCAACATCTTTATTGAATTCTCATTTTTTTGTCAAGACCATTCATCATCTTACCTCTCCATGTCTCTGACCTTCTCCAACCCTACAGGCTTCAAAGCTCCTGGAATGTTGAACCCACTATTATTCCCAGATGTATTTATTTCAGCTAGACTTTCATACAGGTATTCCGAGGAGAGCATTCTGGCCAATTACTTCACTGCCTGGTATGGAGGCACCAATTCTCAGGACAAGAAGAAACTCCAGAGGGTTATTAAATCACTCCATTGAGGACATCTACATGATGCAGTGTCTAAAAAAAGCAGCCTCTATCCTCAAAGACCCCCACCACCCAGGCCATGCCCCCTTCACTCTGCTACCATTGGGGGAAAAGGTACGGGAATGTAAAGATGAGCACTCAACTGCACAAGGACAGCTTCTTCCCCACTGCCATCAGATTCCTGAATAATCAATGAACCAAAGACACTGCCTTACTTTTTGTCCACTATTATTATTATTAGTTTTTTTTTTAATTTGCAGTAATGTTGTAAGATTATTATAATATGAACCTTTGCTCTATGATGCTGCTTCAAAGCACCAAATTTCATGACTTCTTCATGACAATAAACCCCTGATCTGATTCTGATTTCTTCAGCAAACAGGATCTTAACTCCTAGAATTTTCCATTATTCTCTTTGCTTCTCTATCTCTCTGCTTACATGATGCATCTTAATTCCTTTGACCCAACTTTTACTCAGCTCCCCTCTTACTAATGTGGTCCATTTTTATTTGTTGATAATGTTCTTATGAAACAGCTTGAAGCAGTTTGTGCCCTAAATGCATATATAAAGTGAAAATGTTGCTGTTGTAGCTGCAGGATCCAAAAGGGAGCTAAAAGCAAGCATTCCTTGGTATGCTCATGGTGTGGACACCTGTCCACCATATTTAGATTATGAGATTACCATATGATTATCACTGCAACACTGCCAGAATCCAAGGTGGAAACTACCTCTCATTTAAATTGGCCCTCACTCCTTGGAAACCTTTGGCTCAATGGATTTATGAAGCTAGGATAAATCTGTGAGTTGATGAATTTAGGTTCTTTGTGCTGTTCAAAGGATTTAGCAAAGGAAACATTTTAGCACATTTGATTGAAGATTCCTGATTACATCTTGCTAAGAGTTCCAAAATGTTCTTTGAGACTCATTATATTCAGGCCAGTTCAGGCATTTGCTTACTTTCTAAGAAGTTCAGCTTGACAAATATATTTTTCCATACAGAGCTCTGTGAATGGTTTTGCAAATATAATCTTGGAGGATTGTCTTTCAAAAGGCACTGGTGAGTAAGGAAAATAATCCCGCTTATCAGGAATGTAAGTTTTAACAGCAGGTTAAAGAAGCAGAAAAGGATGAAAATACTCAGTATATCAGGCAGCATCTGTAGTGAGACTTTATTGTATGACATAGCGTAAATCCTTTTTTGGTGTAACAGATCATATGCTACTTTAACTCTTGCGTAGCAATGGCCTTCTGGATTTCTATTCCCTTCCTTTCTCCTCTGACTCCAAAGTTGTTTCCAGTTCCTTCTGACCTTTCTTGCCCTCACGAATTCCTTTTTCTCTGCCCCCCTAAATGCTGCCTGGCTTGTAGAGCATCTCAAGCGCTATCTGCTTTGAATCAGATTCCAGCATCTTCAGTATTTTGCTTCTATGCTAAGAAAACTGATGTTGTTTTCTTTGGTGACTTAATTGATGCTTGAAAATTGTAAATAGAACTTGAAAACTGCTTAATGTTTTCAACTATCAAGGGAAAAGGGTGAATATGGAAGAGAAGCAGAACTTTGTTTAGGCTGGTGTAACTGTGTATTCAATTGCCATGGCAGGTTCCACGATTGGGCATTGCAAATACTTCAAGGGACCATTGATTTATTTATAATAGGGAAGTGCATAATCAAATGGAACAGCATTTCTCAATCTCTAGTCTGTTGGCCACTGGTGGCTCATGCTTTTGTTATAGGTGATTCACAGCGATGCAGTTAGCACAAATATTAATGACAGAACAAACAAGTAAATACGTAAAACACGACTGTAAATGTGATAAATTATTTTAAAACATCACAAAATAATTTCCCTCCAAAGTAAAACAAAAGTCCCATTGGTAGTTGGGAAAGGGGTCAATCTCAACAGCCTTCTTCCCCCCACCCCTCCCAGCACTCTGTTATAGGTGGTCTGTGGTAAATCAAGGATTATTTAAGGTGATCTGTGGGCGAAAAGAGGTTGAGAACCACTGAAGTGGAGGAAAGCAGTCTTGTTATAGCCCTTCTCCCTTTGGCTAACATAGCTGAGACCATTAATGGGAAACTACTCCAATCATTGGGGAATTTCTATCTCTTTCTATTGACTTCCTGATGGTAAATTGTCATACACTTCAGGTATTTTTTTGGGATCTCTTAAGAGCCCTGCTGAAGGTAAATAAATTTAGGCCAAAGTAGTTGAAGGCTGGTTTTGTTTCCTCCTCCAATATTCAGTACAACGTTCTTAAAAATCATTAAATGCAGTTTATTCCTTGTGCCATAGGCAACACAAAAGCCAGCAGGAGTGAAACGCCTGTTGTTGTCTTTTAGGCTAGTCATTCAGCAACAAGAACAGAGTGTGAACATGAACAGAAAACATTAATTAGAATATTTAACTGGAAGAGAACTTTACATAAAACCAATCTATGCAAAAAGTGAAATTCAATTGAAGAATCTCACACTACGATGTCTATTATTTCAGTAGATATGGAAACATTGACATCATTTTGAGGAAATGGGTTCTGACATTATGCAGCACGGTCTGAATATTTACATGGTGCAGTGAAAATGAGGGCTTTACTCTGTACAAGATAAGTCTTGAACTCCTTTTGCCTGCAAGATAAGAGACAATTAATGTACTTCTAGTTTCAAGGCTTTATCTTGAATTGTTGGCTGAAAAGCTCGGAAACATCTGTGATTTTTCTACAAATAGAACTCCCCCGTGAAAGTTTTATTTTACAAATGTATCATTCTGTACCCTTTTACCGCATGGTGAAACTCACATTCCTCCACACTATCTTAAAGGGACAGCTTCACTTGGGAACTATACATTTGTTTTTGTGGTTCTGATATAACATGTTAAAGTCACCAGGTCTGCAGTCAAATTGGAACTGGAACTGGAAAGAGTAATGTTTTAAAATGAGCTATGCCAAAAAGCCTTTTTCATAAAGAGAGCATTAGAGCTTGGGTTTAATCTTGACTTCCAGTGCTGTCTCTGTGGAGTTTGCACATTCTCTCTATGGTTTTTCCTTGTATGCTCTGGTTTCCTCCCACATCCCAAAAACACACAGGATGGTAGGTTAATTTATCACTGCTCATTGCCTCTAGTGTGTCGGTGAGTGGAGAAAAATCTCTGGTACAAATTTGGCGAGAATCAAATGGATTAGTTTAGGATTGGAACTTGATGGTTGGCATAAACGCAATGGGCTGACATGCCTGTTTCTATACATATGATTCTGACTCTAATACAGATTTAATGTACTTAACTCTTTCTGTGGAATAATATACAAATATTTATACTCTGTTGCAATTTTGGCTGAAAATTGGGTCCATAGCATCCATAAGTGCCAATTTGCGCAGCTAAATTCATGAATAAACATTGAGAAGTGGGAGGGATCAGAATGTGGGGCAGTACTCGTGGAGAAAAATGAACAATCAACATGTTGGATGGGGATCCTTTTGCATGATCTAACGAAAAACACTGACTGCCCATTTCTCTCCATGAATGTTGCCAGACCTATTGAGATCCTCCAGCTTCTCATGGTTTGCTCAAGATTCCACCATCTGCATTTCTGGTGATTCTTCTAATTTGTGATTCACCAGCATAAATTTTCAGCTGAGTTCAAGCTACATAAAAACTGGGTAAAGAATGTAATACAAGTATCTGTCAAAGAGAAAAGTGTAGGCTGTGGGTGATGGAAATCCTTCCATAACCATGACTTGACAAATTTGCTGAGACAGCATAACTAATATCATCTTTTAGCCAGACAAAGGATATGTATTGTTTAGCAGCAGAAAGAATCTCTTTTCTAATCTCTCTTCACATGCCCCCCGTGCATAGACTACAACATAGTTATGTCCATATGAACTGTGCCTGAAACTCAAGGGGATCCTGGCTCTGTGAGAAATGTAGATGTTGGTGCAGTTCCACTGGACCTCCATTTTAAATTGGAAGGGGAAGAAAGGGCCCAAAAGCCTAGCTTGAGCTAAAGACTACAAAGAGCATCACCCCACTCTGTCGATTTGGAAAAGTTTTCCATGTAATCTATTTCAGGTTTTATTCCCCAAGGCTGCCCTGCAAAAGGTAGTGAAGGCCATAGCAACTTCTCTTTCTTTGCCTCAGGAACTTCTCAGGGGCCTGTACAGACTCCAGACACATCTCCAAGTTTGGGGAAATGAGAACACTCTCTACTCACTGAGAATTCAGCCTCAAAGCTTTTAAGCTGGTAGATATATTGTTGCCTACTCCCAGTCTCCAGTTGGAATCGGTATATGTGTGCTACCTGTCTTGCAAGAGGAGAAATGGGGCTGTGATTCTTTTGCTGTGCACTTGTCATATTTCAATAGCCAGAAGAGTGTGCAGTTTTAGGGAAGAGGAATAAGGACAAGTGTTTGAGAGTTTGGTTGGCCATTTGAAGTTAGATAGATGCTTAGATATTAGTCTTAGAGGTTTATAGCATGGAAACAGACACTTTGGATCAACTTGTTCATGCCAACCAATTTGTCTACCCAAGCTAATCAATAGCCCTCAAATCCTTTCCTATCCATGTATCTGTCTAAATGCATTTTAAATGTTACATTTCTACCTGTTCCTATTTCTTATACCCACCACCCTCTGTGTGAATGGACCCCTCAGATCCATTTTTTAATCACTCCCCTTTAACCTTAATTCTATGCCCTCTAGTTCCCCCTTCCCTGGATTGCTTAAGTGGTAGGTGAGTGGGAAGAAAACGTTTGAAAACCACTGTTTTAATCGTACCTAATTGACTCATTATGTGCACAGTTTCATAACTCCAAAGAAAATGGCCCAATGACAATTTTTCTCAAGCAAAATATTTCAGTTACAATTGGGTCTAGAGCAGTGAATCTCAACCTTCCCTTCTCACTCACATACTACCTTAAGTAATCCCTTACTAATCACAGAACACCAATGCCATAGGGAATACTTAAAGTTGAATGTCAGTGGAAAGAAAAAGGTTGAAAACCACTGGTGTAGCAGATAGACGGGCACTGGTATCGGAGTCCAACCTGGGTCTGATGTGAATGTCTATATAGTTGTTTAGTGATATAGTAATTGACTATCATTTGACGTTCTCCTGTTTGTCTCCTGTGTGTTCATTAAAGTTACCTGTGATTGTAACACTTGTGTCCAAACTTGTCTTGCTGTCAACTCACCAAGCCTGATACTGTCCAAACACAACATAAGTGCAGTTATATTCAGTGAAAAATTTTGTTTTGTGTTCTATCCAAGCAACTGAACCCCACACTTAAGTATAGGACCTGGTGCAAGACTAAAACAAAAGCACAAGGTGTAATGTTGCATTAAGTCCAAGAGGGCAATGTATCCTATTAAAGACAAAATGCAGATTAGATAGAAAAGTGGAGTTAAAACAATGAAAGGGAATTACCTTTCAACAATGAAAGGTCAGTTTAAGAGTCTGATAACTGCAGGAAAGAAACTGTCTTTGTATCTGGAAGTTGGTATTTACAAGCTTGTTTATTTTCTGTCCAAAGGAAAGGGGGAGTGGAGATTGTGACCTGGGCAGTATGGGTCCTTTAAAGTGCTTTCTCGAGACAAGGGGAAGTTTAGACAGAGTCAATGGAACAAAGGTTGATATAGCTAAAATGAAAAACTTGGGCTTATAAATGGCAGAAATAGTTTTCTTTCTTATCAGCCTTTTGTACTTCTGATGCTATTCATTGGAATGATGTGGAGGTGTGGTTACCATATCAAATGATTTTTGTATAACTTCCAACTTATGGACAATATCAACTTGTGGATGTCAGGGAATGGACTGATTCTCGCTTTTGAAGATAATGATTGTTTAAATAAATTTAGAGATACAGCATAGTAACAGGCCCTTCTGGCCCACAAGCCAATGCTGTCCAAATACACTCATGTGTATTAATCTACTAAGCCTATACATCTTTTGAATATGGGAGGAAACTGGATCACCTGGAGGCAACCCACACAGACAAAGGGAGAAAATACAAACACTTGTATTAATACATGAAAGGTTACAATTTCTGGGCAAGTACAAATATTTTCTCCATCATAAACTGAAAAGCAAAGCACTGAGAATCAGATGGAGAACTGGATCACTCGATCAAGAAGTGCAGCATTATTTCAGGTTATCTTTTACATCTAAAAACACTTGCCTATATTCATGTAAGGAGTTCATTTTGAATTGGAATAAATAGAAATTGAATTTGAATATTCTGTATATGGTTCCTGAAAGTTATTTGATGAAATGCACAATCCATTCTTCTCACCTGGATAAAATGGGGAGTGAAGTCCACAACTTTCCTGCATTTTGAGGAAACTTGAACACGTATCTTTGAAAAGTATATTTTTCAGGAGTGCTGATCCAGAAAAATCCAAGTCCGCACTTTGCTGGAGGATGGATTGACATCGACAAGTGGAATCTGAGTTCATCACAAGTGCCCCCCCACCCCCCCATGTTACAGTTCAAAGATGTGGGATGCCTGGATGCTGATGCAGGGTGTCTTACAGGATATTATTTTGCAGCTTTATAAATGAATGCCTTGCAGAATAGTCAAATAGTGCCCTTTTGTAGGGAAAGGGCCAGAGGTTTCCAACCCCTGGACCTGCTGCTAAAGCATCTAATGGTCCCTGCTTCTCCTGTCACCATCTGTTGTCTAGTCTTTTGTGATTCATTGAGTTTACTTCATTAAGCTGACTTGTCTAAATCCTCTCATGAGGATTGACTTGCATTGAAAGAACATTTTGCACTTATTTACCTTCTGTCGCATAGAAAATGTCTCGAGGTGCAATATCTCAGATGGCATTTAATCCACACAAATGGACATCAGGCTAGTGAATTAAAATTATTGCAGGAGTGCTTTAAGGAATGAATTCCAGAGCTTGCAGGTGGCTAAGGCAAGTTAGCAATAGGGAAGTGAAAAAGATTTGAGGGCTGATATGATCAATATTATTGGTGGTGGTATTTGATTAATTATTCTGTAAATGTAAACACTCCTATTAAATGTGGTTTCAAATGGATAATATTTATACATTGAGCATTGAGGACCAATTTCTTCTCCTTCATTTTCTATGATTATATAACTGAGCTCAAGGTCAAACATTTCTTCAACTGTATTGGCAGAATATCAAATGGTTTGATTCCAAAGCATTTAAAAATTATATGTGTTGTCTGTACTATGGCTGTCACCTCTACCCTCTGCGATTATTACAAAGTGACTGCGGTTAACCAATGACCATGTGCTTCAAAGACTTTAAATGTGAGAATACCCAAGGATGTACACATGGGTTAATTGTCTGAAATCCTGAAAATCAGATACGTCAAACCTGATGATTTATATATTGTATTTTAAAGCAAATTTCAAACTGTTCAGAAACAAATAACTTGCTGAGTTCAATGCTCTTAATTTGGTTGGATCCTTAGAGAGCTTTCTCTTATTTCATTAGGAGAGACAGGAGGTTATGTAATTTAATGGGTTTGCTTTAATTAAATTAGAACTACAGGCAATTGGGTTAATTTATGAGTTTAATTATGACTCATGCTTTTGAATAATTAACCTCTTGTCTCTTTCTCTATTCTTGATGGAAGCTTCTTGGACAGAAAAGAATGTTTTGACAAGATACATCATAATGTGCATTTATTAAATCAAGCCAAACTACCATCTAATTTTAGTGGATGGACATTATGTTTGTAGTTATGATGTACTGTACCTTCTTTGTTACTTCAAACTTTCAAAGTCCATGCTCCAAATATGATGTTGAGGGACAATTATGTAAGCACTGCTTCATCTACCAAATATCCTTAAACAGTTGTGTGTACTTTGTAACTCAAATTTTAAAAAAAACATCGAGTTTAACAGCACAGAAACAGGCCCTTCAGCCCATTACATTGATGATGACCTTCTTGCCCATTTGCTACCGACTTGTCTATCTAAATATCTTGAAAAAAGAGGAATTCCACATAGAGCTTGGCACCTATGTTTTGGAAGAAAGAATGAAGGGAAAGATATACTTTATGTCTAAAATAAGTCATTAATATGTAATATTACATAATTGTACTGACAGATTTTTTTTAAATTGAGATGCTAACAGATGTTCCATCCAGAAATGAGAAGTACAGGTTGCTCTACCATGCCTCAGCTTCATTGTTTTCTCTTATATCTCATCCTCTTGGTTTCAATAGTTCAGTGTAAAACTGACGGCTAACACTTAGAATGGTGAGCTGGTACAACACATGGAGACCACGGCAGATCTTGAGAGCTACTGAGAACCGCAGAACTCCTCCAAGTTCAAATTTATGATCACATATACTGAAGTGTTTTGTAAGCAGTCCAGCTCATCATCCCATACTTAGTACAGCAAGTAAAACACAGTACAGATTGCAGGATTACAGAAGCAGACCAGTTAGTACAGGCAAAGGTAAGATTATTTTACTGGACTGAGGTTCATTCAGGAGACTGATAGCTGTGGGAAATAAGCTTTCCATAAATATCATCTCACACTCATAAATCTTCTTCCCAGCAGTAAGAGGCTGAAGGGAGCATGACAAGGGTGGGATGAGACTTTTAATATGTTGGCTGCTTTTCCAAGGCAGCATCAAATGTAGATGGAGTTGAGGGAAGGGAGTGGGTTTGCATAATGGTCTGGGCTATGTTCATAGTCCTCTGTAATTTCTTGAAATCTTGGGCAGAGTAGTTCCCTTATCAAGCTGTGATGCACCCTGACAATATCATTTCAATGGTGCATTTGTAGAAGTTGTTGAAGGATGCCAAATTTTCTGATGCTTTTAAGGAAAGGGATGTGTTTCCTCAGCCATCATGCTAATGTAGCTAGATCAGGAGAGGTCACTGGACATGTTTACTCAAGGGAACATGAAGATGCTTACTATCTCCACCTTAGTATTGTTGATGTGGACAAAGGAGTCTATGACCAGGTCCTTAATCTTACTGACATTGAGGGAATGATTGAATCCCAGAATGGTTGAGGCAGCAAAATCATTCTTCTTCAAGATTAATTGTCAATTTGATGACAGTTTGAATCCTGAAGTAGCATTCATTGTCATCAACTTGGTCCTTGCATTCTTGGATGGTGCGTTAGTGTCAAACTTAGTGCATATGATGCTTTGTGGCTGCCTCACTGGCATTTGAGTTAATGCTGTTGACTCACAACTTCAGAGGCCTAGGTTTGATCTTGATGCAATCTTTGTTGAGGTCGCACATTGTCAAAATAGTAGACTTTGAGCTGTAAGAAACAATGCATATGATCATGTTCTAGATCAGTGGCTCTAAACCTTTGTTTCAATCCACTCACAGACCATCTTAAATTATCCCTGTGGCATCCTATATGATACTACGTCACTGATCTAGATCGATGATAATGGAATGGAATTCCTTACGGTTGAGGTATATCCCCAGGCTGACGGACAGTGTACCCAAATTGATATGTGTGCTGTCATTAGTCACTGCTTTGGTCAGGCTTCCTGTAATGCTCATGGTGCTGTGTACTTATCCTGCCAGATTGTCACTTGCAAGAGAGAATAAAACATACGCAGTCATCTGACCATGTCTCTACTTCTATTTTTGCTGCCTTAAAACATGTTGGAAAGTTCTTTTGCCATCCCAAATAATCCTGCAACACCAACCACCAACTCCTCTCTGAGGACATATTCAATCTTCACTAAATTTCATCTCCACCAACAAGAATACCAGTACAGTATACAATCCTTTGTGTGCACTCTCCAGCACAGTTAGCCATTGTGAGATCCTCAATAGCATATTCCAAGAAATACTCCCAACTACCTCTCTGATCAGATGGTCAAGGTGCCTTTAAGAGGCAAAATCGATAGTGCAGCCATCACCAGATCCATACAGTTAGTGGTCTCAATAACACACAGGGCAGTGCATTTATTTGCCAAACCATCAGAGGGAGCTAGGATTTATAATGTGACCTAATATGATGCTTTGATTAATGTAGAACATATTAGCCAAGACTGATGAGAGAAGTGGTTAAACTGACCTGGTCATTATATTACAATAGCAGCTTAACAGTTAAATTAAACAATCTGTCTCTGAAACTTAAGCCTTTGTCTGGGTCTAGGCTAACCCCCAACTGAGCTTTGAATTTAATGGCCTTGTTATGCTATCAAAAATACTCTCTGTGTTTGCTTTAAAAAAAAGAAACCTAATTCCAGTTTAGAAGTCCATGAACAAAGCCTGGACTTTATTTTCACTATAACACTGCCTCAAAGCTAGGAACAGTGGATTATATTTCCTCTAGAAAAGTAATTTTTATATTTCACCTTCTGTTCCCCCATAATGAGCCACAGCATTTTTTTCTAAAAAAAGGGTTCATCCATTTCAACTCCTTCCTATTACACTTAAGAGAAAAGTCAGATTGAGTGAAAACAAATGCAGCTGTTGCAGCTTATAAAGATGACACTGTGGAATGTGTTAGTGAACCTTGGCTTCCTGAGCATGCTCCAGGGTATGGAATAGTTCTTAACTGTATAGCTGAAGAACTGTTGCTTTCAAAAAGTGAAAAAAAATTATATAATGCTTCTATTGCCCAGCGAGCAGCAGTGGCGGATTATCACTGGATTAATGTACATGGTCACACCATGCCTGTTAATCTTTCAGTGTACCCACTGCATTAATTGAATGCTCAGATGCATTGGCTGTTGATGACAATATCTGATGCCTGCAGCTGGAAATTCAATAATCTTGCATGGAAGAAGCTTCCAGACTGCTATCTCATTTCAGGCCTGGGATGTTGATTATAAAGCAGTTGAATTTACTCTTGCAGTTTATGACATAATTGAATCCCTTGATAAGATTACTGCCTTGTAATCATGCTTAGATATCCATTTATTTCTATTTAATTAGCCCTTTGCCGACAGTATGCAATTTTATCCAGACATATCAGTCAGTCTAAAACAATCCATAAAGGATGTAGTAACTTAGCAAGAAATATTGTTTTGAATTGTTTTGTGCAATATCTTGGTGGTCCTGTTCAATCCACCAGTGTTGTCTTTCTTGCAACCGAGCTGTGCTCCTCCAGTATGTTAAATGAATTCACAAAATCCACATTTACTCTTATTTAAATCCAATGGCATCAATTTTCTTTCTCAGTGAGTTCAGAAATAAGCACAAATTGTATTCTTGTTCATACTTTACCGAAGTGCTGCCACCACTGGACACACACCACTGATAAATGCTTAAAGAAGAAACAACATAAATGATTTTCCCTATCCCCCCATCTTTAGTAAAATGGTTACAGCAAGATTATCTACTCCACAGAGACAAGATGATCCCTCAAGAAGAAATATTTCCATTAATTGTGCAGTGATCTCCCACCAGGAGAATCAAATAGAAATGGGTAGCAGCTGGCCTTTTTATTTTTCCCCGCACTTACAAAAGAGAAGCAATCATTGGGAGAAAAGCGATATGCTGGTGGAATTGAAATCCCATAAGGGCATGATCAGTAAGGAAATAAGAACAATATTGAACACTTATTATAGTCCTACAATAGGTCTCCCTGCAAAACGATAGAACTCACTCACTAACATAATCCTGAGAATTTCTTCAATACAATTTGGATTATCATCTTTGATGATGCTGAAACAACTATGTTGCCAAATTGAGCTTCCTGTCAGAAAAACTTCATTCTCCCCTTCTACAACAATAAAGTGAATCTGTCCTATGTTTGGAGTAACTTGTTTACTCACAACAATTCACCAGTAATTCAGAATAAAATGGTTGGTACCACCTAGAAGATCTGTCTCCTTACTTTCCTATTACAACTAGCAGTACCAGCCATTGGGATAAATTACATAATTTGCCAAGAAACTCTGTTGGGTCATGCAATATTTTTGTACACTCCATAACTGATTTTTATTATACTATCGATGGTGTGGTTTAATGGGAATACACTTCAGGAGATCATCCATGACTTGGTTACCTAGAAAATACATCAGACAAGTGAAATGATGCCAAATGGCATGCACCATAAATCATGACCCTTATTGATACTGTAGTCCTTTGGCAAATGGGGCAATGCTGAAGCTGTTGTCAGAGAGTTAATCTGTATGAGTCTCATTTTAAATAGTTTTATTCATGTTCTCTCTCACCAACCTCCTCCACTCTGGTTTCCTGGTCATCTCTGGAGGAGAAATGCTCTTCGTTTGAATCAAGTTAAGCAAGGTCTGAGAAGAGATTAAATGACCCGAAAGTCTATTGTTGCACAAAGGTTCAATGTGCAGATGCATTGAAATTCTTGTTTGCTGCAGCCAAGGAGGTACATAAGATACACCAACTACAGCAATCTACATTAAGTTATTTCAATATGTCAAGAAAGGAAAAGAGATGAAAAATATAAAAGGAAGGATAAATAATTATTCAGAGTTGCAGTTAGTGCAAGAAAAAAAAAGTGACATTTCAATAGCAAACAGGAAAATCTGGAGACACCATGGTTGAATTAAAAACTCAATGCTGGAGAAACTCAGCAGGTGAAACTGTCTTTTATATAGCAAAGATAAAAATACATAGCTGACATTTTGGGCTTGAAGGTATGGAAAAATGTTGGCAGGCATCTGAATAAAAGGGTAAAGCGGGAAGGTGTGGTGGAGAAGGGAGGGTGGGCACAGCAGCAAGCAAAGGGAGGAGGGATGGTGAGGTGAATAGAGAGGGAAGGGGTGGAGAGTTGGCAAGGGGGAAGAGAAGGGAGGGGAGGAGGAGAGGAGGTTAGCAGAAACCAGAGAATTCAAAGTTAATGCCATCTGGCTGGAGAGTGCTCAGGTGAAAAATTCCTCCAATTTATGGGTGTCTTGATGGGAAAGTACATGAGGCCATGGACAGACATGTGGTATGGGCCTGGTGGGATAGTACACGAGGCCATGGACAGTGATGTGAAACATGTGACATTTCAATAGGGCAGACAGATCCTTTGCTGGTCCCTGAGTAGTTTAGAGTAGTAGAGGCGGTTTAAGAGACTCTTCATGTGTTTCATCATGCTTGTCACTTCAAGACCCAGACATCATGCATGGGACACTTTTACTACTTATAAGCTGCACATGTTAAGCAGAATTCTATATAAAATATACCTCAGGATTTAATGCAAAATGTAAAAATACAATATGGTGTAAACCAAATGTATTTATTTTGCTGTCTCAGAAGCTGCATTGTCAATGTAATTAGAGACATTTATAAAAATCTATGCATATATATCTCAGTGATCATTGAACTAATTTTGAAACAGGAGGAAAAAAAATGGTAAGAAATCTCCACTTTCAATTATCTGACCAGCAAGAATGGCCTTTCGTTAAAAAAAAATGGCTCTCAGATCTTTGTAGTTTTAAACTACAAATGATTGAAGGTGCCAAAATCATAAAATTGTTAAAGGTATGAAAATTAATCTATTTTTTAAAATTATATCCATTTAGTCGTTGAATAAAAACATTATTTTGTTTTATATTTATTTCCAATGCTGAATATTATAACATGAATTCTATTAATTTGAGGAGTTTAAGCACTAAATGAAAGTTGTTTAAACTGTGGTCAGATTTATTAGTCTATTTATCCTCCTCAGTCTGGAAGTGTGGTGTGGTCCAGCCTGCAGCCATCTCCACAGAAGCCATCAATCCTGTCCCTTGGTTGACCCACCAGGAAACACATTTGAATGATGTGTGAATGGACCTCCCTCAGTTCAGCTTTCTCTCTCTCCCACAGGCAAACATGCACGCAACTGTTGAAACGTACCCTCAAGGGAAAAGTTAAGCTTGAACATCAGACAAGGCCAGTATTTGTTCTGGGTTTTCCTTGTTCACACTGAGTAATGAATAATAAAATACAGTGAATCACGTTTTTGTCTAATTGCTGCAGACGTTTTGAACTGAAATTTGCTTGAAAATACAAGCAGTTTTGTGGTGAACTGTAGGCATTTACACCTCCCCTATAAAAGTAAGCAAGTTTGGGATATTTATGATTGTGCATCCAAATGGTGGTGGGGTAAATTTGATGACAAATTCCAGTCTGGGAATGTCTCAGTCGAGAAACACAAAAACTGCAAACAATGAGAAGCTAGAGAGACTCAGCAGGTCAGATTACATTCATAAGTAGAAAACGTCAGTCAACATTTTGGGTTGCGACCCTTTATTAAGAGTCTCTTAGGATATTCTTTGCTGGTCTTTACATGGAGCCCGATAGGACAAACTTGATGAGATCTCCACCTTGTTTTCCTTAATGACACAGAAGGCTATTCAGCCCATCAATCCACCATTTATTTTCCTGTATCAGTTTGCCTAATGTAGCAACAGGTCTACGGCAGATACCATCTCACTGGCTCTACACCTAGACACCAAAGATGCATACTTCAGGATGTTCTTTATTGACTACAGTTTGGTATTCAAAATCATTATTCCCTCAAAATTGATCATCAAACTCCACAACCTGAGCCTCAATACTCCATTGTGTAAATGGATCCTGGATTTCCTCATCTCCAGGCCACAATCAGTGAGGATTGGTAAGAATCTCCATAAGTACGGGAGCACCGCAGGGCTGTGTTCTTAGCCCTCATGTTCTATTTGCTATACACCTGTGACTGTGTGGCTCGGTATGACAATAACATCATCTACAAATTTGCTGACAATACCATTGTAGTGGGTTGTATAAAGGAAGGTGATAAGCCAGCATACAGGAGGGAGATTGAAAACTTGGCAGAATGGTGCACCAACAACAGCCTCACACTCAATGTCACCAAAACTAAGGAGCTGAGTACTGACTAGGAAGGGAAAAGAAGAGGTGTATGATTCATTGATCATTGGGGGAATCAGAAGTGGGATGACCAAATTTTAGTTCTTGGGTGTCACTATCTTGGAGAATCTTTTCTGGACCCAGAATTCTAATGGCATAGTTAAGAAAACACCAGCACCTCTACTTCCTCAGGAGCCTGTAGAGGTTTGGACATTGGAACCCTGGCAAATGTGTGTGGAAAGTGTGCTGACTGGGTGCATTACAGTCTGATATAGTGACAGCAATACCCCTGAGGGGAAAGCCCTGCAAAAGGTAGTGGTCGCAGCCTAGGACATCACAGGCAAAACCTTCCTCACCATCGAGAGCATCTACAGAGAGCAGAAGCAATCATCAAGGATTCATACCACCTAGCGCAAGCTCTGTTCTCACTGTAACCATCAGGAAAAAGGTATAGGTGCCACAAGACTCACACCACAAAGTCCAGGAACAGCTGTGTCACCTTCACAGTCAGACTCCTCAACAACAAACTCAATCAGGGACTTATTTAAGGACTCTTACTTTTGCACTTTATTGATTTTTTTTTCACCTCTCTGCATTGCACAGTCAATTTGTTTACATTTCTTTATTTGTTTTATAAGTACATTATGTACAGGTTTTTTTTGCACTACCAATAAGTGGTAATTCTGCTTTTCCCACAGAAAAAAAATCTCACGGTTGTATGTGATGTCATGAAATCTGTGCTCTCTCAAATGCCCATCAAACTCAATATCGATTCTCCTGCCGCCCACTTATGTGGTAATTCACATAATTAGGCAATTAAGGGTACAAATAGTACACATTATACATTTTTTTATTTATGTAATGTATTTAATTATTTAAATATGGGTTATATTTCTTGTTCCTTTTTTATATTTTTAAAGATTTTTAATGCTTCCGATCACATCAGTCAGCAAATCTTTGGAATTTGGGATTTGGGAGAAAACTGGAGCATCTGGTGCTCGAGTCACATTTCCAAGGAGAAGGTATAAAGTTCATAAAGACAGCAATGAATATCATTGTTGAACTGGGTAAATGGGTCATCCACTCTGACAATTAATGTGAAATCTGAACATTGTAAGCCATCTTTGACAACAAACAAGATCCAAAACTCCATTTTTTTTAAATGGTGAGTTTATTCCCAGAAGAGAGAAAGGTATGGATAATAAAAGTTTTTTTTTAACTCATTGATAATTACAGAAATGTTGCTAATTTTTTGGAAAATGGGAGATTATTCATTCAAATTGGAGATTCACAAATAATTTATAAAGCTTGGTGAATTTGATAGATGTCAATGTTTTGGGTATGACATCTACCGAAGATTTACTCTGCAATTTTGAGGATTGGTTTGATTCAGGTCCTCCTATCTGGTCTAATTATGTTATATGAATCCTTGGCAGAGCTCAGAACTCCACCAATCAAGACCAGGACAAATCAGCATTCCAGATTCAAACCAGGTATTGGAAATTCATGAGCAGAAGTGCAGGCAGTATGCCTACTCAATTAAATCTGGGCTAAAATAGTCCTTAAGGAAAAGTGAGGTAACAAAATTATCCACATGACAGAAAATTATAAAACTGCTTGGTTATATAATCCAGCCCATTTTTGCTTTGAATAAGTAATTCAAATAGTTTGCAATATTAGAAATTTACATTTCGTTGAAACATAGAAATTATACCTGTACAAGACCTGCATTCAACTAGAACAGTGGTGGCTTTCAAACTTTTTTTATTTTCAATCACATACCACCTTTAGTAATCCCTATACCATAGGTGCTCTGTGATTAGTAGGGGATTGCTTAAAGTCACATGTGAGTGGGGGAAAAAGAGGTTGAGAACCATTGCTCAAGACCTAATTGTTACTGAAATATTTTGCTTGAGAAAAATGGTCATTGGCCCATTTCCTTTGGAGTTATGAAACCGTGCACATGACGAGTCAATTAGGGACGATTAAAACAGTGGTTTTCAAACTTTTTCTTCCCACTCACATACCAATTTAAGCAATCCCTTACTAATCACAGAGCACCTATGGCATAGTGAATACTTAAAGTGGTATGCGAGTTGAAAGAAAAAGGTTGAGAAGCACTGAACTCGAGCCACCTTCCCTAAATCTTTCCCGACAGCTTTTCACTTGCCTCTTCACTACTCTTTCAATTCCCTCTCAAGTGACGAATTGTTCATTATTTTCAATGACAACAATCTATGATTGTTTTCATCACTGTTTATCACAGGACGTGGGCTTTCTAATGACAGTGAAGTCTGAATCTAATAGAGAATGTTTTCCCACATGTCAAACATTTGTTGAGGGATTGACCTGGGCATTACTGTTCTTGATTATCTTAAGTTTTGCGTTCTTTGGCCAGCTGGATATAACTTGTTTCCAACTTTGTTACACCAATGTGAATCATCAGTTATCACATTTTCCTGTAACAATTGTCATGCTTCCTAAAAGCCACATTCTTTTATGTGGATCTGCAGTGCCTAAGAATTGGAAACTGCTGTTCTATGCATAACATCATCCCATCGACGTAAAGTACCTTTCTGCACAAATCACAAAAACGGGGTCATTTTGACCACATTACGCAGATCACAAAATTCAAACCAGCATTTCTGTTTATACAATGCATGAACACACAATCATGAACTATGTAGCTTGAACATACAGTGACATCATCTATTGTGTTGTGCTGGTTTGGAATATTTGGGAATTAAATTTGGGTCAAGTTTCCCACTTTGCAAAGAACATTGGTCATTCTCAGAGAACCATGCTTTCTCATTGCATCATTTACCACTGGTGTGATGCTTAATATGCTCCCCAGTCACTTGATTGTTATATCTCCAATGGGCTGAGAGCTCTGTTAAGTCTGGCTGACCACTGACGATGCCGTTACAGCTGTGAGTGTGACATCAGTTTTGAGATGCATTAACAATTACCCATGTATTCCCTCCTTGGCATTCCTGAATCTGTGGTCATAAGAATGAGTGAAGGGCTTTTGTCCATAAATCCTTTACTCCAACAGCCATACTCTATCTCTAGCAGAAGCATATCAGTCAATAGCGAGAGAGATCTATGATCTGTTGCAGGCTTTCTTCTAGTCAGATGTGCTTGGGTTGCTCTGCCACATTTAATTCAGTACAAGGAACCTTACAAGTAAATCAGATGAGTTTAGAACATGGATTATCACTTGGAATGAAGATGTTATTACAACCACTGAAGTCTGTTTGAGGGAAGGGCAGAACTGGCAGCTCAGTGTTTCAGGGTATAGAAATTTCAGATGTGACAGAGGAGAAATATTGCTAATCAGGGAGAACATAACTAGTGCTTAGAGAAGGTACCTTGGAAGGATTGTCCGATGTCATATAGAGAGGACTTAGACTAAAACATAATGATAGAACCCATTACTGCATACCCCAAGATCAGCTCCACAACTCAATCCCCAAATTTGATGATGACCCCACCTTTGTTGGCCAAATAGCTGAAAATGATGCCAGAATATAGGCTTACAGAAAGGAGATTGGAAGATTTGTCAGATGGTGCAGGAACAACAACAACCTAATTTCAATGTGGACAAGATAAAGGAGATAATTCTGGACTTCAGGAGGATGAGATACGATCACTCTCCATTGCATATCAGTGTCTCCATCATTAGGAAGGCATGGTTTAACGTAGCAGTTAGCGTAATGCTGTTACACTGCCAGCGATTGGGATTGGGGTTGGAATTCTATGCTGTCTGTAATGAGCTTGTACGTTTTCCCTGTGTTTGCATGGTTTTTTTCCTGGGAACTCCAGCTTCCTCCCACCGTTCAAAACGTATCGAGGATTGTAGGTCAATTGGGTGTAAATGGGCAGCATGGGCTGAAAGGGCCTGTTACTGTGCTCTATATCTAAAATGTAAAAGTTGAGAGCATAAAGATCCTTGTTGTGCATATAATGCATGATCTATACTGGACCCACAAAACCTCCTCATTAGTCAGCAAGGTGCACCAGTGCCTATACATCCTTAAGAGGTTGTGAAGGGCATGATTGTTGGCTGCCATCTTAGCAACATTTTACAAGAGCACCATTGAGAGTGTCCTATCTGGCTGCATTATTGCTTGGTATGGTAACCGCAAAGCATCAGACTGGAAGTTAATGCAGATGATTATCAATATGGCGGAGAAAATCACTGGGATTTCCCTTTCCTCTGTTGACAGCATTCAACAGAATTGTGCTTAAATAGGGCTCAAAGAATTATTGAGGATCCCTACGATCCTTCACAGTATCTTTGACCTACTTTATGGAGATTTATGGAGGGGGTAAATGTCCACGTCAGCTGCAGGCTCGTTTGTGGCTGACAAGTCCGATGCGGGACAGGCAGACACAGTTGCAGCGGTTGCAGGGGAAAATTGGTTGGTTGGGGTTGGGTGTTGGGTTTTTCCTCCTTTGCCTTTTGTCAGTGAGGTGGGCTCTGCGGTCTTCTTCAAAGGAGGTTGCTGCCTGCCAAACTGTGAGGCGCCAAAATGCACGGTTTGAGGCGATATCAGCCCACTGACGGTGGTCAATGTGACAGGCACCAAGAGATTTCTTTATGCAGTCCTAGTACCTTTTCTTTGGTGCACCTCTGTCACGGTGGCCAGTGGAGAGCTCGCCATATAACATGATCTTGGGAAGGCGATGGTCCTCCATTCTGGAGACGTGACCCACCCAGCGCAGATTGATCTTCAGCAGCGTGGACTCGATGCTGTCGACCTCTGCCATCTCGAGTACTTCGGCGTTAGGGATGAAAGCGCTCCAATGAATGTTGAGGATGGAGCGGAGACAACGCTGGTGGAGGCGTTCTAGGAGCCGTAGGTGATGCCGGTAGAGGACCCATGATTCGGAGCCGAACAGGAGTGTGGGTATGACAACAGCTCTGTATACGCTTATCTTTGTGAGGTTTTTCAGTTGGTTGTTTTTCCAGACTCTTTTGTGTAGTCTTCCAAAGGCACTATTTGCCTTGGCGAGTCTGTTGTCTATCTCGTTGTCGATCCTTGCATCTGATGAAATGGTGCAGCCGAGATAGGTAAACTGGTTGACCGTTTTGAGTTTTGTGTGCCCAATGGAGATGTGGGGGGGCTGGTAGTCATGGTGGGGAGCTGGTTGATGGAGGACCTCAGTTTTCTTCAGGCTGACTTCCAGGCCAAACATTTTGGCAGTTTCCGCAAGACAGGACGTCAAGCGCTGAAGAGCTGGCTCTGAATGGGCAACTAAAGCGGCATCGTCTGGAAAGAGTAGTTCACGGACAAGTTTCTCTTGTGTCTTGGTGTGAGCTTGCAGGCGCCTCAGATTGAAGAGACTGCCATCCGTGCGGTACCGGATGTAAACAGCGTCTTCTTGTTGAGGTCTTTCATGGCTTGGTTCTGCATCATGCTGAAGAAGATTGAAAAGAGGGTTGGTGCAAGAACACAGCCTTGCTTCACGCCATTGTTAATGGAGAAGGGTTCAGAGAGCTCATTGCTGTATCTGACCCGATCTTGTTGGTTTTCGTGCAGTTGGATAATCATGTTGAGGAACTTTGGGATCAGTTGAAGACTACCATACTGCAATCCACTGAAGAAGTACTGGGCTTCTCCTCCAGGAAAAACAAGGACTGGTTCGACGAAAACAGCCAGGAAATCCAGGAGCTGCTGGCAAAGAAGCGAGCTGCCCACCAGGCTCACCTTACAAAGCCGTCCTGTCCAGAGAAGAAACAAGCCTTCCATCACGCATGCAGCCATCTTCAGCACAAACTCCAGGAGATCCAAAATGAGTGGTGGATTAGCCTCGCCAAACAAACCCAGCTCAGCGCGGACATTGGCGACTTCAGGGGTTTTTACGAGGCTCTAAAGGCTGTGTCGGGCCCCTCACCCCAAGTCCAAAGCCCGCTGCACAGCTCAGACGGTAAAGTCCTCCTCAGCGACAAGATCTCCATCCTCAACCGATGGTCAGAGCACTTCCAATCTCTTTTCAGTGCCAACCGCTCAGTCCAAGATTCCGCCCTGCTCCAGCTCCCTCAACAGCCCCTAAGGCTAGAGCTGGATGAGGTCCTCACCCAGGATGAGACATATAAGGCAATTGAACAACTGAAAAGTGGCAAAGCAGTAGGTATGGATGGAATCCCCTCAGAGGTCTGGAAGGCTGGCGGCAAAACTCTGCATGTCAAACTGCATGAGTTTTTCAAGCTTTGTTAGGACCAAGGAAAACTGCCTCAGGACCTTCGTGATGCCACCATCATCACCCTGTACAAAAACAAAGGCGAGAAATCAGACTGCTCAAACTACAGGGGAATCACGTTGCTCTCCATTGCAGGCAAAATCTTCGCTAGGATTCTACTAAATAGAATAATACCTAGTGTCGCCGAGAACATTCTCCCAGAATCACAGTGTGGCTTTCGCGCAAACAGAGGAACCACTGACATGGTCTTTGCCCTCAGACAGCTCCAAGAAAAGTGCAGAGAACAAAACAAAGGACTCTACATCACCCTTGTTGACCTCACCAAAGCCTTCGACACCGTGAGCAGGAAAGGGCTTTGGCAAATACTTTGACCTACTACCATCAGGAAGATGGTACAGGTGCATCAAAACCAGGACTGCCAGCAGAGAAATAGGTTCTTCCCAAAGGCTATGAGATTAATAAACTTTGGGTCTCCTATTAATGACACTGAGTAAATTATTTCAGAATATTTATACATATTTATTTTATATTGTATTTAAAGTCAAATTAAGTTTATTGAAATCTGATTGTACAAGTATAACCTGAAGAAGTAGTTTTCTCCGCTCCTTGATGTAAAAACACGCAAACATACACCAGACGTAACACCAATCCAGCACAAATAAATAAGTATTGTTTCACGAATATGAGAGTCTTGGATGGTTTGTGTGAGCAGTTCCTTTGGTCATTCAGCATTCTCACTGCCCATGGGAAGAAGCTGTTCCTCAGCCTGTGGTGCTGGCTTTGATACACTTGTCTCACTCCCGCAAAGGAGTGAGACAGCTGAAAGATGTTGTGTGGAGGGTGGAAGGTGTCTTCAGTGATTTTACATGCCCTCTGCAGACAACGATCCTGGTAGATCATGGGCGGCATGTTTGGCGTAGCAGTTAGCGCAACGCTGTTACAGCACCAGCGATCAGGACCGGGGTTCGAATCCAGCGCTGTCTGTAAGGAGTTTGTAAGTTCTCCCCATGTCTGTTTGGGTTTTCCTTGGGGACTTCGGTTTCCTCTCACTGTTGGAAACATACTGGAGGTGTAAGTTAATTGGATGTAATTGGGCGGCACGGGTTCATGGGCCTGAAGGGCCTCTTACCATAATGTATGTCTAAATGTAAGATTAAAAATCACATCATGGGGGGTGGGGGGGGGGGGTGGGGGAAGAGAGACTCCGTGATTCTCTCCTCCACTCTTATCGACCTATGGATTGACCTCTGGTCCATTTCTCTGCATTAACCATACCACATTGTGATACAGCTGGCCAGGACTGCTGCAGTGAAGTAATGAAGATGTCAATTTGTCTATGCAGACCTTCAATGCCAGACAGAGGCATGTTGTCTTGTCCCTCCGCCTTGTGTGGGTTTACCTTGGATAGAGTTTGACTCACAGCCATGCAGTGTGCTTGTTCATTGGGGGATCTGCAGTTTTCTTTGGTTTCATTCTTTTCTTCTCATTAAACGGTGCATAGAAGGTGCTCAATCTGTCCAGAAGGGAAAGGTCGTTCTCTTTAACTCACAGTTGACTTGTTATAGCCTTGGTCCCTTGCCACATGCACCTCATGTTGCCTGTGTCCCACATCTGTCTGTGGATCTTCATTGTGCAGCCCCATTTTACTTTCCAGATTGCATAAGAGAATTCAGCTCATGCTGATTTTAGTGTCAACCTATCCCCTGTCCTAAAGGCAGCATCACAAGCTCTGAGAAGTGACCTCTGCATCTAACCATGGTTTCTGGTTAGCTCTGATTGTGAAACTTTTGATCTCAATGACATCCTCAATGCACTTGCTGATGTAGCCAGTCACTGAGCTTGTGTACTCCTCTAAATTTACAAGACTATTGTAAGTGGCTGCCTCCCTGAAACAGCTCCAGTCCATGGTCTCAAAGCAACCTTGCAGCGCTCTCTCTCTCTGTGAACTGACTTAGTTTGTTTTGTCAGCTGGGGTTAGCAGGTCAGATATGTGATCTGAGTAACCAAGGTGGGAGTGAGGTGCATCCTTGTATGCACCATGGATGTTGGTGTACCCACGATCCAAGGTCTTTTCTCCTCTGGTGGAAAAGTTGACATACGGTTGAAACAGTGGGAAGATTGTTTTCATGTTGGTGTGATTGAAGTCACCAGCAACAATCCATGGGACTGTCAGGTTGGGACATCTGGGCTTTGCAGTTGGTACCATAAAGCTTCTTCATGGCTTCACCCTCATTAGCTGAAGGTGGAATGCTGATTGTGTCAATCAGTGTGGCCATGAATTTACTGGACAGATAGAAGGGTAGAAAGGTACCAGGAGGCACCTATCTGAGCATGTGATTATTATATGCTGTGTGAGAAATGTATTACGTGTGTATGTACATGTAACGTGGTAGGGAGAAACGCTATTTTGTCTGGTTGTATACATACAGTTAAATGATAATGACCTTGAACTTGAAGAAGGAGATTGAGAGTTTAGATGGATGGTTCCAGAACAACAATCATGCTCCCACCATCTCCAAAACCAAGGAGCAGTTTGTGGAATTTTGGAAGGGAAGCTGGGGGAAATCACACACCTCTCTGCATTGATGGGTTAGAGGTATAGAGGTTCAGAACCTTCAACTTCCTGGTTGTCCATATTTCAGTGGACCGTTCCTGGAGCCAGCACATCGAGGCAACCTTGAAGAAGGTACACCAATGCCTCTTCTTTCTAAGAAGTCTGAGATTTGGCAGGTTTTCAGATACTGTAGCAAACCTCTATAAATGTACTGTAAAAGGAGTGTATCACAGTCTGGTATGACATTTCAAGAGCCAGGAATTCAGAAGGCTGCAGATGGTAGCAGACTCTGACCACCCATTCATTGCAGATCTTAGTGTGAGGCACTGCCTGAAGAAGGAAGCCAATATCAGAAAGGATTCCCATCACCCAAGTCACAATCTCTTCTTACTCCTACCTTTGGACAGAAGGTACAGAGGTCTGAAATCCACCCCCTCTACGTTTGAGATAAAGATAGGTAGTCAGACAGAATCTTTCCTCATGGTGTCATTCAAAGGAAGACAAAGTTGTTTTAAAGGAGATTTGAAAGCAAAGTTTTTACACAGAGAGTGGTTGTTGTCAGGAACTCACTGCTAGAGCAAGTGGTGTTAGAGATATTTAGATAAACACTCAATTTGGCAAAGCATGTAAGGATATGGACTGAATATAGGAAAATGGGATCAGTGTAATGGACCATAATATTAGTATGGATGTAATGGGCTGAAGGGCTGTTTCTGTACTGTTTCTATAACTATGACTGTAGATCAAGGTCATGATATTTCTGAGTGTTCTGTAGGGGTGATTGCAAACAGTCCAATTAAAATAATATTGCTCTTATTCTATTCAAACTGATCTTTGACAGTAATTCACAATGTTTTAAACCACTGTTGTAAAGACCTTTTTGCAAGTTAACCCCTTATCATTATGCTATTTCCTAAAGCATATTTGAGGCATATGAAGCAATAATGCTTTTCATGTGTTGGGTACTTTGTCAAATTATTTGATGTAATATTTAATGAACCATATTACATTCAAACTGGATCCTCTCCAACAATGGGATGATTATATATTCCACCTGATTAAGTCATAAGTAGAAATTGTCAAATTTTTCTTCCCATTTGCCTCTAGAATGACAAAATTAGTGGAAATAATACATACAGTATTGTGTGTGTGTGTGTGTGTGTGTGTGTGTGTGTGTGTGTGTGTGTGTGTGTGTGTGTGTGTGTGTGTGTGTGTGTGTGTGTGCGCGCGCACCACACAATAGTTGAATACCAATCATTTGAGCCACAGGTCACCCCTGCAGGAGTTCCTCAGGGTGGTGTCCAAGGTTAAACTTCTTCAACTACTTCCCCAATGTGCTTCATTCAAACTCTATGGTAGGAAGTAGGGCTGTTCAGTGATGAATGCACAATGTTCACCATTTACGATTCCTCAGATAATGAAACATATCATATCCTGGACAAATAACTAGGTTTGGACTGATAGGTAGCAAGCATCATTGTACAACACTTGGCAAAGACAATATCAAAAAAGACAAAAACACCCCTCATCATTTAATACCATTTTCACACATACGGTTATTGTCATGTTTGCTAATGTACAGTGAAAAGGTTTGTTTTGTATGCTATTCAGCAAGTTTACCCAAGAACAGCAGAATAAAACAGTATAAAGATGAGAATTACTGTCAAAGATCAGTTTGAATAGAATAAGAGCAATATTATTTTACATGTTTGAGGTTCATTCACTGATCTGATAGCAGCAGGAAAGGCAGTACTTGAATTTGGTGGTGCATAATTTCATTCTTGAATCTCCTTCCTTATGGAAGGAGGGAGAGGAGAGTGTGGCTGGGAGGGAAGAGACTTTGGTAGGTTGGGTGTTTTTATGTGGCATTGGGAGATGTAGCTGGAGTCGATGGAGGGAAAAGAGCTTTATGTGATGGACTGAGCTGTATTCACACTACCACTGGTGAATTCCCCACTTCCAATATCCTGAAGATCACCACTAATCCAAAACTGAACTGGAGTATCTATATACACAACGTGGCTAGAGGAAAAGGTCAGAAGAGGCTAGCAATCCTGCGGTGAATAAATCTCCTCCTAACTCCCCAAAGCCTGTCCACCTTCTCTGAGGTTCAAGTCAGAAGTGCGATGGAACATTTTCCACTCATCTGGATGCGTGTGGCCTTAACAATGCTCAAGAATCCAACATCACATAAGACATAAAAGCCTGATTGATAGGCACCCCATCCACAACTATTCACTTACTCCATTAATGCACAGTAGCTGCAGGGTGTACCATATACAGGATGCACTGCAGCAAGTCATCAAGACTCCTCAGACAACTCTTTCCAAACCCACCATTCCTATCAGCTAGAAAGGCAAAGTGCACTAAAGGCTTAGGAACACCACAACCTGGAAGTTGCCTTTTAAGCCACACTCCATCCTGACCAAGTAATCTATTGCTGTTTCTTCACTGTTGCTGGGTCAAAATCCTGGAACTCCCAAAAAGCTTTAGAGGTTATCCCAAACCGCAAGAACTGCAGAGGTTCAAAAAGGCAGCTTCCAGCATCTTCTCCAGGGCAATTAGGGACGGACTCAGCCTGTGAAGTGTACGTACCTTAAATGAATACAAAAATTGTGGTTAAGCTACTGAACCAGCATCTTGAGTTTGATTCAAACAATTTTACCAAGGACATGAGGGTGAATACTACCATTGCAGCTGGAAATTTAAATTCACATAGTTAAATAAATCTGGAATCTATCTTGAAACTTGATTGAATAATATTAACCATGAAACTACTGGATTATTGTAAAAAATCTATCTAGTTTACTGATATCTTCAAGGGAATGAAAACCGCCATCCTTAACAGGCCTGGCCTACATTGTGACTTCAGATCTACTTGAATAGTTGACTCTTGGTGCTGCTCAATTCAAATGAAAAATTAATCTGGCACTGTCAGATATGAAGCTTATGGCTCTATACAGGCTTTAAACAGCCTGTTAGAAGAGCCAACAGTGTTTATTTTTAACATCTTGCAGCCACAGAGGTCTATGCTCAAGATGGTGACACCTGTGCTGGGCAGCTTAGCAAGAGCAGTTGCAGACTCAGAGGGAGCAATGGATTGGCACAGGGCACGAGAAATGGGAATAACATACCCTGTTGAGAAGGTGAAGCCTACGAGACGCCCTACAGAAAGGTGACCATGTCAACGTACCAGCGAGGGGTTCAGTGGTTAAAGAACCAAAACAAGCTGCAGGCTATTGGTGACTTGGTGATGAAGGACTCGCATAGGTTGCAGACTGCTGGAGTCGGTCTCATGGAAACTAGATTATCGGAACTGGGATTCAAAAGGGTGCTGAGGGCAAGAAGGGCTCTCAAAGTGCCTCAAGCACTAAAGCTTCCTGATTGTATTGGAGGTTTCGGAACAGGAGCTTAATTTTTCAGTGGATTGAACAGGAATCTGTGCAGCTGCAGAGACTGTGGGGGGCACCAGGGGCAAATCCACAGAAACTCAGTTTTTCTGAAGGGAACCTCTTTTTGCTTCTCTTTCTCTTATTATTGGGGGAAATGGGCAATACTTATGACAACTCTTTGCTTGCCTTCACGGCAGACATAAGTTGAAGTATATCGTGAATATTACATTTTTTGTATTATCACATGACAATAAGAGAAACCTTTGAACTTTGAGCTTTTGTCCTCTGGCTTTAGACAGGTCTGCCACTGGGAAGGATTTCTGATGAACTTATCTATCTTTTTAGGTGAAAAAGTTTTTTTTTCTGCACTCCTGACCATTGACTTTATCTGGTTCTTTCATAACATTTTAAGTTTAAATTGTGATTTTTTTTCAACCTTTCCATTCCAAGTTTAAATGAAATGTTAGAAATACAAAGCAATAATAAAGTGGCAATCAACAAGTATTCAATGTATATTGAATGGGGTAACAGTGAGGAGAGAATCTGTATTAATATTTCCTATCTTCAAGGTGTTATTTGTCCAGTGCATCACATACCTCCAGAAAAAGAAAAGGAAGGGCAATCTTAAGAGATTCTTAAGAAGTCACTTTTGAACATGGGCATACATAGAATTATAGAATTTTACAGCATTGAAATAGCCCAACTCTTCCACACTGACCATGTTGCCAGCCTAAACTGGTTCCATTTGGCGCATATTCCTTCAAATCATTCCTATATATGTACTTGTCTAAATGTCTTTCAAATGTTGTAATTGTACCTGTCTCTACTGCTTCCTCTGGCACCTTGTTCCATGTACCTGCCACTCACTGTGTGAAAAAAATTGCATCTCAGGTCCCTTTTAAATCTTTCCTCTCTCACCTTAAACATTTACCCTCAAATTTAAGACTCCCCTACCCTGGGAAACAGACGATCACCTATCCCTTTCAGAATTTTATGTACCTCTTTCAGGTCAACTACAACCTGCAATCCAGGGGGAGAAAACCCAAGTCATTAAGGAGAGGTGGATATCAGTCCACTAGCCCATCAGTCCTGGTAACATCTTGAATCTTTTCTTCACCACCTCCAGCATTATGACATCCTTCATTTCACTGGGCAACCAGCACTGTACACAGTACTCCAAGTGTCGTCTCACCAAAGTCCTGTACTGCTATGCATACATAAACATTTTTTTTTGCCAGCTTTTGAAGTAAAATTCAAGTATGCCCATAATGTTAATCGGCATGAACGCATGTTTCCATCATTTAACAGCAAATATTATTACATAATTATTTTGGAGTTTCTGAGTTTGATTGAGTTTTTCATTTAACATTATATCAAAAAGGCAAAGACTACAATAATGCAATGGCTCCTCAGCGTGCTACCATAGCGTCAGTCTAAATTTTGTCTTCAAATCTCGTGAGTTACTCAAACCCGCATGCTTCTGTCTCAAAGGTGAGAGTGCTTCCACTGAGCCACAGCTGATCTATGGTGGGAAGAAAACAGCAAATGACTCAGGGGAAGTGATTATCATAATTATGTCACATGTGATTTACCACAATGTTGCAAACAAATTAAAACAAGGTTTGCAGATTGATAGGGACAGTTAAGGACCTTAAAGGAGCTAACATATAATGAAGAAAATAAGGAAAAGTTGAACCTTGAACAAAGAGTTCAATAAGGATCTAACGGGAAAAAGGCTGCAAACTCTGGCAGTTCTATACCTCACATTTTGTGATTAATTATACAAACTTACTGTTGAACAGGATGCAAAAAGTGGTTGATTCCTTTATTGCAATGCCCAAGACAATGAGTATACTCAAATCTAAACAAAGTTTATAGAAGAAATGCCTCTAAATAAACATGAACTACCATAGGTGAACATCCAATAACATCATCACACAGAATAATGTAACACTAAAAGACTCAAAATATTAGGGAATTATGATCTGTTCCCATAATTTTCTTTATCCATCAATGCTACACACCAGATAGGAACAGAATGGCCTCAAAATTAGTCCTCACCAGAAAAGTCAAAGCAGAGCTGCACAAAGGCATTTAGAAAACCTTCTTCTTGAAATTTTGAAATCCATGCTAATTTTGGGGAGACGGTTCCAGGATTTCTAATTTTTTTTTACAGTACAGTAGAAGCCAATTACAGCCATTTCAGCATGTGTTGCCCAATTACAACCAAATTAACCTGCAACCCAGTATGTTTTGGAGGGTGGGAGGAAACCAGAGCACCCAGAGGAAACCTCTGCAGATATGGGGAGGAAGTACAGCTGGTGCTGTAGTAGCGTTGCGCTAACCACTTTTCTAACCCTGCTGTAATTAGACCTAATGCCAATGAAGGATTTTCTATATATTTCTAAGCCAAGATGGCATGTGACTTGGAGAGTGAAGAACATGCAGATGCTGATGCTCTCTTATGCCTGAAAGCTTTGTCCTTTGTTTCAGAAATCAACAGTGGTAGATAAGGCAAATAACTGAGATCAGTTTGCTGGGAGGACTCATCGTCACTATGTGTCAGTGGTCTATATAATGAATGTTTATGGTAGTGGATGGAATCCAAGTCAAATGGCCTGCTTTTTCCTGGTCGATGTAAAGCTTCTCATGAAGCACTAACTTAGGCAAATGGTAATGAACAGGGTGGTTGTGTATGCAGGGCAGTGAAATAAAGGGGGTTGAAACTGAACATCAGGCAACAAAAAAAAAATTGCACAAGTGACTACAAAATGTTTATACCAAGTGATATAGACAATGGATACTCAGGTAGAATATACCTAATTGTAGATCCTGTTTACATATGCCACTTCTTTGGAAAAACAGTCAACATATTAAAGGACCCCTGCCACACTGTATTCTCTGCTCTTCTTTAGAAGGCTGAGCTGGGCAAGGCTACCAGCCATCATTCTGTCAACTTTCTACAGGAGCTCTATCGAAAGCATGCTGGCTGGCTGCATCGTCAGAGTGTGGTCATCGTCATAGCTATCCCTCAAAGAAGCACATGATTCTTCACAAATTGACCAACTAATTCCAATAGCTTGAAACCATTACAAATGGAGCTGATGGATTTGTTGCACCCTTTTCCGCCTTCACAGCTGTTAAGTTCAAAGTAGCTTTATCTGCCTGTTCCACCATTGAGGTTTTGGTTGGATTGTTCTTTGTCAGGGACCTCACCTCGACCTTACCACCATACCTCTAGATGGCATCATTGTCGGGATCTCAGGACCACACAAGCTTCTCCACCACAACGAGGTGACGATCCATTGAGAATGGTGGTATGGTTGCTATAGAGGTCAATCCACAGGTCCATAAAAGTGGCAGAAAGAATCACTGGGGTCTTCCTCCCCCAGCCTCCATTGATGTGATTTAGCAGGATTTCTGTTTAAAGTTGGCTTGCAAAATCAGGAAGGACTCCTACCACCTTGCATGCAACATCTTCCAGCCACTCCATTGAGTAAAAGATACAGGAGTATCAGAGCTAGAACCACTAGGCTCAGGAACAGCTTCTCCCAATGGCAGAGAGACTGCTGAATGAACGATAAACTGCTAAAACAACACCCTGTGTGTAAGGTAAAACATCATGAGATGGGAATGTGTAGGGAGTTACCCTGTACAGGGCAGTAACAAGAAGGGGAGGTGTCCTTGTACTCCTGTTAGGTAAAACATCATGAGATGGGACCGGAGAAGGAGTCACCCAGTACTAAGGAGTAACAGAATGCATCCTTGTACTTACAAGATAAGAGAGACATTGATGGATTGAGAGGCAGGAAGCTAGCAGGAAAAGGATAGCAACAGTTTTAGTCATTGGACAAGTAATGATATGATGATGTTCTAAGCACATATCCAAGGGTATAAAAAATCACCATTTTGCTGATAACGGCAGAATGCATTCTCCGACTAACCTGGTTGGTCGCAAGTGTTACAATCCGGTAATAAAGAACAAAGAACCCTGATTTCGACTCAGCCTGGTGTTTGTCTCACTCATTCATGAACAAAGCAGACCTAACATGTGATGCTGTTATTTATTAATAATATTAATTTTAATACATAATCTCTTTCTCTCTCTATACATATATATATATATATATATATATAAAATCACACACACATACTCACACATGCATGCACGCATGTGCACACACACACACACACACACACACACACACACACACACACACCATTTGTCTGAATGTGTGTTATGTCTTTATATGTGTTTTGCACTGTTTTAAACCATGGACTGGAAAATGCTGTTTTGTTGGGTTGTACTGGTACAATTATATGACAAATAAACTCAAACTTGAACTTAAAATGAACTTTATCCCCTCCTATCTGGCAGAAGATATATGAGTTAAAAACATGCACCACCAGATTCAGCAATAGTTTCTTTCCTGCTGTTGTCAGACTCTTGAACAGACTTTTCAACATTAAAAGATGATCTCTTGATCCCACATTCTCTACCTCATTGAAGTCCTGGCATTTTTTTTATTTATATTTTTCTCTGTAACACTATACCATGTACTTTTGTTTTATTTTTGCATTTCCGATTGTACTTAAGTATGGGCTAACATGCCTGGATAGCACACAAAACAATCTTTTTCACTTCATCTCAAAACATATGACAATAACTAAATAATTCACAATATAGGCAGGGGCAGAGGTACTGATGCATGAGTATCCCAAGGGGAGATCTTCTCCAAGTTTGCTCCATGATATTGGATTATTCCAACCTCCTTCTTCCCATCTTGTCTCCCTGTGACAGCTCACAGAAGGAGGGATCAGTTCACAGAAATCTCTATCTATACCAAGGCATGAATAATTTTCAGCATTTTCAGAAATATGTCCTGGGGAGGACTTTAAATCTGTCTGAATTCCTCCTTTGAGCGCAAACAACTCCTTGAAGATATAGGAGAATGGAAACACTGAAATCTGGAGCAAAAAAAAAGCATTGCTGGAGGAACTCAGTGGGTCAGGCAGCATCTATGGAGGCAGGAGGATAGTCACTGTTTTGGTTCAATATCCTGCATCAATACTGGAATAAAGTAGGTTTTGAGAGATCAAGAGATGATCTTTTACTAATGAGAGGTGCACTTAATTGTCAGAGGACAGCAGGAAAGAAACTCTCCTTGAATCTGTTAGTGCATGTTTTCAAATTCATTTACATTCTTCCTGACAGGAGGAGGGAGGTGATCAGAGAACAGTTTTTTAATTTGTTATCTAATTTGTTGAGGCAGCAGGAAGTGTAGATGGAGTCGATTGGTTTGCACAATAGCCTGAGTTACTTTCACAACTCTGCAATTTCTTGCAGACTTGAGCAGAGTAGTTCCCATACCAAGCTTTCATGCATCCAGATGAGATACTTCCAATTTCTCCTTTTCATCCTCATTTATTTGCCTCCCCCCTCTGCTTTAGGAAATCCCTACCCCAATTTTTCATGATCCACTCTCCCAATATTTTGCCACTATTACCCTGTATTCCATTCCCCTCTGTTTTAACAGGTTCTGTCCCCATGTTTTGTCATCTCCTCCTCCCATTTTCACAATCCTCTCTTCAGACTCATCTGCAAATACATGATGGTTGCAGATGTTATGTACTGAATCCACATATTTATAGGTTGGCATGGATCTAGCCATTCACCACAAATGACTATGGGCTTTTGATCTTTCCAGTTCCCTCTGCCTCACCCAATGCTGTCAATCTGCCAGAGTGACATGCACCATTCAACTCTGGAGCAGTTCCGAAGTTCCATATCTTCATCCAGAGAACTGAACAATCACCAAATCAAAGCTTTTTACTGATTCAATTATAAAAAAAATTGATAATTCAAAGGCATAAAAGTTGCTTTATTAGAAAATGTTAATATTAATTCTCTAACAAGTTAATGTGAGGAATTTTATTCTTAACACCCTATTGTGGTGGAACTGATAAAACATATTGTGCCTTCAGCAATTCCATTGGGAATAATACTGATGCAATGAGTTAAAAATATATTCATAAAGTATCCTTTTTTTTTAAAAGTGGCATTTGAATTTTATTCACTTTAGTCAATTACTTATTTTATCCGTATGAGGGAGGACAAGATTACACGGGGAGAAAGGAATCAAAGCTATTGTTCATGGAGGTAGATGCAATGGAGTGGGAGGAGGTTTAAATAGAGTAGAAACAATGAGAGGGACTATTTGGCCAAATAGGCAGTTTCTGAGTGATAAGGTCAAAGTCACACTGACATATGTCCTCAGTATCCCAATAAGACATAATTATTACAACCTGCTTTGGTGCAGAACTTTGGTGTCAGCAGTGCAGTTGTATCTCACAGAAACAGACCTTTCATCCCATCATGTCCTAGCATGCCCATTGTACCCATCGACACTAATCCCATTTATGTTTATATTTATTTATTTATCCTCTTATATTTTTTCTTTCTCTTGTGGGGCATTGTGTTAATGTAATTTATCCTTATTGTTTGTAAGTATGTTATTTGTACCTGTGCAACAGCAACAAACATTGTCCCTGTACATTATACTTATGCATAGGACAATAAACTCTCACCATTATCATTTTCCTGTGTTAGGTTCATAGCCTTCTCTGTTTTGTTCACTTTAATCAATTACTTATTTTATCTGCATGAGGGAGGACAAGATAACACGGGAGAAAGGAATAAGAGACATTGTTGATAAAGATAGATGGAATGGAGTGGGAGGAGATTCAAATGGAGTTAGGTTACCCTCCAGATTTTTCCACTCTTGAGAAACAAACCAGCATATTCAGTCTTTCCTCACATCACCATAATTTTCCATCCAGCAAATTCCGGTAAAAGCCTTCTGTACCCTGTTTAGTGCAATGTCATTCTTCAGTGTACAAAGTACAGAACTAACTCACAGTTCAGTTTCATGTAACAAAGTTGTGGATAACTTTTCACAACACTGTTCTTTCCCAACCAACTCAAATCTGCTGGCCATTTCTCCCCACGGTTGCATTTAAATTCAGGGTTAAAAGGGTTAATTAAATTTCACTGTGACAATGATGAGTTTGAATACACGCAACCAATTATGCAATAATTTTTTTGTTTTTACCAGGCCAATTCTTCAAGAAAACTCCCTAACTGTAGTCATTATCAGTTTGCAAACATTCCAGTGTATAATGAATGATCCTAGTATACCCAAAGCCCTGAAACCAAGGACATATTTTCATAATCATAAATCACATCCATGCCTGCTTCAAAGGTTAAAATCTTTTTTAACTACTTCCTGGTTTTTTTTCCCTTATCCTTTCCAAACTTTTTTTTTTGGTCTTTTTTTTCCTTCTTTTCTCTGTGCTTTCAGCGGCACTTTCCAATTTTCCAAAGCATTTCTAGCCTGTGGCTTAACCTTGAATTTCTTGGAACTGTCTCTCCAACATCCTATTTTTTTTTACCCTGTACGGCCTCCATTGCTCCATCTGTAAGCATTTACTGCTTTTTTCTCACCTGCAGCCTTCTTGCTGTGCTTTAGCTCTGCAGCCTGCAGTTGTAAAATAGGCCTCTCCCTTTTCACAGACATAGACCATGTTACATCCAGGATTTGCATATTCAACTCGCCACCACCAATCCCCCACCTCTAATCCCCAGCACTGCCAAAGGAATCAGTCATATTTATTATTTTGTATAATTAATGGAGCCACATCGCAGTAAATATTTGTACGTAAGGCGATTCCAACATGAAATAATCAGAAGGAGACCCCTTTCTTGGTGATAACTTTTGGATCCTTTTTAACTTCAACTGATAAGGAACTGTTTTTGTTTCCAATGAACAGGATTATAACCATAGGTTGAAAACAACCATTGTCTTTTCAGTTACCAAACATCAATGACCCACTAAACACAGTTTTGGCCAGTTTTTGCATATACAATATGGAAAGCATGATTTTCTAATACTAATCCAGGGCGTACTTGGAGTTACTTTATGTCAGATGCCGCCCATTGTTCAAATGCTGCCGCAATGCTGACTGACCGAAGCTCCACGTCATCTTGAAGTTTTGACACCATATGTATGGTAAGAGGTGATGACAAATAGACAATTTATTTTAATGAGGTGGAAACCAAGATCTACAGAAGTTGTAATTTGATTCACAGTTAAAGTACAAAATTATAACTTGGCTTAAAACATAATTTCTGTGTTTAGTGCTCTTGGGCAACCATACTGAGAGCATATGTTGGGGCTGTATAAGTGAGGCCCTGATCTCATTTCAGCAAAAATTCACAAGAGGGCAAATGCACAATATTCCATACCACAAATATAGTACAAAGTTGGAGCCACAGAGAGACACATGGAATTAGAACGCTGAATTTTCACCACCATGTTCTGGTTTGAAACCAGTCCAGAAGAGTGCAATGGACTCCTGTTTCCTCCCCCATCCCCCTCACCAGTCCCCACTCCTGTTCTGAGACTTCATCAGTAAAACGGAATTAGAACGCTGAATTTTCACCACCATGTTCTGGTTTGAAACCAGTCCAGAAGAGTGCAATGAGAGGCTCCTGTTTCCTCCCCATCCCCCTCACCAGTCCCACTCCACAAGTCCCACTCCTGTTCTGAGACTTCATCAGTAAAGCCCGCAACACAGTTTATTGTAATATAACATAGTTACTGGTTGGAAGTTTTCAAGAGAAATAACGAGAATGCAAAACCCAAAATATGTCATTCTGATGTATTTGTGAACATTCTTCTGATATTAAAGCACAATCTCAATGTGAGGAGAAACATTTTTGCGCAACTTGCAATACAAGACCCACGAATGCATGCTGCTGCTCGAATGTCAGAATGAGTTTGATTCCCAATCATGATGAAAAAAAGAACACCACAAACTTGTTAATTTTGGAAGAGTTTCCTGGGGAAAACTAACATGTTGGCAGAGAGTTTGCTGGCATTCCTCAGTGTGAGTGTGGAAGGATTTATATGCAAATGTAAAAAGTCCCGAGCCTGCAGGGTTCTTTTCGTTGCTTGCATTCTGATGATGGACTTCTCAAAGAACCAGTGATGAACTGATAACCTTGTAAATAATCCAACACCTATGGCATTAATCTTGAAACATTTTTTGACGTGTTTGGATGCTTCGGGATGGTTTTCAATGTAAGGAAAATTCAGCAGATTTTGCAGAAATCTTGCTTTGAGAAATGCCATAAATATCTCCCCTCCCCCACCCCTCCCCCTGCCCCTCCCCCTGCCACAGTGATGTGAGAAATAGGTTCAGCAGGTCCAAGAAGCAACGAGTGTGACCACAAGTTGACTGTGACAAAAGATCCTTATTTGCCTGCGGGGGGATGGGGTTGTGTTGGAGGTGGGGTGGGGAAAATCGCAACAGAGATTGCATACACAAACACACTCACATAAGTCATACAATACATCGGTTTCGGACTCAACAACGGTACCGGCAATTGGCACACATCACAGTCTATATAAAGCAGCATCAAACAGTACCCAATACTTTCGACCTGATGTAGATACAGCACATCAATTAGTTAGAAAGAAAAAAGTTACAAAGATCAATTCATACATGTGCACAGCAATAAGTCCCCCAACTTGTTACTGCCACACACCTTAGGCCCTTTCACACTGGCACCATATCGTAGTAATTAACGGCCAATATGGTTAAGGGATCAACGTGAATGCTCTGGAATTGGCACGCAGGCATCAAATCAGGCTAGCGATGGACCCCCTAGGTAGGGTGTATCATACCTGGGGTCATCTGATGCCTGCATGCCGATTAGCCCACTGTGAAAGGGACATGGACTATCCAGGTATAAAGTAGTGATGTATTGATGATGTTTTTGTGTGAGTGCAAAAACGTGAAGGAAACAAAAATTAAAAAGAAGGAATAAATTTTGTATTAAATTTACTAAATTCTGAGCAATGTTTTATGATCTTGTATTTAAACAAAATTAAGGTGCACAATTTATAAAGACTGGCAAAGTTGGAGAGAGAGAGTGCGAGCGTTGGCGGACCTGCCCTCTCAGAATTCTGTGCGGCAGAGAAAACCCCGTGAAGACTCCATGCATAAGCCCTTTCTCTTTCGCACAAAATTCTGGGAGGGCAGGTCTGCCATCTCTCTCTCTCTCTCTCTCTCTCTGTGACTATCCCACAGACCTTTATAAATTTATATAGGTTAGCCCAATAACAGGGGCTGGAGGGCTCATACTGTGCTGTACATAATGCTTAATTATGCTATAATTATGCATGATTAATTTTGTTTAAATACAAGATAATTCAGATGCGTCATTCAGATGTCACTGGTGGAGGATTCACACCCTTCTCCCCATGGATGCCTCGAGGTGAGTGTGAAAGGACACAGAGAACTAGTTAACAGTGGTCCAGTGTGAATGGCAAAAATGGCTTCATTAACCGGTTCATTGAACAGCCAATTTACTGGTTCTTCTTTCTTTGGCTTGGCTTCGCGGATAAAGATTTATGGAGGGGTAATGTCCACGTCAGCTGCAGGCTCATTTGTGGCTGACAAGTCCGATGCGGGACAGGCAGACACGGTTGCAGCGGTTGCAGGGGAAAATTGGTTGATTGGGGTTGGGTGTTGGGTTTTTCCTCCTTTGTCTTTTGTCAGTGAGGTGGGCTCTGCGGTCTTCTTCAAAGGAGGTTGCTGCCCGCTGAACTGTGAGGTGCCAAGATGTATGGTTTGAGGCGATATCAGCCCACTGGCGGTGTCAATGTGGCAGGCACCAAGAAATTTCTTTAGGCAGTCCTTGTACCTCTTCTTTGGTTAGCCAATATGAAAAGGGTGAATTTGTAATTGATCCAACGTTATCTGGCTTGTGACCTGTAGTGAAGTTTGATTTCGGCCTCAAGGAAAAAGAGAGAGAGAGAGAGAGAGTGAGAGGTCTCCAAGTGGTCGGCTCAGGTATGCCCAAAATAGGGAAGGTGTTGAAGGGAGCCAGGGATGAGGTGTGTTTACATAATACAGTGAACTGAGATTGTCTGGTGGAGTGTTGTACAGATGGCTAGCTCTGCCTCCTGGCTCTGCCCCCATCTACCCATCTAAAACCCTGGTTTCCTGCCTAAACCATGAGCCCATCTGAAGACCACTGTAATACCCTACCCTCAGTTATAAGATAATAAAAGCATGTGTTCTCCTTCCAGTCGTGAGAGTTTTTATTCATGCTACACATTCAAAGGAGCTAAAAGCAAGGTGTGCGGCTGGCTACCTGTGGGAGGACAGACATTGACTGATATGGTGAAGTAACTTTAGACCTGCCTGGCCAGATGATCCTCCAGGAGAAAGCACATGGATTATCTTTTGTTTGGAGCAGTTTCCTGTCCAACCTGGTAGATAATCCTCTGGATAACAGCCCCCCTCCACACTTGCACCCTGCCTCCCCCACCATCCCCAACATTCACAAACATACATGGTCACACATCACACATACTCACTCAAGCATATTATCGTAGCTAACTAGGCAGCCACCTAGGGCGCAGACCTCAGAGGGGCGCTGTTGAAGAGAGATTCCAACAGTTCTGGCAGTCTCTGTGTCATGAATGATGTGGTTCTGACTTACATGCTCTAAGCACGTGCATTAGTCTGGTAAGGCAGAGGGAGGAAGTAGTACAGTGCATGTCGAATGTCACATCAGGTATTGCACCTACCTTTCAGCCCAGATAGCTCCCCACACCTCCCCCCTCCCCCCCCTCCCCCCGCTCAGCCCAGTTAGCACCCCATGCCCCATTTTCAGCCTGGCCTAGGGCACAAAATAGTCTGGCTGCACACACTTACACATATTCACACAGAGACACATAAATACATACACACTAAACGTGCACAGCCATACACAGACACACGCAGATCCACAGTTCCCAGCACACACACATGCATAATGGCCACCAATCTCTTCAGATGCCTTCAGATACTACTGGTTTATTTATGCTCAGGAAAACATAATCTCTTCACAAGTTCTCAACATTTGAACTCACACCATTTGTTCTTTTTCGATGCCCTTGCATGTGCCTCATACTGGACAATCCAGACCCTGTAGTGCAAGCTGAGACCCTACCATTAAACAATCTAGGCCTTTCCACTTTTCCACAGTTTAATGATGTGTTTATAACCAAATACTAGAAGGACACCATTAAATGGAGAGAAGACCGTGCTTAATAAATGCAGGAGTTCTTTAATTTTCAATTTCCTAAAGCTCTGAACCTTGGAAAGGTGAATGTTGCAGCTTTGACCATACATTTTGGCTGGATAAGACAAGTAACCCAATGTAGCAGGACTGCAGGAGAGGGAACATTCAACAGAAGACAATATTAGCAGCAAATGGAAAGTAAGTGGGGGTTAAGCAAGAAGTCTGCAGATGCTGGAAAACTAGAACAATGCACAAAAATGCTGGAGGAATTCAGCAGGTCCCCAGCAACAGCATCTACAGAAAGCAATAGGCAGTCAACAATTTGGGCCTGACTCCTTCATCAGGAATTGGGGTGGCAAGTAAATGAAGCCTTCAGGAGTCTCCAATGGATCATAATCAAATGGCAGATGGACTGATATATTAGTTATTGAGTCTGCCTTTATTAAGCTGGGGAGTCAATTCTGAAACCTTTCTGTCGTGATCAACACTGAGGAAGTCAAGTGCTTAAATGGCAGTCGTTGGCCAGATGTTTGTTCCTGACACAAAGGGAAATCATAATGAACAGGTGCTATCACTTAATGAATTTCCCAATTATTGAAAGGAGCCTTCATAAGGCCAGTTGTTGCCGCTTAATCTGTTTCCTTATTAAATTTGATCAGCTCTGAGCAGAGAAAAACTGCTTTGTCAAGAGACTCATTATCAAAATAAGTAAGCCCAGTGCCTTGTGAATCAGAAGACTTATAGCTCGAAGCGGTGTACTTTGATGAGGCAACAATCTGGTGCTGATGTACAATTTAGATTCTATCTACAGTATTTCTTATAGATTAGTTCTGGGCTCATTGGTTCACCAAGTACCACTGATTGCAGTCTATCATTCACTGGCCTTTCACACAGCCTTTTCGCCTTGTAATTCTACTCAACCTGTTACTCTTTTTTCAAAAAAAAGAAGGCAAAGCAAACTCACTGATGCACTAAGGAAACTGCCAAAATGTTTGGCCTGGAAGTCAGCCTGAAGAAAACTGAGGTCCTCCATCAGCTAGCTCCCCACCATGACTACCAGCCCCCCCACATCTCCATCGGGCACACAAAACTCAAAACGGTCAACCAGTTTACCTATCTCGGCTGCACCATTTCATCAGATGCAAGGATCGACAATGAGATAGACAACAGACTCGCCAAGGCAAATAGCGCCTTTGGAAGACTACACAAAAGAGTCTGGAAAAACAACCAACTGAAAAACCTCACAAAGATAAGCGTATACAGAGCCGTTGTCATACCCACACTCCTGTTCGGCTCCGAATCATGGGTCCTCTACCGGCACCACCTACGGCTCCTAGAACGCTTCCACCAGCGTTGTCTCCGCTCCATCCTCAACATCCATTGGAGCGCTTACATCCCTAACGTCGAAGTACTCGAGATGGCAGAGGTCGACAGCATCGAGTCCACGCTGCTGAAGATCCAGCTGCGCTGGATGGGTCACGTCTCCAGAATGGAGGACCATCGCCTTCCCAAGATCGTGTTATATGGCGAGCTCTCCACTGGCCACCGTGACAGAGGTGCACCAAAGAAAAGGTACAAGGACTGCCTAAAGAAATCTCTTGGTGCCTGCCACATTGACCACCGCCAGTGGGCTGATAACGCCTCAAACCGTGCATCTTGGCACCTCACAGTTTGGCGGGCAGCAACCTCCTTTGAAGAAGACCGCAGAGCCCACCTCACTGACAAAAGGCAAAGGAGGAAAAACCCAACACCCAACCCCAACCAACCAATTTTCCCCTGCAACCGCTGCAATCGTGTCTGCCTGTCCCGCATTGGACTTGTCAGCCACAAACGAGCCTGCAGCTGACCTGGACATTTACCCCCTCCTTAAATCTTCGTCCGCGAAGCCAAGCCAAAGAGAGACAGATCACAGGCCTTTTTGGCCCGTGAGTCCGTGTCACCCAATTTACACCCCTGGTACATTTTGAATGGTGGGAGGAAACTGAACCCCCCCCCCCCTTCCCGGAGAAAGCCCACACAGACACAGGAAGAACGTACAAACTCCTTACAGACAGCACAGGATTTGGACCCTGGTTCCCTCCTGATCACTGGCACTGTAAAGGTGTTGCGCTAACCTCCACGCCAACCGTGCCGCCCAATTAGTAAATAAGTAACCAGCAGTAAATAATTTCTTGCCATCATTTAGGAACATTTTGGCCATGTTCCACATATAGTGGAATCTAATTAGTTGGATGGGCAATCAAGGATACTGCCTGACAGCCACAGCTGTAGCAATTCATTTTCCAACATCAGACATTTTAAGCTACAGGAAGGACATTCAGGTTTGTTGTACAAGTAATAGGCAACATGTATGCTGTCAGATACAGCATTAGTGAAAGCTTTCACTAGAGCACAAAGCAAACAGTTACTTGTAAGGCTGTTAACTTCAGAAATAGCAACTTGATAGTGAAGTCCATGCTATGCAAATGAGAAAAGACCACATAAGGATTTTGGATCTTTTTCAAAACTTGAGATTTGGGATAATCGGGGTGATGTCAAATTCCACTGCAGTTTGTTGCTGGAACCACATGGTTTTTTTTTTCTACTTTCTTCATGGCCAATCAACAGTCATTCCCTTGTTGAAGCTCATCCGTGTAGATCAGCCTCTAAAATTATAGGCTAATATTTTCTGACTAGACACCAAAGCTTTTTTTGTGAGTCTCTCAGCACCTTTGTTTGTCAATGTGCCATGGAAATTGATGTACTATTTTTTATGTCCACCTATCATGGAATAATGGGATTTTGCATTGAAGAAGGAGCTCATTTTCTCATTGAGTCTTGACTCCATTTAGACCACACATATTGGGAATCCTAACCAATAAGAAGTTTTAAAAATCCAGATCCCAATGAAGAAATAATAAGGCCATGGGAGCAAACTGTTTCTCCACTGAAATCCAATGATAGAGCAAAGAGCTTCACTCACCAATCCACAATGTCTCTGTCCATGTTGACAGAAAGGAGTATATAAAAATACACCACCTTAGCTCAAAATAGATTTCTGGTTGTTTCTGAGAATATGTGGTCCATCTACTAAAATGTTTGAAACCTGTCACTCTGTGGCATACTACATAGGCTTTGAGTTCAGCACAGGCTAATGGATTTGGAAATTTGTTAACTTCACAATGGACAATTGATTGATTGTTAGAGAGAAGGCAGAATATCTATTTTAGAGTTTATAGGAGCTTTGTCAAACCTCAGACAGTATATTTCAATTTTTTCTTCTTCCCAAATCATACCTCTTCCTGTTATTAACACAATTTTGCTCTATGCATATTAGATAAAGGAAGAAATTGGTCCTAAAAATTCCCTGCGTGTCTCAGTTCTTGCCTGATCCACAAAGCAGGAATTGAATAGATCTGTGCTTGTTCAGATTGAATTCTGTGCTGAGAAGCTTGGAATGCTTCAGCTTGAAAGATGGAAAAAATATTTCATAATAAATTATCTGCCATCACAACCCCCTCACCCCAACTATTCTCATCTTTAATATAATTTTTCAGAACTATTTCAAAATATAAAAGGGAATGGAAATTCAACCTTGCAGTGCAATTTTGTTTTGCATTTGTGTGTGTTTTGAATTTTGATATTTTGCTTGTAAACAATGTAAAGCATGGAAAATTAAACCAGGAACATCTGTAATCAGTGCATGTTAGCACTTGCACGGCATTCAATGCATAGAGCACACAAGAATGACGGTGACAACTTCATCCGGCAATCATTTTGAACTTCCTGTGCTGATTTTTTGTCAGATTTATCTGATTAAATTCAGAACAGATCACTTCCTGTGATTACAGCCTTTTGTGTCTGTATTGAATACTAATGTAATCAGGTTGGTGTTTGAGTATTAAAGTGTATGAGGAATAACCACATTAAACATCAGGTGTCCAGAATGGTTATCAGCTTTTGTTAAACAGGAAAGCCTACAGATACACAAAAGTAGTGGAGAAACACAGCAGATCATGCAGCATCTATACTTTTACCTTTTGCTTTCCATGGATGTGATATGACCTGCCGAGTTTCTCCAGCACTTTTGAGTATTAAACACATATTATTAGTTGCACTAAACTGGACATATTTTTAATCCTTTTTTTCCTTCAGAATCAATAAACTATGTTTAAAGTCATTCTCAACCTTTTTCTTTCACTCACATACCACTTTAAGTATTCCCTATGCGATAGGTGTTCTGTGATTAGTAAGAGATTGCTTAAGGTGGTATGTGGGTGAAAAGAAAAGTTGAAAACCACTGTTTTAATCATACCTAATTGACTCATTATGTGCACAGTTTCATAACTTCAAAGGAAATGGGCCAATGACAATTTTTCTCAAACAAAATATTTCAGTAACAATTGAGCCTATAGCAGTGATTCTCAACCTTCCCTTCCCACTCACATACTACCTTAAGCAATCCCTTACTAATGACAGAGCACTTATGGCATAGGGATTACTTAAAGTGGTATGTGAGAGGAAAGAAAAAGGTTGAGAACCATTGGTTTAAATGTTTTATCGGTGGGATATTGTCCCAGCCATTAACCTTAAAACATTACAAATGTGATACATAATACAAACAATTAAGCTTTAAGATACTTTTTGGACTGTTCTTGCCCAGGTCCTTCACGTGGTCCAAAGTTTATATATCTACTGTGTCACAAATGTTAATTTTTGGGAATTTCCATAATATTTTCACCTGAAGGGGCAGCAAATTTCACTGTTTAACCACAATATTTAACTATTCAGTAAAGCAGGGAAATTTATGAATCTTGTTGATGTAAGAAAAACATATTTTCAGAAGTTAAATACACAATGTTCTGCAACAGCCAGCAATCCAACAATGAGCTGGTTAGATTGCTGTTTAATAGATTGGCTAAATAGATAGCAGATGAAACTTAATGTGGAGAAATGTAAGGTGATACAATTCTGGAAGAGATGTAGCAACACTTTAGAAGAAGAAGAGCATAGAGATTTACAGGGCTCAAATCCACAATATTGAAAATTAAATGACAAGTTAATATATCAGTAAAAAAATGAAGTTGTAGGTTTTATAAATGGATACATAGAGAACAAAAAGGAAGAAGTATTTCTCAACCCATGTAAATAAATGAACCGGCGTTAGTTGGAATATTGATTCCACTTTGGCCAGTATACCTCAATGAGGCAGTTAAAGGTCATTAAAAGGCAGAAGATCACAGAGTAAGATGATAGAGCAATTACATGAAGTAAGAATTGAGAAGCAACAGGAGATCTGAAGCATTTTTCTACAAGATATTCACAATAGGCTCTGACAAACCTCACCATTGGCAATTGAACCAGTAATTCATTAAAATTGATTGAAAGTAATCTGCAAAAGTATAGACAATAAGGTTAGTGGAACATTACTGAGCAGCAGTCTCTTGGAATATGGGATGTCAACTAAAATGAAATCCAAAATAAAATTTGGAAGGAAAATTGGGGTGGGGGGTAGGATTTGAAAAAAAACATACATGAAAAAGATGCAGTAAAAAGGTAAGGGAAACTGAATTAAATACGAGGATATGTCAAAGTTGTCCAGACATTTTCAATCGTACATTTTTTTTCTTCTGTTGTTAATTGACACAGGATGAGAAATGCTGATGGCTTGGCAGAGATGGAGATCCAGAGAACCCAATGGAGTGAGTGTGGATGACTTGGCTCTCAGGGAGGAGGATTTACTGAGGTAAAATGAGTGAGGTTTCAAGGGATGTGCTGTAAATGAGATCTGGATTTTGGAGGCTTCTGACCACAGCAACCATCATGCATTCTAATTTTTCATAAATTCCATCCTCGCCACACCAAGATTCTATCACTCGTCCATACATGAGGGGCAATTTATTATGTCCAGTTAACCAAGTGGACTGAACTTCACAAAAGTCACATTGACCTGTGCTCAATGACTGAACTGTAGTTTAATCAGGTGTATGATGGTTTTAATGTAACTCATGTGAACAATGAAAATACTGTTTAACATAAAAGCTGGAAGATTTCTCTCATCTAAATCTCTGGTACATAGTAAGTTGCATTTTCCCTGAATGTTTTATTGAGTTTGCTTGATTGCCTTCGCTGTTCATAGAGGGTGGGAACACCCTCTCCACATATCATCCTTCGATTTTGTAATTTTTATTGACTAAAAACTTTCTTTACAATCAATAGCTTTAAATAGTTAATTATTGAGGAATTCATGAGCAATTAGACCAAAACCTTATTCATTGCTTGAGCAAGGGTCCACAAAGTTACCTACAACATCTTTGCAAAACACAAACATGCTGGAGAAACTCAGCAGGTCACACAGCATCCCTAGGAAATAAAGGGTAATCAACTTGTAGGGGCTGGGCCCTTTGCCAAATATACAATAGCAGGTAGTGGTGACTATTAGGTGAATCACAGTTTATCCATTCTATCAAGTCCATCTAACCTGGCTGGAAAAGATCAGTGTCAGCAGAAGCATTGCTACAAGGACCAACTGCAAAGGTAACTCTTCTCAGACAACACATTAGAGACCACATGCCCCATACACTGAAGACTTCCTCATACACAGAAGCCTCAATGAGGACACCAAATTCCCTTGCCCTCAGAAATTTGGCTCCATCCAAAGTGTATGCAATGGCATGCAAGCCATGATACAAACAAAAATCAATCTTAATGTAAATTGGTACCATTAAAGGTGATCCTTTGGCCAAGAGTTTCCCCAATCTTTCTTATTGCAATGTGGACTCTCCCCTCCCATAGGTTTCCCATCGGAGTTCATATACAGAAGCCATGGAAAAAATCGAATTCCAGGATGAAGATTACCCTCTTGGGAACTGTCTCTCAGTGAAGGCCATCATAAACGATAAAATTCACCACTGCCTTTCAATGAAAAAGGACAGCCTTTAACTGAATGACAAAAAGATGATTTGCAGATAAACTTTCAAAATTCTAAGTCATTGTTCATAAAAGAACAACACCAGTAAAACAGCAGAGATGATGATAAGATCCATTGAAATCTTTGCTCTCATGCACCAGTGCTTCTTATTCTGCACTCCTGGAGGCCGGCTACAAGCATGGAGGGAAATTTAAAAACTTACCTTACATAGCGCAGCTCTAAAAGGCTGATTCAACATCGCATTCATGTCGAGCAGTGCTTTGTAGTGCCCTCCAGATCCAATGGAGGCAGGGAAACTGGTGCCATAGCACCACCCATCATAACAAGGCAGCAGAGCAATGGCCATCTTCCCTATCCATTATCCCTCATGCAGCTGGAACTGCTCTGTGTTTCCCAAAACAGTTCCAGCTGTGTGGGTAGGGAAGACACCCATTGCTCTGCCATATTTTGAGCTGCAGAGAGCAGGCATGAAGGCTGAAGGGGGCCAGTGAGGCTGCCACAGCCCGCACTGGCCGCCTCTCCCTAACATCTTCCGCTGGCCCCTGCTGCCCTGATGGCTCCCGCCAGCCCCCGCTGCCCTGACAGCTCCCGCCCACCCCCACTGCCCTGATGGCTCCCACCTGCCGCCCCTGCCTTGATGGGGTCATGAAGGGAGAGGGGTGAGTGGGGAGATGGGTCGCGGGCTGACAGCATCATCAGCCTGCCCCTAACCAGCCGCTTGTAGTGGCTGTACATTCATGAGGGGCAGTGGAGCACAGCACTTTTCGATTATCCTTCCCTGAGAAGGGTTGGATCAGGTACCTCGGAGCCGGCCACGGTGCATTCAGGAAGTAAGGGCAAAGAACCTCTGCCTTTACAATTGGGCATTTTCCTTGCTTGAAAGAGCCTTTTTTTTGTCCTCTCTAAGCGTGTTATCTGAAAAGAGATCCTTATGAACACACATAGAAAGTAGCATGGAGGCAAGTCAATTGAATATTGTTTCTAGGTGAGTTGGGATGTTTAAAAGGTTTCAGGATTTGATCTCTTTTGAACATTCAGTTAAATCTTGCATTAGCAGTCAACATTTGGCAATTTTGACACATAACTTTCAGTTTTCTTTTACACATGGTAAACAACCTGTTTACGGATGTCACTTTCCAGTTAATTAGGTGATAATCTAAACTGACTAATAAGAATTACTCCAAATAGAGGCTGATTCAAGTCTTTGGAGATTTAGCTAGTAGCAGAGCAGGTGAGTCTTGCATGGTCTAGTTCCATAAAGTACTTATTCCACATTGTCTTACAACATAGAAGGAGGTCATTTGGCACATCCAGTCTCAAAAAGCAATCCCATTCTTCACCAAGTTGCCCAGTCAACCTATTTCCACCACTTCTATCAATCCTTATCACTCACATTTCATAAGAAGCAATTTACAATGGCCAGTTAACCTACCTATCCACATGTCCTTGGTACATGGTAAGAAACTGGAGCACCCAGAAATAACTCACCAAATCCAGGATTGAACCTGGATCACTGGAGCTGTAAGGCATTAGCCTCATTAGCTGTGCTACTGTGCCAGATTGTGTTTAAAGAGCTCAGGACCTTGGTTGGTGGGGATTTGGTGCAGTGAGAGGATGCTTCTCAAACCCATGGAATAAACATTGTTTGTCGTGACTGAACACCAGGTTGCTTCCCATGTCCTAGACAATGAGAGATGATCAACAATTCAAGGCATGGAGCAGCTTCAGCCACACACTGGTTCACTTATCAGGCTGAGGTGTATATGTCAGTAAGTGATCATTAAATACTACAAGAGACTAAAGGCAGAGATGGTTTTAGTGATTGAGAGATTTAAAAGAATAGGTAGGCATTTAAGGAGACATAGAACATAGAATAATACAGCACAGTAAGGGCCCTTCGATGTTGTGCTTTCCCATATATTCCTTCCTAACCTCTCTTGCAATGGTGGGCAAAGGCAGTGCCCCTAATTCGAAGGCCCTTCCGCATTTTCACTCCTTCTAATCCACGCCAGGCTCCTTTACTCCCCACTCCCCCCTCCCTCCCTCTCTGCTGGGTAATGGCAGAATTGCATAAGAGTATACACGCTCAAATTGAAGGTTCAAGGCATGCTACTTCCGGTCGGCTTCTCGGTACCTAAGTATGAGTTATTCGTAAATCGAGTGTTTTCAATCAGAGGACTGCTTGTATTCCTTCTCATCACTATTTGATGACTGGCCCACTACTGTGGGGATGTCAGAAAATCTGAGGATGGAGTCGGAATGGTATTCAGCTTGTCAGTCGAGGATGTTGAGACCATAGGACATAGGAGTCAAAATACACTATTATACACATTGAATCTGCTCCACTGTTTCATCATGTGCTGATCCATTTTCTCCAATCAGCCCCAATGCCTAGCCATCTCTTCATTAATTTTGATGCCCTGGCTAGTCAAGAACCTATCAATCTCCGTCTTAAATTCACACAGCTGCCTATGGCATCAAATTCCACAGATTTACCAGCAACAGAAAACTGAGCAAGTATCAAAAACTATTAGCACAACTAAAACTGAGATGGGCCAGATATCTTATAAACCTCAGGATATTAATAATTGCTTTCAGAAATTTTACACTAAATTATATAAATCAGAATCTAGACAAGATAATGATAAAATTGATCAATTTCTCACTCAAGTAAACTTGCCTAAGCTAAGAATGGAATAGCAGAAAACATAATGAACTTCTCTTACAGTTTTAGAAGTAGCGAGAGTTATTACCTCTTTCGAGAGTAATAAATCTCCTGGTGAAGATGGGTTTACATCTGAATTTTATAAGGAATTTAAGGATGTGCTCATTCCTGTATTTATGAAAGTTTTAACTTAATTGGAGGAAACTGGAAATTTGCCTGATTCTTTTAAAACAGCAATTATAACAGTAATTCCAAAAAAAGGTAAAGACCCATTATTGTCTTCATCATATAGACCAATATCATTACTGAATGTTGACTATAAGATAATGGCTAGATTATTAGCAAATAGGCTTTAAAACTTTTTAACAAAATTGTTTAATAAAGATAAAATGGGATTTGTTAAAAAAAAGAAAATCAGCAGATAATGTAACAAGGTTAATTAGCTTAATTCATTTAACCTAACGGCAAGATGATTTAAGTGCTGTGGTAGCTCTGAATGCAGAAAATTAATTTGATAGGGTCGAATAAGATTTTCTTTTTAAACTTGAACTAAATTTGGTCTTGGATATACCTTTATAAATTGAGTAAAAGCACTTTATACAGATCCAAAAGCAAGGGTAGTAATGAATGGATCCGCATCTGACTATATCAAATTGATAAGATTGATACAGCAAGGTTGTCCATTGTCACCAGCATTGTTTGTATTAGTGATGAACCATTCGTTGAACTTATTAGATCAGATCATGATATAAAGCATATAAAAATCGCGATTAATGAACATAAAATTAGTTTACTTGCAGATGATGTGATTGTTTATTTGGCTGTCCTGGTAAATTCATTAGATAAATTATATACACAACTAGAGCAGTATGGGGTGGGCTTTAGATATAAAGTTAATGGGGACAAAAGTGAGATTATGCCTTTCAATTTTGGTGATTATACTCGGTGTGGACAAAATACAAATTTATAAATGGCCTGATAATGAAAAGAAAAATCTGGGAATTTGAATTGATAATCATTTGAATAATCTGTTTAAGCTTAATTATGGACGTTGTTCAAGAAAATTGAGGAAGTCTTAAAAGATGGGTTGATATACCAATTACATTAATTACTTGAGTAAATTATATTAAAAATAATATTTTTTCATGAGTACATTGACATTCCTAAAAAGTTTAAAGATTTAAATAAAATTATAAATAAATTTTTATGGAAAGATAAAATGTTGAGGATTTCTATGGAAAAATTAACATGGAACTTTGAACTGGGGTTTACAACTTCCAAATTTTGAATATTATTATAAAGCAGCTCAGTTGAGATTTCTCTCTTCTTTTTTTTGAGGAAGGGGAAAGAGTGGCTTTGGTTGCTATAGAAATGAATAAGATAAGTGAAAGAGTATCTGAAGATTTTTTTTATATAAATGGAATGAGACATTATTAATGGGAGAAGGAGGCACTCCAATATTAAGACATTTGCTTAAGGTATAGCACAAGGTACATTTATTGATGGGTTTTAATGGGTGTGGGTTAGGAAAGATGCCATTGGTTCAAAATAAATTGACCCCATTTATGTTAAATAATATAAATTTTATTAATTGGTCAAAGAAATGAATAAAATCTATTAAAGATTGTTATCAAGGTAAATGTTTAATGACATTTGATCAGTTGAAAATTAAATATGGAATACAAAGTAATACAACATTTGGATATTACCAGTTAAAAGCTTATCTGCTTCTTATTTCTTTCAAGAAGAGGATGAAATAGAAACAATAATATCAAATCCAAATTTAAAGTTTGTGTCTGTGATGTATTTATTACTTTTAAGGGAGGAGGGTAAAGAGGAAGGATCTATATAAATCAAAATTTTATATATCAGTCATATTTTACACCACAAAAATTTGAATAGATTGCATCCAGACATTTTGAATAAATGTTTCTAATGTAGATAGGGTATAGATACATTCTTTTACATTCTTCATGGATATGTCCTAAGTTGAATATTTTTTAGACTAGTTTAATAGATTTTCTTCAACAGGTAATAGGTGGGGAATATCTCATGAATAACAGAATCAAAATTGGATAAGTTTCAAAGAGACTTTTAAAAAATGTTATTACCTGTGGTTAGAAAGTGTATAGCTGTTTCACGGAAATTAGAAACTGACTTGGCATTAGATAGATGGCATGTAGAGATGCAAAATTGTATACCACTGGAAAATATTGCATATAATTTAAGGAATTAATATGATGTCTTTCTGAAAACATGGTTTCTGTATATGCAAAAGATTGGTGTTATAACTTTATAATTACATTAAATGAATTGTTAAATTATAAATTGTCCTTTGTTACACCATGGCTTCATATCACCTCACTTTATTTCTATTTATTTTTAAACTTAAACTATTACTAGTTTAGAAGTAATACCTGTATTGTAGTTTTGAGAATATATATATATATATATATAGTTTGCTTTGTAATTCTTTTTCCTTGACTTTCACTTTTTTTCTTTTTTTGCATCTATTGGGGGGGGGGTTGGTTTCACTGTGGGAGGGAATGGGAAGAGGGAGGGGAAAAATATAAAATTATTTAATTTTTTTTGACATATAAATTATGGCTATGCATATATTATTAATTACATGTACAATAAATTAATTAATTACATGTGTCCTACAGAGCCTACCTACAGGCACTAAAGTTACAGGGCAGAACACGTGCGTGCACCGATAAAACTGCGGCTGGGATCACTAATGACCTCATACGGGATGCTTATGTGGCTGGAATTCAGTCTAACAAAGTGAGGCGATGACTGTTGGAGCACGGGGGAGACGGCCTCGTAAAGACTATAGAGATTGCTGAAATGATGGAGGCTGCAGCCCTAACCATGGATGCCTACACACAGGGCTGAGCCCACTGTTATGGTGGCCTCCCCATGCCCCGTCGATGGCCTCGCCGCTGCAACACTACACGACACAGCCCTGATGTGTTACCTCTGAGGGATGGAGAAACACAGTCAATCCCTGTGCCCTGTGAGGAAGGCCTGGTGTCAGAAGTGCAAAAAGAACGGCCATTACGCAAAAGTCTTCTGGTCCAAAATGGCCACCGCCAAGCACAGTGCCTTGATTGAAACCCAACTGCTTTACCCAGATTCAAACTATTCGACCTCGGAACTGTCATCCAATGAGAGTGAGGAATCGATCACATGGCAATGTTTGACGTCACGACACAAGCACCGCACGTGGAAGGCGCCGCCTTTGCAACACTCCAACCTCGCTGCTGTGATGCTGCTCTCCAATGGCACGCAGCTGCCACTGGCCTCTACGCCAGACCCCCTGCCCACCCAACGGAACCTTCAACTCTGCAGCTTGCTGCTGACTTACCAGCACCTCGGCTCTCCACATAGGCCCCCTGCAACCGGGCCTCAGCGTCGATGGACCCCGACGGCCTGCCTACTTTGATAAGGTCACCGGGCAAATGTAGCGCGTAACAGGCCGAGGCACCATGATGCTCTGACCCTGCTCCAGTGATGAGAGGCTCCATCAGACGGCCCTCCCAGTGAGGCGTGACATCATCTCGCCAGCCTCTGGAGACTCCAACACAGGCAGCTCTGCTCCCTGCATTTGCTCCATCTGTGATATTGAATCAAAGCCAATCACATCCCTCAGCTAGGGCCCTGGAAACCATCAAGGTGAACAATCAATATGCTAACTGTCTTTTTGATTCAAGTTTGATGGAGAGCTTCATTCACCCAGACCTGGTCCAACACTGTGCACTTGCAGTCTAGCCGACTGACCAGAACATTTCACTGGCCACAAGACCCCACTCAACGGGCATCAAGAGGTATTGTGTGGTGAATTTGAAAGTTCAGGGCATCAAATTTACAGATTTTAAGTTGCTGGTCCTGTCTCAACTGTGTGCTCCTGTATTGTTGGGGTTGGATTTTCAATGCCCATTTTAAATCAGTGTCACTGCATTACAGAGGTCCCCACTCCCCGCTCTCTCTCTGCCACCACCACTCCACCCCGGTTACCTCCTCCCAATGACATCCCACGCCAGTCCCTGCACCCCGAACCAGGCACTCCACTTGTAGTCTCTCCACTCTCAGAGTCGATCCTCCAGCACTCTTCACCAACCTCACTCCTGGCTGGAAACCGATTGCCACCAAAAGCTGCACGAGCACAACACAAGCACCGCACATGGAAGGCGCCGCCCTTGCAACACTCCACCCTCCCTGTGTTGGTGTCTCCATCAGAGCTGCCTGTGTTGGAGTCTCAAGAGGCTGGCGAGATGATGTCACGCCTCACTGGGAGGGCCGTCTGATGGAGCCTTACGTCACTGGAGCAGGGTCGGAGCGTTATGGTGCCTCGGCCTGTTACGCGCTACATATACCCGGTGACATCATCAAAGTGGGCAGGCCGTCGGGGTCCGTCGATGCTGAGACCCGGTTGGGGACAGGAAATTCATTAAAAGTGAGGTGTGCAGACTGCTGGACGAGGCTATCATTGAGCCCAGCGCAAGTGCCTGGAGGGAGCAGGTAGTAGTCGTGAAGAAGCTGTGGATGGTGGTTGACTACAGCCAAATGGTCAACTGCTTCATGCTCTTGGACGCTTACCCTCTTCAGCGAATCACAGGTGTGGTGAAACAGATCGCCCAATACCGTGTGTTTTCCATCATTGACCTTCAATCAGCCTACCACCAGCTCCTAATCCATCCAGAGAACTGCCCCTTTACGGCTTTCGAAGTGAACAGGCATTTGTACCAATTCCTCAGGATCCCCTTTGGTGTCACAAATGGTATCGTGGTCTTCCAGCAGGAAATGGTCCAGATGGTATACCAGAATGGCCTAACAGCTACATTCCTGTATCTGGACTATGTCACCATCTGTGGCCATGACCCGCAAGACCACAAGACCAACCTTGAGAAATTCTTCCAAACTGCGAAACGGCTGAACCTAACCTATAATTTCGAGAAGTGTGTCTTCCAGACAACTTGCCTCACAATTCTAGGTTGCGCTGTGGAAAGCGAGGTCGTAAGGTAGGATCCTGACCGCATTCGCCCTCTCATGGATCCAGAAGACACTCAAACGCTGCCTGGGATTTTTTTTCCTATTACACCCAATGGGTTCCACAGTACGCTGACAAGGCACAGCCACTCATTGTCCACCTCCTTCCCCTTGTCAGCAGAAGCCAGAGCGGCCTTTGACCGCATCAAGTCAGACATCGTCATACCCACCCTGCATGCCGTATACGAATCGATATCCTTCCAGGTAGAGAGCAATATTTCCGATTTTGCACTGGTGGCCACTTTAAGCCAGGCCGGTAGGCCTGTCGCCTTCTTTTCCAGGACCCTCCGGGGCTCAGAAAGCCGACACTCCTCTGTCGAGAAGGAGGCCCAGGTCATTGTGGAGGCCTCATGTCCTCGCTGGCAGACGCTTTACACTGCTGACCAACCAACTCTTTGATCTCGTTCATGTTTAGCAACAACCAGCGGCGTAAGATCAAAATTGACAAAATTGCCAGGTGGAGAATTGAGCTCTCTACCTTTAACTATGACATCGTGTACCGGCTTCAATGACCTGCCTGATGCCCTTTCCCATGGGACATGCACCAGCGTACAATTGGACAGGCTGCAGAGATTCCATGTGGAACTCTGTCACCCAGGAGTCACCAGGGTCGTACACTTCGTAAAGGCCCGCAACCTGCCCTGTTCGGTCAAGAAGATCCGCTCCATGACCTGAGCCTGCCCTGTCTGCACTAAGTGCAAGCCCAACTTCTTCCAGCCCGAGAAGACCCATGTCATAAAAGCCACCTGGGCACTTTGAACATCTCAGTGTGGACTTCAAGGGCCCCCTACCTTGAACAAACTGTAATACCAACATTCTCACGGTGGTCGATGAGTACTCCCACTTTGCGTTTGCTATTCCCAGTCTGGACATGACCGCCTCCAGAGTCATAAAGGCACTGCATTAGCATTTTTGGGTACCCCAGTTATATCCCAGTGACCGGGGCTCCTCGTTTATGAGTGGTGAGCTGAGCCAGTAACTTCTGGAGCGTGTTATTGCCTCAAGCAGGACCACTAGCTACAACCCATGCAGTAACGGGCAGGTCAAAAGGGAGAATGCCACCATCTGGAAAGTGATCTCACTTTCCCTCTGGTCTAAATGCCTCCCCATCACTCGCTGGCAGGACGTACTCCTAAATGCCTTGCACTCCATCAGGTCTCTGTTATGTACTGCCACCAATGCTACCGCACACAAACGCATGTTCTCGTTCCCACGGAAGTCGGAATCAGGGATGACCACACCGGCTTGGCTGACAGTTCCTGGACATGTCCTGCTGAGACATCATGTCTGGTACTCAAAAAATGACACTCTAGTCGACTGAGTAATGCTGCTACATGAGAACCTGAACTATGCTTATATCGAGTACCCAGATGGGCGGGAGGACATGGTCTTGGTAAGGGACCTGGCTCAAGCTGGTTCTAACATCCCCAACCTTCCTCCAACCCATCACCAGGTAACATGCCGAGACAGCGGGTCGAGCAGCAGTATGCAGATGACAATGGCAGTAGACCGGACCAGCACATAGATAATGATGGCTGCGGACTAGGGGTACCCGCACCGACCCTCAGAGACTCCAACGACGATCATGCATCTCCCCTGCCAGGTGCTCCAATTCTGACGCCATGGCGATCATGTCGGATGATCCCCTCCATACAGACTACGGACTATTAAGAACCCAGAAAAACCACCACTCTGTAACACCCCCTTTTTTAGCCACCCCGTTCTTAAAGAAGGGGTGAATGTGATAGTATCACCACTGTATATATTTGCATATATTTTCATATAGTGATAATGAATGGCTGACATCTGTAGCCACACCTACTGGCCAGGTCATAAAGGGCTGCACCTAACCAGATCCAAGTCAGTCTGGACTGATCGACCTCGATCTACTACGCTCCATTCTTTTGGTAATAAAAGCCTTGGTTTGAATCAACAAGTCTTTGAGTCATTCGTCGTGCTACAATAAGTCAGTAGTATCTTTGGTTCATTGATCATTCAGGAATCTGATGGCAGTGGGGAAGAAGCTGTCCTTGTGCTGCTGAGAGCTCATCTTCAGGCTCCTGAATTTATTTTCCTATTGTACCAGAGTGAAAAGGGCATGGCTTTGGTGGTGGGGGTCCTTGAATATAGAGGCTGCTTTTAAAGACACCGCCTCTTGTAGGTGTCCTTAATGGAGTGAAGTCTGGTGCCTGTGATATCGCAGGCCGGGTTAACAACCCTCTGGAGTATTTTCCAGTCCTGACCATTGACACCTCTATACCAGACAGTGATGCAACAGCCAGGAAGGATGCTCTCCACGATACACCTGTAGAATTTTTCGAGAATCTTAGATGACATACCAAATCTCCTCAAACAACTCACAAAATAAATCTACTGGCGACTCTTCTTCATGATTGGATCAACTTGGAGACTTCAGGTCAGACCCTCAGATGTGTTGACATCAGGAATTTGAAATTCATGACCCGCTCCACTGCTGAGCCCTTGTCGAGGACTGGGTTGTGTCCCCAACTTCCTCCTGAAGTCCCTAATCATCTCCTTAGTTTTCCAAACTTAAGTCCAAGGTTGATGGTGTTACACCACTTCATGAGCTGATCTCTCTCCCTCCTGGACGCTTCCTCAGTGCTGTTTGTGATTCTGCCGACAACCGTGGTGCCATTGGCACATATGTAAATAGTGTTAGAATTGTGCCTGGGCACACACCCATGTGTATACTGTGAATAGAGCAGTGGGCTGAGCACACATCCTTGAGGTGTACCTGTCTTGACAGTCAAAAAGGAGGAGACGTTTCCAATTCATACTGACTGTGGTCTTCTGATCAGGAAGTCAAAGATCCAGTTGCAGACACCCAGGGTTTGGAGCTTGTTGACCAGCACTAAGAAAATAATGATGTTGAAGGCTGAACTGTAGTCGATGAAGAGCAGCCATTTGTATGAGATGCTGTTTTTGAGGTGATCCAGAACTGAGTCGTGAGCCAGTGATACTGTGTCTGCTTTGGCAAATTGCAGTGGGTCTAGTCCTTTCCTGAGATGTATGTTAATTCTGGCTATGACGAACCTCTCAAAGTATTTAACCACAGTACACAATAACACTACTGGATGATAGTCATTGAAACAGCTCACTCTGCTCTTCTTGCGATGCCTACCCTGTAGATGTTCTCCTCCTCTCTTTGAAGGGAGTTCTGTGACAGTCTTTCTCATTGCTCCCCATCTGCACTTCCTTTTGCTCTCAAGCTCCAAGACCATGTTTTCATCCCGACTTGCTCGCACAGCCATGTGTCTCTCCTGGCTACTTGCCTCCATGGTCATCTGGTGCCATGTGGATTCTAGCTCCAGTTCCAAGCCTTCCAGTTTGGCCCCCACTGGGATTTCAGGTACCTGCGCTGCATTGACTCCTGCTGTCTTTGCTTCTCCCACTGTATCCTATAGAGTTCCCTCAGCTCAATGTGCAGGTGCCAGTGGACCCTTGCACTCCATACCTCACTCGTCATGATCTGCCATGGACCTCTCCTACACTTCCTCTGCCGGATCCATGCATTCAACTGACACACCTGGCATCTATCAAGACACTGGAAGCGGCCACCTTGGGGAACCCCCACCCGGGTCTCCACTTAAGCCATGGCGTTTTACAGGTCCGAGCTCCTGACGTGGAATTCCACCTCGTCAACCAACAGTATCGAGCCTCCATCATGAACTTTCACCTGAACTCAATGACCTACAGACTGAACTTCTGTTGTGTGTTTTCATTTTAGCCCCTGTGATCTACAAGACAGCCTACGTCGCAAACTCCCATTCTGGTGCCAAGAGTGCACAGGCCTTTCTCACTCTCCACCTTCTGACTTTTCCAACTCTCCCTATCCTCCCTTGGACTCTTCCTACCCTTTACCTCCTGATTGACCCCATCCTCCTCCCCTCCCCAACACCCTCTACCCCATTGAATCTCCCCCTAACCTTTGCCTGGTTGCCATTCCATCTGGCCTTCCCCTCTTGGAGAATGAACATTCTGTCCTCAGTAGAAGTCTCACCTTTGATTCCCTTCGCCCACACCTCAACAAGTTTCGTGCACGCCATAATGCTGAACTCTTCTTCCATCAGCTCTGTCTCTATACCTACTTCCACAGCCATGATTCTTCATCCCCCATGACAGTTCCCTTCTACCACTTTAAATCTTCTTCCTCCTCCTGGACACCTTGTTTTGGTCTTATACATGCTCTGCACCTTTATATTTCCAACTGTCACCATGACATCAACAATATCAACCACTACCCCCTCATTTATTCCAGTCTTCCCCTCCCCCTTGGAACACCTGGCCCCCCATTCTCTCCGCACCAATCCAAACCTCACCATCAAACCCTCAGACAAGGATGGTAATGTTGTGGTCTGGTGAACTGATTTCTATTTGGTCAAACCCAGAGGACAATTCTCAGACACCTTCTCTTACCCCTCCAACCGTACCCCACAAAATCTTAACAAACCACTGTATCATGTACCATCACTGAACTCATCATTTCCAGTCAACCCCCTGGGACGGCCTCCAATCTTATTGTTTCCCAACCCCACACTGCCCATTTCTTACCTCCTACCCAAGACCACAAACCCAATTGCCCCACCAAATTTGCCTCCACTTACCTCAACTCTGTTTTGTCCCCCTGTTCCAGTCCCTCCCCACCCCATCCAGGTCACTTCACACACCCTTCATCATTTAAACAACTTCCAGTTTCCTAAACTCAATTGCTTCATGTTTACCATGAACATCCAATCCCCCATACTGAAGATCTCAAAGCCCTTTGCTTCTTTCTAGACAATAGACCCAACCAGTCCTTCTCCACTACCATCTTCCTCCAGCTGGCAGAACTTGTCCTCACCCTTTATAATTTCTCCTTTGACTCATCCCACATTCTTCAGGTCAAAAGGGTAGCCATGAGTACCCCCATGGGCCCCAGCTATGCCTACCTTTTTGTTGGTTATGTGGAGCAATCCATGCTACAAGGCCCTTCAACTCTTCCTCTGCCACATTGATGACTACTTTGGTGCTGCCTCAAGCACCTCATTGAAGCTCATTGACTTCATCCATTTTGCTGAGAATTTCCACCCTAACCTCAAATTAATTTGGTCACTTGGTCACACTTTCAGGGTGTTTTTATTACAGTCACAGCATCTGTAGACTTTCATGTTTCACTGGGATGATTGTTACCCTTTTGAAGCAGGTCGGAACCTCTGACTGCAGCAATGAGAGATTGAATATACCAGTTAGTCGGTTGGCACAGATTTTCAATACCCTGCCAATTATGCCACCAGGGCCTGATGCCTTGCAACTCTCTCGAATGATGTTCTGATGGTCGGCCTCAGTGACAGATATCACAGGGTCCTCAGCCTTTGCAGGGATTCTCCTTGGCACTGTTGGGTTCTCCTTCTCAAAGCGGGCTTAGAAGGTGTTCAACTCATCAGGGACTGAAGCATCACAGCCATCTTTGGTTTTCACCCTTTGTTTGTAGCCTGTAATGGCCTGCACCATCTGCCATAGCTGGTGTGTATCTGTCTCTGTCTCTAACTTCATCTGAAATTGCCACTTTGTGCAGAGATAGCCTTTCACAGGACATTCCTTGGTCTTCTTGTAGAGATCTGGATCCCTGGCCTTAAATGCCCTCAGCAGGTTGTGAATCCTCTGATCCATCAAAGGTTACTGGTTGGGTAACACCTGGTATTTGTGTGTGGACACACACTCGTCCACACAGGTCTTGAAGTTGGTGACACTTATTGCATATTCAAGTTAATTTACTCATTAAGGATGAGTTCTTGAATATGGTCCAGTCCCCCAATTCAAAGAAATCCTGCACCTCCTCCACCTCCCCTGACCACATCTTCACTGACTTCACCACTGGTACTGTGGTCCTCAGTCTCTGCTTCTATGTTGAGAGTAGAAGTGCAGCCATGTGATCAGACTTACCAAAGTACAGTCGTAGAATGGCATTCTTCATGGTGGTGTAGGAGTGATCATGTATGCTGGCTCCTCTGGTCTCACAGCAGGTAGAATGGGCAACATTTGATCACCCGATGTTCCAGATCTGGGGAGCACGACTGCGACATAACTGTCATGTTTGAGCACTGCAATGAATTGATGATGACTCAAACGACACCTCCCCTGGTTTTTCCTGACACTGGTGTCAATGCAGTGGAGCGTGCAACCCTCGGGCTGTAGTGCTCTGTCTAGAATGTCCTCATTTAGCCATGTTTCTGTGAAGCACATCACACAGCATTACTTGATGACTCTCTGATGTAATCTGACTCAGAGTTCATCGAGTTTATTTTACAAGGATTGTACGTTAGCCGGAGGATGGTAGGGAAGTGGAAGCCTCAGGGCCTGGCATTTTAGCTTAACCTGCAGCAACCCCCCCACCCCACCTCACCTCCACCTCCACCTCCACATGGTCAGGTACTTTGGTTAGGTATTTTTTAAATGGCCCATGGTTTGGCTGCTGGTAACTCCCGCGATGTTTAAGTGGTCCATGTGATGTCTTTTTAAGTTTTCCACAATGTTTAAATGGATTGAGTGGCTTCAGCTTGCGACTCCCTTGAAGTTTAAATAGCTGTTCATTGACTGAAACACCTATTGTGTTTAACTTGCCTGAGCGTCGGCTATTTAAAGGTGCCACAGTCCGACAGAATCTGCCATTTCTGTCAATGGCGAGGTCTCCTAGCATTCTTAGGACATCATTATTCACAGGTAAGTTTAATTCTATGGTTATGAGATTGAGTTTGAAGAAACGGGAATATAAGATAATTCCTGTCAGAGCTGCACGCATCTTACACTGTAAGATGCCATTTTGATTACTTTTGAGTAGAATAACCTTGGAGGCAAGTTATGGCTCCCTTAAAATGGTGACATGGGTGGTTTGGACATTGACAAAAGAGTTTTAACTTCATTGCCTCCATATTGAGTATGAGAGTTGCGTTAACACGTTGCAGCTGCACAAAACATTGATTAGGCCACTCTTGGAATATTGTGTGCAGTCCTGGTTATTACACAATAGAAGGGATGTGGTAGAGCTGGAAAGAGTACAGAAGAGATTCACCAGGAGGTTACCTAAAATGGAGATATTTAGTTACAAACTGGGATTGTTCCTCCAAGAGGTTGAGGAGCAATAGGTCGGGAAAATAGTAAACATCCTTATTCCTGTGCTGTTGTGTCAAATGTAGGGAAAGGTAGGTAAAGCAAGAGAGCATAGATTTAAAATGAGAGGGGGAAAGAATGAAAGGGGTTCTGAGGGGCAGGTGTTTTCATACAGAGGATGATGGGTGTAGAGGCCAAGCTGCCAAAGTAGCTGAAAGCAGCATCTTTGATCTCTGCATTTAGACAGGTACATGGATAGGCAAGGAATAAAAGGATATGATGCAAATGCAGAAAAAATGGGATCAATCTTCCTGTACCAGGGAGATAGGCATTTTGTTCAGGGCACAGGACTCATTTCCATGCTGAAAACAAAGCAATGTATGTCTATAGATCCTTGAAGGCAGCAAAGTAAATCAAGAATCTGTGAAGAGGCATGCTTTGTTTTATTAGGTAGTGCTGAGAATATAAGAGCAAGGATGTTCTGCTCAAGTTAATTAAAAGGTTAGGCCAATTCTGGTATCTAAATTATTGGAAATCTGATTACATTAGAGAGGGTTCTTGGAAAAATATTGATGACATTGCCAGAATTAGACATTTGTAACCAAGAAAAGATTTGATAAGTTAGGATTGTCCATTTCAGAGAGGAAACTGACAAATTATATTTAAGGTGTATAATAATTACTAGGACCTAGATGGAGCAAATAGAAAGGACATAGTCACCTTAGCAGAGGGTTCAAAACATGGAATCAAAGAATATAAGTCATTGATCAAGGAATTAGAGGGATAAATGAGGAAAATTATTTTACTCAGTGGGTGGTAAAGATCCAGAATTAACTTTCTGAATGGGAGAGACAGAATCACATTACATTTGGATATGTGTATTTGAAGAACCAGACCTTCAGGAACATGGATGTGATACTAGAAGGTGGGATTATGCTTGGTGGGACTGTACTGAATGGCCTCCTTCTACTTGTGAATGCTCTTGGTTTGTGCTTCATTGAGTTGAATTGTTTTTCTCATGTCTCTTGAAACCATCTCGAGTAAAGAATCTCAAGATTCCTTACTTTGCTGATAGTAAATGAACCTAACAGGTGCTTGTTCCCAGCATATGGTTGATTCAAGCAGGCAATTGTTTTTAGCAAGTCATTGGATTCACACAGGTAATGGATCCCTAGTTGTGGTTAATCCTAGTGCATGCTTGTTCTGGGTCGATGACTGATGGCCACTGATGAATGGACCAAGTTGGACAAACAGGTGAACGAGTTGCTGGATCCAATCAGATTATTAATCCTAAAGGTGCAGAGGATTGACTGCACCAAGTCCCTGCTGACTATTGATTGATCTTAGCCGGTGATTGGTTTTACACAGGTGATTGATCCTAACAGGTGTTTGATGTTAGCAAGCCAGTATTTGAAGTGTTTGATTATAATACATGATTTACCCAATAATGTGAGTGTAAGGAACACCTGAACCAAGAACATACATTTAGTTTTGAGGCAATTGTGGCAACGTGAAAAATTCTTGAGGTAATACTTTGAAAATCTATTTGTAACTAACGTTGGAGGAAAATGTTTCCATTTGCAGATCTGATAGTGTCTTTTCCTGATAACATAAGCTAACACAAGATGATGGATTCTAACTTATGATAGTCTCTGACTTCCCACACATCAAAATATGTATCAACAGCCTGAGCTCATTTTATTTCTTAATATTTTTCTGATTAAAAAATGGATTTAAGATTACTTCCAAATATTTAATATATTGCAGATGTTTGTACTCTGGCACACATAACCTTCTACTCTCTTGGGGAACAAGCAGGTACATATAATAACTTGTCGCCTCTCAGTACTTATTTATCATACTTGGCTAAGCCTTCTGAAACAGCTTGAGTAATTTGGCAAGTGATACATGATTCATTTAACCCCATAAGCACTGCAACATTTTCAAACTGCAAATGCGTCAAGAGTATATTTTCCAAGCAGATAGTGTTCATTTATTTTTCAGCCCCGCACCTATTAGTTCATTGATCTTCCAAATTATTAATATAGATTTTGGAAATTGTATTCCAGTAACTTCTGAATCATGGATTGAAAATATGTTGACTGTTGGTGGTGATCACAATATGCTTTAGGCCATGTGCGATTTATGGTGTATGCTTTATACAGGCCCAATAACAAACTGAGTGTATTAGAACTTACAAGTATTCTTAAGGCTACAATCTGGGATTAATTGAAATGGATGCCATATCAGTCAAGGCACCAGAACTATCTTAATGAATGCCAAATGGAAGCTTGCACTAATCACGACATGCAATATTGATTTGATGCTACTTAACCATCTCGGATCTTAACACTCCAGATAGTGACTTAACTGTGCATCACGGAATATGAAACCAGCAACAGATGGAAGCCACACCAGAGCCTTGAAAATGATTAGTCATTACTTCCAGGCCAGATATAGGTCAGCTGATTTCCTTTGGTGGTTACTACAAGTGTTTGGTGCACTTCACAGTTGTTTCAGGTTGCACAAATCGAGAGGCAACAGAAAGATAGTCTTCCAGCTAAAAGCTGAGTGAATCTATCGGTCTGAAATGCCGACTGATTAGGGGAATGGATTAAGGCCAAACGACTACTGCAAAAGGAAGATTACAAGAAACTCCCAACAGGAGATTAAGCGTTAAATTGCTGGTAGTATTTATAAACTGTCAGATGTGGCTATGAGGATTACAGAAATTCTGAGTCTGTGTAAGGATGAGGTTAAGAAAATTGGTGTTGAGTTTAAATCTTAATTGGTTGACATATTTGATCTAGAAGTGGTGAAATGATTGGTGGGTTAAGGTATTTGAAGATGTATCCACTGACCTGAGCAGTAGTGTAAGTTCATTGATTTTCCTGTGTCACTGTACTGAATTCTTAAGATTTGACATCTGAAAAAATGTCTCCCACAGTCCTCTGACCATGGGCTTTACTGTGGATCTTAAAACACCTCCCCTTCTTTACACCTCCTTAGTCAAGATTTGCAATACACTGTCCAGATAAAAAGTCTCCCAGGTTGTTTGATTCTTCAGTGTTTCACCGTTGTCTCACGAGTCAATCAATGCCTGCTCTTCCCTCAATACACACCTCCTATTTAGGCTATCTTTAACTGGGTCTGGACACTTGGGATATTGATTCCCATTGATTGATGAGCCAATCAGCAATGCAAAAGTGCAGGCTGTATTGGCTGGATATTGAAGTTAGCAGACAGCACAATGTTGGCATGCTGCCTCTTTTGAGATCAACAGGCTGGGGTTCATTGTACATTGTCATCCCTAATGCCTCTCTTTGGCAGCTTGGCTTTCCAACAAAAGTTTAAAATGTGAATGAATTGTTGTAAGTATGATTAGAAAACAAATATTCTGGCAAAGCACCAGGAGAGCTGAACAGAGAGTCAAAGATATGTATATAATACTTCAGTTTTAAGTATTAAATTGCTTTATGTTGAAAATAGAAGTTTGTGAGCAGCTTCAGGGTGTGGTATTTACAATCTTTTATGGATCAAGTTACACTTATTAATATGGCATTTTTACATTACCTCTAGTAACTTCCATTTGAAGTAAAGATTAAGGAATTTTTCACAAAACTTATTTTCAGTTTAAGATCTTTAGTCAGTTTCCCACGACTTCCACCCACTCTCTTGTAGGAATCAGAATTCTAGTAATTGAATTACATGAGAAAGAGGGTTCTAGGATGATTTAACATATTTTGAATAACCACAATGTTATATCTGTAAATAATAGATTATTAGAGATCTTGAAACATTAACCATGTGTTCCTGAGTCAGTGGGCATCTAATCCTATTGTAAGAAGCAGAGTTTTCATAGATTATGGAATCGCTTAATAATTTAATCACGAAATAACTACCTCCTATCCACATAATGCTTCTCAGAACTACGGCTGATGAATTTTCTGACATATGCTTGCAAGATGAATGTGTGAGCAAAGAGGATGAGCCAATTCTGCAATATGCTGCATGTGTATGACTCTTGCATTCAAATAACTTTAGGTGTCGACACTGGATCAACATTAGTGGCATCTGTGTTTATCCTACGTCTCTTCTTCCCATCAATGCTGCAGACACAAAGGGGTATGACTTTCACTGGAGCTATAAACTGGATGGTGAGAGGTGGGATACATTTTGGGATGCAATATTTTTACATCTTCCCCTACGTTCAAACTGGAAATGTGCAAGTTCCAATCTTCAGAGCAGTTTCATCATTCTTGCTGGAACCTTGTTACGCATTACTAAGTTGATGTCATGTTGACATATCTGAAGTGGGTGAATTTACCAAATTAATTGCTGCAGCATAGAAAGGGACCAAACCTGTACTTGACCATTTGTCGGGTGGCACAAACATTTCATTCCTCCTGCTTTGCTGACATTTCTAATTTTCATTTATAGCTAGGATTTAAACCAAACCATTATTTGGGTGTGCTGAATCCCACCTCTTTATTTTTGTGAATTTCCTTTACGCTGCAGCTTTAGTCACTGACCTTTCTGCAAATGAAAACTATTTCTCTTTACTTTGTCCATCCAAACAATTTGTGATTTTTTTTGTTTTTTGAATAACCAATCAAATTTCCTCCTCGTCTGTTCTGCTCCAAGATAGCCTCGTCACTTTGCAAATGTTATCACATTCATGGTGCCAAGCTCATAAACATTTGTACTACCTCTATAGCCTTAAAATCCTTCCTCAAGTGTTGGGTCAAGAAGGAAATCAGATATTTTAGTTGAAAGTTATGAGTATTTTATGATGGTTTGACCTAACTTCCATCTGCTTTACAAAGTTGAGCATAGTTTTCTTTAAAGAATTCCTTAAGCTATTTATTGCCACATCCTTGGGCAGTGTCGTGACACAGCTCGTAGAATCACTGCTTCAATGATCTGGGTTCAGCCTTAACTTCTGGTGTTATCCATGTCACGATTACACATTCCTCCTGTGACTGCTTGGGCTTCCCTTGACTACTTCCCATAGTTTCTTCCCACATTCTGAACATTTGCAGGTTGGCAGTGAAGTGACCATCGAAAATTTCTCCCAAAGTGTAGTTGAGTGGCAGATTTGAGGAGATTGGAAGGAAATATGGGAAGAATAAAATGGGATTGCGGTATCACTAATGTGAACAGGTGCTTAAGATTAGTGTGGACTGGTGGCTGAAGGGAATCTTTCTAAGCTGCATAATTCTATGACACTCTTCTTGACTGTCAGTGTACCTGTACCCTCAGATCCCTTTACTCCTGCACCTCTTTAATGTGTCACTGCATATTGCCTCTCTTGACTCATTCTGCTGTGTTCCTGCTGTTTTCATTGCCCAGTCGATCTATCCCCAAAATCTGCTGCCGCCCTCATTGTTCACTGGATTGATACACTGCAAAACTTAAAAATTATGTCTTGCCTTTGGGTAAATCTTTATTTTTTTTGTTTAAAAAAATTGTTCCAACACAAATCTCTGGGTAACAAAATTCCAAATTTCTTTCCTGATTAGGAAAAGAACAAATCAATGATATTTTCTGTTCTATTTCTCAACAGTTTTGCACCCACCTTGTCACTACCCCTTAAATTGCATCAGCTTTAATTTTGATAATTACTTTTATCATTTTCCTTCAGTTCGCTGTCAGAAGCTGCATCCCACTTGTCCATTGGTATATTTTTATTCTTTAGCTGCCACCTACGGCTCAGATATTATCCAGCACAATGAGAAGCTCATAGATTCAAGTACTAATTTAAATCATATTGGCAACAGCAATGTATTTACATAACGCCCCAAATATAATTCTCTGTGGTTTCAAGGAGCATCACGATACAAATATAAAGATGCTGAGGCCCATATAATAAATGGGAATATCATAAAAGATTGATCAAAGCGATGGGCTCCCCAAACACTCCATCTGCACAGTGGGATCCTATACCATGGAACTGCTGGCTCAGATCGAGTTACCTTGGGTCATTCCTGACCTGCAGTGCTGTCTGTGTGGGGTTTGCATGTTGTCTCTCTGACAGGTTAATTGCTCCTCCTGCTGATAAATGGTAGAATTTGGAGAGATGTGAGGGGAATGTGGGGCTGTAATGGTTAGTGCAATGCTATTAAGGTGCCAGCGACTGGGGTTTGAATCTGGTGCTGTCTGTAAGGAGTTTGTACGTTCTCCCTGTGTCTGTGTGGGTTTCCTCTTGATGCTGTGGTTTCCCCTCACCATTCAAAATGTATGGAGATTATAGGTCAGTTGGGTGTATTTGAGCCGTATGGACTCATGGGCAGAAAATGTCTGTTACCATGCTGTACGTTGAAAAAATTAATAAATAAATAAAATGGTAATATGTACTTGGTGGCAGCTGAGGACTTGATGAGCCAGCGAGACTGTTTAAATGCTGCATTAGCCCAGGATTCCATAAAGAAATCTTAATGGCAGAAAGAGAGGAAATGAAATGAAGAGAGGGAGAGGAGGATTTCTAGGAGCTGTCATTTTGGCAATTGTTCCACGAGGAGCAAATGTACCAATATACAACAATTTGATGCTTAGGATGATGATAAGATAAGAGAATATTCCTTCATCAGTAAGAACTTTAGAGGGATTTGAAAATTAGGGAGTGAAATTTGAAATTAATGTGTCCCTTAACCAGAAGACCACACTGGTCAATAAGCAGGGGGTTAATGGGATTTGAGGCAAGGAAGGACACAGGCAGGGGTTTTGGGTGGGGTTGTTTTTAGTGAGCAGCAAGGAGTAGAACCAGACAATTTCAGCCCCACCTGCCTGAACTACACACAATACAGAGTTGATGCAGGAGGATGTTGTGTTTACATGTGATGATGGACAGGTTGGAATGGATTACCCTGGCAATTATCATTTAGAATGTCACTTGTGTGTTTGATCAAGGCTGTTTTTGCAGTGTGGCAGAGGCAAACGTCTGGTTAAGGTCAGTCAAATAAAGAGATCAGTGTACCACAAATTTGAGAGATTACAACATTTTGTTGGGGAGAGGAAGGAAGGAAGATGGGTGGCATTTTATGAGGACAGTGGATTCAAAATTTGTTATCCTGACTGGAGGGGTAAATCACACCAGATTTGATGGAGAGATGGAAAGAACTGGAGGATATGAATAACCAACGATATCAACTACATGGGGACGGAGGAACAAGAACAGGCAGTGATGATTAACAGTTTGAGAAATCAAAAGATTAGCTTTATGAACACGTTGAGTTTGGAGAGATGAGGGAAAAAAAATGAAATGAAGGTGCAAGCTCAGGTTAAAGTAGGAGAGGAGGGAAAAAAAGATTCAGAAATAAAATGTATGCTGCAAAAATTTAGGTCAGGCAACATCTGTCAGGGGGGGGTGGGGGGAAGAGGATGATATCCTGCCCTGGCCTCCTCCACCCCAAGATGCAACAAGCACAGAATTCTTCTTGCCCTCACCTATTACCCCAACAGCTTCCATGTCCAACATGTAATCCTTCACAATTTATGCCACCCTCAATGTGATCCCACCACCAGACACATTTCCCCAGTGCCTCCCTCTTCTGCTTTCCACAGGATCTGCTCCCACCAGGATTGCCTTATCTCCTCACCCTTTCCCACTATTTGCCCCCTTGGTACTTACCCAGTGACTGCAAGAAATACTACTCTTGTGTCTATACCTTTTCCCTCACCACAATCTGGGGACCCCAAACAGTCCTTCCAAGTTCACTTGGATATCTGCAGGGATTATTTGCTGCATCCAGTGCTCCCAATGCGGCCTCCTCTACATTGGTGAGACTGGACACAAACTGGGAGATTGTTATGCTTGCTCATTTGCTCGGTCTGCTGCAATAGTGTGGGCCTCCCCGTGGGCAACCATTTAAATTGCACACACCATTCCCACACAAATATGTCTATCCATGGCCTTGTGCACTGCCAAATCAAGGCTATCTGTAAATTGGAGGTACAACACCTTGTGTTCCATCTGGGCATTCCCCATTGATTGGAATTAACATTGATTTTTGTTAAACAACGTCCTTGAGTCTCTCTCTCTTACTACCCCTGTGTCTCATTTCCTCTAGCTCCCTACCATGCTCCTTTCCTTCTCTGATCAGAGAGCTACACCCTCCCCCATCACCTCAGCTTTTATTTTTCCCTCTTCTACCCTCCACATATATCCATATACAACCTCTTACTTGTTAGTCTTTGCTCTTCCCTTTCTTCCTTCCACTCCACCCCCCCCCCCAACCTTTTTATTCAGTTACCTGGCCATCTTTCACTCATACTTTGCCAATGAGCTCAGGTCCAAAATATTGGTCACCTTTTACTTCTCATAGAAGCTGCCTGACCTGCTGAATTTCTCCAGCATTTTTTGTGCATTGTGCTTGACCCAACATCTGCAGACTTTCTTGTTTCACTCCATATCGCATGATTTTTTTTTAATTTCAAATTTTCAACTGTTAGATTTTCTTTTGGGAGTCTTAAGAACTTGGCTGAGGGAAGAAAGTGAAGTGAAAAAGGTAACAGGCCTGGATTGTGTCATCTAGAGTGATATAGAATTGCACACGCTTCCCAAGCTTCTCTTGAGTGGAGGTGGGAGATGAGAGGACAGACATTGAGGGAGACTTGATTTACACCCAGACTTCCATAAGTAACTCTAGATATACAGTATCCCTCTGGTTGCTGATCTACCAACATTTTAAGTGCTTCATCTTTATCTCTTAAACTTTGTATCCAGTATCACAATGACCCCTCCTTTAATGCTACTTTGATGGTATTATCTAGTGATAATAGGTGTAATGTAATTAGACCAACTGGCCACCAAGACAGAGGTGCACCAAAGAAGAGGTACAAGGACTGCTTAAAGAAATCTCTTGGTGCCTGCCACATTGATCACCACCAGGGGGCTGATATCGCCTCCAACCGTGCATCTTGGCACCTCACAGTTCGGCGGGCAGCAACCTCCTTTGAAGATTCTGGGCAGGTCCCGGCAGACTGGAAGACAGCAAATGTCACGCCACTTTTTAAGAAGGGATGTAGGCAGAAGACTGGAAATTATCGGCCAATTAGCTTGACGTCTGTAGTTGGAAAAATGCTTGAAGCCGTCATTAAAGATGAAATAGTGAAACTTTTGGAATATAGGGGTTCAATCAGGCAGACGCAGCATGGGTTTAGAAAGGGAAGATCTTGTTTGACAACCTTGTTAGGATTCTTTGAGGATATAATGGGTGCGGTGGATAGAGGGGACAGGTATATTTGTATATTTGGATTTCCAGAAAGCGTTTGATAAGGTGCCGCACAAGAGACTTATCAGTAAGTTACAGGAAAGTGGAGTCCGGGGAAGTATATTTTTTGGCCTGGATTGAAAATTGGTTGTCTGACAGGATGCAGAGGCTCAGGATAAGTGGGAGTTTTTCAAGTTGGCAGAGAGTGGTAAGTGGGGTGCCGCAGGGGTCAGTGTTAGGCCCACAACTGTTCATCATTTACATTGATGACTTGGAGGAGGGGACAAAATGTGGTGTAGCCAAGTTTGCGGATGACACCAAATTGAGTGGAAGAGCAAATTGTAATGAGGATGTGGAGAGTCTGCAGAGGGATATAGTTAAGCTGGATGAGTGGGCAAAGGTCTGGCAGATGGAGTACAATGTTAGTAAGTGTGAGGTTATCCACTTTGGCAAGAAAAATAAAAGAGCTGAATATTATTTAAAGGGTGAAAAACTACAGCCTGCTGTTGTGCAGAGGGACTTGGGAGTGCTTGTGCATGAATCGCAAAAAGTTAGGTTGCAGGTGCAACAGGTTATTAAGAAGGCAAATGGAATGTTGGCCTTCATCACTAGAGGAATTGAATTCAGGAGTAGGGAGGTAATGTTGCAACTGTATAAGGTACTGGTGAGATCGCACCAGGAGTACTGTGTCCAGTTCTGGTCTCCATATTTGAGGAAGGATATACTGGCTTTGGAGACGGTCCAGAGGAGGTTTACTAGGTTGATCCCTGGGATGAAGGGGTTGACTTATGATGAAAGATTAAATCATCTAGGATTGTATTCGCTCGAGTTCAGAAGAATGAGAGGACATCTTATAGAAACATATAGGATTATGAAGGGTATGGATAGGAGAGATGTAGGAAGGTTTTTTGAGCTGGCCGGGGAAACTAAAATGAGAGGACACAGTCTCAAGATTCGGGGGAGTAGATTTAGGACAGAGATGAGTAAAAATAGTTTTTCCCAGAGAGTAGTGTATGCTTGGAATTCTCTAACCAGGGAAGTGGTTGAGGCTGCCTCATTAAACATATTTAAAATTTGGTTAGATAAATTTTTACATGATAGAGGAATTAGGGGATATGGGGAGAAGGCAGGTAGGTGGAGCTATGTCATAAATTAGATCAGCCATGATCATATTGAATGGCGGAGCAGGCTCAATGGGCCATTTTTGGCCTACTCCTGTTCTTACTTCCTATGTTCCTATGTTCCTAAGACCGCAGAGCCCACCTCACTGACAAAAGACAAAGGAGGAAAAACCCAACACCCAACCCCAACCAACCAATTTTCCCTTGCAACCGCTGCAACCGTGCCTGCCTGTCCCGCATTGGACTTGTCAGTCACCAACGAGCCTGCAGCAGACGTGGACATACCCCTTCATAAATCTTCGTCCGCGAAGCCAAGCCAAAGAAAAAGAAAGAAGGTGTAATGCATTTCTTTCCTAACCATGTCATGCCTATTGCATTCATACAAAGATCTCTCTTACTTCCTATTTGTTCTGCCCTCCATTGACTTCCCTTTTAAAATTTATTTGGCTGTAAAATTCATTTTAATGCATTTATTTGGCAGCCACTAATTTAATCTCACCTTGTATAATCTCTATAATCAATATGACTCACAAGCTGGTTTTCAATTCCATTGTAATCTCTTTGCCTTTGATCCAACTTTTAGCGACTTCTTACACTTTATTATTCCTATCCTTTCCCAAACTATCCTAAATATGATGATATTATGATCACTCTTTCCACACTAATATAGGCTTCATGTTTCAATGTATTTCCACAAGCTCCAGCAAGCATTGCACATTTTTTATAAATTCCAATGTCTCTTGGTCTCTATCTCTATTGCCGGCATAATTGTTCCACAATGATGCAAGAAATAGACAAAGATTGTGGCCTTCAGGTGGACAAGGAATGACCACCCTCCACTACACATCAACAGCTCTGTAGTGGACAGAGTGGCGAGCACCAAATTCCTTGGAGTTCACTTAACTAGTGACCTATCATCGACACTCAACATCTGCTCACTTGTCAGGAAGGTGCAACAGCACTTCCTGAGAAGACTGAAGTGGCCAAGCCTAATGGCCACCTTTCTGTCAACCTTCTATAGGACCATAATAGTGGCAGAGAGGATCTCTGGAGTCTCCCTCTTTTCTCTGCCCCCCCCTCTCCACCAACCTCACCCATCGATGTTACCGAGATTGTTGTCTAAAAAGGGTGAACAAAATCATTAGGGACCCATTCCTCCTTACACACAGCATCTTTCAGCTGTTCCATCAGGGAAGGGATATAGGAGTATCAGAGCCAGCACCACCAGGCTGAGGAACAGCTTCTTCCCATGGGCAGTGAGAATGTTGAATGATCGAAGGAACTGCTCACATTAAACATCCAAGACTCATTTGTACAAATCAATATTTATTTATATTTATAGATATTTTTCTGTGTCTGCATGTTTTGCTCCGAGGGTTGGAGAAAGTTGTTTTGTTAGGTTGTACTTGTACAATGAGTTAATAATAAACTTGATCTGACTTGACACGTTAACATTTTCCTGCCACTCATCAATCTTTTTAACTCCAAGTCCATTCTCGACTGCCTGGCTGGTTTCTCCTGTGGAATCCCCCCTACATCTGAACTATTCTCCCCACACTACCCCCCACCCCAAAACTCTCCACAAGATCTATTTTCCTCTCTCAGTACAAATGCAAATACTAGAAATTTGAAATGAAGGCTTTCAATTTTGTGTACTTTGGACAGAGGAATACAGATTTACAAATCATATTTCTGACATTCACATCATTATCATATATGACAAACCACAAGGATCCTAACACTGGACCTTACGGTACACCACTGCTCATCACTAATACCATGGTAGATCCAATTAGATCTCACCTGCCTTAATCTGTCTGACATATGCATCCTTTTGTTTCCTGATCAAACCTTTGCTATCCTCTGTACATGTCCATTTGTGGGTTTAAGCTCGCAAAGAACATCATAAGCACAGAACAAGCCCTTCGACGTGCAACATTACCTCATGGCTCTTGAAATCGCTCCCCAACTAATAAAAGCCAACACATCATATGCCTTCTTGTATTGACCTGGACTGCAAGATCTCTCTGTTCGTCCACACTCTTAAAAATCCTGCCATTAACCACGTATTCTGCTGTAAAGTTTGCAGGCAAAATACATTTAATCTACAACTATCCCCTGCTTTCTCCAGGCAGGCCTACCATGGGGAACCTTGTCAAACACCTTGCTAAAATCCATGTACACCACAGAGCTCATGATGCTGCCTTCAGAAAGGAGACAAGATGGCACTAAGATCAGCCAGTGCTGAACTCTCCCATAGAATATGGAATGCAAAGTGTAGGTACACACAGAAGGTGCACAGTCAGCTGTGCAAAACCAGTGTCACGAGACACATGTGTCAAGGGATCAAGACCAGGACAGATCACAAGAAAGGACATGCAGGGTAAATGGTTGGGCACCGAGGAGTGCAGTCGAACAGAGGAATCTGGGAATACAGATGCATCATTCCTTGAAAGTAGCCTCAGGTAGATTGGGTTGTAAAAAGACCTATTTGCATGTTGGCCTTCATAAATAAAAATATTGAGTACAGGAGTTGGGATGTTGTGGTAAAGTTGTATAAAATATTGGTGAGACCAAATTTGGAGTATTGTGTGCAGATTTGGTTCCCTAACTACAGGAAAGATATTAATCAGATTGAAAGAATGCAGAGAAGCTTTACTAGGATGTTACCTGGTCTTCAGGAACTGAGTTAAAGAGAAAGGTTAAACAGATTAGGACTTTATTCCCTGGAGTGGAGAGGAATGAGGGGAGATTTGATAGAGCTATTTAACATTGAGGGGGAGAGAGAGTAAATATAGGGAGTTTTTTTTCCCCTCCCATTGAAGGTAGGTGAGATACAAACCAGAGGACATGGGTTAAGGGTAAAAAGGGAACAGTTTAGGGGGAGCATGTGAGGTGGAACTTCTTCACACAGAGTGGTGGGAGTGTGGAATGCACTGCTAGCTGAAGTATTGAATGTGGGCTCAATTTTAATATTTAAGAGGAATTTGGACAGACACATGGATGGGAGAGGTATGGAGGGCTATGGACTAGGTGCTGGTCAGTAGGACTAAGTAGAAAAATGGCAAGTACAGATTAGAATGGCTGAAGGGACCTGTTTCTGGAATGTTCTAAGGCAACTTTGAGAGTTCAGGATGTCTCCTCCCTTCTAGACAGACCGAGCATCTTCTATGCATGGTTAGGTGAGAAGAATAGGCTGACACTGAAGAAAGCTACATGTCCCCAATGAATAAACCCCCCCCTTCATAGCAGTGGCTGAAGTGAAGAGAATCCTGTCCAAGGTTACAGCATACAGGTCAGTGGGACCAGATAATATATCTGATTGGGTATTGAAGGACTGTGCAGACCAGCAAATGAAGGTCAAAATGGGTATCTTCAACATGTCTCTGCAGCAGTCCATCATCCCGAGTGGTTTTAAGATGGCCACTGTAATCCTGATACCAAAGATAGTGACTTAACAGGCCTCAATGACTACCACCCTGTGACACTGAACTCCACCATTATGAAATGCTTGGAGCATCTGGTAATTGAATACATCAAAGTGCAACATTCAGAGACACCGGACCCACTTCTATTTGCCTATAGATGGAATATTCCACTGATGATGCTATAGCCTTGTCCATCCTAACCCACCTGGAGAACGACATCTTGTGCTTCAGGCTACTATTCAGTGACTTCAGCTAGGCGTTTAATACGATTATTCCCCAGAGGCTGGTGGAGAAGTTTTCCTTGCGAGGACTCAACAGCCCTCACTGTAACTAGTTTCTGGGGTTCCTAAAGGAAAGACCACATGCTCAATTAGGCTCATGTGGCACAACCTGCCTCTCACTAAGCTACGCTGAATATCCTTGAGAAGACTCTGCTTCTCTAAATGTTCGTAAGGACTGTCCCAAGAATTCTCTCCAAGATTTCCCACTGCTGACATAAGGCTCTCTGGTCAATAATTCCCATTGTTATTCCTCTTGCCTTTCTTAAACAGGGCAATTACATTTGCAATTCACAAAGCCAATTGTAGATTAATGTACATGAAATACACAAAGCTCAAAAAATGTGTATGTGCTTTATGCCTTGACAATTAATAGACTGGCCTTTAGATCATCAATACTCTTTGGTACACACAAGTGTGCAGTTACTCAATTGGCACAACAGTTAAAGGAGTGGCAACCTGTGGTCAACCACTGTTATGCCATGATTGGCTGCTGCCAACTGGACACGCCTCACAAAGCCAATCCTGCCCATAGCCCCTTCCAATGCTATGAGCGAAACCTGCAGGCCGCCTCTTTGTACTGCATGCCAAATGCCATCTTCCCAGGACTAGCCATCTCGGGCACTAGGTTCCATCACCTGCAACCAGGACACGCTGCACAAACTCACCAGGTCCATGATGGATGTCCAGGTAAACAGGGGAGATATCAACTGTTTATTTGATAGCCGGAGTACAGAAAACTTTATCCACCCTGATATTGCTAAATGACTGTCCCTTAAAGGATATCACTCATGTCCAAATCATACATGGCAGCCACCCTTGGGTCCTCCATAGTGACCATCACTGTTGGAGGTGTAGTGTACAAATGATTCAGACTGCTCATTATGTCACAACTCTATGCCCCCTTGCGACTGGGGCTGGATTTCCAGTGCCAACTTCATAAAGTTACTCTGCAATTCGATGGGCTCCTTCTCCCCCCCTCCCATCCCCACTCCTCACCATCTGCAACAAACAGTTCACAGAGAGCCCCCTACAGGTGAGTGTGGTCTCTTTCCCCCTCAAGGTCGACCCCTGCACTCATGCAAGCCTGTGGCCTACAGGTGTAGATGGTACCGTACAGCTGACAGGGCATTCATTAAGGTGGAGGTTCAGCACTTATTTTGTGAGGGTGTCATCGAGGCCAGTAATAGTCCTTAGAGGCCCAGGTGGTCGTGGTAAAGAACTGGGATAAGAATAGGATGGTCATAAACTACAGCCAGACCATCAACCAGTACACGCAGCTCGATTCGTACCCCTTCCCTGCATATCCGGTATTGTCAACCGGTTTCCATGATTGACCTGAAGTAGGCGCAACACCAGCTCTTGATCTGCCCAGAAGATCGCCAGTATACTGCATTTTGAGGGAGATGGTGGCCTCTACTACTTCAGGGTCCCTTTCGATGTCACAAATGGGGTCTCCGTCTTCCAGCGGTAGATGGACTGCATAGTGGGCTACTATGATCTGTATAGTACTTTCCGATACCTAGATAACATTACTGTCTGTGACCACATCTTGCAGGATCATAATGCAAACCTCCACAAATTTCTCCAGGCAGCAAAATCCATGAACCTTACTTATAACAAGGATAAATGTGTGTTCTGAACAGTATGGCTAGCCATACTTGGCTGATGGTCGAGAATGGCATCATTGGCCCCGACCCTGACCGCATCCATCCACTGATACAGTTACACTTCCCACACACCCTCAAAGCACTTAAGAGATGCCTCGGGTTCTTGTACTACACTCAATTGGTCCCTAACTATTAGGAAAAGATTTGCCCATTGGTCAAAGCTACCACATTTCCCCTGCCAGCAGAAGGCTAAGCCACATTCAACAGTATCAAAGACAACATTGCCAAGGCAACCATGCATGCCATAGAAGAGTCCACACTGTTCCAAGTGGAGAGCAATGTGTCTGACTTTGTCCTGGCTGCCACATTCAATCAAATCGGCAGACCCATTGACTTCTTCTCACATACCTTCCAAGGCCCTGAAATTTGCCACTCCTCCATTGAGAAGGAAGCCCAGGCCATCGTGGATGCTATACCCCACTGGAAGCATTATCTCACCAGGAAATGGTTCACCCTCCTCACAGATCAGTGAGAGGTAGTATTCATGTTTAATAATAAGCAAGCAAAGGGGGAAAAAAAATCAAGAATGATAAAATCCTCAGGTGGAAAATCAAGCTGTCCACTTATAATTATGACATTCTCTACTGGCCCAGCAAACTTAATGGGCCTCTGGACACTCTTTCCTGAGGAACTTGTGCTAGTCTTCAAATGGACAGACTGCAGGCTCTCCATTTAGTAGGTTTTTCCATTTTTATCAAAGCTCGAAACCTACCATACCCCATTGAGGACGTCCAGACTATGATTAAAAACTGTGGTCTGCACCGAATAAAAATCTCAATTCTACCAGCAGGACAAAGTGCATCTGATCAAGGCGACCCACCTCTTTGAGTGCCTAAACATTGATTTCAAGGGCCCTTCCCTACCTCCAACCAGAATATCTACTTCCTTGCAATCATCGATGAATACTCCCGTTTCCTCTTCACCATACCTTGCCTGGATATGGCCACAGTTATCAAGATCCTCTGTAATATCTTCACACTCTTTGGATACCCTGGCTTCATCCACAGTGACTGATGGACATCATTCATGAGTGATGAGCTGCAGCAGTACCTTCTGGCCAGAGGCATCACCTTGAGCAGGACTACCAGCTACAATCCAAGGGATAACGGGCAAGTGGAAAAGGGAGAATGCTACTGTATAGAAGACCATCCTACTGGCACTGAGGTCATGGGGTCTCCCTGTCTCCCAATGGTAAGAAGTCCTCCCAAATGCATTCCACTGTCCAGTCATTTTTATGTACAACCAAAAACTCTTTTCATGAATGGATATTTGTTTTCCCTAGGAAGTCTGTATCAGGGACCACGATGCCCACCTAGCTTACCCTCCCAGGAACAGTCCTGCTCCAGAAGCACGTCAGGCATTCTAAGACTGACCCGCTGGTCTAGATGGTCTTCCTACTCCACGCAAACCTCCAGTATGCCCAAGTTGTCTTCTCTGATGGGTGTGAAGACACCGACTCAATCCATGATCTTGATCTATCAGGGACCTCAACAATTACCACTAACAGATTCCCCCTCCCACTTCAACCTTAGGGGTTCTAGAACCTGTAACTGGCCATCCCCTATTCCTGGCCACTGTGTTACCAATGATGTACCAGCACCACATTCCCCCATCATCCCACCTGTCCCCTCCCCTTGAAAAACTGTTGATAGGGCAACCTCACAAGCTGCTCAAGCTGCTACGTCACTTGCTGCAACAGGGGAGACCCCCGATAGTCTTAATATAAAAAAAAAGTATATTTGTACCATTCAGTGGTTCTCAATCTTTTTCTTTCCACTCACTTACCACCTTAAATAATCCCTATGCCATAGGTGCTCTGTGATTAGTAAGGGATTGCTTAAGGTGTATGTGGGGGGGAAAGAAAAAGTTTGAAAATCACTGTTTTAATCATATCTAATTGACATGTTATATGCACAGTTTCATAACTCCAAATGAAATGGGCCAATGACAATTTTTCTCAAGCAAAATATTTCAGTAACAATAGGGTCTAGAGCAGTGAATCTCAACCTTCCATTCCCACTCACATACCACCTTAAGTAATCCCTTACTAATCAGGGAGCACTGATGGCATGGGGATTACTTAAAGTGGTACATGAGTGGAAAGAAAAAGGTTGAGAACCACTGGTATAGTTGATTCATCTTCTTTCTTTCTCACCCCGCTGGACTCTTCTTAAAACGGGGGTGAATGTGGTAAACCACTGTTATGCCATGATTAGCTTCTGCCGGCTGGACATGCCTCCTGAGACCGATCCTACTCGTAGACTCTTGTATGCTCCCCTTTTTGCCTCACTCAGTCAGAGGTTGATGGTTGTTCCAGTCTATAGTTATGAAAAGCCCGATCAGCCTTTTTCAGCCAAATTCAGCCTTTTGCGATTATTGATGGTACATTACAGCCTTAAAGTAATAATAGCTGTTCACGTATACTACAATCTAACATACTAAAATAACACTTATTTTAAGATGAGATGTTATTAAAAAGACAACTATTGTGTGGCATAATCTAAAACTCATGAAAGATGAAGCACCAGTTATCCAGTTACTATTTTATGGGTTGAGACCCTTGGGGGAATAGCAGGAATAAAAACACCAGACCTACATTGCCAATCTTCTGAGTCTAACGTAAATGAGCTAACTTTCCTTGCAACAGATCCTGGACCCTGGGTTTCCATTTTTCCGAGTTGAAAGTGATACTGACATTGAGCGTTAACTTGCTTATAATGCTAGTCTGGCAAGCAGGAAGCCAGTCCATGCTTTATGATGTGGTTTCAACTCATTTAATGCCAGCAACACTCTGTACCCAATCAGGGACCTGATCCTTGGTTGTATCAACCATACCTAAGTTATAGAGGCTGTAAGTAATGATTTGACAGTGAAATAGTTCATCCTGTGAGGCAGAAATAATGCATGTGCAGTGTTTAGTTAGCTTTGAGTGTAATTGAAGGCACACAGCTGACTAAACTTGTGGAAAACAGCTATTATGCACCTAAAATTAGTAAGATGAGCCCCTTTGATGAAGTGGATGACATCCACATATTTTCAAAGAAACTAAAGAAGGGATGGTAAGGTCGCTGAAGTGGAAAATTCCTTCCAAAAGTTGTTACTGGGAGAGGACAGTCATGGGAGTACAAGAAGATAGAAACAGGAATAGCTTATCTGTCTTATTGTGATGCCAATGGCTCTGTACAGGCTTTAAACTATGGAGGTCTGTGCCCAAGATGGCAGTGCTTGAGTATGGCAGTAGAATATGAGGGTTTGCGAACTCCAGGAGACTAGTGGACTGGTGCAGGCCACTAGCAATGGCAGAACAACCCCCATTCAGAGGGAGAAGCCTGGGAGATGACCCTTTCAGTGAACTGAGATTCCCTGGTGGTATGTTATACTATACTGATGGCTGGCTCTGCCCCCACCTACCCATATATAACCCTAGTTTCCTGTCTAAACCCTGAGCCCCTCTGATGACCACTGTAAGACCCTACCCTCAGTTATAAGCTAATAAAAGTATACATTCTCCCTCCAGTCATGAGAGCTTTTATTTATGCTACAATACTATAGGAAGGTGACATGACAGCACACCAGCGAGAAGCTTAGCAGCTAAAGGACAAACACAGGCATTGAGGTGCTGGCAACTTTTGGGTAGAGGGCTCACACAAGCTGTGAGCTGCTGTGACGTGTGGTCGAAGGAGTTACACCAGAAACTACACCAGTGCAGGCTGGGAACCGGGTATCGTAATGGGGATTCAAGAGGGTGCTGAGGTCAAGAAGGCCTCCTGAAAGGCTTCGGGTGCTGAAATCTTACTGATTGAATTGGAGATTGGAACTGGAGCCTTGGTTGTCAATGGATTGAACAGCTGTCTGAGGCTGGAGAAGCAGTGGAGAATCCATGGACACTCAGTGTCTCTGAAGGAATGCTCTTTTGGTTTTTTTCACTTATTACTGGGGGGTACTGAGCAATGCTGATGGTAACTTTTTGTTTGCCTTCATAGCAGGCAAAAGTTGATGAATTTTGTGTATATTACATTTTTGTATTATTACATGGCAATCTTCGTCTTCCCCCTTAGGATCCTGCATGTTTGAAAAAGATCATCCCTCCTTCTTCTAAACTCAAAGGAATACACAACCAATGTATTTAGTCTCTTGATAGGACAATCCTCTAATTAACCTGGTGAATCTCCTTTGTGCTGTCCCCAAATTCACTATTTTTTTCATTAGGTAAAGGGAATAAAACTGTCCACAGTATTTGAGATGAGGCCACACTATGCAATTGCAACAAAACTGCCCTATTTTAAAACTCCAACCTCTTATTTGACTCCTTAACTCCTTGTAGGCCCTGCCTGATAATGTTTTGATTCATGCACTACATTATTTGGATTTCATTGTGTTTAGATAATAACGCATTCTGATCTCTCTTACTGAAGTGTATCACCTCAAACTTCCCCACATTAAACTTCATCTGCCAGTTTTTGCATACTCACTCAGTCCATGTGTATCTTATTGCAAAATCACAGTATCCTTATAACATGCCTTTCATCTATTTTCATATCACTGGCTAATTTGGAAATGTACATACTGTTCTAGATCTGCTACTCTTGATCATCGATGTAAAAACTGAGCATTTGTGAGCCGAAAACTGCTTCCTGTAGTACTCCACTCATTGCTTCCTTCCCATCTGAAAGTGCCCCATTTATTTTAACTCTTTGGATTGAAACTTGTTATCTTATAGAAAACAATCAAACACACTTCCTTTGATGGTCTTTTAATTTATGCACCAGCTATTAACATGGCACTGAGTCTGGTTTGTGAAACACAAAAGTCTCCAGAGGCTGTGATTGTAGTAAAAACACACTAAAATGATAGAGTTGAATGGAATTTTTTGTTTAAAGTTTTGGAGAAATTTAAGTTTGGTCCTTCTTTTATTGGTTGGATTAGGGCTCTATATAGTAAACCGGTAGCTAGAGTATTGATGAATGGTTTGATTTCGGAATCATTTAAGTTAACTCGATCAACTCGTCAAGGTTGTCTTTTATCACCAGCTTTGTTTGCGTTAGTGATTTAATCTTTAGCACAGTTGATAAGACAAAATACACAGATACAAGGTATGAAAGTTTTAGACGAGGAGTATAAAATTAATTTATTTGCTGATGATGTATTGGTGCATTTAACAAACCCAGCTCAGTCACTTTTGCATTTGAAGGAATGTTTAATACAATATGGATGTCTTTCTGGATATAAAGTTAATTGGGAAAAAAAAAGAAATATTACCGGTAAGTGAAGGACATTATTCAGTTTATAAGAATATTATTAATTTGAAATGGACTGATCGAATTAAATATCTGGGTATAATATTGAATGTTAATTATCAATCTTTATACAAATTAAATTATGCTCTGTTAATGAAAAAAAATCAAAACTGATTTGATTAAATGGAAAGATTTACCTATTAATTTAATGGGTAGGATAAATAAAATTAAGATTAATATCTTTCCGCGTATACAATATTTATTTCAATCTATTCTGTATTTACTTGATAATTTTTTTTTCAAGATTTGAATAAAATGGTTATGGAGTTTTTATGGGGGAGTAAATTTTTGAGAGCAGCTTTGAATAAATTAACTTGGAAATATGAGTTAGGGGGACTACGTTTACCACATTTTCAAAATTATTATGAAGCAGCCCAACTTAAATTTATCAGTTCATTGATGGATTTGGTACGGCCTCCTAGTTGGGCTAAAATTGAGATGGCAAGTATTTCTGAATTTGAAATACATCAATTTTTGTTTAGATGGAATATAAATTTGTTACAACAATATAATGTGCCTATACTAAAACATTTAATGAAGTTATGGATAAAGAAAAATAAAATGACAGGCTCTAGGGGTAAATTATTGGCTTTGACTCCATTGTATAATAATCAACTTATTTCTTTTTCAATATATAATCAAAGTTTATTGCATTGGAGATTTAAAGGTGTGAAAAATTTGGGAGATTGTTTTAAAGAGGGTAGGTTTTTATCTTTTAATCAGATGAGGGAAGATTTTGGTATTGATAAGAACTCTATTATCAAATTCGATCTTTGGTAAAATGTATGTTTGGTAGAGATATGATTTTACCTAAAATTACCAAATTTGAGACTTCTCTTATGAAGGTACCAGAGAAGGGGTACATTTCATCTATGTATCAAATATTACAGGATGGTATGGATAAAAAGGGTTGGGATAGATCTAAAATTAAATGGGAAGCGGATAATGGTTTTATTTTTTCTGAAGAGGATTGGTTAGATATTTGTTATGATAGTGTAACTAGATTGATAAATGCCCGTTATGCAATGATTAATTACAACTTTTTACATCAATTATATTTGACACCTGAAAAATTTAAAAAATATGGTTTTCACGAATCAGATTTGTGTTTTAGATGTGGTGATACGGTTGGAACTTTTTTCATGCTGTTTGGTTATGTATCTGTTATGTACAATATTTTTGGGAGAAAATTCAATCGTTTTTAGAATTCCTGTATAAGATTAAAATAGTTTTAGATCCAACAGTATTTTTATTGGGTAGTTTGCAACCTCTGAAACATTTGGGAATAGATAAGTTCCAGCTTGCTTTTGTATATTTAGTTTTATCCATAGCAAAAAAATGTATTGCTAGTACGTGGAAAGATACAAATATGATTGATATTAATAGATGACATAACGAGATGAAATATTGTTTAATAATGGAAAAAATTACATATGTTTTGCATGATAATTATAATTTTTAAATTAATAAGTGGCTGTTATACTCAGAATATTTACATTTCAACTTGTATTGACTAGATTTTAATATATATATTTAACTTTTTCTTTAATATTCTTTATTTTTTATTTTTTATGGCTCTCCTTTGGAGAGTTGGCTGAAGGGGGGGGAGGTTCTTTTCTTTTCTTTTTTTTATATAAAAAAAGTTCATTTTATGTTTAATTGCTGCATATGTCATATATTTGTTTTTTGAATGAATAAATAAAGTTTAAAAAAAAACCCAAAAAATAAATAAAATGCTGGAGAAACTAAGCCGGTCTTTGAGTGTCCATAAAATACAAAGATTTATTGCTGAATTTCAGGTCTGAAGAAAGGAATAAGCTGAGTAAGACCATACTGACTGAGGGAGGAATCCAGGCCAACAAAAGGTGTTAATTGGACAAGATAAGAATTGACCATGTTTGTGCAAAAGGAGACTGGAAGGAAGAGAGAGCTGGGGGGAGGGGACAAGAAAGAATGGGTGGGAGGGGGGGGGTTAATGAATGCCAGAGGTTGATATTAATGTCATTCAGTTGGAGGGTGTCCAGTCAAAGGATAGGGTGCTGATCCTCCAATCTACAGGTGGTCTCATTCAGGCAGTGCATGAATGAGTATGGGATGGGGAATTGAAATGGGTGGCCACTGGGAGATCCATGCTATTGCAAAAGTGTTAAGGGCCCAGAGGGCCCCAAAACCCAGCAGCAACAGAAATTCACCAAGATAAATGGTTACTTAAACAAAAGTTGCTTTTAATGATCTTTAATCATGAAAACAGGATCAAAGTTTAACGTATTGCTATTCACTTAACCAACTTAACCCCCTTCTATTTCTAAACACATGTATGTAAGTTCAGAAAAGTTCTTTGATTCACAGTCCAATCTCACTTCTCCCTCATCCAAGTTCACTGGTTGGAGGCAGTTCTTATTGCTGTGTACAGAATTTAACATTTATGAAGTTTACCAGGCTTTGGTCCTTGAAAGGTAAATGGTTACCACTCAGGAAGTTTCTTGTCGGTTTTCAGAGAGAGATTTGTTCTTCCAGGATACAAACTGATCCCTTTTAATCAGCCACATCAGTGTCTTGCTGAAGAAACTTGCCCCATCAGGGTTTTCCAGATGATAACCTCTTTCTTTCAGGTCACCACAAAGTTTCTTTTTGTTTCTCTTATTTCAAGTGAAACATTATGCAGCCAGTCCTCTCCTCTTGTGTGGACCACAAGGGCTTTGACCAGGCTGAACTAAGAACTCACAACCCCTCTTCCAAATGGGGTTTTTCCACAAGCTTGTCATGTCCCAGCTGTTGCTACTGAACTATAGAAGTGAATTCTCTCTCTCTCTCTCTCTCTCTCTCTTATTTTTTTTTCTCTCTCTCTCTGAACCACATGACCCTCTTAGAACAGCCAACTGCACTCAGACTGACTGTGGCTCCAGACCTAATCTTCTGAGTTTGTTCATCTGTTGCTTTCCAAAACAATAATCCATTACTCCACAGCATGTCCAATTAACACCTACTTGTGAAGTCCTTATAGGCATTCTTCAAAGTTTTTGCAAAGGCACCCGGAGCCTGGACTGTCTGGGTTGAGCAGAGCTCTGGCATTTTAAATGAGATCTGTTTTGAAGTGTTTGAATGTGACCAACACTATAAAACCTGCCACAATTTATCTCCTTTCAAACATATCTGTATACTATATAAAATATAACATAATCTGTCACCAGCAGACGGAACTGAGGTGCTCAACAAAGTGATCTCCCAGTCTCTCCAATGTAGAGGAGACCACAATGGGAGCACCGGATACAGAAGATGACCCTTGTAGATTAACACCTATAGGTTTTCTTTGGTCAACTCTAAATTACATTAGTAACAGAAATCACCAGATTTTTCCCAAAGGTCAATCATTTTATCCTGCAAAATTTAAACTGGAAACAACTTTGAAGAATAGACATGAAAATGGTAAAACAATTTAGATATAGATAGAAAGGAGATTTTTTTTTCAGATATCCAATGTGATTCCTAAATTCAAAATCGGGCGAAATAAATGTTTAGATGCAAAACTACATTGAATAGAATTGAAACTATTCTACTGTTTGAGGAATTAATGGACAGGATAGACACAAAATATAATTAATGCATTATAAATGATTGTTTTAAAGATTTTCTATGAGGAGAGACACCAAAATACTATATTCCTTACCATGCTCAGGAGAGGGGAATGGTTGGCAAACCAGTTCAAAAGAGAGAATAATGGCAAAGGTGAAAGCCAACATTTCAATTAAAGTTACTTGGATAGTAAGGAAAAGATGTACCCTGAGGTCTGCCTTGGGAACTCTGTTCACCATTTGCAAGAGAATCAGCCATAGCATTTTTTTTCATTTATGATACCCCTGGATTTGGGAAATGTGTAAATAATGCTGAAGCACATTGTGACAAAAGTCAAAAAGATACTGGTCCAGATCTTCCAATTGTAATAACTGTCACTTCTCATGGTCAGAGCATAGCTGGCAGCATCTTTTGGAGTGTGCACATATGTATTTAAATATGGAAATTCAGAAGCTGTGCTCAATAATTCCCTTCTCCACAGGATAAATTGTTTTACATCCTCAGCCAATTTAATCAAAGATTTACAAAAGCATCAGGTACAAACTATACCTATTATAAAATGCTTTAATGATGTGAAGGGGTGTCTGTGTATGTGAGGGAGATTTTTTTAAATGATACATTAAGAACTTGGATAATTACTGCTTAGAAAATTCATTGGGGTCCCAAAAAATCATATTTTGTATTTGTGGATTATAATTCCCTCAGAAAAATGTTAATGTCATATAAATACAGCAGTCAACATACGTGCTTAATGTTCAATGTACTAATTGTGTTTGTGCATTGAATGATGCTCCTGGAATTCAGTTCCTTTGACTTCAATAGATTATAGAAAAATTAAAACTACTTAAAAAAAAAATCCTAGTTTTAACTATCAGTTTAATAGATACACGTTGGTACTAATTTGTGATTTTGCAGAAACTGGGCATTCTGTGATGTGAAGTCTCTAATGTAGTCTGTTAGCCTGGACCATTATTCCTGATTACCGCCCCTTTCACTCCCTTGAACGCTGTCTCCCTCTCCCACACTGTGGCAGACACTTGCACTTGATGCCTGACAACAATCACTGTTGTGAAGGTTGAAGTCTGCCCACAGATATCAGCAATGTTTTTTTTTACCTTATTCTTCAGCCTCGGACCACAAAGTTTAAACTGCAAACAACAACATACAAATGGTAAAACAATTTTATTATAGATAAGAGGTAGTGCTTTTTGATAAAAGGGAAATCAGAAAGCCACAGAAAATATGAATCCAAGTGGAAAAGGTGCACAAAAAAAATACTGAGGGTATTGATTCACAAATGACTTTTAAAGTATGCTATCAGGCAAATGTAAGCACTGGGGCTAATTTCCAGAAGAATAGAATTTTGAGGCATAGAAACCAAGTTAAAGTTACAGAGTAGTTCAGTTATTCCAAGCTTAAAGTAGTGTGCAAGGATTCATTTGTAGTAAAAACACACTAAAATGCTAAGGAATTCACCTGGTCTTTTCAGCATCTATAGGAGACAAAGGTATATAATAAATGACCTTTTGGGTCGGAGCCTTCCAAGGAAAAGGCAGAAGCAGGAAGTCTCATTAAGACTCAGATTTCAAACAATGGGGGAGGAATCCAGACCAACAAAAGGTGTTAATTGGATGTGATAAGGGACAAGTAAGAATTTGCATTTCTGTGCGAAAGGAGATAGGGAATGGAGAGATGGCTGGGGGGGGGGGGGAGGTGGGGTTAACAAAAGCTAAAGAGGTTGATTTTGATGCTATCCAGTTTGAGGGTGCCCAGTCAAAAGATGAGGTATTGACCCTCCAATTTATGGGTGGCTTCCGACTGGCAGTGGATGAGACCATGGACAGATATGTCAGCAAGGGAATGGGATAGGGAATTGAAATGGGTGGCTACAGGGAGATCCATGCTAATGCAGTGGACAGAGACGAGGTGCTCAAAAAAGCGATCTCTCAGTCTGCACCCAGTCTCTCAGGTGTAGAGGAGACCATTAAAGGAGCACCGGATGCAGTAGATGAACCATGTAGATGTTGCTTCACTTGGAAGGACTGTTTTGGGCCCCAAATGGTGGCGAGGGAGGAGGTATGGGCACAAATGGATCATCTCCTGCGATCACAGGGATAGATTCCAAGGGGATGATTGGTGGGGATGAAGGAGTGGACAAGGGAGTTGCAAAAGGAATGGTCTTTGCAGAAGGTGGAGAGGGGAATATGTGTCTAGTTGTGGGATCACGTAGTAGGTGGCATAAATGGCGGAGGAGGATGTGTTGAATGCGGAGGCTGGTGGGGTGGTTGGTGAAGACCAGAGGAATTCTGTCCTTGTTTCATGTGGGGGTGGAGGGGGCCAGGGCAGAAGTAGAGGCAATGGAGGATATGTGGGTGAGCGCTGAGTTGATGGTGGTCGAGGGAAAATCATGTTGTTTGAACAAACCTGACACCTCTAATGATTTGGTTTTAAGTCATCATCCTGGGTGCAGATATGATGGAGACAGGGGAATCGAAAGAATGGAATGGAATCCTTACCATGGACATAGTGGGAAGAGGTATAGTCGAGGTAGCTGTGAGAGTTAGTGGATTTGTAGAAGATGCCTGTCAAGAGTTTGTCTTCTGAGATGAAGTCCGAGAGATTGAGGAAAGGGAGAGGGTTGCTAGAGATGGACCAAGTGAATTTGAGGTTGGGGTGGAAGTTTGCAGCAAAGTGATTGAAGTCAACAAGCTCATCATGGGTACATGAGGCAGCACCAAATTAGTCATCGATGTAGCGGAGGAAGTATTGAGGGGCTTTGCAAGAATTCATTTTCCTTTTTAGAAGAATGAAATAGAAGTACTTCAGTAAATACTGACCAAGTAATGGCATGTTGCTTTTGTAAATAAAAGGTTGAGAGGTGGAAATCTGAGGCTAGTCTTAAAATTATGATGTCACTGTTTTCTCCGAGAAATTGTAGAGCATTCCTGGTAAAAACATTTCCACATGAGGGCAGATGGCAGAGTCAGGAGCTATAAATACATAACTACTATTAATATATCCAACAAAGAATTCAGGGAGAATGTCAGAACTCAGAATGGAAGGAACATTGTGGTTGAACCAAATATAGCATTTAATGGTACTTAGATAAATTAATGAGGGAGAAATGAGCAGATGGTTTTAAGGAATAAGTGTGAGATGAAGTAAGGTTGTAGTTTAATGTGGAATAAAGTACTGACTAATGAAACAAAGGGCCTATTTCTGACTTGGACAAGTCTGCTTAAGAGGACTTTTAATCAGTTGCACAGTATTGAAGTTTTTGGAGAGCAGGCCACGATTTCTAAATCTGCAGATGACAAAAATGTAATAGTATTTTGAAATGTGAAGATTATAGTAATAGATTACAGCAAGATAGAACTACCAGTGGAGTGGGCAGGTAGGTAGCAGATGATGTTTACTGCAAAGAAATGTGAGGTAAGAAGAATGAGAGGCAAAAGTGCATGTTAAATATTGTTCTGAAAAGGTTGCAGGAGTGGAGTTCCTGGGAGATATGCAATCACAAATCATCAAGTGGTTTGTGAAATTGGTTAATAAAGTAAACACAGTTCTAGGCTTTATCAGGGAAGTCAAGGAGAACCTTTGACTGGAGATCCAGTCTCAACAGGAATATTATGCTCAAATCGGGTCACCACATTATCAATAGGGTTCAGAAAAGATTTATGAGAGCAATTCATGTGATGAGGGATGTTTACAAGAATAGATTTTAGTGGTTGGAACTGTTCTCTTTGAAAACAAATTATGCAAATATATTTTTTTTTAAATTCAGGAGTGGGAAATTTAAGGCTCTAGACCAGTGGTTTTCAAACCTTTTCTTTCCAATCTCATACCACCTTAAATAATCTCTATGGTATAGGTGCTCTGTGATTAGTAAGGGATTAGTTAAGATGGTATCTGAGTTTGGTGGGGGGTGGCGGGAAGAGGAAAAAAGGTTGAAAATCACTGCTCTAGACCCAATTGTTACTGAAATATTTTGCTTGAGAAAATTTGTCATTGGCCCATTTCCTTTGGAGTTATGAGACCATCACATAACGAGTCAATTGAGTATGATTAATATAGTGGTTTACAAACTTTTTCTTTCCACCCAAAGACCACCTTAAGCAATCCCTTACTAATCACAGAGTACTTATCGCATAGGGATTACTTAAGGCAGTATGTGAGTGAAAAGAACATTTCACTAAAGCAGTGGTTTTCCAAGTGTTTCAAGGCCTAGAGAGCAAAATAAAAGAGAAGCAAATTGCTAGCAACATAGAGAAAATCAATTTTGTTCAGTGTGTATTTGCAGTCTCTCGTGTTGATGTTAAACCACTGTTACATGGTGCTTGGCTGCTATTGACTGGACATGCTTCCCAAGACCAATCCTCCCCATAGCTCATTGCAGGCTTGGCCTTTCCTTTTGTTCTGATCAGTCAAGAGGGTGGATGGTTGTTTGATAGTGTTTTAGTCTTTAGCCACCGTGACAGAGGTGCACCAAAGAAAAGGTACAAGGACTGCCTAAAGAAATCTCTTGGTGCCTGCCACATTGACCACCGCCAGTGGGCTGATATCGCCTCAAACCGTGCATCTTGGCGCCTCACAGTTTGGCGGGCAGCAACCTCCTTTGAAGAAGACCGCAGAGCCTACCTCACTGACAAAAGGCAGAGGAGGAAAAACCCAACACCCAACCCCAACCCACCAATTTTCCCCTGCAGCCGCTGCAACCGTGTCAGCCTGCAGCTGACGTGGACTTTTTACCCCCTCCATAAATCTTCGTCCGCGAAGCCAAGCCAAAGAAGAAGGAGTCTTTAGCTATTAAAAGCTTGATTGTTTCATTACTCAGCCTTTTGTGAATTATTGATGGTACATCAGATGTGTTGGAGAGAGAGTCCATCTCGGCCTTCAATAATGAATTAGATAAATATGGTAAATATATGAAAAATTGGAAAGGCAACAAAGAAGGGGCTGGAGTGTGGACCAAAGAGTTTTTCCCGTGGAGATTTGCCAAATAGCTACAATTTTATAATTTTAATGAATCTATAAAATAATGTCTGCTCACAAATGACATGCTTGCCTTATGTCAGGATCACAGCGCTAGATTACATCAAAGCTTTTATCCACCACATGAATAAGAAGTAACAAAATCTACCCTTGGTTGCACTTCACTGAGTGTGATGAAAAGGAGTCAGGCAAAACTGAAGTAAATAGACATCAAAGAAAACCAATCCCATGATGATGGTCCTGACATCCATATAGGAAAGCATCTGTAGTTTTTTTTTGGCATCTAGATCCCTGCTAGAGTTCCTCAAGACTGTGACCTGGGTCCAACCATCTGCTGCAGTTTCATTGTGGAGTTTTGTTCCATTGTAAGTGGGATGCTCACTGATGATTGCAGGATGTTCTATCCTCAACTCATCAATTGAAGCAGGCCACATTTGCAAAATCTGAAAGACATTTAACATGATGTGAAAAGTGCCGGGACACATATCCAACAAGAGACAGTCAATTACCCTCCTCAGCATCCAATCAACTATCTAAAAACATCCCAGGAGGAATCACCTCTGGCTAAATCATAATTAGACTAGACAATGCAATTGCTGTGGCTACAAGAGTTGACCAGAGGCTGTGTAAATTCCATAACTCCTAAGACTTTGCCATCATCATTAGGAGCGTGAAGGAACACTTTCCATTAGCCTGAGTGACTGTAGCTCACTGAAGATGTGACACCATCCAAGAAAGAAGTAGCCCCCTTGATTGACATCCGATCCACCATCTTAGACATTACTACTATCCACACATTGGTGCATGGTGATTCCAGAATGTACAATTGACACAATGAAATGCAGTTGCAACTCTGACAGCACCTCCAGAACTTGTATCTACAAAATTTACCATCTACAAAATTTACCATCTACAAGGACAAGAACATATGGTCTATCTGCAATTTACCCTCCAAGTGGCACATCATCTTGACAGGAAATATATATTACTGTTCCCTCATTGTTGCTGGGTCTAAATCTTAGAGCTTTCTACCCAGCAACATAGAGGGAGCAAGTAAACCAGGAGGTCTCCAGTAGACCAAGAAGAGCTCACTATCATTTCTCAAGGGCACTTAGTAATCTGCAATGAATGGTAGCCTTTTCAACAATGCCTACAATCCACACATTAATTAAACAAAAAGATAAAATAGGCGCTAGGCTTAATTTTCCGTTTTGTCCAATTAAAAGCCAAATTGAATTCACAAATCTTGACCTCTAATCTGCTTGATGATTAACAATCAAATCAATGATGCATAATCCCTATTTATTCCACAGCTATTATTGAATAATAAAAATAATTTCTTGCAGAACTACGTGCTTACAAAATGTCTTATAGTCTTTTGTGATCTTGATAGATTTTTCGTATGCTCAAATGCCTTTTGATATTATATCTAGAACTAAAGACATCATCACTTGATTTTATTTTATGTTTATTTTAATAGCAAAATTATTTTCAGGGGATAACTTAATAAAGTTAATATATTTGGTGGGATGTGGCTACAGAATATTATCATATGGTCACTGCATTGTGTATTGGATGTGAATTATGTATTTACTTTTGGGCACTCTAAAAATGATTGAACAAGCACAATGTACATTTGAATCCAATTTTAACTGTACATCATCAGAATATTAGAATTAAATGAAATAATTCTACCCAGCTGAAATCTATCCGCTTTTCAAGTTTGTCAAATTGTTTACTTATTTTCTGCTCAGAACTAATTCATACAAATTATTTAACATGTTAACATGATATTCTATACTCTAAAGATCTCAGTGTTTCAGCTGTCCTGGAATGATTACCACCAGCTCAGATAATTAAAATATGTCTAAACACACTGAATGATGTGTTTCCATAGGATCGGGTGCTGGCCAATGTCTTGTGTAACGTTATCACTAGTGGGACATCAGTGACTGCTCAGCATTGATGCATAATGCCTCTAAGCATTATTCTTATATGGACAAGTTTACCTTGTGGTCCAACAAATCTATGAGTGGAATGAATGCCATTTTTAAAAATACTTTGTTAGTTACTCCTAAATCTTCAGAGAGTAGTACATCAGGCTGAGACATCATGTGATGGGAATGGATAATATCCTGATGAAACCATACAAACATATATTTACCACTGCATTGTTCTAATGTAATCAATCGGTCACAATCCCTTTTTTTAATCTCATTTGATGGAGGAAATGGTAATGTAGTTCATGAGAATGGCAATTTGCATAAGGCAGCAATGCTTTCATAACATATATGATGCACTGAGTGGTATTGACTACTTCATTAACAGCTTGGCAATTTGCCAAGACATTCCAGTGCAGAGTGTTTGCCTTCAGGACTTCCTTTGTCTCCCAGTTAAGAAGCCGTATAATGTCATTTTTCACACAGGAGTGCACCCTTTCTTTTGACAGTCCACGAATAGAAAACACAATATTCCAAAACTTAGCCAGATGTACTTTATACTTATGCACCATATTGGGGCAGTTTATTCTAATTTGGTTCCCTAAGTTTGTCCAATCTTTCATGGCAATTGTATTCAATTCTGACAGCTGTGTTGAGGAAGGGGTACTCATTAAGTCGATGCAAAGGGATTTGATTAACAAGAAAATTCCCTGCTAAACCCAGTGAACATAATTTTTCCCACAACAGAATGCCTCCAGGACTTGACAAGTTCGTGTTGGGTTTCTTGTTTGGTGCAGGTGTGCAGAGACCTCCTCGGTACTGTTGCCTGGCAACCCGTCTGTCTAATCCTTGTGACAAGACTGGTGAATAATGAGAGAAAAAAAGCATCCCTTCTGTTCAATCCAGAAGCTTGAATGAGTGATACGGTTTCCTTGCATTCCATATAATCCTTGTGCTGTTACTTGGCAACAGCTAGTATTTGGCAGTTCTTGGAGCGAAAGCATCCTGTCTCAAGTTCATCTCCAACACAGCAGGTCACAGACAGTGAGTTCACTCCATCACTTTCAACTTATGACACCTTCCTTCAAAAGGTGAAAGAGCAAGTTCATAAAGAAAGCAACACCTCCAGTCCCTTCCAGCTGAGCGGAGTACTATTTTCCTCTTACGAAACTTAGTGATTCTTTTCAGAGAGAGGGAGTGGGAAGAGAATCCATTTCATTTCAGTTATTACAGCTGTTTCTATATTACTGTGGAGTGCTTCAGTGCTAGAGACTGCTCACCCACTCTTCGACACTGAAAGTGATCATTTGTCTTTGCTCCTTCATGTTGTTGCAGCTGGATTTTGACATTGCTTGCTTCAGCATTTTTGTAAAAAAAGACAAAAAGCTTCCTTGTGAGCTGACCTTTTTACTATCAAATGACAGCTAGACAGCACTGTTTGTAACTTATTTACTGGCACCAGGCCTGAAAAAACTGAATTTAATGTTAGCAACCTTTGATTGGCATAGTTATTAAAAAATCCTACTCCCAACTGAGCAAGAACGATATATAGATCCTTGTGTTATGAGGGGACCTTTCATATCACAATACAAAACTAATCATTACAACCATGACTTTAAAAAAAATAGCTTTGACATTTTAATATCATATAGTTTATGGTTATTTAATATACCAGAAAGCTCCATGTCTGTCTAGAACATTGGCTAGTCTTCAAACTGAGCATATGAGTGGTATAACTTACTTTGATACTTCACTTGGAAAAGGATTAAATCAAAGATGGATTGTGAAGCAAGCCTTTCCAGAAGGGGATTAATATATATCATTGAATGTTATTCCTGGCTGATTTTCAACTGAAAAAGGACATAATTTTATAGATCACTGCTTTGCCTATAGAGTCCTCCAAAAATGATATATCCATTTGGCAATTGATAAGAGTTCTAAGTAACTGGAAATGAAATGTGAGCTGACAATTGATTTTGACATACATTGTGGGTTTTTTTTTAAATCTGTTTGACATCATGGTTTAAAATTAGTCCAGGCAATTTTGATGCTAATTTATGATGAAATCTGCCACTCTCCTTTTGTGCTGCAGATATTGCTTAACATTTTACTTTGGAACATTCCAAGATGGCTTTGACTGAATTTAAACCAGGACTTTGTGTTGACCTTGCATTTTTCCATGTAGGCATTAAAATGGAGAGCAGAAACCATGCAGGGGGCAAGTTCTGCCATTGGATTAAAAAGAAATAACTTTTATGATTGCAATTGGAGAGTTAATAAGGTGAGGAATTTGGGCAGTATGATAATAATTCACTCTTGTAGCCTCTTTTAATCTGAGGATCCACCACAACTCTTTGCATAGCAGCTTTATATTTAAGATCCAGGGGATCATGTGGTCTTAATCTCTGCTGACTTTTTAAACGACAGCAAGTTCTGCTTCACAATAACCAAACTTGTTAAATGTATAAGGAATTTCTCATTGTGATCCAGCAAGAGGCATACTTAAAAACAATTTGCCAATTAAAGCAGATAGTAGATTATGCCCATTACCTTTTCAAATAGCCATTTTCCTATCTTCTTCAAACAACACTATGCATGTGATTATAATTGTTGAAATGATTAATGTTGTTCTGAATTACTAAATCAATCACACAAGTGTGACAGAATATGTTATGTTTTATATTGTATATGGATATGATTTTGATAGATAAAGTGTGGCAGGTTTTTTTTACTGAGGGTCACATATAAACAGATCTCATTTAAAATACTGGAGATCTGTTCATGCTAGACAGGCTGGCTCCGAATACCTTTGCAAAAGCTTTGGGGAGTGCCCTGGTGACTTCACGAAAGGATTGTTGTTTTGAAAAGCTACAGATGAAAGAGATCGGAGGGTAAGGTTCGGAGCTGCAGTCTGTCTGAGTAGAGGTTGCTGTTCTAGAAGGATCATGTGGTTTTGGAAGCAGAGAGAGAAAAAAAGTCTTTTATCTGAGAGAGTGAGAGAATGAGAGAGAGAAATCAGTTCAGCAGCAGCAGCTGGGACTGGAACAGGACAAGCTGGCAAGCTTGAGGAAAAACCCCATTTGGAAGACTGGTTGTGAGTGCTTAGTTCAACCTGGTCAAAGCACTTGTGGTCCATACAAGAGGAAAGGACTGACTGTAATATTTCACTTGAAATAAGGGGAAACAAAAAAGAACACTGTGGTGACTTGAAAGAAAGAGGTTATCATCTGGAAAACCCTGATGGGGCAAGTTTCTTCAGCAAGACACTGATGTGGCTGATTAAAAGGGATCAGTTTGTGTCCAGGAAGAATAAATCTCTCTCTGAAAACCTGAGCAGTAACCATTTACTTTTTAAATATCAAAGTCTGGTGAAATACATAAAAGTTAAATTCTGTGCACAGTATAAGAACTGCCTGAAACCAGTGAACTTGTAGGAGTGAGAAGTGAGATTGGACTGTGAATCAAAGAACTTTTCTGAACTTCACACACACACACACACACACACACACACACACACACACACACACACACACACACACACACACACACACACATTATAAACACGTGTGCTTAGAATTAGAAGGGGGTTAAATTAGGTTAGTTAAGTTAAAGTTTGATCCTGTTTTCATGTTTAAAGGTAATTAAAAGCAACTTTTATTTAAGTAACCATTTGTCTTGGTGAATATCTATTGCTGCTGGGTTTTCGGATCCTCTGAGCTCGTAACATAAGGAAAATAAACAAGCTGGAAAACACAGGTATCTATAAATTTCCTGGGATATTATATACTGATACTCCCCTACTTGTGATTTATGTGATGACCATCCACATATACGAACTGCCTGGGGGGGGGGGGAGGAGGAGGGGGGGGGAGGAGGAGGGGGGGGGAGGAGGAGGGGGGGGAGGAGGAGGGGGGGGGAGGAGGAGGGGGGGGGAGGAGGAGGGGGGGGGAGGAGGAGGGGGGGGGAGGAGGAGGGGGGGGAGGAGGAGGGGGGGGGAGGAGGAGGAGGGGGGAGGAGGAGGGGGGGGGAGGAGGAGGGGGGGGGAGGAGGAGGGGGGGGAGGAGGAGGGGGGGAGGAGGAGGGGGGGGGAGGAGGAGGGGGGGGAGGAGGAGGGGGGGGGGTTAAATACTTTAATCTGTGCTTTATTGTGATACAGGTACATTATAACCTTTACTGTCATTTTAATAATCTTAAGGGATATAACACTTGATGGAATCTGACTTCTAATCACACTAAGGAGCCTGAAATCAATTGAAGAAGAACCAATAAGGTTAAACATCAACCAAAAAAGTGAGAAGAAGTTTGGCAAAGAAAAAGAAGCAAGATTGATGTAAACATCAGCAGACCATTGAGCCGTGGACTGAATTTGGGCAAAGGAGAGAGCATGTGAGTGAAGGAAGGGTGGAAAGAATAATGCCTTGAATTGAATGAAGTGGGGGTGAACATTGTCCTCAACAGGTGGGCAGAATGGGGACAATATTTACCAAAATGGAAGTAAAGGGATGCAATTTGACTTGGAATGAGATGAGAAAGCATAAAGCCATTGATATAGGTAAACTGTTGACCTATATGTCCTGGGTGTCAGAGACCAGTGGTACTATCCCAATGAGGAGTTAAGGAACACTATGCTTCTTTGAAGAGGAGTAAAGAAAAAGATGCTAATGGATATAACAGTAGTGAAAATGCTTACCTTCTTTGGTCAGGGAATTAAGAACAGGAGCAGGGACATCATGTCCAATTTTACTAGACGTGGTGAGACCACACTCGGAGTACTGTGTGCTGTCTTGGTGTCCCAGTGATTGGAAAGATATAATTAAGCTAAAAAGGATGCAGGAGAAATTCTTGAGAATGTTGCACTAATGGTAGGCATGAATTAGGGTGGGATTTTCCTCTGAAGTGTAGAATGGTGCAGGAGGATCTGATAGAGGTTTATAAAGTCATGAGGGACATAGATAATGTAAACAGGGGAATTTAAAACTAGTGGGCTTAGATTTAAGGTGAATGAGCTGCCAGAGGAAGTGGTGTAAGTAGGCACAATAGGGACATTCAGAAGACATTTAGACAGATATTATCTGAATGCTAGCAAATGGGATTAGCTTGGTTGACTTGTACAATTTGGGCCAAAAGGCCTGTTGAACTTTATGGGGAAAAGTACTACCTTGAATGATGGCTGGGCAGAGATTTTCTAATTTGTTCGTTTGACAGTGTGCCTTTGAAAAAAGATCTCAAGGCCCTCAAAAAATATATAGTGCTGTTCAGTTGAAAACAGATTTAATCTGAATTAAAACACAATGATTCCCAGTTCCATAGGTTTTAGCACTTGTAGGAAATTTGTCTTCTAATTTTCCAGTGGAATGTTGTGACACTGGAAACTGTTTTTCCAACATAAAGCACTCTAAATGAGTTCACCATTATGTAACATCTAAAATATGTCTCCAACATCATTTTCAGCCTCACTGGCCTGATAAATAAAAGTTCTTATTTAACTCCATAAGACATAGGAGCAAAAATAGGCTATTCAGCTCATCAAGGCCACTCTGCCATCCATCATGAGTTGATCCATTTTCCCATTCAGCCCCAGTGCTCAGCCTTGTCCCCAGAATCTTTGATACCCTGGCTATCAAGAACTTATCAATTTCTATCTTAAAATATACCCAAGGACAGAGCCTCCACAATTGCCTGAGGCATCAAATTCCACAGATTTACCACCCTCTGACTGAAGAAATTCCTACGCATCTCTGTTCTAAGCAGACACCCTTTAATCCTGAAGTTGTGCCCTCTTAACCTGGACTCTCCCACCATGGGAAACAACCTTCCAAAACCTCTGTCCTACTCCTCTAGATATGAAACCTCTGTCCTACTCCTCTAGATATGAATACCAACATTGCATTTGTCTTCTTCACCACTGACTCAACCTGGACATTAACCTTTAAGATGTCCTGCTCAAGGACTCCCAAGTCCCTCATACCTCTGAATTTTGAACTTCCTTCCCATCTGAATAATAGTCTGCCCTTTTATTCCTAAGTGCATGACTGCATGCTTTCCAACATTGTATTTCATTTACCACTTCTTTGACCACTCAAACTTTTTCTTTCCACTCACATACCACTTTAAGTAATCCCTATGCTATCGGTGCTCTGTGATTAGTAAGGGATTAATTAAGGTGGTATGTGAATGGGAAGGGAAGGTTGAGAATCACTGCTCCAGTCCCAATTGTTACTGAAATACTTTGCTTGAGGAAAATGGTCATGGGCCCATTTCCTTTGGAGTTATGAAACTGGGCACATAACTAGTCAGAGGTATGATTATTACAGTGATTTTCAAACTTTTCAGCCTTTGCTTTGTAGGCTGTAATGGCCTGCACTCCCTGCCATATCTGGTATGTATCTGGAATTGCCACTTTGCTTCTGAGATGGTCTTCTGCAGGTCATACCTGGACATTTTATAAATGGTACAAGTTGCCTTCTCCTCTAATCAAACAAAACCCTGAAGTAGAAAAAAGAACAAATGAGAAGATATATGTGAAAAAAGAAAAACAGAGAAGCAACAAAAAAAGGAACTGCTGGAATCCAGTATCCTTTTTTTACCTAGATCTCTAGTAGGGGAAAGAACCAGGATTCCGAACTCATGAAATAGAATAGATGTCCCTAAATATTCAACCCTGCATTGTGCAAATATGGCTCCCATACCTTCCAAAACATATTATACTTGTTCCTTAAGTTGTAAGTAATTTTCTCCAGGGGAACATAACTATGCATTTCCACATTCCATTGGGTTATAATCAGAGGGGAATCAGACTTCCAAGTAACCACGATATATTTCCTACTCACTACCAATGAAATTTGATGAAATTCTAATTGATACTTGGACAGTTTCATTTTAGATTTATGTCCACAATATTTCCTAAGAGAAACAATTTTGGACATTGTGGTAATTGTTTCCCAATAATTTGATTTAATAAAATTCTAAAATTTTCCCAGAAGGGTTTCACTTTAGTGCACAATTAGGTAGAATGTAAAAAGGCTCCTGTTTCTTCACAACATTTAAAACATCTATCCGATATATTAGAATTTAATTTATGCAATTTCTGCAGGATAAGATATTGCTGATGCAAAAATTGTATTGCTCAAATCCATACCTTACATTAACTGTATTGGTCATGTCTTCCTGATGAATTCTTAGCACTAATACTAATATTCAAATCTGATTCCCATCTTTGCTTTGATTTATATAACTCCCGGTTAGGAGTGCCCAATTGAAGTAAGGAATATATTACAGATGTAAACTTTCATGTGTTCCCCTTTCGAATCAGAATTTCCATTTCACTGCATTCCAGGAACACTCCGGTCCTAATTCATCTCTGAGAAAAGCTCTTAATTGAAAATAGCAGAAAGTTGTATTGTTAAGAATTTTTTTTTTAACTGTTCAAATGACATTAGTTGCCTTGGCAGCTAACAATCTTCCACACAGCGGATCCCTTTATGGGACCATGTTTGTAGAATTTTATTAACCATTGTTAAAGGATATTTTGAATCAAGGGAATTTTTTGGAGATATTTTTCCTTTTGTACCAAACATTCAAAATATGCTTTGTTAATGGTGCTTCCTTTTCACCAGAAATAAACCCTTCTGCTACTCTCTCTCCAACTTTGCACAGTTGAATTTATACCCATGAAGGCTTGTCTGTTCTGTTAAAGAGGGAAGTTACAAATTTCATCTGGGCTGTCCATTAATAATATTTAAAATTTGGGAATTGCAAACTTCCAATATGATATTTTCAAGTTAATTTTTCCTTGGAGAATCTGGCTAACTTACCTTTCCAAAGAAACTTCCTAATTAACTTATTCAAATTTTGAAGAAAAAAAAAATCTGTGGTAATGGTGTTGGAAGAGTCTGAAAGAGGTATTGTATGCATGGAAATATATTAATTTTAATAAGAGGTATCCGTTTATTTAGGTTTTCCACAACTTTTTTAAAGAATGGGGAGGTAATTCATTTTATACAAAGTAATTATCTGTCTTTATCCCCAAATACTTAATCCCATTCTTCAGCCACCTAAATTGCATATTTCTTTGACAATTTGTATAATCCCCATCAATTAATGTCATAATCTCACTCTTATCCCAATTTATTTTGTACCCAGAAACCCTACCATAATCTTCCAGTTGTAATGTAACCTCTGCAAAGAAGTTTCTGGTTCTATCAGATATATTAATGTATCATCTGCAAACAGGCTAATCTTATGTTCAACTTGGTCAACCCTGAACCTCTTAATGTCCGGATCCCATCAAATAATTTCTGGCAATGATTCTCTAGCCAATACCAAAAGAGCTGGTGATAATGGACATCCATGTTTTCTAGATTTAGATAGTGGGAATGATGGAGATACTTGACCATTCATCACAACTCTGGCCTTGGGTTCATTATATAGGACTCAAATCCAGATTATAACATTTTGACCTAATCCAAATTTCTTCAGTACTTTAAATAGAAAATCCCACTCCAATCTTCCAAAGGCATTTTTCACATCTAAGGCAACTGTCAGACTTAATTAACCTCTTCACTGGGCCAAATGAATTATACTAAGCAATCTTGTTACATTATCTGCTTTTTGGCTTTTCTTAACAAATCCTGTTTGATCCTTATTTATCAATTTTGGCAAAAAAATTCACCAATCTGTTTGCCAAAGCTTTGGCTAGTATTTTATATTCTGTATTGAACAAGGAAATTGGCCTAAATTATAACAGTTTCAATGGATCCCTATAATTTTGGGGAAATTACAGTTATTATTGCAGCTGAGAAAGAATCTAGCAAAGTATGTGATCCAACAGCTTGATTCAATACCTCCATAAAAAGAGACATTAACAAATCCTTAAATTCTTTATAAAATTTTGGTGAAAAAACATCCTTGCTGGGAGATCTATTAACATGCAATGAATTCAATGCTTCTTCTATCTCCAATTGTGTGAAACAAGCATTTAATTCCATCTGCTCAGCCAAATACAAATTTGGAAAAGCCAATGTGACAAATAATCATTTATTATTAATATCTCCTTGGGATTCTGATTTGTATAATTTGGAATAGAAGGATTTGAAGGCCTCATTAATTTCCTGTGGCTTATAAGAGATTTTATTGGTTTCTGTTTCAATTGCATTCATTGTTTGAGAGACCTGTACTGTTTTCATTTGCCAAGATAGGACCTTGTGAGCTCTTTTCCCCAAGTTTTGTTCTCATTATTGCTTTCTCTATCTTGTATGTTTATAATATATTATACTTGAGCTTTTTTATTAATATGCACTCTTCACTTATTTTCTGATCTCCTCAACTGCAGTTCCTTCCCCAAATGATGTATCTCTTGTTCCAATTTGTCTATCTCCCCTGTGTATTTTTTTTTAATTCTTAAGGTATAACTAATTATTTGACCCCTTAAATAAGCTTTTAAAGTGTCTCATATAATAAATTTATTTGCAGTAGAATAGCAGTTTCATAGAAGCTTCCAATATGCCTTATAATAAAGTCACAAAATTCAGATCTTCTCAATGACAATGGATTGAAACACTATAACAATTAATAATAATAGAGGTGAATGGTCTGCCAAGACTCTCACTTTATACTCAACTTCCATGATGTTATCCTGTAAATGCACTGACAGTAAAAATAGATCTATCCTGGAATATGAATCCCATATATTCGAGTAAAAGGAGTAGTTTCTTTGTCTTGGATGTAATTTCCTCCCACTGTCCATTAAGTTCAGGTCACACATTGAAACTAAGGTGGCTCTAGCCATCCTTGTTCTGGCCACTGCTCTTGTTGATTTATCCAAAATGGATCTAGACAAGAATGAAAACCCCTGCCACTATTATATTTTGATGTGTATCTACCAATTGCAAAAGGTGCCTTTTATAAACCTTTCATCATCTACATATGGGGTATATAAATTTAAGTGTCCAAGATTCAGAATATATCTGACAAGTGTACCTTCACATACCTACCTGCCGAGTCAGTTACCACATTCTGTATTACAACTAGAAGGTTCTTCTCTTCTTCATTATGATTTTGTTCCTTATTTACAAGATGAGTAATTCCAATGATTTACAATAATTTCATACAAATGTAAATATTATATTATTGTCATTTACTAAGTTATGTCAACTCTCAAGTCCAGCAATTGATTAAAAAAATCCAAAGCACATTTATTATCTTTATATTAAAAAAAACATTTTCACCATTGTGTATCATAATCTTCAGGGTAGCATGGGGTTAAATTCCCATCAATGATGCACTAATGTCCGGATAAAAGAAAATCTTTCCTCCTTCATATTGAAGTGGTGCTCCCCTTTTCTTTGCTCCTTTGGCCGCTGCTCTGAGACTTTTCTCATGATCCTGAACTGTTAAACATTTGATCAACGGGGCTTCTGACCTGGAAGGGGTGGGAAATAAGCGATCTATGTGTTCTCTCTATTTAAATACTGTCTCCCACTTTATCCTGTCCCAAAATTCTAGGTAGCCATAGCCAATCTTGAAAGTACGTAATAGCACCAGCACCTTCAATTTCTTCCTAAAGACCTACAATTTTAATGCTGTTTCTCCTACTGACATTTTGTAGACATTTTTTTCCTGGTCCCAAATGCTAACATCTTTATCCAAACTGTTTACCTTATCCATTATTTCATATTTCTTTTCAACAACATTAATTCTTTCATTTAATGACTCTAGTCCTCCTTCCATCTTCATTATTACTTTAAAAATATTATCAAGTTCTTATTTGTGTTTTTTTCCTTTCGATCCAAAGTTCTTAAAATGTCATTTATCTTATGCCTAGACTTAACTTTCTTTGCCTCCTCCTTCTCCATTGCTCTGGCAGTCTCCTTCTACTTCTTCTGCTGAAGTTGATTCTTCCAAACTCACGTTGGAGTCGCCATTTTGTGACAACTAATTTTCCTTGATTAATTTAGACTTTTGCAGTCGACCTGTTGAATTGTTCGTGCACAATTGTGTGCCTGCACGCTGAGTCAACGATTCCTCCAGCAGCTTGTTCCATTGAAGTGGCAGCGCTGGGGCCAGGAAGTGGTTTCCAATTGGGAAAATCATCCACAGGTTTCTTAGTTTGTGAGAGTCTTTTCTCTTGTGTATCTTCCTTCTGCCAACGTGTTCCAGAAAGTTGTAGAAATGAGGTATATTAGACCTTTTTTACCAAATTCCGGGAGGGCTGAGAGTTCACATCCAATATCTCACCACATCACATGACTCCTCCCATTGTTGTACCTGCTTGAGCTGTTTAATACTCCCACAGTTTTTGTTATACTTGTGTGAGTTATTTAAAGGTACCTCGGTCTGATAGAGATTGCAAATTCCAAGCGATCTTAGGACCTCCATGCTGGCGGGTAAGATTAATTTTTATGTTTTTCATTTTTTGTTTGATTTTTAGGAGTTCTGAATGGGAATATTTTATTGAATCCTACGGCAGTCCTTTCATGCTTCCCTTGTTTGAAGCTAATTGATATTTCTTTTCATTGCACCCCTATACTCTGTAAATTGTGTTCTTTCTCTGGCTGTATGAATGTTAGAGCTAACCTGTTGGATCGCGTAGGTAAGAACAATACTCACTACACTAGGCATAATGTGACAAATACATTTAAAATTAAATTCACATGGGAGAGGAGTGGGAGAAACAGGGCCAAAAACACAAGTATTCAGAAACTTAGAAAAATTAGTTCAGTCAGATATAAAGGAATTGTGGAATAAAGGCTAAAGAGGGAATAAATTAAATCAGTTTTACAAAGATATTATGATGCGCAGATGTTAAAAAGTAGTTCCTGCAGCTCCATTTGAGACCAATAAATGCCCAGTCATAAAACACTGCTGAGAACATGCATGACTTCACTAACAATGGAGTTGTAAAAGAAATGCTCGATAACTGAGTATGCAGCACATTGGAGAAAATCATTGTATCAATAAATAACATTATGGCATAAACAGTTCACCACAATAGCACAGAAAGTTGCTTGATTGTCTTGGTGCCTCATCCATGCCTGGGGAGGTTGCACATTCCTGTGAACTGTAGCATGTGCGACAAGCTCAGGTAAACACCCTGGTATATGAAGTGATAGGAAATGAAACTGCAGAGACAACGTTTAAAAATGTGAGTTGAGATTCTCCAAGTCAGAAAAACAGTTGATTGTTCACAATACATACAAATTAGTTCATTTATTTTTCCATTGGACTATGTAGAATCAGATTTAATATATGCTCCCTCTTCGAATTGCAGTCAAAGAAGTAGTATCCAGTTAAACTTCCAGGCACCACATCTGCTTTTTGACCTTCACATGTGCCATTTTTAATGTTGAAATGCTATTGATATAAAGAAATTTAGTATAAAGCAAGGTCACTTAGTGTGCAAGTAAGCATGCCTAGAAGAAAGTCCATCCCAATTTACTTTTTAGTCTTTTTGGGAATATAAATACTGATCCTCTTGTGCCTTCTCAGGTTGATTTTAAAGGCACTAGATTTATTCTGGATTAGGTGAAATAATCAATTTCACAAATGACTTGCCTCCCCATACCATTTTGCTTTTTAAAACTTTGAATGTCTGGATACTCACTGAGCTTGTCAAACCTAACCACTGTGTAGTCATAAAACCTAAAACATAGAACAGGCCCTTCAGCACACAAAATCTGCGCATACATGATGCCAAATGTCTAATGCCTGTACATGAAACTTATCCCTTTATTCCTTGCATATTCCTGTGTCTATCTCAAAGCCATTTAAATGCTATTATTGTATCTGCTTCCAATTCATCAAGCATTTGTATTAGCAGAATGCTGCTAGTATTCGGCTGAGGTGAGTACTCATGGTTTTCCAAAGTGTCTTGAAGCAATGAATTGGGATAATCAACCACTTGTTTAGCCTTTGAGATTGGTAGTTAAACCACTTAAACCTCAGATTCCGATACAATCTTCTTGATCTTCTAATTTAAAGGTTGACAAACGTTTCAGGATTTCGGGCAGCATTAGAATATATCCTAAATTCCTGATATCAATCATAATGTGTTGAACATTTTCTGTTTTAAGAAGTTCAGAAATTTCTCCAAGGGTGTGAGAGGGATATTGCAAGCAAATGACATGCTGGGAAACCCCTTCCGTGTCTTGGTAGTCACTTGTAGAGAGTAGTCGTTGGAACTGTTCAAGTGGAGAGCTGGGAGCGGGTGGGGTGGGTGGTAGGGGGAGTGGGGGGAGAAGGTTGGTGGCAGAATTGAGCAGTAGCACATGATAGAGGGAATGAAACTGTATTGGAAAAGGGAATTCCACCAGGAAAAAGATCCTTAGTATTTTTAAACGATCAATTTTGTGTCTCTGTATTCCAAAGTCATCATTCTTTTTTAGAATTGATCAATCACTCTCTACCAAATTAGGATCAATGTATCAAAAACAATTAAATTGAATTGAAAACTGCTGTATTTCAGATTTAAATTAAGAAAGTGACCTCAACAACTGAATCAGGACAAAAAATTCTTGGAAATTGCAGCTAAATGGAAACTTCATTCATCGTTCTAATAAAAAGATTATTTGTGGAAGTATTTATGAACTTCTATTGTGTAGGAACTATTTGAAATATCATAGAAATTCTACTGAATTTTGCTGTAAACTTTAGCCTGGCTAAATTTATAGGATGGAATTATGATAAATAGCTTCTGCCAAACATACAAATATTTCATTTTTTATATGCTTTTTGGAGAATTGGAACGTTTTTGAAAACTCTGCAATTTGGCCCCTGATGATAACGTTGTCATGGTTGTGTACTTGTATGAGTTGTCAGTAGATCCAGTCACTGCTGGTGACAAGTTCAGGGTGACAAACAAGAGAGGTAACGTGCATTCCTGGGTGAGAAAGGGGAATGCAATCACTGTGGCAGACCATGCACGTGCACAGAATAATAAGTGGAGGAGATTAGGAGTGTAGCACGCACCTGCATGGTGGAGAGCAAATGAAAAGGGCAGGGGAGTTTGGTGAGAGGGAAGAAGAGTTTAATTTTGGAGAATAAAAAAAAATTGACGACATTTTTGTGCTGAAGAAAGAATGAGTGGTTCTTTTAATTGTATGTAGATTGTTTTAACTTGCAGTCCTTACAAGTACAGATCCCATGGGTTCACAGCACCTTCTAAGTAAAAGTTGAAAGTTATGAAGATAAACCCATTACGGGGGCAGTCAGGGAGGTAAAATTTGAGGTCCCACCCCTCCCCCTGTTTTTACCAACAATGTGCATGTATGGGTCTCGATCCTCATTGCTAAATGCGACAAGTCAGAAGACAAAATTTGGTTTGCTATTGCACAACTCCCAGAGCAGATTGCCTGTGAAGTGGGTGACTTTCGAGTTAATCCAACCGACAACTTCCCCTATGACTTCCTTATTTTGGAGCAAGCTCAGGCAATGAAGGAATCTTGCATTGCTGAACTCCTAGGTGACAACAGCCTAGGCAATAAAAAGCTGTCACAGACACTGAGCAGATGATGTTGGCTGGCTGGCTGGGGAAGAGCCTATTGGAGGAGAAGTGTGAGAAGCAAAGATTCCTCTGCTGTGTGCCTTGTCAAATTCAAGGTAAGTGTCTTTCAGGTGTCCAACCACAATGAATTAGTGAGATTCATCAACCTCTTTATGTCCATGATCTCTACCATGCAGCTATAGGCATTAGCAACTGCTCCCAGTCAGCAGGAGAAAACCAAGGTGGAAAAATAGGCTACAACACCCAGTCAGCAGAAGACCATTGAGCTGGAGTAGCAAATGGCAGCACTCAATAGACAGGCTCAGGCTTTAACCACCCAACAAAATAACCCCCATGTCCGGCCTAGTTGGAATCATTCGGGTCAGGGATGCGGCAGAGGCGATGGGCAGCATCTTTGTTGGAAGCACTGGCAATTTGGTACTGCAGCCTGGTCATGCCGGCTACCTTGCGACTTCTACAAACAGCAACCGGGGAACGATGAGGCCTGGCAGTATAGACAACTGCTACTCTTGGATGATTCAGCCACCATCTTTTCTTCAAAGACTACTGTCAAGTGGTCAATTTCTTGTTGATTCCGGTACAGAGATTTCTGTGGTCCTTTCAATATGTCATGTTTTCTGTCTGCTGTAAATGATTCTCACATTCACATATATGGCCAGAAGTCACTCAAGCTGGATTTTGGTCTCTGTAAACCATTTCAGGTGGGTTTTCACAGTCACAAATGTAGCAAATTCCATCGTGGGATCAGAATTTCTGTCACATTTTTCCCTGCTGGTGGACTTGAAGAATCACTGTGTGGACCGCAGCACTTTGTATGCAAATGAGCTGCATTTGTCATCCCTCAAAGGGTCTCCAACCTAGTTGCTGCCCATTCTGAGGATTGTTCAAGCATTTTCCTTGCTTGGTAACCCCGTCATATCATCACGGGGACCCACCACATAGAGACCCAAGGTATTCCGGTGGCAGCGCATCCTTGTAGATTGTCACTGGATTGTCTTAAGATTGCAAAATCTGAGTTTGAACACATGCAGGAGCTGGGAATAGTTTGTAGATCTAACAGCAGCTGGGCATCTATCAGATTTCAGTTGAACATACCTAGACCGCATTGATTATTCCTTTTACCACATTCAAGTTTCTTCGAATGCCATTTGGCTTGCGGAATGTAGCTTGAGCATTTCAGTGAACGTACTCTCCGGCCTCAATCTTGGGCTTACCTACAGTGGTGATATTCTTGTGGCAAGCATCGCTGAAAAGGAACACCAGGAACATCTTATGGCACTGTTCCAGATACTCAATGTGTTTGGAATTGTAATAAATCCAACTAAATGCATTTTTTGTGCTGCTGAGCTTACATTTTTAGGACATAAATCTGCAAAGGACGGCATCTGGCCAGATGAAACAATGGTATGAGAAATTTGAAATTTTCCTACTCCCGTTATATTTAGCAAGTTATTGTGTTTTTTAGGTATAATGTTAATGACCAACTCCAAGAATCCGATAAATTGGCTTCTAAAAGACCATTGTGTTTGGGTAAAGATGCCATTCATGGTTTCAACAATGTGAAGACTGCGCTTGCGAATGACACAATGCTTGTACATGAGAAGCCAAGCTCCTTGCTCTCTCTTACCGTGGATAACTCTGTCAGTGTTAGAATAAAGATTCGATGGGAGGTTGGAATCTCTGGCATTCTTTTCAGCCAAGCTGTCACCAACTCAGGTGAAAAACAGCAGGTTAAGGCGAGAATCCCTGCCATCTACCTCACAGTGAAGCACTTCTGTTTTTTTTTGGGTGGAAGGTCACCTTTTTACCATTTAGGTAGATCACGCATACTGCGCAGCAAGCACATACCACTAGTTACCGCGTGATGTTTGGCATTCACCACATCCGAGGGAAGGTGAATGCAGAAGCCAATGCCCTATCCAGGCATGACCTAGAGGGCTTACAAATAATGACAACCATCAATTTCACTGCCATGGCTCGCGCACAACACACTGATGCTGATCTCATATGGTACAGCCAGATCAACACAGGTCTCCACTTAAAAGACACAAGCTTGAATGATTCAGGTGAAACACTAGCTTACAACATTCCCACAGGTAGATCAAGGCCTTTTTGTACACGTGACAATGTGGCAGGAGGTTTTCAGTGCCCTCCAAAACCTGTCTCATCCAGGTAGGAGAGCATCGGTTAAGCTAATTATAGAATGGTTTATTTGGCCTCACGTTAAGCAGGATGTCAGATTATGGGCAAGGACTTGCTTGTCATGTCAGCATTCTAAAGTCTTCAAAAACACAAAATCCAAACTTGAAGTATTTCCTGTGCCATATTTTCATTTTGATCCTATGCACCTGGTCTTGGTCAATCTGTTTCCACCACCTAAAGGATACACTTAACAACTCATGAGTGAGGACCAAATTACCAGCTGACAGAAGACCATTCCTCTCACCAACATCTCTTGCTCAGGCTTTTGTTAATCATTGGATTCTGCCTTTCAGTGTTCCAAGCACCATTATGATGGACCCATGGTCTCCATTTGAACTAGTGCTGTTCTGAGCTCTCCGTGATCTTTTGGACACCTCCTAGAGTCTATCATCTACGGGCCAGCAGCCTTGTTGAGCGTTTTTACTGCCAATGGAAAAAGCATTAACTGTGGGTGGCAATGTGTTTCTGTGATGTGTGCTTTTGCCCATGGTCTTCCTTGGCATGCACACTGCCGTAAACTGGACCTTGGTTGTTCAGCTGCAGAACTGATATATGGCATCTCACTGACTGCCTGGAGAATTTGTTGATCTGTGTACAGTGACTGCACTTTATGAACCATCCAATTATCGACTGGCTAGGGGAAAGCATAAAATTGCTCAGACTAATACCTATGCGACATGCATCAAGTGAACTGTATGTGTCGGATTATTTACAACACTGCACATAAATTTATTTGACATGATGCCGTTTGCTGACCCCTTCAACCTGCTTACGATCGTCCTTATGATGTCATATAATGGCATCCAAAATGTTTTGTGATCCAGCAGAATGGGAAGGCTGACTGTCTTCACTGACTGTGTGAAACTGGTGGATATCAATGATCTGCTTTCTTCATCACTCCCAACAATTGGTCCCTATCAGTTGGATTACTCATTGCCCACCTTGTAATACTGGACTAAATTGAGCCAGAATGTCAGCCATCCAGACCGTTATGTAGCAGGACAGATCCAGTCAATTGTCATTCTGGACTTGTACTCTTGGACTTGTAGTACTGGACTAAATTGGGCCAGAGTGTCAGCCATCCAGACTGTTATGTAGCAGGACAGATCCAGTCAATTGCCTCCTCGCACGGCTCTGGGGCTGAGGTGTGGGGGGTGGAGGTTGGGTGGTGGGGTGGTGACTCTCCTGGTCACCTGCATGGGGGAGAGCCAATGAGCAGGGCAGAGGGCTTTGGTGAGAGGTGTTTTATGGGATGAAGAGCACTTGTTTTTGGAGAAGAATAAAAAAGATTGACGTTATTTTTGTGCTGAAGGAAGAACGTTCATTTAATTGTATGTATATCATTTAACTTACAATCCCTACAACATAAACTGCTGTTAATTGTATCTACTGGGATGACAATTTGACGCTCAAACCATTATCACTTTACATTCATTTCTTTGCCATTTATAAATTTTCAACACCATTATTTGAAAAAAAATCATGAATATGGAACATAGATCAATACAGCCCAGTACAGGCCCTTCAGTCCACAATGTGGTGCCAACCTATGTAAACCCTCCTCAGGACCATCTAACCCTTCACTTCTCCCATATTAGGGGGTAGTGGAGGTATTTGCCTAGAATCTCTAGCCATTTGCACATAAAGGGTTTTTGTTTTCACATTAGGTCATGCAGTGATAATTCCCCAGTAACTTAAAATTGCTGGCTTGGGTACTTCTGGGCAATGGTTCATTTCAACATGGTGTTGGGATTGTGTCAGATGCCCACCTAGTGATGTCATCTGATGCACTTTGACCATTTCCATGATTACTGATGGAAAATAGATTTTGAAAGAGTGATCTATTACTTGCATTAATCAGTCACAATTCATGTAGAAGCAAACCACAGAGCAAATCAGTAAAGTGTTGCTAATTAGAGTGCCCTCACCATTCCATTTATATATTCAGCATAGAGGCCAGCCTCATTTTCTATTGCTCAGCATGTTGGAACCTGCATTTCTGAGTGCCCCAACCCTACTACCTAATCTCAGTGGGGATATCTGCAGCAATGTCTGCTAGGGTTAGAGATCATGTCACGGTGTGGGACTTGAATCAGTGCAGATGGTCACTGGCAAGGGGTGAGTAAGTGGTCAGGGTCACTTCTCTTCTCAATGTTTTCCCTCAAATCCAAGGCAGCTTTTTCTGCAGCTGCTCTATGGAGTCCCATGTTTGATGGTGGCAATGACACAGCAGCTGTGATCTCTGCAGGCAGCTGTAGTTGTGAACACTGTAGCATGATCTAATGTGCAGAAAGCAGTTTTATTGTGCAGACACACAGGAGATTGCAGATGCCGGAATCTGAAACTAAACACAATCTGCTGGCAGGTCGAGCAGCAGCAGTGGAGACCAGGAACAGTTGGCGCTTCAGGATGGGGTCCTTGATGGAGGGGTCTCTCCCAAATTGTTAACCTTTCTTTTTCTCCCACAGATGTTGCTTGACCCACTGAGTTCCTCCATGTGATCAGCTTTACTGTAGAAGTGGCTACAGTTTCCAGGCAAGTAACTCTGCAACCAACTTGTTTTTTTTGTTAAAGAGAACATTATGTTACAGTAATTTTCAATCCCTGATTGCAACCTGATTGCAGTCTGTTCTGTATTTGAACCCCAGGATTACACGTCAGGAAGAAAACCACCCTTACTATTTTAAAATTTGTTTCTCTTCAACATTCTGATTTTTTTTTTTTTGCCAATCAACCCATTAGAGCTCCAGTATAAGGCAACATATCTGGTCATTGTGCAAAACAAAATCAAATTTCCAGATAATTTTTTCCATTTCATTTTGAATGTATTCTTTTTTATCAATAAATTGTTAATTGATCCATACAGGCCCTTGGACAAACTATGCCCATGTCAACCTTCACTCATCCCACGTCACAGGACTTGATCCACAGCCTCTATACTTTGCCGATTCAAGTGCTCAACCTGATGTTTTTTTGAAATGGTGTGAGAATCTCTGCTTCTATCAGCTGCTCAGGCAGAGCATTTCACATTCCTTCCTATGGTGGCATGGTTAGCATAAAACTATGTTTGAATCTGTCTCTCTGTAAGGAGTTTGTACTTTCTCCCAGAGTCTGCATGGGTTTCCTGTGGGCGTTCTGGTTATCTTCTCACCCTGGATTGCAGTCCAATTGGGTGTAATTGGTCAGCATCGGTTCATGAGCCAAAAAGGTCTGTTACCATGCTATAACGTCTCAATTAAAATTATTGTGATATATCTGCATTGAATTAATTGAACTTTCAAATTCTTGTGGAAATGTTACATGGCATGGTCAGGTCAGATTCACCTGATGGGTGTATAACTTTTGTATATAAAAAAAAAAGCTTTTTTTTAAAAAACAAGAAAGTAAATGTTTAAGTTTAAAAACGGACTGGCAAGCAGGCAATCTTTCCTCACCTCATGCACTTACACATTTTGTAATTAAATCAGATTAAAACTCGCTGACATTTTAATCTGAACCCATTCAAGTGTGCACTGTCTTTTTCTACTACTTTCTAATGCCATCACTCTTTTATTTGCATTATTCTCCTTTTCTTATATTGTTAGCAAGTATCCAAGCCCTGGAAATTCCTCTACATCTAAACATTGACTATTCGATATTAACTCTGCAATAACAAAGGCAATGTTGTAAACCTGAATGTTGTTGGAAATATTTAGCAGGTCAAGCTGCATCCGTGAGGAAATGAAAGGGAATCAGCCTAAAATGCTGGATTTCATTGCATTAAATGTCAAAGAAATGCTTGAAACCTGCTGTGTCAATGACTGTGTGTTGTTGCCACACACTCTCCAGCACTTAAGCATAGGATGCACCGAATGTTGGAAGGCACTCAAGAGAGGGCAGTGACGATTCCTAATCATACAGACCAGAGGATATGGGCACACTTCCTATTGATCCACCAGCCTTAAGTCTGTCCTACCAGATGAAGCTAAAACAGCCCCATCAAAATAAGTGAAGTCACTGACTCCCTATTATAACATTATGCAAGCATAAGCATTTTAGTTTAGATCCTTTATATCAATTGATATTTTCAATGCATTTGCTCATGGTGAATTTATTACTATTATAATTAGTAATTTGCAAAATAATTTTCAGTTTAAAAATTATTAAAAGATCTCTGATCTGTTTTGAGATCTCTGTTTATCAGAGAGATATAGGGACAGTGGACAAAGCCTTCCAGCTGCTTCACCTATTAGAGCAGTCTGTATATTCTGAGGTCACTCAGGTTTCATAGTCTAATCCACCTCACACTGCAGCCTCAACAGTGAGGCCTTGAGAACATTGGGAACCACATAACAGATGCAAAAGGGAAGCATGACCAGAGGCAAACTGATGGACAAGATCAAGGGTCATCTGCTCTACGGATCAGTTTTTTGGTCATACAGCATAGCAACAGACCCTACTGATCCATGAGCCCGTGCCCCCCAAATACACCAATTAGACTACAATAGTTTTCAAGAGTGGGAGGAAACTAAAACACCCTGAGGAAACCCATGCATTCGCTGGGAAAGTGCTTGAACTTGTTACAGACAGCGCCAGATCCAAATCCATGTCGCTGGAGTTGTAATCGTGTTTACCTAACCGTTATTGATGCCGTCTGCTTTGTTGGTTATTTCCAGCATTCTCTCTAAAAAAAAAGACCTGTTTAAAGACAACAAACAAAACTTCTCTTCCTGTCATTATTATTAATATAAGACTACATCTTAACACCCCAGATTGACAGATATTTACTAAATTCTCCAAGCTGCATATTCACTTTTGGAATAAGCAGATGAAAAAGACCTTGCCAAACTAATATATTTCTTCCATATTATAAAAAAATAGCTTTCAAAAATTGCTACTTGAGACTCCCTGAGTCTCTTGCATCAGAGAGAAGCAGTTGCAGGCAACCATTTTGAAGGATTTTGTGGGATTAGTCAAAGAATAAAGGGGCGCGGAAGGAGCCCACTCATTTCATCCTGCCTGACTGGCTCTTTGGAAGAGACATCCAATTAGACTCCTGCCCCTGCTGGGCTGCTTTAGCTCTCCAAATTATTTCCCTTCAAGGATTAATCCAATTCCCTTTTGGACACAGCTATTGAATTTCCTTCCACTATGCATTCAGAGAATAAATTCCAGATCATAACAAATATCCACATACATTAAAAAAAAATCTTTTCCTCGTGTTGCTTTGGGCTCTTTTGCCAATAACTTTCAGTTGGTGTCCTTTAGCTGCTGACCCTTTACCACTGGAAACTGTTGAAGCAAGCCTACTTAATTGAGTTGACCATAATCTGTACAAAGTGTACCTTAGGGAATATTATGGAAGTAATGAAATATAGAAGAAACACGTGGTGCACTTGGCAGTTTCCTTTGAATTATGAGAAAATTTTGTTTTTTTTATCTTCATCTGAAAATCCAGTCTCAAGCATTCCCTTGAACTGCATTGTTAGATAACAGTAATTTATCAGTACAAATGGCACACCAAAAAAAAAATCATAGCGCAAACAAAAACTGAAGTGAATATTCCTGGCAAGTGAATGTAAAGTTCTTAAATACATCTCTCTGAAAATCATATTTCTAATCGGGTGTTTAATTCAGAACTATTTGGTTTAATTCACTGGTGGCAGGAAAGGATAATTAATTGTGGAAGAAAGAGTGTTGGATACTTAGTTTTGTAAAAACCTTAAGCACAAGGCTGTCATTATGTGCAGTTTTGAAATTATACTTGTGTAGACATTTGCAAGAGAAATGAGGAGATTGTTAGGATGAAACCAAGGATTAAGGACTTCTTTTTTAGTGTGAGATTAGAGACATTGGGATTGTTTTCCTTGGAGTAAAAGAACTTGGGGAGAAACCCAATGGATGCATTAAAAATACTCAAGGATTTGATAGAGCAAGCATGGAAAAGCAAATTGTGCAGAGGGTAAAGAGAGTCTGCGGAGAGATATAGATAGGTTAAATGAGTTGGCAAGGATGGAGTATAATGTTGGTAAATGTGAAGTTATCCACTTTGGAATAAAAATGGAAGATAAGGTTATTATTTAAGTGGCAAGCAATTGCAGCATGCTGTTATGCAAAAGAACATGGGAGTGCTTGTGCATGAATCACAAAATGTTAGTTTTCAGATGCAAAAGGCTATCAAGAAGGCAATTGGAATGTTGGCTTCATGGCTTGAGGGATGGAATTTAGGAGCAAGGAGGTTATGCTGCAACTGTACAAGGTACTGATGAGGATGCATGTGGGGTATTATGTGCAGTTCTGATCTCTTATTTGAGTTATGAAACTGTGCACATAGATACAATTAAAACAGTGGTTTTCAACCTTTTTCTTTCCACTCACATATCACTTTAAGTAATCCCTATGCTATCGGTGTTCTATGATTAGTAAGGGATTGCTTAAGGTGGTATGTTTGTGGAAAGAAAAGTTTGAAAACACTGTTTTAATTGTATCTATGTGCACAGTTTCATGACTCCAAGGGAAATGGACCAATGACAATTTTTCTCAAGCAAATTATTTCAGTAACAATTGGGTCTAGAGCAGTGATCCTCAACCTTCCCTTCTCCTTCACATACCACCTTAAGCAATCCCTTACTAATCACAGAGCATCGATGGCATAAGGATTACTTAAAGTGGTATGTGAGCAGAAAGAAAAAGGTTGAGAACCGCTGTCATAGACAATTGTCATGACTAATCTTGCACTCAATGTCACCAAAACTAATTGTTAACTTCAGGAAGGGAAAACCAGATGTGTATAATCCAATTGGGAGAGCAGAGGTAAAGACGGTGAGCAAAATTAAGTTCTTGGGAGTCACTATCTTGGAGGATCTTTCCTGAAACCAACAAACTAATGGTATCGTGAAGAAAGCACATCAGCTCCTCTATTTCCTCAGGAGTTTTCAGAAGTTTGCTATGACACATGAAACCCTGGCAAATTTCTACAGATGAATGGAACTCATTTAAGGACTCTTACTTTTGTATTTTATTGTTTTTTTTTTCTCTCTCTCTGCATTGCAAAGTCAGTTTGCTTACATTTCTATATTTGTTTACATTTCTCTCTTTTGTATACACAGCTTTCCTTGAGTACAGCCAGTCCCGGCCACCCACCTGCCCATTGGAGCTTCTGACACCCAGATTGATTCAGGTGCTTACTGCAGTCAAAACTAGTATGCATATAATAGTTGATAGCTAAATTTTACCCAAAAATTGGTAATTAAGGTGAGAGGGAAAATATTTAAAAGGCACCTGAGGACACCTTCACACAGAGGATAGTGGATAAATGGAACATGCAGCCAGAGGAAGTCATAGACTCATCAGGCCTTCGTCCCAACTCATCCATATTGGCAAATTTGGTATTCTGGGCCACTCCCATTTACATTTGGTCCCAATATTTTGAAACCCTACTTATTCATAAATTTGTCTATTGTAGCAAGTGGTGCAGTGAATTAAGCACCACAGAAATTGTCTGTGAGCTGAGCTAACAGAACTGTTTAATGCAATCTTCGCAGTAGTTTAAATAATTACAATTGGCGAACTATCACAATCACCTGACCTCTGAAGTCACACATCTCCCAGAGTTCTTTGTGCCCCCTGGCCACCTGGAACTCCTGATCAGGCAGGGGCCCGCAACTACGGATGCTGGTTTGATAATGGAGTGGTGTGGTTCCCCAGATAACCCCCCTCCCCCCACCTCCAGAACTGGAGTTTGGAGGTGACACCACAGTTTCACCTATACGGCTAGAATAGGTCAGCGGATGTCCCTATGCCAAGGGCATGCCACCCATACTGGCTGATCTAGGTCCACATGTGCTGGCTTAAGGCGATGTACCAAAACTGTTTCTTGCCAGCCACTAATGTCTATAGCAAACGTGGAGCCATCATTCCATACCACCTTGAATGGACCTTCATATGACCATTGCAATGGCATTCTGTGCGGATCCCTGAGCAAGAATACATAAAGGTAGACCTTGAGTTCAGCGGAATGTATGAAGTCAAGGAGCCATGCAGGGTAGCCAGGATAGGTGCCAGTGTACTCACCTTCTCCCTTAAGCGTATGAGTAATAAAGAGGGAGATTCCTGCTGCCCACATTCTGCCAGAATGAAATCACCTGGAACTGTTAGGGGTGCTCCGTAAACCAATTCTGCAGAGGATGTAGCTAGATCTTCCTTCAGAGCAGTATGGAATACCTAAAAGTACCCAAAGCAGTTCATCTAACCAATCCTTATGATATGCCATGAGAGCCATTTTCATATGATGGTGAAAACGTTCAACTAATCCATTAGACCGATGCAGTTGTATGCCCAACAACTGTTCGATTGTGGACCATAACCCGGTTGTAAACTGAGCTCCTCTGTCAGAGGAGATATACATAGGTAGTCCAAAATGTGCTATCCAGCTGGCTATGAGGGATCTTGCACAAGCTGAGGTAGAGGTGTCAGAGAGTGGAACAACCTCTAGCCATCTTGTGAATGTGTCTACTATTGTGAAGAGGTGAGTAGCACCCTCGGGGGCAACAGACCGACGATATTTACGTGCATGTAATCAAACCTGTGCTAGGTGGGTGCAAAATCCTGTGGCAAGGTTTTGGGGTGGCACTAAACTTTTGAGGTCTGGCACTGGATGCATGTCCTCACCCAAGCGCCAACTTGCTTGTGCAGGGTGGGCCACATGAATTTGCCTGCCATGAGTCTTGTTGTTGTCCTAATTGAAGGGTGAGCCAAACTGTGTATGAGTCAAACACCCACCATCGCCACACAGCAGGTGCAATGGGCTTTGGTTGGTCGGTGTATATGTCACAAAGTAGAGAGGCACTTGCTGGACCAAAACATATGTCCTCCAATTTCGCAGTGCGATACATGGCCATTTCTTCATTTTCCTGCTGAGCTGCTGCCAAAACTTTGTAATCTATACTGTGAGCAGGTGAATGGAGGGAAGCGGTGGTGGTGCAGGATAGCGTGTCGACACCTAGATTGTCCTTCCTGGTGACCTGTTTTATTGTAGTCGTAAACTCTGAAATGTAGGAGAGTTGTTGTTGTTGTCGTGCTGACCACGGATCTGTCACTTTGGCAGAGGCAAATGTCAATGGCTTGTGATCCGTGTAGACCATGAACAAGCTGAGGTAGAGGTGTCGGAGACACAAAATAGTGAAAATGCCATATGGCCAAGTAGAGTGCAAGGAGCTCCCTGTCAAAAACACTGTACTTTTGGTCTGGTGGTCTCAAAGGACGACTAAAGGAAGCTAGGGGTATCCAAATGGCGTTGATGAGTTTCACCAGGACCCTGCCTGACGAATCCATGGTTAGATTTGTTGGCACACTAACCCATGGGTGCATAAGCATTGTGGCTCTTGCTCGCATTCCTTTGGCAGTCTCGAATGCAGCCGTGGCCTTGTCATTCAATTTCAGTTCCTTGGGATGTCCGGACAAGAGTTTGAAAAGTGGCTGCATAACTTTGACTGCAACTGGCCTAAAATGATGGTAAAAGTTAATTATGCCAACTAACTCTTGTAGGCCTTTAATGGTAGAGGGTCTTGGAAATTTGCAAATGGCCTCCACCTTGAAAGGTAGTGGAACCGCTCCGTGCTAATTGATGTGGTGGCAGAGGAAATCAATTGATGTGAGGCCAAACTGGCATTGGACAGGTTGATCCCTAACCCGTGGTCATCTAGCTGCTGACCTAGTTGATGGAAATGGGCCCAGTGCAGATACTGTGAGAAGCTGATGATAAGGATGTCACCCAAATAAACAAATACAAAATCCAGGCCCTGGGTAACTGTGTCCATTAGGTGTTGAAATGTCAGGGTCATTTTTTTTAAAACCAAAAGGCATATGGAGGAATTCAAATAGCCCAAATGGGGTAATTGCGCAGTCTTAGTGAACTGAGCTCTGATGGTACCAGCACACCAGATCAATTATGGAGAAAATCTTAGCGCCGTGAAGGATTGCAGAGAAATCCTGTATATAGGGAACCGGGTAGCGATCTGCCGCAGTGATGTTGTTCAGACGCTGATAGTTCCCACAAGGTCTCCACTCTCCAGATGCCTTAGGTTCTATATGCAGTAGTAATGCTCAAGGGGTGTCGGAGCAGCAAACAATCCCCATTTCCTCCATATGTCAGAATTGGTCTTTAGCCAATTAGAATTTTTCCAGATGTAGCCTGCATGCTTGAGCATCCAGGGGATGTCCATGAGTTGGAATATGGTACTGTACGCCATGTTTCAGTTGGGCCAGCAAGAACTGTGGAGTAATAATGCTGGGGAATTCTGCTAGGATTCTGGCATATTCATTGTCTGAGAGCATCACCGAATCAAGGTGAGGTGTGGGCCATCCCATGGAGTGCAAGGCGATGGACTCAAAAGTCTTTAAATTAACTAAGCGGCAATCTTTGAGATCTACTAGAAGGGAGTGTGCTCTCAAAAAAATCACCTCCATTGTGATACATCAACAATGGTGAAGGACCAGCTGAACTGTGATGAGCAGAAATAGAGTGGAATTGTCCAATACCTGTGTAACACAACTGGTTGCACTCATTTAACAGCTTACAATCAATGGCCGGTAGACACAATAGTCCTCAGGTGAATCTGAGGTAAGACGGGAAAACCAGGGTTTATATTGGGGTAGGTATGGGTGGAGCCAAGGGAGGAGCCAGTCATCAGAACAACACATAGACAGTGAATTCCAGTTCACTGCATTCATCCCTCCCTTCAAAATTGAGCCTGTGGGTGAAAATGTGAGTCCATTCATTCAAGATAAAACTAATACTTTACGAATATTTACAAGTGAAGTCTGTCAGGGGGTCTGGTAATTTTGGTCAAGCGTCGTATTACTGGAGGACTTTGGGCTTCCTGAACTTTCTGGACCCCCTGTGGTACAGGTTCAGAGGGTCTTGAGGGCTCTGGTTCAGGTCATGCTATGGATTGGATCACTTCCTGAGCAGTGCCCTCCAGGATCTTGAGTGGGGTTCTTGGTAGTTCCTGGCTTACTGGAGGCATCGGATCCTCAGTTCCGGCGGGTGCCAGGTATCTGATTGAGATGGTGTTCTCTCTGCCATCGGGGTTTGCCACGTAGGCATACATTGGATTGGCATGCAGCAGGTGCACCCTCTTGATCTGGGGGTCTGTCTTGCTTCTCCTCACATGCTTTCTCAGCAGGACTGGCCCTGGTGCCAATAGCTAAGCTGGGAGAGTAGTCCCAGATATGGATTTCCTCTGGAACGTAAACATAAGCTCGTGAGGAGTTGCGTTGGTCACTGTGCAGAGGAGCGACCTTATGGAGTGGAGCACTGTGGGTAGGACTTCTTGCCCAGCGTGAGTCTGGAAGGCCTTTGGATGGGAGAGCCAATTCCATGGCCTTCCATAGAGTCGTATTTTCTTTTTCAATTTGTCCGTTCCCCCGTGGTTTGTAGCTAGTCATCCTGCTTGAGGCAATGGGTCTTACGAGTAGGTACTAGTGTAGCTCTTTGCTCATAAATGATGATCCCTGGTCGTTATGGATATAGCTGGGATACCCAAACAGGGCCAAAATAGAGTGCAAGCCCCTGAAGACCATGGTGGTGGTCATTGTCTGGGCAGGGGATGGTGAATGGAAAATGTGAATACTCGTCGATGACGTTGAGAAACCACATGTTTCCATTGGTGGAAGGGAGGGGATGCTTGATATCAACACTGAGTCGTACGAAGGGACGGGATGTCTTTATCAGGTGCACTTTGTCAGGACAATAGAACAGCAGCTTGCACTCTTCACAGACCTGGCAGGACCTGGTCATTTCCCTGATATCCTCAATGGTGTAGGGCAAGTTGCATGCCTTGATGAAATAAGCTATGTGAGTGATGACTCATCGTGCAATGACTGCAACTGGCCCATGTGTGCAGAGGCACAGCTTCCTCTGGATAAATCATCCGGAGGGTCATTAAGGGCTCCTGGCTGATGGGCGATGTCATAATTGTAGGTGGAGAGCTCGATCCTCCACCTAGCAATCTTGTCATTTTTGATTTAGCCCCTCTTGACGTTATTAAACATAAATGCAACAGTGAGGAGCGTAAATTTCCTATTAGCCAGGAGTATCTCCAGTGCCTCACGGCTTCTACAATGGCTTGAGTCTCCTTTTCTACAGAGGCTTGTGACCTTGTACTGTCCAAGTGAAAAATAATGCAACCAACCTACCCCCCTGGATGAGGGTAGCGGCCAGGGCCACATCCATAGCGTCGCTTTCCACCTGGAAAGGTACATTCACATCCACCGCATACATGGCGGATTTCACAATACAGTTTTGGAGGTAGTTAAAAGCTGTTTGGGCTTTGGCTGAGAGGGTAAAAGAAATGGCTTTTAAGAGAGGGTAAACCTTATCAGCGTAGTGAGATATCCATTGGGCGTAATATGGGAAAAGCCCCAAACATCTCTTCAAAGCTTTTGTGGTCCTGGGAACGGAGAGCTCTAACAGGGGGTGCATTCTATCGTGATTGGAACCGATGATGCCATTCTCCACCATGTAGCGAAGGATAGCCAGACGTTTAGTCCTTAACACACACTTCCTAGAGTTATAAGTGAGGTTCAGGCTTTCGCTGTGTGGAGAAAACTCTAAAGATTGGCATCATGGTATGGAGCCTTTAAAATCCTGCTCATACGTATTTTTGGCCTTTCCCGATGCAATAGGGCAGCATGACATCTCCATATGGATGACCTGGGCAACCGCAGTCCTTCCCAACTAATGAACGAGATGCTAGATGCTGGCACTCATGGACGGAGACAAGCCCTGTCTGCTTTTTAAGCAAATCTTTCTTGAGCAAATGCCAGAAGACATCTGTTTCCATTTGATGCTTGCAGACAAAGACTATAACAACCCCCATCACTTAGCAGCCTGTGCTGATGAGTTGTGGCATGCTAAGTAATACGGAAGACTTTTGGTTGAGCGCTTAGTGGTGCCTTGGCAAAGGGCATGAATCCTGCCCACTCCAGATAGTGGTGCAGCGTCAGACTTGACCGGACACAATGCAGACAGAGAGAATGGTGCTATTACCATCAGAGATGGGGAGCTGCAGCCCGCCGCGGCTCTACCCTCTACATGCATCCGGGAAACGCCGAGGCTGGCTATCAGTAGTGGCTGCGATGGCTGGCACATGAACAACCTCCTTTTTCTCTGGGATCAACACTCAGGCTGACAGTTCTTGGTTAACACTAGAGCAGAAGTTAACATGTTACCCTCCTCCAGCCCAGACTCATGTTGAGGAAAGAAGAGTACTCTCATGGCTGACAACAACAGCAGTATCTGGACATACGGGTTGCAGTGATCTGGAATTCACTGTCTGTGTATTGTTCAGTTGGCTGACACCTCCCTTTGCTCCACGCTCACCTACCCCAGTATAAACCCTGGTTTTCCCACCTTACCTCAGATTCACCTGAGGACTATTGTGTTTACTGGCCATTGATTGTAAGCTATTAAAAGTGTGTTTGTACTCCTCACTTGTCTCTGAGTGCAAGCAGTCATGTTACAATTTTAATAGCTTACTTTGAAGCAGAATGGAAGCCCTGATGAAGCCAGGAATGCTCCAGATTGACCCTCTGTCCCCAGAGGCCCCTGAGGAATTAGCCTACTGACTGGAATGCTTCCCGGCCTACCTGACGGCCACACAAGACATCTTAAACTCTGATAGTCTCTGGAGATCAGCACTTCGTTCTCGTCGGCCCCAAGGGGTTTGCTGAGATCACAGGCTGTGCTACCTACCAGTTGGCCATAGAAGGCTTGAAGGCCTGCTACATGAGGCCTCAGAATGATGTGCTGGTGAGACATCAATTCTCTCAACATCAACAACATCTGGGTGAGCAACTTGATAATTATGTTTTTGAACTGTGGGCCCTGACTAAATAATACCACTATGAAGCAGTCACAGCCTGGGTAAGAGAGGAGGAACAAATCCAGGACAATCTCATGGCTGGAGTGAGGTAGAGGTACATGAGGCAGTGACTGCTAGAGTTGGGGAAGAAAGACTTGGCCAACACCCTGGAGTTGGCAAAAGCACTCGAACAGGCCCAGCTGGGAGCTGACGAACTCAGAGGACCTGGTCATTGGGGCGCCGGAGATACTCCCAGCCCCAACCACTGTGGCCACGCATGACTGGAGATGCTACTTTTGTGGACATCCCAACACTCCCGCATCTGATGCCCTGCAAAGGACTCTGTGTGCTCATGATGTGGTAAGAGAGGGCACTGGGTGAAGTACTGCCGAGATGAAGGGAACCCAAAGAGGGCGACAGCATGTACAACCCCCAAATCATTGTTCAACCTGTGCCCAAGTCCTGAAGTGCCAGCCTTAGCCTCTCCATGCTGCTCGCTGCCAGCATTTTGCTGCACCTTGTGGTGAGACCTGCCATCGGAAGTGAAGCCTTCCGGGAAGCTACAGCGGTGATCTTGCTACGCCTCGAGGTCGAGGCCACCTAGTCCTTTGTCAGATCAAGATGGAGGATAGATATCTTGCCGCACCTTGTGGTCGACACCATCTTGTCTGCCCGCAGGCCAAGAAGAGAGTATTGACATCAGCATGGGGAGTGACAGGGTATCCGGAGAACTGGCCTTGGTCATCCTGGATCAGGCAAAACCTCACCAATTGAATAACTTGAAAATGGAGGTGAGGGTAAATGGACATTTGACTAATTGCTTAGCAGACACTGGCCCACTGAGAGCTTTATAAACTTGACAACAGCTCTTCGGTACAACCTAAGAGTGTACCTGACATACTATAGTATTTTCCTGGCTGCGCACGCGCACTCTGCAATGATCCAGGGGTATCTAACTGTAAAAGGGGTAGAGGGGGGAAGTTTTGTTAAAGTGCTCGTGTGTTGCTGGGCCTGGACTTCCTGTATCACCTTCAAAGTGTGACCATGGAGTACTCTAGCCCACTTCCTCCAATCATGGTGTGGAATGGAAGGCCCCAAAAGCCAGATGCCATATGTGGTCTCTCCACCCTAAATATTGATCCTCCGCATTATTTCCAAATCTGACTTCTGATTGTAAACCTATAGCTACAAAGAGCAGTCGATCCAATGCAGGGGACGAGGAATCTATTAGAGCCGAGACACAGTGGCTGCTCAGAGAAAACATTATCGAGCCCAGCACCAGCCCATGGAGAGCCCAGGTGGTAGTCATGAAAGGGGAAGAAAAGTCCAGGCTAGTGATTGACTATAGCCAAACAATTAATAATTTCAAACTCCTGGACCATATCCCTGCAGTGAACTGAGATTCACTGGTGGTGTGTTATACTTGTGGCTGGCTCTAATTCAACCCTCCAGTTCTGGCAACATCCTGGAGAATCTCCTCTGCACCCCTTCTAATTTATTGATGTCCTTCTTATAACTGGCAGTGTTGGAGGCAGATACAATTGTAACATTTACAAGCCATTTCAACATGTACTTGGATAAGAAAAGTTCAGAGGGATATGGGATAAAGTCAGACAAATGATACCAGTTTGGGTGGATAACTTGGGTTGAGCTCAATGACTCAGTGACTACTTCTGTCTTTCTCTAATCTGACAAATTATCTTAAATTTACGCCTGTTGTTTTTTGACGACTGTATTTCTGTTTGCTCCATTTAGTCCCTACCACTTTATACACCTCAAATAAATCTTAGGTCTCAGCTTCGTCTATTCCAGAGGAAGCAACATCAACATATCCAAATATTGTCTTTGCTGCAATTTTCCATTTCTCATACTATTTTCACCACTGAAAATACTGAGCATAGGAATAATAATTAAAGTTGTATAATTAGCTGATTTATTGTTCAAAAGTATTTGTGGTTTTCTTCAAACTATCTTTCGGTAAATTCATTAACCCATTCACTTATGTGAATAACCCCTCCATAAATCTTCATCCGCGAAGCCAAGCCAAAGAAAGAAGATTTGAGTGTGGAAGTAACCAAAATGTAAAAAAAAATGAGATGCTTTAAGTTTAGTCTTGATTACAGTAGACAACTATACATGTAATCTTTCATGCATATATCTCTGAGGCCTAGGGTTACAAGCTATGAGAGAACATGGCAGTCAGATTGTGGTGCACGTGCTTATCTACGTGAGACCAAGCAAATGGCCTCGGTATTGTTCTCAACTGTCATGGGAAAGGTTCATAGATTGAAAATATCTCTTTCAAACATTCCTTTAACATCATGGATGAAATCAACTGGATTGTGGTTACCAGAATGGCGGCTAACATGAAGAGCACCAATTGAGTCCAGATGGAGCCTAATGATGTTGTCTATAGTATGCACTCTTTCACTGCTATGGAAGCACTTTGAAATAACCTTCATCTTAAAGCTTATTAATTCTAGCATGCAATTGGAGTTAAATACTTACATTTCCGCCTGTTTCTGCAGTTACTGAATGCAGCTCAGTGAAATGACCCTAAGCTATTTCTTTATAAGCAAAATATTTTTTTGTGCTTAATTTTAATCTTTACACTTATTTTGGAGATTAATATATAACATCTTTAATTAGCTATTAAATATTTCTCCCAACATTATCTATTTAAAAAAAAGTTATCTATTTTCCTACACTGAACAATGAGAGGAATCTGGGCCTGTAGCAAGTAACACTTAAAAGGTGTAGCATTTTAATGGGAAGTCAGTAGCAAGTCAGCAAAAGTAAGCTATGTTTAATTAAGACAGAGCATTTGGAAGAGGTAACTAACAGGTGGGAAGTGAAATGTAGTTGATAAACTAGGATTATGTGCAAAAACATGGTTTCCACATCTCCTCTGGCCAAGAAACGCTGAGCAGGCAGGAGCAGCTGTGAGCAATTTCCCAGCCAATCTGTTAATTAGAACAGTGTGCTGATTAAAAAACAAAGATCCAATAAGTCTTACATCAACTTGACAGGAGAGCAATGCCCGAGGAGACTTCACTTCTTGAATCAAATCCCCAAGGTCATCAGCCAAATGGTGTTGAAACATCCTCATCCATACATCAGTCTCACAGCACCCTTGACCATGGTAGTGAAAGTCACAATTTATCTGAACTTCTGTGCCTTTTACTCTTCCCAGATTGGTGCAGGAGTCAAAGGTAACATCTCAGTAATCGACTGCTGCATTAGGAAGCTCAGTGGAAGTTGTATTCTGAGGAAAGATCATTAAATCTCTCTCCACAGATGCTGTCTGACCTGCTGAATGTTTCCCGCACTCAGTTTTATTTCCTTTATTCTTGGACAGACAATATGAGACAGAAAATGGTGAAAAGATTCAGAAAACCAACCTTTTCTCTTCATGTTATGGATCTTCAGCATCTGCAGTTAATTTTATTTTCCTTTAATAAAAAACAAGCTAATGGGAAGAACTGGCATCATTTTGAGTGCCTACACCAAAATTCTGAATTGCATAGGAAACAAAAAGGATATCACCCGACCAATGTTAATTTTGTTTGTGACAATGCTCAGAAGATGATGATGAGGTCTTGATCTCTAGGAGGCAGGCATAATTCAATTAAAATGCAATGGTCTATTTTGCATATTATATTTCAGACCAAAGAGTGACTAACTTGGAAAAAAAAGGACTCTCTGCTCAACCCTGTCTACTACTTAAATAGTAAACAATTGATGATATTTGATTATATTAGATTCAACTTTGTTGTCATTGTGCAAAGTAAAATACAAACTCGATGAAATACAATTAGCATTCAACCAGAAGTTTAAAAAGTGTTGATGTGGATGCAAATAACCATGTGCAAATAAAAATATGCATTCAGCAAGCAAACAATTATAAAAGTACTGACAGTACAACGTGAGTGCAATACCACTCAGCACTGTGAGTGAAGGTCCAGCAGGGTCACAGTCTCATTTGGGGGAGGGGGAATAAAGCTCTTCTTGAGCTTGCTGGTTCGAAAACAAAGGCTCCTGTAGTGCCTACCAGATCGAAGAAGAATAAAAAGTCTATAGTTTGGGTATGATGTATCCTTGATAACACTTTTTGCCCTGCTCAGACAGCGTTCCTGATAGATGTTCTGAATGGTGGGCAATTGACTGCCGATAATTCGCTGGGCAGTTTACATCACCCACTGAAGTGCTTTATGGTCGGATATGAGACAATTGCCATTCCCACTTAGATGCCATAGGTAAGTATGCACTCATTGGTACAGCTGTAAAAGTCCATCAATATTAAATGCAGTGCTCTGTTAGGCAGAGTAATCTGGGAGTGCATGTGCATGAATTGCCAAAAGTGGTTTGTCTGTACAGCAAATAATCAAGAAGCAAATTGGATGTTCATTGCTGGAGGGATTGAATTTAAGAAAAGGGAGGTTCTGCTATAACTGCACAGGTTACTGATGAGGCGGCACCTGCTGCATTTCTGGTCTCCTCCCTTGGAAAAAGCTACACTGGCCTTGGTGCAGAGGAGATTCTTGTGTGCTTGGTTTGATAAAGTGACTGCTTTGAGAGCTCTGTTTTGACCCCCTGATCCATCTCCTTTTTTAACTCCATCAGATGCAAGGCTAAGAGATTCAGAGGAAGATCACACTTGTCAAGATAAGTGTGATGAGTTATAAAGACTTTGCAGCTTTGCAAAAAAATTGGGGAGAGTGGAGATGACTCTGACTTTCACTTCTCCTATTCTTTTGTTTGGAGGTTGCAGTGGAATGGAAGTGAGGGGTGTTTGTGATAATGTGAGTTATTTCATTAGTAGTTATGAAAATAGAAAATGCTTACAAAACTCAGTAGGTCAAGCAGCACCAGGCTGAAGAACACAGAGAGAGAGAGGGGAGGCAAGTCAGTCTACGTAGCAGAAAGTGGGTGAACGCTGTAGGTAGAGCAAAGAGAGTTAATAGTTGGGTGGAAAAAAAAAGCTATGAAATAAATTATTAAAATCCTTTAGCTGTGCAAAGTTGCTAATGTTGTGAACCTTTAATGTTGTATGTACAAAGAAAAAAAATAAGACAGGAACAATATGCCCAAGTGATCATTTTTGATACAAACTAAAAGTGCTGGAGAGATAACTGTTTAAATCTCCACAAGGACCATAGGACCATAGAACACTACAGCACAGAAACAGGCCCCTTCAGCCTTCTAGTCTGTGCCGAACCATGTTTTATTTGTGCCTAGTCCCATTGACCTGCACTCAGTCCATCGCCTGCCATACCTCTCCCATCCATGTGCCTGTCCAAATTCTTCTTAAATGTTATAATTGATCCAGCATTCAACACTTCAGATGGCAGATCATTCTACACTTCCACCACTCTCAGTGTGAAGATGTTTCCCCTCATGATCCCCTTAAATCTTTCCCCCTTCACTCTTAACCCATGTCCTCTGGTTTGCATCTCACCTACCCTCAGTGGAAATAGCCTATCTACATTTACTCTGTCTATCCCCTCATAATTTTAAATACCTCCATCAAATCTCCGCTCATTCTTCTACATTCCAGGAAATAAACCCTTAACCTGTTTAACTTTTCCCTCTAACTCAGTTCCTGAAGTCCAGGCAACATCCTTGTAAATCTTCTCTGCCCTCTTTCTATCTTGTTAATATCTTTCCTGTAGTTAGGTTACCAAAACTGCAAACAATACTCCAAATTTGACCTCACCAATGTCTTCTACAACTTTACCATAACATCTCAATTCCTGTACTCAATAATTTGATTGATGAAGGCCAATATGCCAAATCTCTTTTCCAACTCGACCAACTGTGACACCACTTTCAGGGAATTGAATATTTCAATTCCCAGGTACTCCTAGTCTATCACACTCCCCAGTGTCCTACCATTCACCATGCTGAGAATTTTTTTGCTGTTGGTTTTACTTCAGCTTTTCACAATCAGCAAGTTTAAAAAAAAATTCTTGATTGTAGTTTTATCAAAGTCACCGTCCCTTTGACCTGTGGCAATCTGTTTCTACCTTTAACATTCAGCCCAAATCCTACAAGTCGACCTGGTCACTTTACCATGTCGAAAGTCAACCACTCCATTTCTCTCCACAGATGCTGCCAGGACTGTTCAGTTCTTCTAGCAGCTCGTCTTTTTTTTTAAAAAAAAATTCTCTCCATGTTCTTTATCTTTTTTTGACTTGTTCATTTGGACCTAAGGCATATAGATAGGATCCTTCCACCAGCTCATCTCATCCTTCATTGGTCACTACCATCATGCTTTTCAATAATCTCTGGTATGTGCATTATTTCATTTCTGCTGGCTGTTTATTATCAGCCTTTCCTTCTGATATTGCCACTTATTCCACTTCTTCATGGATATTAAACCTTGAAACACCTAGTGGCATGGTGGCAATAACAATGGGTGTGTGACCAAAAATGCTGCACTCCGTTCCTGCATGGGTGTATGGCCTGTGCTGCGGTTGGTCTTTTGGCCACCTGTGCTGTGTAATATTTGAGACAGGTGTGGAAATGTCTCAGGCCATCATTCCCCAGTGGGAAGGAACTGACAGAAGTCATTTGCAAGGCTGCAAGCTGCAGAGAACCATGAGTGCACCTCAGGCCTTCATAAATCAAAGTATTGATTAGGGGAGTTAGGATGTTATGGTAAAGTTGTATAAGACAATGGTGAGGCCAAATTTGGAGTATTGTCTGCAATTGTGGTCACATAAGTACAGGAAAGATATCAATACGATAGAAAGAGTGCAGAAAAGATTTACCAGGATGTTGTCCAGACTTCAGAAACTGACTTATGGGAAATGTTAAAGAGGTTGTGACTTTATTCCCTGGAGCATGGAAAAATGAGGAGAGATTTGATAGAGCTATATAACATTATGAGGGGTATAGACAGAGTAACTGAAAATAGGCTTTTTGTTTCTACTGAGGTTAGGTGAGAAAAAATCCAGAGGACATGGAGAAAGCTTCAGGGGAAATTTCTTCACACAGAGATAAGTGAGCATGTGGAATGAGCTGCCAGCTGAATTGGTGAGTCCAGGCTCAATTTTCACATTTAAGAAAAATGCAGACAAGTAAATGGATGGGAAATATATGGAGGGCTATGTACTGGGTGCAGATCAGTTGTATTGGGCAGAATAATCATTCAGAACAGACTAGAATGGCCAAAGGACATGTCTACTCTGCTGTATTTTTCTACATTGCTATGGAAACCAACCTCTCTTCCTCCGTCTCTATCTTCACCTTGTGTTGCCTTAAGAAAGCAGCCAACAGATAAAGGAACATGTCCCACTCCAATCATGCACTGTTCTCCCCCCTTCAATCAAGCAGAAGATGCGAACTTGACTACAACTCAGATTCAACACCATTGTACCAGCAAAACATGTCCAAACTAAGGGATCTGGGACTCTGCAACTGGATCGTCGACTTCCTCATCAACAGACACCAATCAGTGTGGATCAACAACATAATCTCCTCCTCATTGACCATCAACACAGGAGAATGCCAAGGCTGCATGCTTAGTCCCTGTACACTCATGACTACATAGCAAAGGTTTCCTCCAACTCAATCTACAGTGGTAAAACCCACTGTTGCTGCCCAAATATCTAAAAAATAATGTTTAAATACAGGACAGAGATTGAGAATCTGGTTGGGTGGTGTCAGAGCAATAATCTTGCTCTCAACATCACCAAGACCAAGGAGGTTATGGATAATTTTAGGCAGGGAGACAAAGGGACCACACCTTATGGGATAGTGATGGAGAGGGTTAGTACCTTCATATTCTTTGGATGCTATATTTCTTTCCTGCAATTAGCATATCATCTAATGTGATGAAGTCACTCCAATGCATCTACTTTCTAAGGACACTGAAGCAGTTTGACCTATCTTTAAATACACTATCAAACCTCTATAGGTGCACAGTGGAAAGTATATTGGCTGGTTGCACCACAGCCTGCTTTGACAATTTCAGGAATTCAGAAGGCTGCAGAAGATAGCAAACATATCCAGACCCGTCACAGTCTCCAACCTCCCAACCATTGCAAACATCTCAGTGAGGAATATCTTGTTGCCTCAAGAAGGCAGCCAAGATCATAATGACCCCCATCATCATGGACACAACATTTTCCCCAACTGCTACCTTCAGGTAGAAGGTACAGAAGTCTGAAAACCAGCAGCTTTTGGTTCAATAACAGTTTCTTTATAATGGCCATCAGACTTTTCAACCGCCCCTTGAATTCTAATCATTGACCATGAACTACTCCAACACCACAACAAGGAGTGTCGGCATTATTGCAACACCACTTTTATTTTAATGCCCAATGGTAACGTTGAATACTTTTTTCAGTATCTTTTGCATGTATTATTACTTTTTAATTTATTATGAATTATTGTAGTTTTCTTTTGCAAAGTACCTGTTTGGCTGCAACAAGTAAGGAGTTTGGTGCATATATCCCTTGTACAATATAGAGTATATGACAATAAACATTATTTCATCGTGTTCATCCAAATTCAAGGAGAGTTTTTTTCCTGCTATTATGAGACTCTTGAATGAACCTCTCTTGAGTAAAAGAAGATGCCTGCACTCTTTAACTGTACTTCTCTCTTTAACATTGTACCTTGCACTTTTGTTTTATGTGAAACTATATCCTGTGCTTTTGTTCTGTGGCAACACTATCCCCTCCAACTGTTTTTATTCCTGCACCATCTGTTCTACTATGTATAAGTTGACTGCCTGGATAGCACACAAAGCAGTTTTGCATTGCATCTTCACATGCATGATAAAAACAATTAAAGAATGAAGCACTCCCCTCCTTTTATGTTGTTTCATATAATTTCATGGCAGATTCTCAGGTGAGGCTGCCGAAGAATTTAGCATTTTCATCCCCATCCACCTGCGTCTTAAGCTACCAATTAAGGTCTTCATCAGAGTCTCATTGGAGCAGAACAGATGTATAATCTCCCCTCAATGTGATGCCATCTGTCCTGGTGACCACAAACATCATGTGAAGATCCCACCTCTTTAAAGAATATGAAGTGCCAGATCCTCAATTAATGGTGGCAAGTGTCAGAACAGGAAAGAGGATATTGGTTTTCACTGAGCCCTGCTGGCCAATTCAGTGGTGTTGGCCATTTGAAGATGATGGGCAGAAGATTAAACTGAAGGGAGATGCTGCCAAGCACCAGTAAAAAGAGGGTCATGGTGAATGGTCCTGCTCAAATGTGAAGTTTGATCCAGAAAACGAAGGGGATTTAAAATTGATTATATGGTATTTGTTCAGATTTAAGATCTCCCTAATGGCATTTACATCCAATAAGTTGCTGTTGGGAGGAAATATTGTTGAAACCGAAAAATGTGATTGTTAATTCATGCAAAGCAAGCTCCCACCAAGAGCAATGTAATAATGAATACTTATTATTTTAGAAATTAATCATTAACATTGAACTCCCAATATAGTTATACATTTTATTCCAAAAGATGAACTCTAAAAATTAATTCCATTTTGAGCAGGTCCCCTGATGGAATCGCCACTCACCGAACCACTCAGCTCTGATGAAGGTTCACTGACCTGAACTGTTAACTCATCATCTCTCTCCTCAGATGTTTCCTGACCTGCTGAGAGTCCCGCAGAATTCTGTATTTTCAAACAAAATTCAGATTTCCCGCTTCTGCGGTTTGCTATCTTGCTTTCCCAGCATCACCTGCAGTGATGAAAGAGATGTCCAAAGACAGAACAGGGCAATGGCCACTGGCTAAAGACAAGGCTGTGGGTGAGGAATGGAAGAGCTTCACACAGACTTTATTGCCATCTGCAAAGCTCTACTTCACTGCCACCACGGTGCAACCACATTTATTATCATTGACACTGATGCTGTAAGGTAAAGATAGGAGACATGCTAGCATCTCGAGTAATCAAGGTCTTGATTTAAGGAAGTTATAAGGAAGTATCCTTGGGGACCTCCCTTCACCATGGAAGAAACAAAGCAACCACTTGGTTTACATCTAAGTTATACATCCATTACTCATAGAATTATGAAACTTTCAATGTTTGTACCAGACACCAAACAATAGCGAGCAATTAAAATAACTGGAAATGGAGCAGTCAGGCTAAATACGCTGTTAAATGCTCCTCTGTCCCTGTCTCACCATGATTAATC